>NC_137791.1:77740536-78340536 GCF_963383645.1 Muscardinus avellanarius
TTACTTTGAAACAGGGTCTTGCTGAATTGCTGAGGCTAACCTGATACCCACGATCCTCCTGTCTTGGCCTCCCAAGTACTGCAATTACAGGTGTGAGCTACTGCGCCATGCAAAGGTAACTGTGCCTAACAGGGACATGACCCCTGGGCCCTCAGATGCTCTCCTGGGCCACCCCCCCGCCTTATTTTTATGCAATGCCCTCCCTTACCACAGCTCCCTGGATCAGTCCAGCGCCCCCCGAGAAACACTCCGGTGGTGTATTTCCACTGTGAGGGTCTAGGAGACTATGAGAGTCTCCCAACCTGTGCAAAGCCTCTGTCTCCCCACAGGGTGGGGTGGGGAGCCAGACTTTCCTCTGCGAGCACATGATCCTGACGAATTTCAATGGGAAAAACTTCAAGGGATTTATTTTAAGCCTTTAAAGTTGAAGTTCTCAAAGCAAATCTCCCTATTACTACTAATTCATTATGGTACTTTTCTGGTTGTCGCAATTTCATTGTTCATTAGCAAAATCCTAGAGTCTCCAGAAAGAATTATTCGTGTCACCTTAATAACCACAAAAATGCATCATAATCAAACAGGAACAAGGGTCTTAGCCCCACAAAGAATGAGGTGTGGGCCTGCCAGGGAAACCCCTGTCCCGTTTTATGTAAATGAGGGTTACCAGAACTCATTTTTAAATGTGCTGATGTAATACATCATTAGTACTCACATGTATAAATATCTCTGATCACCCAGATCATCTGCAAGCGAGGCTTCCAAAGAATCCTCACGGATATTAGACAGTTCCTTCTTCTTGGTGGTGCAAGGTAACATTCTTTCAATTATAAATGTTTTTATCTTATAATAGATATGGACAACCAGAAAGCTTGGAAATTAAAGAGTTTTACCTTACTACATTGACAGTAACATTTTATTTTTATAGTTAAGAGCATGTGTTTTTATTTGGTTCTTTAAGTATTGTCTTATATATTCACACATATATTTATATTTTTTATTTTGGTGTATAGATTTTAATATGTTACTCCAATGTTTATTCCAGGTTATATCAGGACTTCAAGCAATTAATGACTAAAATCAAATTATAGAGAAAGAATAGTCACAAAATTTCTATAGATGTAGATTTTTAAAAAAATCAGTTCTTCAAACGTACATCCTTTCTTTCTTGCTACATATTTTTAGCAATATATGTAAGGAAAAATGAGAACAACATTATCAGGTTTAAGGGAGACATGAAGAACATAAACTTCCCTTGTGGGCATCTGTTTTTTAGATGGTTTTATTATCCTCTTGAGGCCCTCTGGAAGTCTCTCTTCTTGTTTCAAATATTATTTAACATGTTTTAATCAACTGTTAGCAGTTTGGGTTTTGGGTATACTTTCTTATGGCATTTAACAGATGTAAAAGAATTGGATATGTCCTCTTCTTTTCTGTCTTGATTTCTCTCTCTTTCGTGTGTGTGTGTGTGTGTGTGTGTGTGTGTGTGTGTGTTACTAGGGATGGAACCCAGAGGCATTCTACCCTTGAGTTACACCACCTCCAGCTCTATTTTATTCTTTATTTTGAAAGTCTCACTAAGTTACAAAGGGCCTCACAGTTGCTGAAGCTGGCCACAAGCCTGTGATCCTCCTGTCTCAGCCTCCCAAGGACTGTGATTACAGGCACACGCCACTGGGCCTGACTCATCCTCTGGTTCTTAAGTAGCATGATCTGCAGCCCAGCGCCTTATTGAGTCCTGAGCTTGTGTCATGGTGCATATGCAGGAAAGG
This sequence comes from Muscardinus avellanarius, assembly GCF_963383645.1. Classification (NCBI taxonomy): domain Eukaryota; kingdom Metazoa; phylum Chordata; class Mammalia; order Rodentia; family Gliridae; genus Muscardinus; species Muscardinus avellanarius. The sequence continues at coordinate 77,742,306 of NC_137791.1, forward strand.
GCTTCATTTTCCTAAGTTAAGAAATAATTCTGTTGTTTTTATTTGTAGATAAAGATTTGCAAGATGAAAGTGCTGCTCCTGGTCACTTTCCTTTTGCTCACAGCTCACTGCATACCAGTAAGTAACCTCTCAATGTCCACTTTCTCAAATTAGCCTCGACTCAGGCATTCTGAATTTTTAGTTGTATGCAATCCAAAAATTAAAAAAAAAAAAATCATCATGGAAGACAAAGCCACTGTTTCCATTTTAAGGGTTCCTTTGGACCTGAAAGCAGGCAGGTCTTTGAATCTGCTTCTAAAGACCTTGTTGAAGCTGAGCGTGGTGGCGCACGCTTGTAATCACAGCATTCGGGAGGCTGAGACCAGAGGATCGAGGCTGAGACCAGAGGATCGTAGTTCGCAAACAGCCTCAGCTACTTAGTGAGGCCCTCTGCAACTTAGTGAGACCCGGTTTCAAAATAAAGAATGAAAAATAGGGCAGGGGGTGTAGCTCGGAGGTCAAATGCCCCAGACCTGCAATAAATAAATAAATAAATAAATAAATAAATAAATATAAATAAATAAAGAGCTTGTTGGACAAACAAGAGATTTGAGACAAGGGAAATGGGGATCTCTCCTGGCCTCAGAGCACAGCAGCAGTTCTCTATCTCACTGCCCTTTGGAATCTCTTGGAAACTAAAATGTCCTGATGTCCACCAGGTGTGGTGGTGCACGTCTGTACTCCAAGTACTTAGGAGTCTGCTACAGGAAAAAGTCATGTTCTCAGACAGTCTCAGCAACCTAATGAGGCCCGGTTTCAAAACAAATTATATATATATATATATATATATACACACACATACGTATATATACGTATATATACGTATATATACGTATATATACATATATATATATATATATTCAAAACAAATTATATATATACACCCCAGGGTGGCGCATACTTGTAATTCCCGCGCTTGGGAGGCGGAGACAGGAGGATTGCACTGGTTGGAAGCCAGCCTCGCTGGCTTAAGAGACCCTTTTTCCAAATAAAAAATATTTAAAAAATAGGTCTGGGAATGTAACCCGGAGGTAGAAGGGTTTCCAGGAATCCCAGTACCACATACACACACACACAAAAGTCCCGATATGTGGATGCCACTCCCCCCAAATCTGACTTAAATGTCCTGGGTTTGATCCCGGTATTGGTAAGGTTATAAGCTTCCCACGGGATTATTATTTCAATAGGCATTCAACATGGAAAAGCCCTGGGAGGGTGTGGCCTCTGGGGAGAGCTGTGATCTCGCTCTGGAGTAGCTACACTGGGAGACTGTCAGTAACCCAGAGGTGGCTGGTTGTTCAATGTAACGACGCAGGGAAGCAGAAGCATCACTGAGAGGAAGATGTGAAATACTGCTTCCTGGTCTTAAAAAGATCAGTGACTGGCTGGCGGTGGCGCATGCTCGTAATCCTAGCATTCGGAAAGCTGAGATGGGAAGCTCACGGTTTGCGGACAGCCTCAGCTACTTAGGCCCTTTGCAACCCAGTGAGACCCTGTTTCAAAATAAAGAATAAAAAACAGGGCTAGGAGTGTAACTCGGAGGTAGAATGCCACTGGGTTCCATCCCCAACACCACACACACACACACAAAAAAGGATTAGTGTCTGAGACTAACAAATGTAAGATTCACTCTCCCATTCTGTAAAGAGACTTTTCTTGAAAATTTATAAGAGATAGGCAATCCAGTCAGGTGCCAGAATTGCAAACAAAACAAATCGCAGATCTTGCTCTCAAGGAACCTAGAAATTGAACTTCCTAATTCATAACTATGATGGTTATTATTATAAGTTTCCTTAGTCTTCATACTTTCTGTTTCTCAATTTTCACAGGCACGAAGAATTTATCCTGGAATTAACTTTTATCCTTATCCAAACAGGCAGGTAAGTGTGTGCATTCTCTCTCTCTCTCTCTCTCTCTCTCTCTCTCTCTCTCTCTCTCTCTCTCTCTCTCTCTCTCTCTCTCTCCCTCCCTCCCTCCCTCCCTCTCTTCTCCCCCCCCCCCACATTAAGGATGTTTACTAACTATCTCCTCAGAAGATATGATTTAGGGAGAAAATATTTGACATTTTCAAAATGTCATATTTTCTGGAATATAAAGTATGATTAGAAGATTTTTCTCCATGGTAAAAATGAAAACTCTAAGAAAAAAAAAAACCGCCTAGGAAATGGCCTAAATGGAGCAGCTGGGAATTCTGTAGACTGTGTCTATCAGGTGAGAACCATCACAAGGTAAATAGACTCTCCTGGCCTGCCGGGGGTTATGAACACAGCCTTCTCTGTGGCACCCGTGGCCTTGCTGAAGGACACCCTTCTCAGCCTCCAACTGGGTTGGCTCCCTCTCTTTTAGTTTTAAGGAGATAAATTGTGAAACTTTATTTACAAGTTTAAAAACTCCAATTGAGCTAGGCGTGGTGGAGCACACTTGTAATCCCCACACTTGGGAGGCTGAGACAGGAGGATCGCACAGATTTAAAGCCAGCCTCAGCTACTTAGTGAGGCTTTCAGAAGCTTTGTGAGACCCTGTTTCCAAATAAAATATAAAATAGGTCTGGGAGTATAGCCCAGAGGCAGAAAGCCTCTGCGTTCTACCCTGAGTACCACCAAAATAAATAAATAAATAAAAATAATAAAAATAAAATAAAAACTCCAATTGAGCCAGAGTTCAAACAAAGTTTCCCAAGACAAAAAAAAATCAATATTTAGAAAGATGGAAATGCTAATTATCTAATTTGACAATAACACATCTTATGCAAGCATGAAATCATCACACTCTACTCTGTATGTATTTGCAGTTATCATGTGTCAAAAATAAATAGGTTGCCGGGCGTGGTGGCACACACTTGTAATCCGCATACTTGGGAGGCGGAGACAGGAGGATCGCGCAGGTTCGAAGCCAGCCTTGCTGTCTTAAGAGACCCTGTTTCCAAATAAAAATATAAAATAGGTCTGGGAGTGTAGCCCGGAGGTAGAAGGGTTCCATTCCCAGTACCACAAATAAATAAATAAATAAATAAATAAATAAATAAATAAATAAATAAATAAGTTGAGAGCCAGGAGTGGTGACCTATGCTTAAAATCCCAGCATGTGGGAGGGAGGCTGAGGCAGGAGGATCTGGGTTCATGGCCATCCTCAGCTACTTAGTGAGGTCCTTGGAATTCAGTGAGACCCTGTTTCATACTAAAGAATAAAAAAAAAACCATAGGGCTGAAGGTGTAGCTCAGAGGTAGAATAACGCTGGGCTCCATTTCCAATACCACAAAAATAAATAAACAAATAAATAAGTTGAGATAGAGTCCCACCCTGACACAGCACTCGTCCTGGCAAGCTGGGATTCTCAGAGGAATCTGAGGTCTGAATTCACCAGCTGGGACAGTCAGCATCAGGCCCAGAGGAGAAACAGCTCACCCTGGGTCCTAGAAAGTTCGGGTTGGCCTCTTTCTACTTGCCCATTGGAGAGCTGGCACCTGCCATAGTGCCCAAGTATACCAAAGTAAACCCTTTTCTCTTTTTCTAGAATAAAAGATGTATAGAATTCTATGCGATGCCAACAGTAAGCCTACATTTTGATAACCCAGCATATTATGAAATTGGTTTTTGTGGTCCTGGGGATGGAACCCAGGGGCATTCTACCTCCAAGCTATACCCTCAGCCCTATTTTTTATTCCTTATTTTGAAACAGGGTCTCACTAAGTTGCTGAGAGCCTCACTAAGTCGCTGAGGCTGGTTGTGAACCTGTGATCCTCCTGTCTCCGCCTCCCAAGTACAGGGATTACAAGTGTGTGCCACCACTCCGGGCCAGACAATTTTTTCAAGTGACTTTGAAAGCTCAGGATTCTGCTCCAAGATGAAGGCTGCCAACACATAGCGTTCTGCTGTTCCCCTTGGCTTTTTGCCTCCTCTTCTTTTGTAGTCTGATTAGAATGGTAGAGATAAAGCTCTCTGCCCTTGGCGCTTTTGTTTTTAACTAGCGTTAATATCTGTGAAGGTTCTTTCACTGCTGCTGATGCCAGCAAGTCCCTACTTCCCTTTTTTGGTATGTGATCCCCACGCGGCACTACAGTGAGCTTCTTTACTAACCATAGACCTCATGGCAATTTTTGTAATTTCTTCTAAGTGTCGTATTCTTTTCTTCAGAACATTTAAAAACGTATTTAAATTCAGACAAAGAAAGCCGGGCGTGGTGGCGCACGCTTGTAATCCCAGCATTCGGGAGGCTGAGACCGGAGGATCACAGTTCGCGGACAGCCTCAGCTACTTAGTGAGGCCCTACGCAGCTTAGTGAGACCCCGTCTCAAAATGAAGAATAAAACGATAGGGCAGGGGGTGTAATTCGGGGGTCGATTGCCCCTGGGTTCCATCCCCAGACCCGTAAAAAAAATAAAATAAAATAAAACAAAATAAAGATAAACTCAGGCAAAGTTTCCTAAAAATTTAATGTTATGTAACTGCTTTTCCTCCCTTTCTTTGCAGCAATGTCAGTGGTTAAACCAACTCATGAATTACTGCGTAAGTTTAGATTTTTGGTTTTTTAATCATTCTCAATACTTAGCAGGGGAGTGAGGGCTAAGGAAACTAACGGGAAGATATAGGAAATGTGGAATTATACAAGCTGGTATAAGGTATTGGTTACTAATAGGGTATTGGTTAAAATTTTTTCCTTTCGGACAAACACATCTTAAAAATATTATTGTGCAAGCCGGGCGTGGTGGTACAGACTTGTAATCCCAGTATTTGGGAGGCTGAGATAGGAGGATTGAAGCCAGCCTCAGCAGCTTAGTGAGTTTCTCAGCAACTTAGACACTGTTTCCAAATAAAATATAAAATAGGTCTGGGGGTGTAGCCTGGAGGTCGAAGGCCCCTGGGATCCATCCCCAGTACCACAAAAAGAAATATTATCACTCGGACACTCACTATATGACTTGTACACGTCAAGTTCTTACAAATGTGTTGTTGTCTTGATTTGTATCAGGGGATACCACCAACAACCAGAAGAACTACCGTAATCCCATCCTTTCCAACAATAGAAATCGACCGCCCTCTGGTTTTTAATACTCCAGCCCCTCTCACCTCTGATGGACGGGGAGACCAAGAATAATGACTTCCTTCAGGAATGCCAAGCCCAAAGCTGCTTCCTCCAAGCAGCGCCTGGTACCAGCTGAAGATCTGAGCTATTACCCCATCCCTTCTTGCACCCCAGCACACCCTTCTCAATACAATGCTTCAATAAAAGCTTTATTTCATCATTATTCCCAGTGGGATGTCTTTTATATCTTTATTGATATTTTAAAGAGGGATAATAGAACCAGGCGTGGTGGCGAACGCTTGTAATCCCCGCTCTTGGGAGGCAGAGACAGGAGGATCGCGCAGGTTCGAAGCTCCGCGCTGGCTTAAAAGACCCTGTTTCCAAATAAAAAATATAAAAATAGGTCTGGGAGTGCAGCCCAGAAGTAGAAGGGTTCCATCCCCAGTACCACCACCACAAAAAAAAAAAAAAAAAAAAAAAAAAGGGAGCCGGGCGTGGTGGCACACACTTGTAATCCCAGCATTTGGGAGGCTGAGCCGGAGGATCGCGGTTTGCAGACAGCCTCAGCTACTTAGTGAGGCCCTTTGCAACTCAGTGAGACCCTGTTTCAAAATAAAGGATAAAATAAGCTGGGCGTGGTGGCACATGCTTGTATTCTCAGCATTTGGAAGGCTGAGACAGGAGGATCATGGTTTGCGGACAGCCTCAAATACTTAGGCCCTCTGCAACTCAATGAGACCCTGTTTCAAAATAAAGAATAAAAAATTGGGCAGGGGGTGTAGCTTGGAGGTCAAATGCCTCTGGGTTCCATCCGCAGACCCGCAAAAAAAAAAAAGAGGGATAATAGATGTGACCAAAGGAATCTAGGAAATATAATCTTTCTTTTTTTTTTCTAGGTATACGTAGGCATATACCTAGCTAAGAATCTACGGTTCTATAACAAAGGAAGAAAGAGGAGAAAAACATGAGGGTCAGCGTGCAGAGGGGACAACGTGCAAGCTCTGCTGAACCTGGGGAGATAATGGGCGACAGGAGGGTTCTGCCCCTCACATTCAAGGCCTTGAGGAGACTAGTTGGGTTGTTTCTAGCCAAAATAAATAAATGTTAGTTAATTAATTAATTAATTATTAAAAAAGAGGGTGCTCTGTCTGACCCTCTAAATGGGAATGCAAATTTATGAAGCCATGGAGATATATACTTAAAATTTCCTTTTGCCTTAGTTTTGAGGGAAAATTACAAGTTTCTCCCTAATCTGTCTACAAACATAGTTATGGTTTAGGTCTAAAGTGTCCCCCAAAGGGTCATTCAAGGGCTTGGTCCCCAGGGCTGCAGTGTGCAGAGGCGGGGACTTGGGGAAGTGATTGATCGCAGTGTGAGGGCCCCAGCTTCCTGTGGGTTGATCTATTGTGAGATTCATAGATACACTGACCTTTGGAGGTGGTGCAAACTGTAGGAGGCAGGACCTGGTTGAAGGGAGCTGTCCTTGAGGGTGTGCCCTTGGGGACTCTTATCTTGTCCCGGGCCTCTTCCCCCTCTTGTTCCCCCTCTATCTCTGCTTCCTGGGTGTCATGAGTTGAGCAACATTACTTCCTCACGCCCTCCTCCCACGATGCACTGCCTCAATGCAAGCCCGGAAACAACGGAGCCCGCCAACCATAGACTTAAACCTTTGAAACTTTCATTGTTTTTCTCAGGTGTTTTGTTATAGCGAATGAGAAGCTAACCAATACAGGGTGTATAAAGCAAAAAGAACAAGAAAGATGTTACAGATGTTACTCATTCTTCATCTCTACACATATGTAGTCTGTCTTTCAGGAAAGAGAACAGTAACCCTTGAACATCTGAATTATAAGACAGTGACCACCAATAATTTTTTTTTTTTGGTGGTGGTACTGGGGTTCCTGGAAGCCCTTCTACCTCCGGGCTACACTCCCAGACCTATTTTATACTTTTTTATTTTTAGAAACAGGGTCTCTTAAGCCAGCGAGGCTTGGCTTCAAACCTGCTCAATCCTCCTGTCTCCGCCTTCCAAGTGCGGGGATTACAAGCGTGCGCCGCCACGCCTGGCCCACCAAGATATTTTATATTTTTTATCTATATTTCTTCACTCAGTATACTTGAGTTCAGCAGTCTAACAGAGTCTCAATGTTCTCTGTTCATTCATCTACCAATTTGACAGTTGTTCTGAAAGTATTCCTTGGTCCATGGCCCTGGGGAGATAAAAAGAATAAGATAAGGTAGGCCTCTGTTCTAGTGAGATTCTCCCTGTTTCAAAACACAGTTTGCTATATGTAGGAAGATGCTGTTAAAAATGATAAAATATATTTGAAAGTATATCTGATATCTAAGAGCTATGAGACATGGCTTTGTGACAAAAGTGATGAGAATAGTTACAAGTACTTAGTAAAACAAAGATTTACATGGCTAATGAATCTTGATAGCTGGGGGTCTGCAGGGAAAGGCCAGCTTATTCATAGCTTCCTAGCCCTGCCACCACGCTAGGATCATCTGGGAATTTTTTTTTTTTTTTTCCGGTACTGGGGATGGAACCCAGGGGCATTCTACCTCCAAGCTACACCCCAGCCCTACTTTTTAAATATATACTTTATTTTGAAACAGGTTCTCACTGAATTGCAAAGCACCTCACTAAGCAGCTGAGGCTACCCGGGGAACCCGGATCCTACTATCTCGGTCTCCCAAATGCTGGGATTACAAGTGTGCACCACTACGCCTGGCTCATCTGGGACTTTTTAAAACTATAATACCAGTGCCCTCTCCTAAATTAAGTAAACTTACTTAAATCTCTGATTGCAGGAGAAATCGGGGAATCAACATTTTAAAACTTCTTTGGGTGGTTCTAGTGTGCCGCTGGGTTGGAGAATTCCTGCTCTATATGGATTCTCCAAAATGCAGCTGTGGCTCTTGTGACCTCCACAGAGGTCAGCATAGCGGCAGCCCCTTAGAGCCAGCAGTGGTTTGAACATCCCTCCCAAACACCGGGTGAAACAGAGTCTCCATTGTGAAGTAGGAAGAGGTGGGGCCTGTAAGAGGTGATTAGCTCATGAGGATTTTACCCTCATGGGTGGATTACCCCACTTCTGGATTAGTGGGTTATCTCTAGTGGGTATATTATAAAGTCAGGTTGTCCCTGTCCCTGGTATGAACCCTTCCACCATGTAATAACCAGCACCATCTCAGAACTTTGCAGAGTCCTCACCAGAAAAAGGCCCTTCCCAAATACAGCAACTTGACCTTGGACCTCCCAGTGTCCAGAGCCATAAATTGGACAAACTTTTATTCATTATAAATGACCCAGTCTAAGCCAGGGATGGTGGCACATGCCTGTAATCCCAGTACTTGGGAGGCTGAGACAGGAGGATCACAGGCTCCAGGACAGCCTCTGCATGTAGTGAGACTCTCATCAATCTAGCGAGATCCTGTTTCAAAGTAAAAAAATTAAAAATAGAGCTGGGGGTAGAATCCCCAGGACCACACACACAGATACAAAAATAATTACCCAGGCCAGGTGTGGTGGCACACACTTGTAATACCAGCATTTGGGAGGCTGATACAGGAGGATCCTGGTTCGTGGACAGTCTCAGCTACTTAGTGAGGCCCTTTGCAACCCAGTGAGATCCTATTTCAAAATAAAGAATAAAAAATAGGGCTGGTTATATAACTCAGAGGTAGAATGCCCCTGGGTTCTATCTCCAGTACTGAAAAAAATAATTACCCAGTCTGTAGTTTTCAGTTATAGCAGCAGGAAATGAACTAAGACATGACCACAGCAGGTAAAGAGGTTCTCCAGTTGTGGGAGTGGGGTTGAGACAGGCATCCCCATGAAAGCACCCCGCTCTAAGGTTAAGACAGTAAAAACTCTCAGCAAAGAATGAGACAATCAACCCTCTCCTGAAAAGGGCTAATGCACTCCAGGACTCCAGGGTCCTTACCTCAGCCCGTTTGCTCTTAAGATCAGATGTGAGGTCCTCACCCTCCCACACACTCTCTAATCATCTTACTGGCCTCAGAAACCAGGTGCATCATTGAATTCAGGACACCCTGTCACGACTCTGTCGGCACAACAGCATAAAAGATAAAACTATTGAGAAGTCACCCCAAAAGCACAGTCTCAGGGCCTTTAACTTGCCACTCACATTATTATTGTTGTTGTTGTTGTTGTTGTTGTTGTTGTTGTTGTACTGGGGATGGAACCCAGAGGATTCTACCTCCAAGCTACACCCCAGCCCTATTTTTATTATTCTTTATTTTTTATTAAAAATAAATTATTTTTTTGGTGGTACTGGGGGTGGAACCCAGGGGCTTTTCTACCTCCGGGCTATCCTCCCAGACCTATTTTATACTTTATTTGGAAACAGGGTCTCACTGAGTTGCAAAGGGCCTCACTAAGTAGCTAAGACTGTCCGCAAACCACGATCCTCCTGTCTTAGCCTCCCAAATGCTGGGATTACAAGTGTGTGCCATAAGGCCCGGCTATGATTTGTGTTTTCTTCCATCCCCACCTGTGTTCTTTTAACAGCTGCAGCTACTGGCCCTTATCACAGGCAAAGATGATAATCTAGGGAGAGCGTGACCTCTGACTCCCGACTGACAGCCCCTTCCTCCAGGTTGCACAGGAGCCACAAAGAAACACCAACACTGATCTCCATTGCTAGTCTCCAGCCCAGCTCTACAAGTAGCACATTCACATGAGAAAGATTAGCTTTCTCCTTAGGCCCAAGAGCAGGCATGACACTTCCAGTCAATGCTGGGATTGTCACGACTGTGACATTCTCCTCATAGCTGCACGCCCAGGCTGTCACAGCACGTGCAGCTGGGCCATGTGTTACCCAGTGCAGGAGAGCCAGCTAAAGCGTGGCTAGCCGGGCGGGTTGGCACACCTGTGACCCCAGAACTTGGGAAACTGAGACGGGGGCTTGCTTGCAGGTTCAAGATCAGCCTCAGAAACTTAGAGAAACCCTCAGCAACTTAGGGAGATCCTGTTTCAAAATAAAAGAAAAGAAAAGGGCTGAGAGAGCCGGGCGTGGTGGCGCACGCTTGTAATACCAGCATTTGGGAGGCTGAGACTGGAGGATCGCGGTTCGTGGACAGCCTCAGCTACTGAATGAGGCCCTCTGCAACTTAGTGAGACCCTGTTTCAAAATAAAGAATAAAAAATAGGGCAGGGGGTGTAGCTCGGATGTTGAATACCCCTGGGTTCCATCCTGAGACCCGCAAAAAAAAAAAAAAAGAAAGAAAGAAAGAAAGAAAGAAAGAAAGAAAAAAAAGGAGGGCTGAGAGTGTAGCTCAGAGGTAGAATGCCTCGGTTCGATCCCCAGTGCCACAAAAGAAAAAAAAAAAATAGGCAAGGCTGACAGGTTTCCCCAGCTGCCTCTGCTCTATTAGCCAAAGTACTTCTCAGACACATTTGTGCTAAGTGTGCCTGAAAGCTCTGTTGGATGAACTTCCTTACACACACACACACACACACACACACACACACACACACACATGATTTTTGTTTGTTTTGGTACTAGATATTGTACCCAGGGACATTCCATCTTTAAGCTACATTCCCAACTCTTTTTATATATTTATTTTATTTTATTTTTCTTTTGTGTGTGTGTGGTACTGGGGATTGAATCCAGGAGCATTCTTCCTCCAAGCTACACCCCCAGCCCTTTTTTTTATTCTTTTTATTTTGAAAAAGGGTCTCACTAAGTTGCAGAGGGCCTCATAAAGTAGCTGAGGCTGGCTGTGAACCTGCGATCCTCCTGTCTCAGCCTCCCAAGTACTGGGATTGCAAGTGTGTGCTACCACCACCATGTTTTATGTTTTGAAACAGTATCTAACTAAATTACTGAAAGTCTTACTAAATTGATGAGGCTGATATCGAAACCTGAATCCTCTTGTCTCAGCCTCCTAAATTCTGAGATTATAGATGTGAGTCACACCATGCCCCACTGCCTGTGTGTGTAGTTTTGATACTTTTCTTCATGTGCACACCCCTCTGTTTCCCTGGAAATTGTTGGAAGCAACATAAGAAATAAGAAGAAACAGCAGGGTGTGGTGGCTCATGCTTGTAATCCCAGCACTTGGGAGGCTGAGACAGGAGGATTGTGCAGGTTCAAAGCCAGCCTCAGCTACTTAGTGAGGCTCTCAGCAACTTAGTGAGACCCTGTTTCAAAATAAAATATTAAAAAAAATAGGTCTGGGAGTGTAGCCCCTGGGTTCCATCTCCGATACCACCAAAAAAAAAAAAAAAAAAAAAGAGAAGAAATAAAAACAAGTTGTTTACCTCCAAATAGAATATTTTACAATTTAACACCACCCCAATTGTAAATCTCTGTAACAAAATAATGCTGTAAGACAAAACATGGTATCAAAGATGTGATATAACTTAGGTTTACTTAATTACAGTTGTATGTGTTCTGTGGGCCTGGCCTGCCCTAGCCAGGAAGCGCCCGACCCCTCCAGACTTTGGGGACTCGTCACCCTGTATAATTGTGAGGACAGGAGGTGCTGTGGTTGGCTACAGATCCAGGTATGCAAGTTGTCTCAAACACGAATCCTGCAGACGAACAGCGGCTGCCTCCCTGACATCATGTGTGTGAGAGGCCTATTGTCTAGAAACCACACAAAGCCACAGTGCTTTTCACCGAGGCGTTCCGTGGGGTTAAGAGAACGCCGCGGCCTCGCTGGTGTCGCTGTCTGGTGGAGTCTCCTCTGTGGAGAGCGCTTCACAGCCGGTGAGTCTTGTGTTTGGTTTGCTCGGGGCTTAGCGAAGCTGCAGGCCTCAGAGGGAGACGGTGCTGTTGCCGCTGAGCGTGGCAACATGAAGGGACCTTAGGGTGGTCGGCGTGTAAGCAGAGGGCCGGCGGCAGGGCCGTCAGGGTGGAAAACCTGTCAGAACTTTTATGATTTTAAATTCCAGGCTTCTAAACTTAGTTTTCAGTGAGCTCTATAAGGTATATAATATATATGCACAAGGATATAACTGATAAAATAAGTGTGCTCACAAGTGTGCATATATATACTTGTATATACTGATATATATATATATATATATATATATATATATATAGAGAGAGAGAGAGAGAGAGAGAGAGAGAGAGAGTGCATATGTATGTGCCTATATATATTAGGGAGGTATGCTCAAGTGTGTGTGTGTGTGTGTGTGTGTGTGTGTGTGTGTGTGTGTGTTAAGCATGGTTAAAAAAAAAGTTCTTGCCCTACAAGCCCCTGGCTATGGAACTCCCAAGGTGAGCAATCCTACTGATCAGCGGTTAGAGTTTCCATTTCTTTCTCCCTGTATCCCCTTGTGTGGTTTCCCCGTAGGGAGAAATAAAAGAATCAGTAGAGTCTGTGGCTGAGAAAGATCTTTCCTTATATTTCTTTCTTTTCTTTTCTTTTTTTTTTTTAGTGGTACTGGGGGTGGAACCCAGAGGCTTTCTACCTCTGGGCTATACTCCTAGAACTATTTTATATTTTATTTGGAAACAGTGTCACTAAGTTGCTGAGAGCCTCACTAAGTAGCTGAGGCTGGCTTTGAACCTGTGCGATCCTCCTGTCTCAGCCTCCCAAGCGCAGGGATTACATGCTTGTGCAACCACGCCCAGCTTCCTTATATTTGTTGCTCAAAATTAAAATGGTATGACTAGTCAACATATGTTTTTCCCTTGCCAAACCTCTTGATGTATAGTTTAAGAGAAGAGCTAAAGAAAGAACAAAACAACCCAAGCCTAAAATAGTTTGTTTTGTAAAATTTGGAAATATTTTAAAAAATGAGAAAATAGGCTGGGGTGTAGCTCAAATAGTAGAGCACTTGCCTGTTATATGCAAGGTTCCAGGTTCAATCTCTTGGATAAAAAGGAGCATTTATTCAAAATGCTTCCCCTCCCTTCCTCTCTCCCTCCCTCCCTTCCATTATTTTGCAGTGCTGGAGATTAAACCCAGGCCCTTTCATATGCTAGGCAAGCTCTCTACCACTTAGTCACATCTCCAGTCTTTTTATTTTATTTTGAGACAGAGTCTCAATAAGTTGCCAAGGATTGCCTAGAACTTTTGATCCTCCTGCCTCAGGCCCCGTCCCTAGCCCCAGCAGCTGGGATTGCCAGTGTGCATCATCATATCTGGCTTTACTATAATTTCTCTAGAGTTATTCAGCCAATTTTTAAAAATATAACAAAGCACATAATTTAAACACTAGTATGTTACTTTGCCTATAAAAAGAGCTCAATGGGGTTTAGTTTCATTACTATTGTTCTGTTATTTTAGTTTAATTATTGGTATCATGATATAGCATCCCACTTGGCCTAACTCCTTTGGGGTGGGTTTCCAGATTCCTATGAGTCATTTGTAACTCCCCCCAGGGAATCTATTCTCCCTGACCCTCTCTCCAGGTAGGCTTGACCTCACTTTCCACTGTCTCTGATCAAACAGGGGTGCTAAGTTCTCCTGTGCCATGGACTGTTCCTACTGATCAGGTCTGTTGTGATGGGCCTAGGTTGCTCTTGCTCCAGAAGGGACCAGCATAACTGGCGGGCCTGACAAGCTCTCGATATAAAAAGCAGTATCTATTCAGTGAGGCCCTCTGCAACTTAGTGAGACTCTGTTTCAAAATAAAGAATAAAAATAGGGCTGGAGGTGTCATTCGAAGGTAGAATGCCCCTGAGTTCAATCCCTAGTACTGAAAAAAAAATAAATAAATAAAATAAATAAATAATTAATTAATTTAATTAAAAATAAATGAAAGTTCTGGGGATATCGCTTAGAGGTAGAATGCCCCTGGTTCATGCCCCAGCACCCCATCTTTCACACGCACCCACAAAAGAAAGAACAAGAGCCCTGAGGGGTGAGTCTGAGGAGCAGTGGCATGGGCCTGTGTAGTCGGCTTGGGCTGCCATAACAACAGACAATGTCCTTTCACCATTGTGGGAGTTGGCAAGGACAAGAGTAGGTGGCTAGTATGATTGACTTTTGGTTCTAGTATTCTTCCTGGCTTTTAGATGACTGCCTTATTGTTTTGGCTTCACATGGAAGGAAGAGTGAGGAAGAGAGAAGAGAAAGAGTGAGCACAAACTCTTTCCTTCCCTCTCTCCCTCCCTCCCTCCCTTCCTTCCTTTTATATAAGAGCACTGATCCCATTAGGAGGCTCCATCTTAATTTTTTTTTTTTTTTTTTTGGTGGTGGTACTGGGGTTCCTGGAAACCCTTCTACCTCCGGGCTACACTCCCAGACCTATTTTTATATTTTATTTGGAAACAGGGTCTCTTGAGCCAGCGTGGCTGGCTTTGAACCTGCGTGATCCTCCTGTCTCCACCTCCCAAGCATGGGGATTACAAGCATGTGCTACCACGCCCGGCCATCTTAATGGTTTTATTTAAACTTAATCACCTCAAAAGTCTCTACCTCCTAACAGTGCTTCACCATACGAATTCTGGGGAACATGACTGGGTCCATAACAGCATAGGAACTGGGTTGGAATCCCAATCTCCTCTTCATAAACGTAACTCCCTGTGTCTCAGTTTCTCAGCTGTGAAATGAAAATGCAAGTAGTCCCTACTTCAGAATGTCAGCGGGAAGGGTGCAAATACAGTAAAATAATGGACATAGCAAATACAGCTTGGAACAGTATCTGTAATGTGGTCAGTGTGAGAGACACTGTGAGTGATTTTTATTACTAGCTGTTGTTACTTGGGGGTGGGGCAAACACACTTCAGGTAGAAAGCGAGCTCTGCATTCTGGCCTGGGCTGGTCTCCTGCCTCCCCCAGTACAGCCGGCACCACTGGCCTCAGCAGCTGACTTCAGATGACCAGGAGCCAGTCCAGGGGCCAAGGCGTGTCCACCGGCATCCACTGCCAGCTTCAGGGCAGACATTAGGTTCCTCTGCCACTACGGGGACATCCCTGAGATTCCTTGCTTCTCTCGCTGCTGTGTGTGTGTGTGTGTGTGTTACTGGGGATGGAACCCAGGGGTATTTTACCTCTGAGCTATACCCTCAGCCCTATTTTTTATTGTGTGTGTGTGTGTGTGAGTGTGTGTGTGTGTGTGTGTGTGTGTGTGTGTGTGTGTGTCTGGGGATGGAATCCAGGGGCATTCGACCTCTGAGCTATTTTTCTGCCCTATTTTTTATTCTTTATTTTGAAACAGGGTCTCACTGAGTTGCAAAGGGCCTCCTCACTAAGTAGCTGAGGCTGAACGCAAACCGTGATCCTCCTGTCTCAGCCTCCCGAATGCTGGTATTTACAAGCATGTGTCACCATGTCCAGCTTCAAAAGAAAATCTTGAAGGCTCCCTGGCAGCCATTCTCCAGTGGTCAGAGAGCCCTCTCCCCTCCTGAGGGCAGCTGCTGGCCTGCAGTTCCTCTGCTTCAATCCCCAATACAGGGATGGCAGGAGGTCACACAAACAAAAATGTGCCTGAGGAAGGTAACAGGACAGAGAGTCCCCACAGCACTGCAGCCCTTTAAAACCCCATATTCTATTTAGCTTGGTTCTGACTTCTTCCAGCCCGGTTGCTCTCAGTCTGATCAGACTCAATGCCCCCTTCTAAGCACAAATATTTTACAATGCTCAGATGAGTTTCTAGGAATGAAGCATATAGTAAAACAATCTACCTATGTACTTAACTTCAAAAAAATCATCCCCTGGGCTTGGGAGTGCACACCTGTAATCCTAGTATTTGGAAGGCTAAGACAGGAGGATCACAGGTTTGAGGCCAGCCTCAGCAAGTAGTAAGACTCTCAGCAACCTAGCAAGACCATGTTTCAAGGGAAAAAATGGCTGGAGATCTAGCTCAGAGTTAGAATATCTCAGGCTTGATCCCCAGTACCTCCACCCCTCACACTCCTGTAATCCTAGTACTTGGGAGGCTGAGACAGGAGGATCGTAGGTTTGCAGCCGACCTCAGCAAGTTAGCCTCAGCAAATTAGTGAGGCCCTGTTTTTTTGTTTGTTTTTGTTGTTTTTTGTGGTATTGGGGATGGAACCCTTCTACCTCTGGGCCACACTCCCAGACCTATTTTATACTTTTTTATTATTTGGAAATAGGATCTCTTAAGCCAGTGAGGCTGGCTTCAAACCTGCGCGATCCTCCTGTCTCTGCCTCCCAAGCGCAGGGATTGATTACAAGTGTGCGCCACCACGCCCGGCAAGTGAGCCCCTGTTTTAAAATAGAAAATAAGCCGGGCGTGGTGGTTCCAGGAACCCCAGTACCACTAAAAATAAATAAATAAATAAATATATAATATATATATATATATATATATATATTTAGGCTGGGGGTATAGCTTAGAGGTAGAACACCCCTTTTTTTTGGGGGCGTGTGTGTGTGTGTGTGTGTGTGTGTGTGTGTGTGTGTGCTGAACATTGAGCCCAGGGGAATTCTAGCTCTGAGATACACCCCAGCCTTATTTTATTTTTTATTTTGAAACAGAATCTTATTAGGTTGATGAGAGTCTCACTACTTGCTGAGAAGGTCTTCTCACCTGCAATCCTCCTGTCTCAGCCTCCCACAAGTACTAGGATTACAGGTGTGCACCAGCACACTCCGCTTCAACACCCCTGGGTTTGATCCCCCCGGTACCACAAAAAGGAAAAAAAAAAGTTAATGAAGTGCTCTAACTCCACTATAAAGCAAAACTAAAAGAAAAAGAATCTGTAGTGAAACGATAGGCATTTCAACACGTAGATGCTCAGGCCTGGCTGTCAGGCGGCCAAGTGCTTGTGAGTTCTTGTGCTTCCCAGCAGAGCACCGCGAGTGCAGGAGCCACGCACGCACGTGCAGATGCACTCCATTGGCGAATGTGTTTTCCAAAATGGAGGGCAACTTCTGCGAAGTTCCAGATGAGTCAAGGCTAAATTTTGCCTGAATCTACCTGACTACCACGGATCTATCACTATTCTAGGCAAGAAAAGCACTAAGCGGTAAAATATTCACGCATACCTATTATGTTATCCAACCCCAAAGGCCCAAATTTGAGAGAAAGAAGCCATGAGTCTAAAATTAGTCATCTAGATCCCCAGTCCTGAAGAAAAGAAAAGAAAAAAGTAAGCCACCTATTGTCAGACAGACATCAAGATCACCCTGCTGGGACTTTGGAGAAGTCATTAAGCTTTCTGAACGCTGGCTTCCTCTGCCCTCAAGCAGATGTGAAAACACCCGCCAGGGGCAGGTACTGTGAGGAGAAGTGACCTGTTGTGTGAAGCGCTCTATTCAGGGCCCAGCCCGCAGAAAGCTCTCAGAAAGGCTGGGGGAGCCGGGCGTGGTGGTGCAAGCTTGTAATCCCAGCATTTGGGAGGCTGAGACAGGAGGATTGAGGTTTACAGCCAGCCCCTTTGCAACTCAGTGAGACCCTGTTTCAAAATAAAGAATAGCTGGGCGTGGTGGCACACGCTTGTAATCCCCGCGCTTGGGAGGCTGAGACAGGAGGATCGTGCAGGTTCGAAACCAGCCTCTTTGGCTTAAGAGACCCTGTTTCCAAATAAAAAGTATAAAATAGGTCTGGGAGTGTAGCCCGGAGGTAGAAGGGTTCCATCCCCAGTACCACCAAAAATAAATAAATAGAATAAAAAATAGGGCTGGGGGTGTAGCTCAGAGGTAGAATGCCCCTGGGTTCCAGCCCCAGTACCACAAAAACAAACCAAAAGGCTGCGGGCGGGGGAGGGAGAGTTCGGGGAGGGCAAAGACAGGAGAAAGTCAGCAGAGTGTTTAGCTGGCCCTGCTCCCTGAGGTGTGAGCTGGGAGAAGAGAAGGAAAAGAACAGCACAGTGTTTCTTTGCCCTCAGGGTATTCAGCTCACAACTTACAGGGCGGGCAGCTCCCCACCCCCACCCCTGCTGGTTTTTTGGAGGTCACTAAAGTCCTCTCCCTCCCGAGCCTGCAGAGTGGGCAGCCAAAGGACACAGGGCTCTGCAGGCGGGCATGGAGGTGAACATCTGTCGTCTCGGTACTTGGGGGGCTGAGACTGTTGGAGAGCCAAAGATGTTGGGGTGAGTTCTTGGCTCAGGAACTCGGGGTCTGCAGGGTCCTTGGCTAACGTGAGAGAAAAGAATTTCAGCACGTGCCAGTTAGAGACATAGATAGAGGTTTATTGGGAAAAGGGAGGAAATACACATTCAAGAGATAATGTGGCCCCTCAAGATGAGGAAGGCATTTTGGGGAGTTCAGGGTTCTCTCCTTATAGGGGACTTTCATGAGGGGTGGGCTAGAGAAGGTATGCGAGGATGAGCTCAGTCCGGTAGTCCCAAGGTGGTTTATGGCCGGCAGGTGGTCTGGCAACCTTAGGGTGGATGAGCTCAGTCCAGTAGTCCCGAGGCGCTTCCTGATGGTCTAGTGGTCTGGTCAGCCTAAGGGTGGATGATCTTGGGTTGATTAGGGTCCTCATTAGTTGATTGACGGATAAGCTGGGATATCCTAAATTATAGGTTTTCTCGGAAATATTGTTAACTCTAGGATCTACAGGTTTCCCAGGAATTTATGGTAGAGTCAGGCCTGGGAAAGAGAACTGATTTGTGCACTAGAAGCAGAAGCACTCACTTCAGTTCCAGGTTCTTATATCAAAGTTATATTTTTACTTTTCCTTCCTGTCTGTCTCCTTACTACCTACTTATTCCTTCTATCCTACAAGACAGGAGGATTGCCAGTTTGGGGCCAGCCTCGCCAACTTAGCAAGACTCTTAGCAGCCTAGTGAGAACTTGTTTCAAAACAAAACAATGAAAAGAGCTAAGGGATAGCTCAGAGATAGAACACCCCTGGGTTCAATCCCCAGTAGCACACGCTCAAGGGCTGTTCAGATGGTAGTCAACGTGCACACCGCCTGGGTGCACTCGGGCTGGGGTGATGTGGGTTCCAAAGGCAGCCAAGGGTCTCCATGGTGGCAAACGCTTTCTCTGAGTCTGACTTTCCAGGACTCATATGGTCGTTGGTTATTTCTGCTTTAGGTAGGTTTTGCTTTGCAAAGTTCCATCTTCTGACATAGACAAGCTGTGCAAGACACTGCTGAGGTCGCACTGAACCAAAGTCACAACCAGTTTACGTGATCCCCCAGCAAACAGTGAGCGAGCGGCCCCTGAGCAAGAACATAGCCGTAAGCAGTGGCGGCAAAAATCGGCTCCTTTTATTTAATCTCTTCAATACCTCCTGTGACAGCCAGGCCTTTTTTTTGGTGGTGGTACTGGGGTTCCTGGAAGCCCTTCTACCTCCAGGCTACCCTCCCAGACCTATTTTGCATTTTTATTTGGAAACAGGGTCTCTTAAGCCAGCGTGGCTAGCCCTCCTGTCTCCGCCTCCCAAGCACGGGATTAAGAGTGTGCGCCACCACGGCAGGCTGACAGCCAGGCCTTTATTTATGGTGGTACTGGGCTATACTCCCAGACCTTTTTTTTTTTTTGGAAACAGGGTCTCACTAAGTTACTGAGGCTGACTTCAAATCCGTGCGATCCTCCTGTCTCAGCCTCCCAAGAGCGGGGATTGCAAGCATGCGCCATCACACCCGGCCAGGCCTTTATTTATTTATTTATTTCTGTTTCTGCCTGGTGCCCGGCTCAGAGCAATGTAGTCATGGAGGGCTGGTGCCCGCGCTCCAGGCGCCAACTGGAGGGCTTCCGGTGGGCCACCGCATGTTCAGATTTCACAACCATCATATGAAATAGTTTTTAATATTGTCACCACTGCGTAGAAGAGGAAAATATGGCATAGAGAGTGAAATAATTAACCCCAAGTCACACACCTGGTAAGTCAGAGGTCCAGGCTGCCTGACGTCCAACCAACTCTAACACTGCACTCTACTGTTTCTAGAGTACACAGTCAGTGTAATAAGGGCTGAAAGGTAGAGATATTGCTTATCTACCTACGCATGTTTGTGTGAATAAAAATGTTTTGCCTGTGCTTTTAGCAACGCAGTATGGTCCAGAGGGTGAGGCTGGTGGCGATTCTCCATGGAGTCCTCACACTTCAGGTGGTAAGTGGGGCCCCTGCTCTCCCATCTCTTCCCTCCCACACCTTCTAGGTTTACATATAGGGACACAAAGCCATGACTGACCAGGTCTACATGGCATCTAGATTTCTGATCATTTCAACTATTTAAATTATTTCCCCCCATTGTTACACCCTTTGGTGTCCATGTCCCATTAATTGATGCTCAAGTGAGGGCGACTCCCTGCGCAAGAGTCAACTCAAGATGGACAAAATGGAAGCTAGAAATTAGACCAGAGACTTTGCAATTATTAGAAGAGGACCTTGGACCAGCACAGGTAGGCAGTGGTAGAAACTTCCTCAATAAAACCTCCAAGGCACAAGAAATTAAATGAAGATTAATAAGTGAGGTTGCATTAAACTAAAGAGCTGAGCAGCAAATGAAGCCATCGAGAACCTTAATAGAAGCCGGGCGTGGTGGCGCACGCTTGTCATCCCTGCATTCAGGAGGCTAAGACAGAAGGATCGCGGTTTGCGGACAGCTTCAGCTACTTAGTGAGGCCCTTTGCAACTTAGTGAGACCCTGTTTCAAAATAAAGAATAAAACACAGGGCTGAGGGTATAGCTCAGAGGTAGAATGCCCCTGGGTTCCATTCCTAGTACTGCAAAAAAAAAAAAAAAAAAAATAGATGGAAGATCTTTGCCAGCTTCTCCGATAGAGGACTGATATCTAGAATATACAAAGGACTCAAGAAACTTGTTACAGCTTAAAACACACACACACACACACACACACACACACACACACACATAACCCTGTCTCAAAAATGTGTGTGTGTGTATATATATATATATACATACATATATACATATATATATATACACTTTTTTTTTTGGTGGTACTGGGGATGGAACCCTTCTACCTCCAAGCTATACTCCCAGACCTAGTTTTTATATTTTATTTGGAAACAGGGTTTCTTAAGCCAGTGAGGCTGGCTTCAAACCTGCGTGATCCTCCTGTCTCAGTCTCCCAAGCGCGGGGATTACAAGTGTGCGCCACCACGCCCGGTGAAATAAAATATTTTTTTAAAGGGCTGGGAGTAGCTCACTGGTACAGCGCTTGTCCAACAGGCTCAACGCCCTGGGTTCAGTCCCTGGTACAGAAGCAGCAACAACAAAATCCTTTAAAGCACAAAGTAAAATAAAACACAGATTCTTCTCTTTTTAATTAAAGAAGAAAGAGAAGAAAGACAGGTTAAGTAGATAAGTTAGGATTGGCTACTTCAGCATGTCCCATTCAATACACTCTCCCTGGTGTCAATTCTGAGGGAGAAGTCAGAGAACAAGATGTCAGCGGCCGCACTCCCCCTGAAGGCTGCGGGGAGCCTGCCCTACGTCCTCGGGGCCCTCAGGGATCCTCGGATCGACTCTGCCTCTTCCACGCATGGCGTTTCCCCAGCTTCTCTGGCTCTCAAATCTCCCTCTGTGGATAAAATCCAGACCTGTCTTGTCTCTAGGTCCTCCATTATAGCTACAGAGACCCTATTTCCACATAGGTCACAAACACAGGGGGACAGTTAGGACTTATACTTTTGGGGGACACAACTCCATCTTTTACACTGAGCAAGTTGTGCTTTAGCCATGCGCTGCGCTACACCACCCTTCCCATCCATCAAATGTGCTCCTCCAGGCACTGGTGGGCCAAGGGGCAAGCAAGACAGACACCATACATCTGAGACTATTAGTTTTCTGAAAGACATTTTATTCTTGATAAAAAAATTAATTTTAACTGGTAATTTAATATATGCTAATATTACAATAAACATTGTAGCATAGAATTCACAATTCACATGGAGTTTTAAGATGAAGTGTGAGGTCAGGCATGGTGGCATATGTCTGTAATCCCAGTGACTCAGGGCGCTGACTCTGAGGATCACAAGTTCAAGGCCAGCCTGGGAAACTTAGTAAGACTCTGTCTTGAAATAAAGAATAAAAAGGAGTGGGGGTGTGGCTCAGTGGTAGAGAACTCTTGGGTTCAATGCTCAGATGAAATGTGGGGTCCTAAGATAGTTTTGAGCCAGGTGATGGCTTGGCCTCTAGGAGAATGGCAGATGGGTCCTCAGAGTGAAAGCTGGGACTTGTCATTAACGTGCTTATTACCCTCAGGGAGCCTACAAGTCGTTTGTCCTTCTGCTGAGGTGGACATTTTCATCACTTGTGGCTGGAGGCTGCTCTACAGGGACAGGTCACGTATGGAGAGAGGCTGGTTAATCATCCGTTAGGCCTCTGGGCTCAGTGATGCTGTTTCCAGCTCTCACTCATTCCATGGCAGGGATGATGAAACACAGGGCCACGTGTGAATTTTAGAATTTGTACTAGTGATGTATTAAAGTAGTCAGTGGTATGGGTTAAAATAGTGACCCCCCCAAAAAGAACTGATTTCTGCTCTTTCCAGGAGAGAGACAGACAAGCAAACATGCTTATATACATAGAGAATTCAAATTTGTGGTGGGCATGGCATCAGAGCCCCTTTGCCTGATCGGGATAGATGTTGCCAGTTGATACAAGTGCTTACCTGTTGAGCTCAGCTACGGCTTCAGGAGTGAAGGACAGATGTACCTCCTTCATGCGGTGGTACTAGAAACAAGAACATATTGCTTTAGCCACTTATTTGGTGTGTTTTTGTTTTTGTTTTCTGGCACTGAGGATTGAACCTGGGGCATTGTACCATTGTACCTCTGAGCCACACCCCAGCCCTTTTTATTTTATTTTTTATTTTGAAACAGGATCTCACAAAGTGCTGAGAGTCTTGCTAAATTGCTCAGGCTGGTCTTGAATCTGTGATTCTCCCATCTCAGCCTCCAGGAGTGCATCACCACGCTGGCTTCACCATTCATTCTGATAAAAGCAAGGCTTTCTTTCTTTTTTCTTTTTTTTTTTTTTTTGCAGGTCTGGGGATGGAACCCAGACGCATTTGACCACTGAGCTACACCCCCTGCCCAATTTTTTATTCTTTATTTTGAAACAGGGTCTCACTGAGTTGCAGAGGGCCTCACTAAGTAGCTGAGGCTGTCCGTGAACCGCAATCCTCTGGTCTCTGCCTCCTGAATGCTGGGATTACAAGCATGCGCCACCACGCCTGGCTAAAAAGCAAGGCTTTCTATTTATAAGTTTTTTGTTCTGTTTTCATGAGATACTTTGGGCATCATTGTTCACTTAAATTTCTCCAAGGAACGTAAAGCCTTTTGGAATATTTTATGATGTGGCAAGTCTTCTGAAGACTTATGTGGAAATCCCACAAAATTTTGGAAAAGGAGATGTAAGGTCAGGCACGTACCTTGGTAAAAAGGTGTGTGTTGAGGGAGAAGAAGATACAACTCAAAGTCAGAACGAGTCTCTTTTTTGTGAGGGAAGGTTGCTCCTCAAGGCCTGACTGAGGGCTGGTGGATGTCTGTGGTGGTTTTGTCCCTGGGCTTATAGATTGCCTTGGACTCTCTGGGCCCAGAAGACAAGGATCTGGAATAAAGAGGCTCAGGCTGGCACCCATTGCAGAGCAGGAAACACAGACACAAGACAAGACAGCAAAGGGGCTCTTGGCTGTGGTGACAGCTTCTGACCCTGGCCAATTCTGTTGGCAGGTTCTGGTTTAATCCTAAACCTTGCTGAAGTCTCCTAGTGCAGTTATTTTGAGTGGTTCTTCTTCAAGTTTTTTTTTTTTTTTTTTTTTTTTTTGTGTGTGTGTGTGTGTGTGTGGTACACCCAGGGGTCTTCTACCTCCGAGCTACACCCCCAGCCCTATTTTATTCTTTATTTTGAAACAGGGTCTCTTAAGCCAGCTGAGGCTGGCTTCGAACCTGCACGATCCTCCTGTCTCAGCATCCCAAGCGCGGGGAATACAAGCGTGTACCACCACGCCCGGCTTTTCTTCAAGTTTTGAGTAATATTTATTTATTTGGAAAAGAAGCACCAGACTTTAAACACACACACACACACACACACACACACACACACACACACACACACAGGGGAGGGCTCTAAAACAGCTTTGTTCTTCTGCTTATAGACCGGGGTGTTCGGTTTATCTGACGGGAGCAGTGACAGCAGTCTTAGAGACAGGAAAAGCTACTATATCTTTCAGATGCTGGTAAGTCAACAGTGTGTTGCCTTTCCTACAAAATTTAATTAACTTATTTGGGATCTGGGTTTTCAACAGTGGCAATATTCACTTTGGGGGGGGGGGCTGGATAATTCTTTGTTCTTGGGTTTCTCTGGGCATCATAGGGCATTTAACACATCTCTGACCTGTACCCACTAAATGCCAGTGGCACCTATATCTCCCAGGCGTGACAAATAACAATGTCAGTAGACACTGCCCAGTATCCCCTCAGAGGCAAAATTGTTCCCAGTCCTTGTGTGGGGAAAGAGAAGCTAATATTTTAACTGTAAAAACAAAATGAGTACAGTGATAATACTTGAGGGGCAGGGAAAACTTGAGTGTGTCTGAATTCTTCAAACCTCGTGTAAACTACAATCCAAAGAGAAATGTCTTGAGTTCAGAAAGAACAAATTTTTGTCTTCTGACATACAAAATATTTGTTATACTAGAAAAAAAAAATCAGTGTTGGGTTAAGTCTAGATGGTACAAAGTTGAAACTAACCATACGAATTTCAATACCATTCTGAAGGAAATCCTAAAGTAAAAATGGCACCCTCCAACAACAAAACAGTCATTTTTTTTAACATTTTGTAAAACTGATCATGAAAGGCATTGTTTAGGATGTTTGCAACATCTAATTATTTTACAAAAAGATAGTGTCTGAGCTGGACATGGTGGTGCACACTTGTAATCCCAGCATTTGAGAGGCTGAGACCAAAGGATACGGGTACACTGACAGCCTCAGCTACTTAGTGAGGACCTCCACAACTTAGTGAGACCCTGTTTTTAAAAAATAAAGAATTAAAAAATAGGGCAGGAGGTGTAGCTTGGAGGTAAAATGCTACTGGGTTCCATCCTCAGTACTGAAAAAAAAAAAAGCTAGTGTCTCCCATCACAACAGGAATTGGGCCCAAGAAAATGCTGACCTAGTCACATTGGCTTGTGGCAATTAAATATTTGAACAGGCAAACAGGTAATGATGAACAGGTCAACAGAGGCAAAAAGGATATAAAAAATATTGAGCCAGGTGTGTGGTAGGCGGTACATACTTGTAATCCCTGTAGTTGGGAGGCCGAGACAGGAGGATTGCAGGTTTGAGACCAGCCTCAGCAACTTAGTAAAACCCTGTTTAAAAGCCAGGTGTGGTGGCGCACACTATAATCCCAGTACCTGGGATGTTGAGACAGAAGGTCCATAGGTTCAAGGACAGCCTCAGCAAGTAGTGAGACTCTCATCAATCTAGGGAGACCCTATTCTTTATTTTGAAACAGAGTCTCACTGAGTTGCAGAGGGCCTCACTAAGTAGCTGAGGCTGTCCGCGAACCGCGATTCTCCTGTCTCAGCCTCCCAAATGCTGGGATTAGCGCCACCAGGCAAGGCTGAACAATATCTTTCTCTTAACTTCTTTTGATCAGTCTAAAAATATAATATATTCTGTAGACTAGCCAATCATATAGAAGTTAATTAACTGGACTTACAGTACTCTAAGATTTATTGAACCTTTAAAAAATTCAGACCTGAAATATACATCTTCTAGCTTTGTTCTTTTTCGAGATCGTTTTGGGTATCTAGAGTCCATATTCCATATTAGGATAGATTTTTTCTGAAAAATAAATAAATAAATGTATGATAGTTTCACCTAAAAAAAAAAAAAGAAATATTCTTTGGTAAGAAAGAAAGCAAAAAGAAATATTGAAATGTTATCTTTAAGTCATCGAAAGCTTGGTATCAGACAAATGAAACTGTTATGTGAGATTATCATTGTTAATTTTGGATAAATTGCTATAATACTAGATGTCAACCATTAAGCCAAGCATGGGAAGGAGGGATGGGGAGGGAACGGGGTGGGGATCGGGTAGGGACTAACTGGGTGATGTGTGCATGTATGTCTACAAAAGTTTTTTTTATCCCATTATGATATATGAATACAGTGTACCAATAAAAAAATAAATATATATATATATAAAATTCAGACCTGAGCTGAGCATGGTGGCGCACACTTGTAATCCCCACGCTGGGGAGGCAGAGACAGGAGCATCACCAGGTTCGAAGTCAGCCGCTCTGGCTTAAGAGACCCTGTTTCAAAAAACAAACAAACAAACAAACAAACCCACAAAGTATAAAAAAATAGGTCTGGGAGTGTAGCCCGGAGTTAGAAGGGTTTCCAGGAACCCCAGTTCCACCACCCCCCAAAAATTCAGACTTGGAGGAAAACAGGTATGTGGGGGTGGAGGTGAGAATGTTAGTGGTGTGTGTGTGTGTGTGTGTGTGTGTGTGTTACTGGGGACTGAACCCAGGGCATTCTACCTCTGAGTTATACCCCCAGCCCCATTTTTTATTCTTTATTTTGAGACAGGGTCTCACTAAAATGTGGAGGACCTCACTAAGTAGCTGAAGCTGGCAGCAAACCCATGATCCTCCTGCCTTAGCCTCCCAAGTACTGGGATTACAGGCATGCACCCCCACACTTGGCTTTATTTTTTTTATTTTGAAACAGGGTCTCGCTAAGTTGCTGAGAGTCTTACTACATTTCTGAGGCTGGCTTCAAACCTGAGATCCTCCCATCTACGCCTTTCAAGTACTAGGAGTTTATATATACCTACATTCATTTATTTACTTACTTTTGGCGGTACTGGGGATGGTACTGGGGATGGAACCCAGGGACATTCTACCTCCAAGCAACACTCCCAGCCCTAGTTTTTATTCCTTATTTTGGAAACAGAATCTCACTGAGTTGCAAAGGGCCTCACTGAGTAGCTGAGGCTGGCCGCGAACCCCGATCCTCCTGACTTGGCCTCCCGAATGCTGAGATTGCAAGGTGCGCCCGGCTCACCGTGGAGGTTTTGGATTCGAAGCCCCCTCTTTCTTTCCCTGTTTGTCTCCTATTTCCTTCATTTCTTCTAGCCTAACCTCATTTTCTCTAACCTGCTCTCTCTTCTTGCACCTTGCAGCCAATGCGAAGACTTAAAGGGAAGCCCGAGGACGCCTTTGCGGGGAACGCAGCGGACTCGCTGGGCCCGCGGACTCCACGCGTTCCAGGAGCGCCCGGTGGGCTCACACCCACTTTCCAGCTGCAGCCAGTGCAGGTCGTCCCTGCACAGAACCCGCCTACCCCAGCTCCCCGCTGGTGGGGGAGCACAGCTCTGAGGAGGCCTGTCCTCAGGCCCACCAGCCCCTCCAGAATGCCGGGGGGAAATGGGCAGGCCTCTACGCCCGGGACCCTGGGAGGCAGCTGGGGTGTGGGGGTCCCATCTACCCTGCCGCCTCCGGTTCTCACCATCCCAGGTCTCCCTGCAGGAGGAGCCTGTCGGGAGAGCCGCGTCCCCATGGCCCCCACAGCCAAGCAGCCCCCCATGGCCCCCACAGCCAAGCAGCCCCGGGGAGACGTGTGAGCGCTGGGAGCTCAGGGCCCATCGCAGGGGGGCCTGGAAACCCAGGCTGCTCTCTGGGTGGGGACGGCAGGTTTCAGGAGAAGTGTTCGAAGCTCGGGGGCCTCGGGCAGTCAGTCAGGCTGCAGGCACCGCCAATCGCCCTTGGTGACATCTCCTGGAAACCTAAATGTTTTGTTTGGGGGCCCTTGGATTACTCTAAATACCCTTGAAATGAAGGTGCTCAATAAAGAAGCCTCACAAACCTGGGACCCCGGTGTCACAGGCCCTGTGACTCTCAGGCAGTCTCTCAATGCTCCCCCAAATAAAACAGCACAGCTTCTAAATAACCTCGGAACTGTTTTGTTTTGTTTTTGTGGTACTGGGGATTGAACTGAGCTATACTCCAAGCCCTATTTTATTTTTATTTTGAAATAGGGTTTCCCTAGGTTGTTGAGTTTCATTACTTGCCGAGGCTGTTCTTGAACCTGTGCTCCTCTGTCTTATCCTCCTGTCGATGGAGATTGCAATCGTGTGCCAACACACCTGGCTGAACTGGGCAGCCATAGGTATTTGCTATTTCTGAATCCTATCCTGTCTTTTCTTTTCATTGGAGGGGGGTATTTCCTCCTGTCTTATGGATTGAGATCTTCTATTTTGAAACTATCTGTTCCAGACCTGGAAGGTTCTGACAATAGTCATTTGCACTTTGCACTTTTAATTTCTTTCTTTCTTTCTCTCTTTTTCTTTCTTTCTTTCTTTCTTTCTTTCTTTCTTTCTTTTTTTTTTCTTTTCTTTTTTTTGTGGTACTGGGAATGGAACCCAGGGGCCTTCTACCTCCGGGCTATACTCCCAGACCTATATTTTATTTGGAAACAGGGTCTCTTAAGCCAGCTGAGGCTGGCTTCGAACCTGTGCGATCCCCCTGACCCTCCTGTCTCAGCCTCCCAAGCACAGGGATTACAAGGGTGCGCCACCATGCCTGGCTGCACTTTTAATTTCTATACCCAGCTAGACTTTTTTTTTTTTTTTTGCTGGTCTGGGGATGGAACCCAAAGGCATTTGACTTCCAAGCTATACTCCTTGCCCAATTTTTTATTCTTTATTTTGAAACTGGGTCTCACTGAGTTGCAGAGGGCCTCACTAAGTAGCTGAGGCTGTCCATGAACCGCGACCCTCCAGTCTCAGCCTCCCCAATGCTGGGATTACAAGCGTGCCCCACCACGCCCGGCTAGCAAGACTTTTTATTTATATAGACATACAGTTTATTATACTTTCATTGGCTTGAACAATTTTAATTATATAAAGTAGGAAATATTAAAAATTTAGACTAAGATACCAAACTTTCAAGGTATTTGCAAATGCAAAGAATGATAAGAACCAGATTGTGGGGATGACAACTTATTAGGTATATTATAGACTATAGTAAAACATAAAGAGACAACTGGCCCATTGTATTTTGAGTATCACAAATCACCTCTTAGAATGTTTTCAAATCAATTTGAATAAAAGTGACCTCCTTCTAAACAAACAAATATATATTTATATGAAGCATAGGCAGTATCATACTAATACAAAACCAATTAAAGTCAGAAAGAATTAGGAAAAATATGGAGAACATAACAGATGAGTTGTCAAGAAGGAGTTTAGAAAAAATGTTTCTGTCCAGGTGTATTAGCTTTTTGTTCCTGTGACAAAATAACTTAAAGGAGAAAAGATTTCATTTGGTTCATGGTTTGAAAGTTTCAGTCCATGGTCACTTAGCTGTATTGTTTTTGGGCCTGTGGTGTGGAGAAGAGCAAGCTACTCAACTCTTTCTGTCAGGAATGGTGGGGAGAGAGAGGGAGAGAGACACAGAGGAGAGAGAAAGAGAGAGAGGGAAGGAGGGAGGGAGGGAGGGAGGGAGAGAGAGAGAGAGAGAGAGAGAGAGAGAGAGAGAGAGAGAGAGAGAGAGAGAAGGAACACAAGTGAGTGCCTGGGTCTCAGACTAGCTCCCAAGAGCACACCACAGGGACTCTGTCCCACTAAGCCCCACCTTCTAGTTTCCACCATCTCCTTCCTCCCACTAGCTGGAGACCAAGCCCACATGAGCCTTTCCAGAACATTCCAGAGCCAAACCATGACATCAATAAATGCGAATACAGTGGGGCATTTAAACCCCGGTGTGTGTGTGTGTGTGTGTGTGTGTGTGTGTGTGTGTGTGTGTGTGTTACTGGGGATAGATCCCAGGGGCATTCTATCTCGGAACTACACCCCCAGCCCGAATTTTTATTCTTTATTTTGAAACAGGGTCCCACTGAGTTGCAGAGGGCCTCACTAAGTAGCTGAGGCTGTCTGTGAACCGAAATCTTCCTGTCTCAGCTCCCGAATGCTGGGATTACAAGGGTGGGCCACCACTCCGGGCTTAAACCCTGAGTCTAGTAGCAGAGCTACAGTTGCCTGTGCTCTGTCATCATTACAAATAAGTCCTCTACAAAGCTAAAAACAGGTTGGAAGGACTTATAGAAGCTTGGCGAAGAGCTTTGTTACATTGTTTGAAAATGATTTCTCTAGCCCAGCATGGTGGGGTGGCACACGCTTGTAATCCCCGTGCTTGGGAGGCTGAGACAAGAGGATTGTGCAGGTTCAAAGCCAGCCTCAGCTATTAGTGAGGCTCTCAGCAACTTAGTGAGACCCTGTTTCCAAATAAAATATAAAATTGGTTTGGCCTATTTAATAAAATGGGTTTGGGAGTGTAGCCCAGAGATAGAAGGCCCCTGGGTTCCCCAATACCACAAAAAAAAAAGAAAAGAAAATGACTTCTCTAAAAACACACACACACACACACACACACACACACACGAAAACTTACTTCAACAAAGCAAGAAACTCTGGAAACAAATTAACATAATAAATATGTGTGTTTTCAGATGCTCTGCTTAAGTTTATCAAATGGCATTTTAGCGTATAGAAAAATTTCTCATTCAGAGGAAGATAAAGTTAGTAGGCAGCAAATAAAAATGAGCTGTACAATCTATTCTCTTCCTATGATACAAAGTGATTTATATCCCCATTAACAAATATTTAATACCTAACCAGAGAAAAAGTACGATCCACAGACTTATGATGAACACGTACTTGGTGGATAATCTAAGAAAACTGTTATTCCATTACTATAAATTGCATAAAATGCCTTTTCCAATTAGCTGCTTATAAAGGGCATTCCTTTGAAAATTTTGAAAGGAAAAGGCAAATAGAAAGGGAACTTCCTCTGGATAATTAATGTTCCATACAAGTCCCACATAAAGCCATGTGATTGCATGCTCCCCAGTCCTTTCCTTATGGGCCCACTTCAACCCAAGCAAGGCTGGAGAAATGATTCCCTATTGCCCACGGGAGAATTGGTGAAGCTGCACACTCACTTGAAGAGGTGCTCCAAAGCAACCCACTCATGGAATGTAGACACACGTGTGTGTGTGTGTGTGTGTGTGTGTGTGTGTGTATTACTGGGGATTGAACTCAGGGGCCTTCTATCTCTGAGCTACGCCCCTAGCCCTACTTTATTTTATCTTATTATTTTGAAACAGGGTCTCACTAAACTGCAGAGAGTATCCATAAATTGCTGAGGCTGGCTGTGAATCTGTGATCGTCCTGTCTCAGCCTCTCAAGTACTGGGATTACAAGCATGTACTACCACATGTGGCCCAGACACATCATTTTAAAAGTTTTCAGCTGGGTGTGATGGCACTTGCCTGTAATCTTAGTACTTGGGAGACTGAGACATGAGGATTGCAGGTCTGAGGACAGCCTCAGCAAGTATTAAGACTCTCATCAACCTAGTGAGACTCGGTTTCAAAATAAAATAGGGCTAAGAATATAGCTCAGAGGTTGAGTGTCCCTGAGTTCTATCCCAAGTACCATAAAATAAGTAAATAAAGTTTCAGCCTTCAAAATTAATCACATAAGGCCGGGCGTGGTGGCGCACGCTTGTAATCCCTGCGCTTGGGCGGCGGAGACAGGAGGATCGCACAGGTTCGAAGCCATGCGCGCTGGCTTAGGAGACCCTGTTTCCAAATAAAAAAATATATAAAGTAGGTCCGGGAGTGTAGCCCAGAGGTAGAAGGGCTTCCAGGAACCCCAGTACCACCAAAAAAAAAAAAAAATCACATAAAAGTATCATTTGGTGAATGTTACTAAGTCTGTCAAATTTGTAATAAACCAAAGTGGGTATTAAGGTCTTTGAAGCAGCTGGATAGATGTGCTCAGATTCTTAAATTGGTTCTAGAGTTCAGAATACATGACCCCAAAATTTGGCTCCTTGGCATATTGGATATTTTAAGCAGAAGGAATGTAGAAAACAGCAGCTGTGGGAAGGATGCTCTGACCTTCTGCTGAAGCAAGTGCTAAGACTGTCATGTGAGAGCACCTCCTAAGACCTGGAGGACAGGATTGTCCTCATCTCTGAAGGTGAGGATGCTGAGAGGAGTGAATAGACAGGGCGTGGTAGGTTTTCTCAGGCTCCTTATTCTTATCTCACACATCTTTTATTCTCATGATTTTTCATTCTTCATTAAGCCTAGCATAATGATGCTCAAATTTAAGCATTTCTTTGGGCCTTCATTTCCTTATGAAGGTTCCCAAGGCATAAAGAATAAGTTTAAATTTAAATAAATTTGTTAACTTTTATTAGTCTTTTATCAGTCTAGTTTATTGGAGCCCAAGCCAGTGAGTTTTTTTTTTTTTTTAAGATTTAAAGAAGTTTATTAAAAAGATAAAAATACAGAAGACAGTTACAGCCTCATATTACCCAAGGGCAACATGAGGGGGTGCTTCAAACAAAATCACCTGCCAATGAATTTAAGATGGGGAGAAAGCAAAGAATTTTTTCTCCTCTTTAATTAATTATGAACAAATAAATAGAATTTACTTTTTCCAGGCAGTATTTGTGGACTATATGCCAAGCACTGATGTGATGTTGGGAATTCAGTGGTAAGCAAAATGGTTTTCCCCTAGCTGTCAACCATGACCAAGATAGAATATTTAGAAAAGGAAAAATGAAAGCCGGGTGTGGTGGCGCACTCTTGTAATCCCAGCATTTGGGAGGCTGAGCTCGGAGGATCGCGGTTCATGGATAGCCTCAGCTACTTAGTGAGGTCTTTTGCAACTCAGTGAGGCCCTGTTTCAAAATAAAGAATAAAAAATATAGGGTAGGGGGTATAGTTCGGAGGTCGAATGCCTCTGGGTTCCATCCCCAGACCCGCAAACTAACAAAAAAAACACACACACACACACACACAAAAAAAAAAAACAAAAAAAGAAAGGAAGGAAGGAAGGAAAGAAGGAAGGAAGGAAGGAAGAATGAATGAATGAAAGGAAAGAGAAAAGGAAAGGAAAGGAAAAATGAAGTTACAAAGACAAGGGTGTACCAGACTTCAAAAGAACAGGTTTTCCAAATAGAAAACAAGATAGAAGCAGCCGGGCGTGGTGGCGCACACTTGTAATCCCAGCACTTGGGAGGCTAAGGCAGGAGGACCACGCAGGTTCGAAGCCAGCCTCAGCTACTTAGTGAGCCTCATGCTTAGGAGACCCTGTTTTCAAATAAAATATAAAAATGGTCTGGGAGTGTGGCCCAGAGGTAGAAAGCCCAGTACCACAAAGTAAAATAAAATAAAAAATAAAAAAGAAGAAAAGGAAACAAAGCAGAAATATTTAACAAATAAGACTCAAAATTCTCAAGGTCACGGCTGCTAAGTTAGTTTGTTTTTGTTTGGAAAAATAGTACCTCTCCCATGTGATTATTGCTTTCACAAGGGTTCTGATGTGTGTTCAGACATTAGCTTAGCAAAAATCCGGGATAAAATTATTTTGGTCAGGGTGTGTGGGTTGACAGGAAATAGTCACGGTTTCGTTATTTTGAAGATCATAATCAGTCAGGGTAACGCCCATCTTTTTGGTTTATCTCAGGGTGTGAAGGTTGCCGGCCTTGAATCGGGCATGTCCAGGACTCGGTCATCTTGGAAGCTGTACAAAGTGTCTGCTTTCACAAGGACAAGCCGCGAGGTACAGACAGGGCAGCCAGGGTCTTCCCCACCTAAAGAAGGCAGCCAAGACCGCAGTTATGAAGGACACGACTTCCAAAACAAACGTTTTCCACTGCCGGGACCAGCTGAGCTTGGGCAAGACTAATTACATAGCCACGCAAGTCTATTGCAGATTCCTAAGTCTGTACATTTGACCAATGTAAAAGACTTTCCTACCAGTCCAGTCGGTCAGTACTCAAAGCCCTGTGAAAAAATACTCATGACAGTTGCTATATAGTTAGTGCCTATTAAACACTTCCACTGTGAGCCATTCAGTTTTGAAACTTTATTAAGTGCCAAGTGCTGTTCTAACTATATATATGAATCCACTTAATTCTCATAGCAGTCCTATCAGCAAAAGGTACAGTTATAATTATCCCTGTCTTATAGGTCGAGACTGAGGCACACAGGAAGGAGTTAAGGCAAAGCCCAAAGCCTGCTTGTGGTGCAGTTAGGATCTGATCCGTGGCCCAGCTCCATGGTTGATGCTTTTAACCTTTGCCTTATATGCCTTTTCCAGAAATGAGTGTTCTTCCAGTTTTTACAGCTCAATAGCCAAGGTCACTACTAGAATAATAATGCTGAGATTTTATTTTCTGGTGGAACCCAGGGGCTTTTCTACCTCCGGGCTATACTCCCAGACCTATTTTATATTTTATTTGGAAACAGGGTCTCACTAAGTTGCTGAAAGCCTCACTAAGTAGCTGAGGCTGGCTTCAAACCTGTGTGATCCTCCTGTCTCAGCCTCCCAAGCGCAGGGATTACAAGTGTGCGCCACAACACCCAGCTGAGATTTTATTTTTTATTTTTACTAATGTTTTTGGGATTGAGGATTGAACTCAGCAATGTTCTCTGAGTTACACGCCCAGCCCTATGTATGTAGGTATGCATGCATGTATGATTTTTGTGATACTGGTGGTTGAATCCAGGAGCATTCTACCTCTGAGCTACATGTCTAGACTTATTGATTGATTGTGGTACCGGGGATGAAACCCTGGGGCACTCCACTTCTGAGCTACATCCCCAGTTCTATATTTTAGTATTTTGAAACAGGGTCTCACTAAATTGCAAAGGGCCTTACTAAGTAGCCGAGGCTGTCCGCGAACTCTGATCTTCCTGTCTCAACCTCCCAAATGCTGGGATTACAAGCGTGCGCCACCACGCCGGCTTATTTTTTATTTTTGAAACAGGGTCTCACTAAGTTGCTGAGAACCTTGCTAAGTTGTTGAGGCTGTTCTCAAACCTGTGATGCTAGCTGGGCATGGCAGCACATGGTTGTAATCCCAGTACTTGAGAGGCTGAGACAGGAGGATCACAGGTTTGCTGCCAGCCTCAGCTACTTAGGCCCTCTGCAACTTAGTGAGACCCTCTTTCAAAATAAAGAATAAAAAATAGAGCTATGGGTATAGCTCGGAGGTAGAAGGTCCTTGGGTTCAATCGCTAGTAACGCAAAAACAAAACAAAACAGCAACAACAAGAAAACCTGTGCTCCTATATTCTTAGCCTCCCAAGTACTGGGATTACAGGTGTGAGCTACAATGTCGGCTTCAGAGGTTGCTAATTTCACAGTGCTTTAAACACGGTAGGCAATCACACAAAATTATTAAATGAACATATTTGGAAAGACTTAATATTCAAAATATTTTTAATGCCATGGAAAAGTAAATTTCATGTAAGCATGAAAATTATGTTAGAAAATGAGGAAAATTGCTTTGGAGTTTGAGTTACATAACTAGACTGTGATATAATTTTTCTCTAACATGAGTCAGCCAGCAAGTAGAATTTCCTGACACCAATTCCTTGTGTTTCAGCGAAGAGCTGTGGTGACTTAAGAGCAATTCTATTTTATCCTGTGCACAAGCCTTCTATGCACAAAGCAGGTGCAGCTGCTCGCCTACCCAGGATCCTTCACTGCCAGTCCCTGGCCCCCATCTTTGCTTCTAACATGACCTTTGTTTTGTTCACGTATCACCCACTCCCACCAAGCTGTGTGTTTTAGAAAGTGCTGCCCACTCTCCTACCACATGCCGGGGTGCACTGCTTTAGTCAAGACAATTGTGGAGGTCTCATTTCCTCTGCCAGTAATTGGTTTGTCAGTAAATAGGGCTGTGAGCCAATTCTAGACATGAGACAGGAAGATACAGAATGCGTTGCAGATTTGAAAATGATTCTATCTCATTTAAACATAATTCTATCTTAGGTCAGCAGTGGTCACAGATTTTGATGGTCAAACTCACATGGTAAATAGATTTTATCCTAATGTTTTATTTCTTAACTTTACAGAGGGACACAACACGAGAATACTGAGTGCATGGTACCTGCATGCCCTCCAAAGGCTCGGGGCCACCTGTGCCTATAGCTTTTCCGCCCCCATCGCCCATCCTGGGCAGGTATTGCTGCTTAGGAAAACCAAAGTTCATGGGTGTACTGGATTGGTCTCTCATCAGTCTTCTGAGTGACAACGCCATGTTCCCAGTACACACGTAGACCCACAGTCAAGATTTTTACAGCAAGCTGGGCATGGTGGCATAAACTTGTAATCCTAATACTTGGGAGGCTGAGACAGGAGGAGGATCACAGGTTTGAGACCTGCCTCAGCAACTTAGTAAGGCCCCAAGGCAACTTAGTGAAACTCTGTTTCACAAAAAACAAAAACAAAACAAAAACCAAAATCCCCGAAAGAAAAATAAAAGTAAAAGAAATAAGGTTGCGGGTGTGGCTCAGAGGTAAAACACCCCTGATTTCAATCCCCAGTACCACAGGGTGGGGGTGGGGGAGATTTTACAGCAAAAAGGTGGCTGTCTCTCAGCACAAACCTTTCTTCATTTAACCTAATTTGGTAGTTGCCAAGGAAACAGTGCCATGAGCAAGCAAACTCAGGCCTGAATGTGTTAGAAGCCCCAGGCCTGAGGTTACCCGTTACACGGGCTCCGGGGAAAGAGTTCCAGGCTCTTATTAGGAAACACAGAACCTCATGGGTTGAATAGGCCTATAAATCCAGTACTTGGGAGGCTGAGACCGGAAGATCGCAGGTCTGTGGCCAGCCTCAGCTACTTAGGGAGGCCCTCCACAATTTACTGAGATCCTGCTTAAAAATAGAGCCGGGCGTGGTGGCGCACGCTTGTAATTCCCGCACTTGGGAGGCAGAGACAGGAGGATCGCGCAGGTTCGTAGCCAGCTGCGCTGGTTTAAGAGACCCTATTTCAAAAAATATAAAATAGGTCTGGGAGTGTGACCCAGAGGTAGAAGGGCTTCCAGGAACCCCAGTACCACCAAAATAAATAAATAAATAAATAAATAAATAAATAAATAAATAAATAAATAAAATAGATAGGGCTAGGGGTGTTGCTTGAGGAAGAATGCCCTTGGGTTCAATTCCCAAGTAACCACCCCCCTACACCACACACACACAGTTCTCATACTTCTGGACATTTCTGTGTCTGGAGTTGATGCTTGGAACTATATTTTCCTGGTCCATTCAACTGGACCACTCATGATACAAGTTACACGAGGGAAATCTTATCTCCAAAGCTTTATCAATGAAGATGACTAGTTCTGATGAGCAGTATGAGGCCCTTACATAGTTGCAACAAAGTTGTGAAACTTCAGGGTTTGATTTGCAAGCAGCATAATTCCAAACAGTAACAACCCATCAAAATGTGAGCCATCAATTCACCTGTTATGTGGTATAGTAATTTTGGGTGTTTACTCTTTTTCTTTTTTTAAATGCTAGAGGTGTAAACTACACTTGAATAAATTTCAAATAAGAACAAATGTTTTCTACTCAACTACTGAAGACTTCAATGCACAGAAAATGCCTTTGATGAGTGTTAGGTAACAAATGAGCAGAGGAACCAGCAGTGTAAAAGCCAAGAAAAAAGAAATGAGAGATTAATAGGTGTCATCTGTCTTAGTCCGCTTGGGCTGCTATAACAAAATACCATATATCAGGTAGTTTATAAAGCACAGAAATTCATTTCTCACAAATCTGGAGCCTTAGAAAGTTCAAGATCAGGTGCCAGCAGATTTGATGTCTGGTGAGGGTCCCCTTCTCCATAGTCAGCCATCTTCTTACTCTAACCTCAATTCAGTGGAAGCAGAGGGACTTTTTTGAGGGGCACAATTCTATTCATGAGGGCTCTGTGCTCCCATGACTGAATAATTTCCCAAAGCCCCAAAGTATCATTGCCCAGGGGGTTAGTTAGCATTTCAATATTTGAACTAGGGTGGGAGGGGGACATACACATTTTAGCAGCCAGGAAAAGTAAACATAGTTTTTTGTTTGTTTGTTTGTTTGTTTGTATGTGTGTGTGTGAGAGAGGGGGGAGGGAGGGGAGCATGCACGAGAGATAGATACTGGGGATTGAACTCAGGGGTATTCTACCTCCAAGCTACATCTCCAACACTTTTTATATTTTCACTTTTTCATGCAGTAATAGAGATTAAACCCAAAGGCATTCTACCTCCGAGCTACATCCCCAATCCTATTTTAGTCATGAAACAGGGTCTCACTAGGTTGATGTGTCTATTTGCTGAGGCTATCCTTGAACCTGAGATGCTCCTGTCTCAGCCTCCCACATACTTGGATTACAGGTGTGTGATACCATACCCGGCTTGGGTACAGTTCTAAACTGTGATACCTGAAGAGCAGGAGAGCCCAGAGAGTCTTACCTGCCCCGCTAAGGACTCCAAAGGACTGGCAGCGGCATCTGCATTTTAGAAAGCTAACTGTAGTGGAGGTGGAGACTGGTGACAGAGGCAACAACCAGACTGGAGACAGAGGCCACCAGTTCAGGAGGTTCCAGAAGCATTCCAGGCAGTAATGTCTTGGGGTCAGGGAGCTGTCCCTTTGGTTGCAGACTGCCTCCCGTGTCCCTCATGCTCCAGGCTGCTCTGGGTGACTGCACCTGGCATGCCAGCACTGATTCTGCAGATGTCTCTTTCTGAGGGCCTTTGTTATTTCAGACTAATGACTTCGCACTCCTAAATCACTTTACCCCTACATTAGCCTGAAAGGCAGTCACATCTGTGCTGTTCATTATGTGATGTCAGCCTTAGGAAGACTTGATCATCTGAGATGGCTCAGGGACAGGCAGATCTTGGCCCACAAGGATGGCAGCTGCAGGGCACAGTGCAGCATCCACAGGTGCTCTGGAACACAGCATCTCCTTTTTTGAGACAGGTGAATATTTTGCTTTCAGAAGTTGAGGTCTGCCCCTAGTGGACTGTTCAAACTGTTCCTGAACTCAAGAGGCAAATGATATAAATTACCACCCAGTGTAGGGTGCCTTGTCTTTAAGGAAATCCATTTCTTTACGGGGAAATTGTTGCTAAGAATTTCAGTGCCAGATGTAGCAATAGCCAAACCTTTCTCAAACTTCATTCACTCCTGCAATTGCTACAACTAGCACTTTCTAATCTTATGAAAGGCTAGATCATTAGTTTTAAATGTAACATCCATTTACAGTAATGTACTCCTAACAAGTCTCCGTTTCCACTTAGTTCACCCTTTATTAAGAATAAATACTTTTCTCAAAATCTAAAAAAGGGAACCATAACCAGGGGTTAAGTGAGCATAATATCTATTTTTATTACGAAAACATTAAATTTTGACACATTGCTTCATTTGCTCTTAAAAATCTATTATCTGACTTAAATCTATTCAGCAAAAATGCCAATAAATTATATAAATCATAGTGTGGGTCTTTTTTAAAACTAAGAACATACATTCTATAATAATCAAAACAATACTAAATCTGAGTTGTATGAGCGGTTAACTTATAATCTGTTTTCCATGTTTAGCTTAAAATGAAAAGAAAACCAACCAAGGTAGTACACGGTTGCTGACATCACCATGTCCGTGTCCTCTTTCTTCGGAGAAGCAGAATGCAGCCACATCCGGTGTCAAGGCACTCATTCTAAACTGCGCTGTCTTCTCGAGTCACATCTGACAGAGTGCTGCTAACATGCATTATTCCTTGGCCCAGGCTATCTTGCCTTTAAGTAAATTCCTTTCTCTCAAAGGAAACTATTACTTAGGAGTTCGAATGCTAAATTTAGACACAATGATTCCAAGTCAATACACATTAAATCAAGTACTGTGTGTGTGTGTGTGTGTGTGTGTGTGTGTGTGTGTGTGTGTGTGTGTGTATGTGGTACTGGGGATTGAACCCAGGGGCATTCTACCCCTGAGCTACACCCCCAGCCCTATTTTTAATTCTTTATTTTGGAACAGGGTCTCACTAAGTTGTGGAGGGCCTCACTGTGTAGCTGAGGATGGCCTCGAGCCTGTGATACTCCTGTCTCAGTCTCCCAAGTATCGGGATTACAAGCATGTGCTATTATCATACCTGGCTCAAATCAAATGTGTTAATATTTAAACGTCACACATTCTAAAAATTAAACAACCAATGAACTAATAAGGCAAATAGCATTGCCACCACATGCCTTAAAATGGCATATTTTTCGGCATTTAAGTTTCTTTGCAAATTACATCTTGGGATAGATCAGGTAAATTTAAATAAAATAATGTGTTCTGCATGGTTTCAGGGTTTTTAACATGAGTGGCAAATTTTAAAAAATACATCAATAGTCTTATTAGTGAATGTTTTCCACTTGGTTTCTAAATCTTTTATTTTCTGTGGAGGCAAACCAAAGCTCTTGCAAGATTCCACCTTCAAAATTACAATGCAATGTCTATCATTCCTAGAGACCTTAAAGCTAGTCCTGGTCCTTGCAGCCATCTTCATTTTCATCATCCTCATCCTCTTGGTCTCCAGATTCAAGCTCATCTTCTTCTTCAATCTAAGAGAAAAAAAAAACATTTAATATTATAAAGATTTGTTTACTTCACACTCACAGATAATACATGATAACTGTATACATGTAATATACATGTTGATAAATTATGTATTCTAGTAGTTACAGAAGAATATAAGCCATCTGATTTCCTTGATTTAATACTCAAGGCTCCCTGTCATTTTTAATACAAATGAGATATATCAGTTAACTACCGATAAATGTGTAAACTTCTCTATATACAAATCTGTCCAAGATAATGGCACACTTGGGTGGTGAGAATCTTGTTACCACAGGAGCAATCATATCAATTCACTTTCTAGGCTAAAGGTATGCAATAAAATGGATTTAATCTATGTCTTAATTCACAAAACAGTGAAAGAAATGTAGGTAATACCATATTCATAAACCCACTTAAATAAATCTGTAACACAGGCACAACTTTTCTATGCTACATTAAAAGTTTTTTAAATAACTCAAAAGAAACATAATGCAAATCATTTTTTGAAACATTTCAATCTTACTGGATGACCAAGATCCTTGAGTTTATTTTTCAATGACAGTATTTTCTGATCTTGATCGGCCAACAGCACTAAGAGATCATCTTGTTCTTTTTTAGAGTCTGTAATTTCCAACTCTAGGTTTTTCTTCTGATTTTGTAAAATAGCAATAGTGCTGTTCGCTGAATCCAGCTGCTCTTTAATGACAGTTCTTTCTTCAGACAGAGCTTTAACTTCATTCTAGGAAGAGAAAAATGAAAATGAGTATTTACTTTTCCAGAGATTTTAACAGTTTCTTTCTAGACAAATCTCTATACTTGTCTAATTTTAAGTGTTTAGGGGTGAGAGTTAAAGGCAAATGAGGCTCAAAACACATAAACAGCCAGTATCATAAGAATTTATTAGACCATTTATCAAAGATGCTATTGTGAAAAATTGAGTCAACATTCAAATTTAATTTTCAGTTAGATATTCCTCAAAACATCCTGAGATTAAAAAAAAACAACATCAAGCCAGACAGAGGAATAAACAGATTTTGAAAGAAAGAGCAAGAGAGCAAAACGTTTTATAGAAGCCTCTGTAGCAACAAAGTCGAACTTGAAACTCAAATTTAAACAAAAATAAGTCCACTTTATACCTAGAATTAAATGAGAAAAACTAATAATTTAAAATAAAAATCCAGCTGGGCGTGGTGGCGCACGCTTGTAATCCCCGCGCTTGGGAGGCAGAGACAGGAGGATCGCGCAGGTTCAAGCAAGCTGCACGTACTGGCTTAGGAGACCCTGTTTCCAAATAAAAGTGTAAAAATAGGTAGAAGGGCTTCCAGGAACCCCAGTACCACCAAAAAAAAAAAAAAAAAAAAAAAAGAAAAGAAAAGAAAAAAATAATCCATGGCTTGAAAATAAAATATTCTATTTAGGTAGAATACTTGGAAAGCTGAGGAGGAAAACCGCAAGTTCAAGGCCAGCCTCAGCAACTCAGTGAGACTATTTAAAAATAAAAAGTAAAAGGGCTGGGGGTAGCTTAGAAGTAGAATGTTCCTGGATTCAATTCCCAGCACCACCACCACCAAAAATAAACCACCTCTGGTCACAAATCAAAAAGTATAAATATATGTTATTTTCCTTTTTTTCATTTTCTCCTTC
This sequence comes from Muscardinus avellanarius, assembly GCF_963383645.1. Taxonomy (NCBI): domain Eukaryota; kingdom Metazoa; phylum Chordata; class Mammalia; order Rodentia; family Gliridae; genus Muscardinus; species Muscardinus avellanarius. Next base: position 77,784,308 of record NC_137791.1, read on the forward strand.
ATGAAGTCATTTATTTATTTAATCAATGTCACCTTTTTCCTTTCTTCAAGTTATTTATTCTGAGGTGTATGTCCCATACAGGCTGGCAGAATTTAATGCTCCTGCGTTCCTCAGCATTATGAGAAGACTACATGTGGCTTGTGAGTTGCCAAATATCTATTCTTTGTTATTATTTGACACTGATGTTGATAAGAAAACTTAAATATTTTCAAAAATTTTTACTTTTGAAACATATGCATACATATTCTTATTTTGTGTTCAATATCATTTAAAATAGCATTAAAGAAACTTTTTTGTGCCATCTTTAGTCATCAAAATAGGAATGAAAATGTGAGATAAAATGACACTCATCAGCTTCTTCATATACATATGGATCTGAGAGATCAAATGAAATGTGTGTGTGTGTGTGTATGTGTGTGTGTGGGGGGGGGTGCTGGGAATTAAACCCAGGGACATTCTATCTCTGAGCTACACCTCCAGCCTGATTTTCTGTTCTTTTTATTTTGAAACAGGTACTTGCAGAGGGCCCCAATAAGCAGCTGATGCTGGCTGAAAACCTGGATCCTCCTGTCTCAGCCTCCCAAGTACTGGGATTACAAGCCCGTGCCACCACACCTGGCAAATGAAATAATTAGCTGGGTGTGGTGGCAAATCCCTGTAATCCCAGTACTTGGGAGGCTGAATGAAGCAGGAGGATCACAGGTTTGAGGCCAGCCTCAGCAACTTAGTGAGACTCTGTTTCAAAATAAAAAGGAAAAAGGGCTGAGGGTGTGTATCTCAGAAGTAAAATGCTCCTGGGTTCAATCCCGAGTACCACAATAGAAAGACAGACACAGACAGACAAAAAGGAAAAAAGAAACTCTAAAGGAAATAAATTTCCTGCAGTTCATCTCTTATCTCACACTGTAAATAAAAGTTTCACCAAAAGCCAACCTTTAATTCTTTAGTCTCTTGTAGTAATGCTGATAGTCTTCCCTCTATGTCAGTAGTTTTAGCAGCTACTAAAGTCTCACTCTCTCCTTGTACAGAAACTGATTTTGCCTGAAAGTAGAAATTGGAGAAAAAAGTTTTTCAACAGTACAACCTAACACAGTGGTGCATGCCTTTAACCCAAGCACTTGGGAGGCTGTACAGTAGCATCACAGGTTTGAGGCCAACCTCAACAACCAAGTAAGGCCCTCCAACAATTTAGAGATGCTGTTCAAAATAAAAAATAAATAGGGATAGGAGTGTAGCTCAGGGAGAGAAGGTCTCAGGGTTTAATCCCCAGTACCACACACGCACAAAAAGTTACAAACAACATAAATATTCAAAGAGGTGATTTAATCAATACTATTTTGAAATTTCACTTACAGTAACAGAAAATATTAACTCTTTATGTATTTATGTGTAACAAAGTGCTCTCCACTGATCCATGAGCTGTCCTCATGGTAGAACAGTGTTAGATTTTATTGGAACATGAGGAGGGCTGGGCTAAGCTGCTTCAAGCTCAGCTCAGCAAAGTAATCAACAAGGGTCCTTGTATAGCTATAACATGATATCTAATAAGCAGTGATTAGTTTCCAAAGCTTTTACCCTCATAAGCTTCTTATAGTTAGAATCTACACTATCATTTCAGATAGAAAGGTAGAGGAATTGAGCCAAATGCCACTGATTGGTGAAATATAAGTATCTTCCTCTGGATACCAGGAAGTGGGTGCTAAGGCAATAAATACTTATTTTTTCTTTTTTTAATTGAGAATAAATGGTATGCATTTAAATTGTGCTTGGTGCCCTCTCCCCCCAACCCCTACCCCCCCAAACAATGAGTGTCCAGCGTAACGATGCTATATTCATTCTTTTACACATGTTCAGATGTAGTTCCTCCATTAATCAAGTTCATCCTTCTACCTCTCCTATCCTTCCATTCAGACTTTGCTGAGATTTCCCTTCCCTTATCTGGAGTCCCTCTGGTATCCCCAGTGCTTCCTAGTTTGGTCATATTAGAGAAAACATATGTCCCTTTTCTTTCTGTGCTTGGCCGATCACACTTAACATAATATTCTCCAGGTCTTTCCATCTTCTTACGAATGCCATGATTTTGTTCTTTATAGCTGAATAGAATTCCATTGTGTGTATTTCCCATAATTTTGAAATCCATTCATCTGTTGATGGAGACCTGGGTTCGTTCCATATTTTGGCTATTACAAATTGTGCTGCTATGAACATAGGTATGCATATGTTACTGTAGTTCTCTGATTCCAACACCTTTGGAAAGATACCCAGGAGCGGTAGAGCTGGATCATATGGTGAATCTATTCCCAGTTTTCTAAGGAATCTCCACACAGATCTCCATATTGGCTGAACTAGTTTGCACTCCCACCAAAGGTGTAAAAGAGTTCCTCTTTCCACGCATCCTTGCCAGCATTTGTTGTTATTTGATTTCTTTATGCTTGCCAATCTGACTGGGGTTAGATGAAATCTCAGTGTAGTTTTAATTTGCAACTGCTTGATGACTAATGATGTAGAACATCTTTTCATGTATCTATTGGCCATTTGTATCTCTTCTTTTGTAAAGTGTCTACTCAGTTTAGTTGCCCATTTCTTGATTGGGTTGTTTGTTTTGCTAGTGTACAGTCTTTTAAGCTCTTTGTATATTCTGCATATTAGCCCACTATCAGAGTGGTGGCTGGTGAAGATCTTCTCCCATTCTATAGGCTTTCTCTTTAGGTTCTTGATGGTTTCCTTTGATGAGCAGAAACTTTTTAGTTTGATGCCATCTCACTTGTTAATTATTGCTTTAATTCCCTGAGCTTTGGAGGTCTTGTTGAGAAAGTTACTGCCTGTGCCTATATGTTAGAGTGTTGGGCCTATGCCCTCTTCTAAATAACTTCACAGTCTCTGGTCTAATTTCTAAGTCTTTGATCCATCTCGAGTTGATTCCTGTGCATGGTGAGAGGTAAGGATTTAGTTCCATCTTTCTACAAATGGATAGTCAGTTCTCCCAGCACCATTTGTTGAAAAGGCTTTCTTTTCTCCAGTGTATGAGTTTGGCCCCTTTGTCAAAGATTGACTGTAGGTGTGTGGATTTGTTTCTGTATCTTCTATTCTGTTCCTCTGGTCAGTATGCCTGTTATTGTGCCAATACCATGCTGTTTTTTTACTACTATTGATCTCTAGTATAATTTGAAGTCTGGGATTGTGATGCCTCCTACATGGTTCTTATTGCTGAGAATTGCTTTGGCTATTCTGGGTCTTTTCTTTCTCCATATATAAAATTCATGATTGATTTTTCTAGGTCTATGAAGAACGTAGTTGGTATTTTAATGGGAAATGCATTGACTCTATAGATCACTTTTGGCAGAATGGCCATTTTGATATTTATTCTGCCTATCCATGAGCATGGGAGATCTTTCCATCTTCCAAGGTCTTCAATTTCTTTCTTAATGTTTTATAGCTTTTTTTGTAAAGGTCTTTTACATCTTTGGTTAGGTTTATTCCTAGGTATTTTATTGGTTTTGAGGTTATGGTAAATGGAATTGTTTTCTTTATTTCTTTCATTGTGGATTCACTGTTGGCATAAAGAAAAGCCACTGATTTCTTTAGGTTGATTTTGTATCCTGCAATTTTGATGAATTGGTTAATCAGCTCGAGTAGTCTTTTGGTTGAGTCTGTTGGGTCTTTTAAATAAAAGATCATGTCATCTGTGAATAAGGATAATTTTAATTCCTCTCTTCCTATTTGAATTCCTTTGATTTCCTTCTCTTGTCTTATTGCTGTGGCAAGAGTCTCGAGGACTATATTGAAAAGGAGTGGTGATAGTGGACATCCTTGTCTTGTTCCTGATTTTAGAGAAAATTCTTGCGTTTTTTTTTTCCCCATTCAGTATGATGTTGGCTTTGGGTTTACAGTATATTGCCTTAATGATGCTGAAATACATTCCTTCTATTTCAATTTTCTGTAGTGTTTTTAACATAAATGGATGTTGGATTTTGTCGAATGCTTTTTCAGCATCTATTGCTATGATGATGTGGTTTTTGTTCTCAGTTCTATTTATGTGGTGAATAACATATATTGATTTGTGTATGTTGAACCAGCCTTGTTTTTCTGGGATGAAACTAACTTGGCAATAAATACTTTAAAATGTGAAAGTGGCTTTGGAAATAGGGCCTGGGGAGAAGCTGTAAAGGTTTTGAGATACATGTTAGACAAAGCTTAAATAATTTCAAAGAGAATGTTGGTAGAAATATGAATACTAAGCTGGGCGTGGGGGTGCATTCTTGTCATCCCAGCATTTGAGAAGCTGAGACTGGAAGATCGTGGTTCGTGGACAGCCTCAGCTACTTAGTGAGGCCCTCTGCAACACAGTGAGACCCTGTTTCAAAAATAAAGAATAAACAGTAGGGCCGGGGGTGTAGCTCAGAGGTAGAATGCCCCTGGGTTCCATTCCCATTACTGCAAAAGGAAAAGGAACAGGATGTAGTAAAATAAACCATTCTGTAACTGAATAAATAAGCCTGGAGAATTTGACTACAGAATCACTGCCATCATAGCCAGGCACTCTATGCTACTAGCCCTCTGATAAACCTGCTTCTTTTTCATGGTGATTGAGAAATAAAATGTATTTACTTTCAGAAGGAAAAAAAGGACTGAAAAAAATTAACTTACATATGCTTCTGTTTTCTGTAACAGCTCATGCTTTTCTGTCTGTAATCTGTTGATTTCTATAGATTGTGAGTTCAACTCAGACTTCAATGCTGCCAATTCCTGAAAGACAAAAATAGATAAACTATATCATTAAATAATGTTAACTTCATTAAGGAAATGTGTATTTACAGGAAGAAATTTGAAAAAAATATTTCCTTTCTTGACCTTACCCTCTAAAGTTTAGATATCTAACTCTAAATAACTATTCTTGAACTCCCTGAGTTTGATATGAAAATTTATGCACATTCATTTTCCTCTGAGCCCTTTGAATTTGCATGCGAAAAATCATAAAATGGGGAGGGGGGAAGTGAGCAAGCAGAGGATGAAGAAAGTCATAAGAAAGAACAATAAAATCGGGGAGTTTCAGAAAGTTAATTTACAGTGGTGACTGATAGCACACTGAGAAAGCTAAAACCTAGGCTGAGCATTGGGAAAGTCAAGCTGGCATCTGACTTAGTACCACTAGGTACCTTTAGAAATTAGGTAAAAACGGGGTTTAAAAACTGCAGGACTAGCTGGCCGTGGTGGCGCTCCCAAGTACTTGTAATCCCAGTACTTGGAAGGCTGAGACAGAAGGATTTCAGGTTTGAGGACAGCCTCAGTAAGTAGTTAGACTCTCATCAACCTATGAGACCCTGTTTCAAATAAGAATGAAATAGGGCTGGGTATATAGCTCAAAGGTAGAATGCCCCTTGCTTCAATCTCCAAAAACAAAACCCCTTCAGGACTGGATGTGGTAGCACATGCCTATAATACCAGCTACTTAGGAGGCTGAGACAGAAGAATTGCAGTTTGAGGCCAGCCTAGGCAACTTAACAAGATCCTGTTTCAAAATAAAAAAGTAGCCGGGCACGGTGGCGCACAGCTTGTAATCCCCGCGCTTGGGAGGCAGAGATAGGAGGATCGCAAAGGTTCGAAGCCAGCTGTGCTGGCTTAAGAGACCGTTTCCAAATAAAAAAGTGTAAAAATAGGTCTGGGAGGTTAGCCAGGAGGTAGAAGGGTTTCCAGGAACACCAGTACCACCAAAAATAAATAAATAAATAAAATTAAAAAAGTAAAATAGGGCTGGAGGTGTAGCCAGAGGTAAAATATCCCTGGGTTCAATCCCCAGTACCAAACAAATGAACAAAACCAAAACACATATTACTTTCATAATAAGAAAGAAAGGAGAATAGGATGAACTGAAGAAAGGAAAGAGAAAAAATTTTCAAAACAATTCTGTTTAGCGGTATATATTAATGAGCAATCTGATTCTTTTCTAAGTTTTCTAATTCTTACATTATTTAGTTCTACATCTAACAGTTCCTCATTTCATTAGATGAAAAATACATCTAATTTTCTCATTGACTAGAGATAAAGCTCTACCATCTAGTTTAACAGGAATTATTAATATTATAAATTAGGGGGAGATTCAAAATGGCAACTGCAGGACGCAGCACATCGCAGTAGCTGGAACAAATAAAGTTCAACTACCGAGAAGGCAGCATCTTGACAAACAAAGTAAACAAAGCTCACGAACCAAAACAGAAACAAGAACCATGGTGGAAGAAATCCAGTACTCTGAACTGTGAGATCCATTGCAAAAAGCCTTAGCAGGCACCTGGAGCAGCCGCTGGCACCATTTTAGGCCACCGGACCAAACTGCAAGTGCGGCTCTAGTGCTGCTGACTTTGGTGCTGCAGTTCCAAGAAATCCCAACACATTATCCAAATCTTGAAGTACAGAAAGCGGTGGCAGAGCTCCAACATCTTAAGTGACCAGCACCATGCTTTAGGGATGCAGAAAAAGATCCAAAAGTCTGTGTGCTCACCAGAGGCGACACCTGCAGTGGTGCCCTGTGCCCTCCAGAGACCTGGCAGCAGGACAGGCAGGTAACCGTTGCATTACTCAGTACTTGGCGGACAACCAAACAGAGAAGCTGAAGGACCCCAGCAGGCTAAGGCCAGGCAGCCCATCTCGGAGTCAGTCCAGTTAGAACTTCCAGAGATACAGGAAAGGTGCTCAAGGCACAGTACATGCACAGCGTCACAGGTGGTCGCTCCAAGACTATATTAGACGCCCTTCTGCTGGTGTGGGTAGGAAAGTGCAGGCCCAGGGTGGGAAGGAGCAGAGTAGACAGCCTGAGCCCATGGCAGAGAACATGGAGCCAATGCTGGAGGGTGCGCAGAGTCCAGGGCTGGAGGCGCATGGAGCAATGGGTGGAAAAGCGCAGAACTTACATGGAACTCATTAACAGTGACACCTATGCCCTGACATCTAAACACAAAGCTGTCAGAGGTGGCGAGATAGGTGCAAACATTCATAGAGTGGGTTCAAAAGCTGACAATAGGTTATGAAGCAAATGAGAGACATTGAAATATACTGCAGACTCTATCACTGTGAACAGACATACAAATATTATACGGGCCCCGGCCCTATATATGTAAATTAACAGGGCTGCTAGTTTTTTGTTTTTGTTTTTTAGTTTTGTTTCTCTCTGACACTATTGCTAGTTCTTTTTTATTTTATATAAAATATAAATTTTATTTTATATAAAATCTCTTATTCTTTTTTCTTTTTTTGTCTTTGATTTGTAATTGTAAGTTTTTGTAACCTGTTTTGTTACTTTATTTGTGTTTGTTTGTTCCTCCCCCCATTTCTTTTACAAATTTCCTCACTCTAGCCTATCTACTCTCTTCTCTCAAAACTTTTCTTTTTTCCCTTACTGTATCTCCTTGTTTTATATTCAAGCTATATTTCACATCTCCATACGTAAATACTAACTACAAGAGTCCCACTATCTAACCTTCTCACATTCTCAACCAGATACTAACTTATTATACTTAAATTCTTATTCAATGTAATCATATTCTCTACTTTACCCGACTCCTGTACCCATCACTCCAACTCCTACCCCCTTACCCAATCCTCACCATTTAAAAAGAAACTGCTTACCTGCTGATACCTCTAAATTCCTACTACTAATACTGGATCAGACAAAATACCCACAGAATCACACACAAAAGAGAAGATGTTAACAACTCAGGAAAAAAAAGCTTGAGAACCCTGAAAATATGAGAACTAGCAACAGTGAGGAAATAAGGGAAATCACAAATACTGACCTACAAGAAAGAGAATTCTGAATTCTAATCTTCAATATGATGAAAAACCTCACAGGAAGTGTATAGGGAATGAAAGAAGAAATGGAGACATTAAGAAAGAATTAGAAAGAGGTCTGGAATGAAATGAAAGAGTCAATAAATGAAATGAAGACAGCAATAGAAAGAAATTCTGGAAGATTAGATGAGATGGAAAATATAATATCACTGTTAGAAGACAGTTCATTCAAAACTGAAAGCACAGTCAACAGCATACAGAAGTCATTACAGCAACAAAACCTAAATATCTAACAACTATGGGACAACATAAAATGTCCTAACTTACAAATAAAAGGCACTGAAGAAAGGATAGAGGTACAGAGAAAGGGTATTCGTAATCTCTTCAGAGAAATAATTTCAGAGAAATATCCAAACATGGAAAGAGACTTGGACATACACGTTCAGGATACATACAGAACACAGTTAAGACAAGATTAAAGAAGGACCTCCCCACGCTACATAATAAGCAAAATGACCAACAGAGAGGCCAAGGAAAGAATCTTAAAAGCAGTGAGAACAAAAGAATGGGTGACATATGGGAGCAAAACAATAAAAATCACCTCAAACTTTACAACCTAAGTCATGAATGCCAGGAGAGACTGGTATGATATAATTCAGACCCTGAAAAAAACAACTGCTATATCCAGCAAGGTTATTATTCAAAATTGATGGAGAAACAAGTGTTTCAAGATAAGCAGAATCTCAAAAAATTCATGAATACAAAGCCAACACTAGAGAAAATACATAAAGAAATAAACCATAAAGAAGAAAAAAGAAGCAAATTTCAGAACCAGAGAAGTGATGAAGTTGATCAGTGGGGCAACTAAGTAAAGAAGAAATAACATTATATCAAACAGAAGACAGGACACAAAATAACAGAAAACAAAAATCATATTTCAATAATAACCCTAAACATCAAAGGGCTTAACTCACCAATTAAAAGACAGACTGGCAATGTGGATTTAAAAACATAATCCAAATATATGCTGCTTGCAATAAATTCACCTTACAGCCAAAGACATTCATAGAATGAAAGTGAAAGGATGGAAAAAGATATATCATGCTAATGGAGACCAAAAACAGGCAAGGGCAGCAATGCTGATATCCAACAAAACAGACTTTAAGCTAAAACACATCAGAAGAGACAAAGCGGGACATTTCCTTTTAGTAAATGGAACAATCCACCAAGAAGATATAATGATAGTAAATGTTTATGCCCCAAATGTGAGTACAGCCACATTTGTAAAACAAACACTTCAGGACAGCAGATCTCAAATAGACCCAAATACAATAATATTGGAAGACTTCAATAGACCCAAATACAATAATATTGGGAGATGCCAATAGTTCGATTTTCAAAGCAAATGATGAATAAAGACTCTTCAGAACTAAAGAAAACTATAAAACAAATGGACCTAATATACATATACAGAATATTTCAACCAGGAACTGCAGAATACACATTCTTCTCAGCAGCACATGGAAACTACTCCAAAACAGATCACATCCTGGGCCACAAAGCAAGCACTAGCAAATTCAAAAGATGTAATATAATTCCCTGCATCTTTTCAGACCACAATGGAATGAAAGCAGAAATCAAGAAAAGGAAGACCAAACTATTTAAATAATGGAGATTAAATGATAAACTACTGAGTGATGAGTGGGTAAGATCAGAAATAAGGGGAGAAATAACAAAATTTCTTTAATGAAAATAGAGACAACTTACCAAAATATATAAGACATTTTGAAGGCAGTGAAAGAGGAAAGTTTAAAGCATTAAGTGCCCACATAAGAAGAACAGAGAGTTGCCAAGTTAGCAACCTAATGACACATCTCAAGGACCTAGAAAAACTTCCACAGTCTAATCCCAAAGCCAGCAGAAGGCAGGAAATAATTAAAATTGGAGCAGAAATAAATGAAATAGAGAATAAAAAGACAATTCAAAGAATTAACAAAACAAAAAGCTGGTTCTTTGAAAAGGTTAATAAGACTGACAAACCCTGGGCCAACCTAACCAAAAGACAGATAGAATCAAGGCTAATCATTAAAATCAGAAATGAAAAAAAGAGACACCACAGACAGTGGGGAAATTCAAAGAATTATCAGAAGCTTTTTTGAAAATTTATACTCCAATAGACTGGAAAACATGGAAGAAAATGATAGATTTCTAAGCACATATAACCTAACTAAATTGAACCGAGAGGACATAGCAAGCCTAAACCAAGCAAGCAAAGAAACAGGGGGAGTAGGAGGAAGGCATCAAGCACTGTATGCCATTTCCAATATGATCCACATAAAAATAAAAACAGGCAAAAAGCCACAGTCAAAAAAAAAAAAAGATAAATTATCCAAGTAGAAAAAAGTCTAATTTGCTTTTCTACATATTATCAATTACCACAGCAGAAAAAGCTATTTTGTTTTTCAGCTGCAGTCATCTAACTGAAATATATACAAGTTGATTCTTTTTTCCAAATCTACAATACAACAATTTTATGGCCAAGCAATTATCTAAGTCAACAATATATGAAAATTAGAAATAAGATTTTATACCTTATTTGCAGCTTATAAATATATATATGTTTCCTTAATTGTTTTTAACTGATAATCAATAATCTTGGTGAGATACTAGGAACTATTAAAATAACAACAAAAAATAAAACAGTAACAAGCAAAATACCACTACTGTATTAAAAACTTAGCTTCTGGGGAGCTGGGGATATAGCTCCATGGTAGCCTAGTATGTGTGAGGCCCTGATTTTCATCCCTAGCACCATAACAAAAAGAAATAAAAACAGCTTCTTGATTTTTAAATGGCCGTTTTAACTATCAGATTTTGGTTATATCTGACAAAGTAGTTCTAGATTAATAAAACTGTAGGGCTGTTGCTGTATTATAATTAAATAGACAAAACAGAACCTGGATCAAGCTGTAAAATCACCTGTTTTAATTCTGCAACTTGTTCAGATTCTCTGGCTGCAGCTACTGTTGACTGTTCATTCATGTCAGACGATGTTTGAGAAGATTTCTACAAGTAAAATAGAAAATAATCTGTGAAATAAACTCAGAAAGAAAAAATCTCAAATAGAACTGTACATATCTAGGCTCTATCTTAGAGATACAAAAAGTTTTTTTTTTTTTTTTTTTTTTTTGTGGTACTGGGGTTCCTGGATACCCTTCTACCTCTGGGCTACACTCCCAGACCCATTTATATATTTTTTTTATTTGGAAACAGGGTCTCTTAAGCCAGTGCAGCTGATTTGAACCTGCGTGATCCTGTCTCTGCCTCCCACGCATGGGGATTACAAGCATGCGCTACCACGTCTGGCTAGATACAAAAAGTTTCATATCAACATTTTACTTTTTACATGTAAGACAAAATTTAAATGCCTGGCTCTATAACTTCTTCACAGTAATGAATTTATACATATGGAAGTAATTTATTATAACACTTCTTTGCTGTTATATGGGGAAAAAGCACAAGAGTAGCTATTTACTGAGCTACTTCGATTTTAAAGTTACCTCATTTAACTCTGATGACAAGATAGATATTACCACCACCAATTTGTAGACCAGGAAACTAAGATGTTTACATTCAAAGGATGCTTAAATAGCTAGGAGCTGGATGTGGTGGTGCACGCTTGTAATTCTAGCATTCAGGAGGCTGAGACTGGAGGATCGCAGTTTGCGGACAGCCTCAATTACTTAGTGAGGCTCTCCGCAACTTAGTTAGACCCTGTTTCAAAGTAAAGAATAAAAATAGGGCAGGAGGTGTAGCTTGGAGGTCAAATGCCCCTGGGTTCTGTTCCCAGACCTGCACAAAAAAAAAAAAAAAAAAAGAAAAAGAAAAGAACGAGTAAAAAACAGGGCTGAGGGTGTTGCTTGGAAGTAGAATGCCCCTGAGTTCCTTCTCTAGTACTGCAACAAAACAAAACAAACAACAACAATAAAAAAAACCCCACTTAGATATTCTGACTCCAGAGCTCATGTCTAAATCTATTTTTTTTTTTGGTGGCACTTGGGATTAAACCCAGGAGGCATTCTACATCCTTGGCTACACCCCCAGCTCATTCTCTTTACTATTAATTTAATAATAATAATATTTATTATTATATAATAATTATTATATATTATAAATATATAATAATTATTATAATTATAATAATAATTATTATTTTGGTGGTACTGGGGTTCCTGGAAACCCTTCTAGCTCCGGGCTACACTCCCAGACCTATTTTTATACTTTTAAAATTTGGAAACAGGGTCTCTTAAATCAGCACAGCTGGCTTCGAACCTGAGCGATCCTCCTGTCTCCGCCTCCCAAGCTCAGGGATTACAAGTGTGCGCCACCACTCCTGTCTTACTTTTTATTTTGAAACAGAATATCACTAAGTTGCAGAGGGCCTCCCTAAATTGCTGAGGCTGAGGGTGAATCTGTGATCCTCCTTTCTTAGCCTCCTAAGTACTGTGATTACTTACAAGCATGTGCCATGATGCCTACTTATAAGCATGTGCCATGATACCTAGCTCTAAAATCTTAACATATGATTCTCTAGCATAGAGAATTCAGCAATAACCACCAGGGTTGGGGATATAGCTTGGTGATCAAGTGCTTGCCTAGCATACACAAGACCCTAGGATTAATCCCCACCACAAACACAAAAACAAAAAACCAAAGATAAATAAAACAAGCAAGACAATGAGAATTATTCTTGACTATTTATTTATTTATTTATTTATTTATTTATTTATTTATGTATTTATTTATTTTTGTGGGTTTGGGGATGGAGCCCAGGGGCATTTGACCTCTGAGCTATACCCTCTGCCCTATTTTTCACTCTTTATTTTGAAACAGGGTCTCACTAAATTGCAGTGTGCCTCACTAAGCAGATGAGGCTGTCCACGAACCGCAATTCCCTGGTCTCAGCCTCCCAAATGCTGGGATTACAAGCATGTGCCACCATGCCTGGCTTTACCTTTTATTTTTAAAAATTTAATTTTTACTTACCAAACTTTCAATCAAAGAATCTTTATCAGCCAGCTGGCTATGTAAAAGTTCCTGATTACTTTTTAATTCTTCTATCTCTTCTCGTAACCTACTAATCTCTTCAGGCTGAATGCCATTCATCTGAGCCCCCTCATTGTAAGGACCTTGATGCTGATTTTCTTTTCCTATTAAACAGGCATAAAATTTGAAATGACAGCATGAGATGTTTTTCAGGTTTTGAACCAGAAGACTAAAAAATGAGATTAATATTCAAATATATAACTTTCTTAAGTTAGTTTGGAGGTACTTTTGCAATCATGATTTCATCTTTCCAGAACAGTGCATTGATAAAAAATAGCGAACTGATACTTTTTTTTTTTTTTTTTTTGGTGGTACTGGGGATGGAAACCAGGAGCCTTCTACCTCGGGCTATACTCCCAGACCTATTTTAAATTTTATTTGGAAGCAGGGTCTCTTAAGCTAGTTGAGGCTGGTTTCGAACCTGCACGATCCTCCTGTCTCAGCCTCTCAAGGGCAGGGATTACAAGTGTGCACCACCATGCCCGGCTGAACTGATACATTTTAAAGGCTTCTGGGAGAAAAAACAGCATAGTTGTTTCTAAACTACATGGTTTGGTGATTTATGATTAAGAATTACAAGCCGGGCATGATGTAGCATGCTTGTAATTCCAGCAGTTGGGAGGCTGAGACAGGAGGATCACACAGGTTCAAAGCCAGCCTCAGATACTTAGTGAGGCTCTCAGCAACTTAGTGAGACCCTGTTTCAAAATAAAATATAAAATAGGTCAGGGGTGTAGCCCAGAGGTAAAGGCCCCTGGGTTCCATCCCCAGGACAAAAAAAAAAAAAAAAAAAAAACCCAAAAATTATAGTAGTTTCAAGTCCAGTTCTGTCAGTAAATATTAAGAGAAAGCAAATTCCCTTTTAAAATTCTTCACAGTGGAATAGTTTTCTATATGGGCTAAAATAACTAACAGATTATTATCCTAAGTAAAGGAAAAAAAAGAGAATTATTTTTGTCACTCTCAAATAAACAAAACTAACTTTATACTTCTATTGTAACTAGCATTCCAATTATAAGCACCATAGACTGATCCTATTTATAAACATCTGATCTTTTACTATTTGTTAGAGACTGAACTAGAATTACTTATGTACTTTTTCATTTATTTTTCAGGTGATACAAATGCTATTATCTATTATTTTGTAGAGGAAGAAATTGAAAAATTAGACCACACATTCTCACCTGGCTATACATTCACCTAGGCAATTAGGTTTGCCAACAAATGGGTCAGATAATTACACAGGGAGTAGGTAGCTTAGACTTTAAGTTGTAAAGATCCAGTCTTAACTACTCTTAAATACCAAACCACTTTGCTTTGAACTCTGATTTACATGTTGTGACAATGATTAAGGCTAAAGAAAAACCAGTCCACAAAAAGAATCTGTTTGAAAATGACCTAGACTCTACAATGCTGATGACCTGCTACACACATACCTAGCTGTACTTTAAGAAGATTATACTGGTCTTTGTGTTGCTGAATCTGAGCTGCTTGCTGTGTGACTGCTGTCTGGAGCTGTTCATTCTGACACTTTAATGTAGAAACCTGTTGCTTTAATTCCTCAAGTTGTAGATCCTGTGTAACAAAATGTAATTCAAATGTTTTAGGTTCATATAACTTAGCATTAAGTAGATGAACAATTAAAAAGGCAGAAGTTATTTAGAGTCAGTAATGTTAAAGCACTCAATACTTAAAGTAATGGAATGATTAAGCATTAATTAATTATACATTAATATGTGCACTAAAGCCAATTAACTTGCAGCGGAACTGTAAGATTTCAAGCAGGGCCCCATGCATAAATACTATGGCACAGACTGTATTCTCACTGAAATTATGGGGAAAATTAAATTTAAAAACCTCCAATGTATATACATCGAAACATTGAAGAAATTCATACCTATTTAAGAAATTTAGTATACGCAAATAAGCCTATGCATTGATATTCTTTTAATACTAAGACACTCATAGACCAGTGAGAATATCAAAAACAAAAAAACCTCCAACACTCACCCTAATACAACTATAGTTGAATTTTTTTTTTTTTTTTTTTTTTTTTTTGCAGTACTGGGAGTGGAACCCAGGGGCATTCTACCTCTGAGTTATATTCCCAGCTTTATTTTTTGTTGTTGTTTTTGCGGGTCTGGAGATGGAACCCTGGGACATTCAACCTCTGAGCTACACCCCTTGCCCTATTTTTTATTCTTTATTTTAAAATAGGGTTAAGCTGGCCGGGCGTGGTGGTGCACGCTTGTAATCCCCGCGCTTGGGAGGCGGAGACAGGAGGATCGCGCAGGTTCGAAGCCAGCCGTGCTGGCGTAAGAGACCCTGTTTCAAAAATATAAAATAGGTCTGGGAGTGTAGCCCGGAGGAAGGTGGGCTTCCAGGAACCCCAGTACCACCAAAAAAAAAAAAAAAAAAGGGTTAAGCTGGGAGTGGTGGTCCACACTTATAATCCCAATATTCGGGAGGCTGAGACTGAATAATCGTGGTTTGTGGACAGCCTCAGCTACTTAGTGAGGCCCTCTGCAACTTAGTGAGACCGTGATCCTTCTGTCTCAGGCTCCCAGATGCTGGGATTACAAGCATGTGCCACCACGCCCAGCAAGTGTATTTTTTTATTATACTGAAATCTTAATGACCTCAATAATCTCATTTTTCAGATAATATTGTAACACTTTTTATAATTCCAATTATAGCATATACCAGGAAAGTTAAGTGAGGGCAAAAACCACGAAACACATTTTGAAGGAATGTAATGGAAAGCTTAAAGGGCTTAATAGTAAGTAGTGGAAGTTTGTTAGGATCCTGAAAACATTATCTGATGATTCTGAAGATGTTGTTTCAAACTAACTCAACATTAACTATTCAAATACATCAGTTTATTCTCCTCTACAGCTTAACTTAGTATCAACCATCCAGTTGTCCTGGACAAAAATCTAAGGATCATATTTGATCCTGATATCTTTATACCTGTATCCAGATAATACCAAGTCCTACCAAGTTTTATTTTCTTTGGTTTCCAAACTTCTCAAGTTGATTCCATCCATATTAGATAGGTTTAGAGTTTCACCAAAACAAATGTATTAATGTATTAATTGAATTCTACTAATTACTGAGAGATCCTGAGAAAACTTAAATCCTCTAAGTCTCAGATTCTTCATTTAACCTAAACTGAAGATAATAATTTTATAGGGTATTGAAAAAATTAAATAAAATATTGTTTAGAATGTTCTGAATGAGCTCAGACACAGTAAACCAGAAAGGGTAGCCACGATTTTCCTCCTGCCCCTCATGAGTACTTACCTGCTCTCGAATCATATTTTTGTAGTGAGTCACAATACTGTCGTGTTGTTCTAATGTTTTCTTTACCTCCTCTTCTTTTTGATCTTCTTCACTAGACTTATAAATAGCCTTAGTTATAACACCTGTAAAGAAAGCTTACTCAGTTTTTGTTTTAAAGTTATTTACTTATTTATTCATTTTGTGGCACTGGAGATTGAATCCAAGGGCATTTTATCTCCAAGCTACACCCCCAACTCTATTTTTTCCCTTTATTTTAATATAGAGTCTCACTAAGTTGTGAAGGGCCTAAGTAGCTGAGGCTGGCCTTGAACCTGCCATCCTCCTGTCTCAGCCTCCCAAGTACTGAGATTACAAGTATATGCCACCATGCTCAGTTTAAAAGTTTTTTATTGAGCCGGGCATGGTGGCGCACGCTTGTAATCCCCATGCTTGGGAGGCGGAGACAGGAGGATCGCCCTGTTTCGGAGCCAGCCTCGCTGGCTTAAGAGACCCTGTTTCCAAATAAAAATATAAAATAGGTGTGGGAGGTAGAAGGGCTTCCAGGAACCCCAGTACCACCAAAAAAAAAAAAAAAAAAAAAAAAAAAAGTTTTTTATTGAGCTGGATGTGGTGGCGCACACTTGTAATCCCAGCATTTGGGAGGCTGAGACAAGAGGATTGCAGGTTCGTTGACAGCCTCGGCTACTTAGTGAGGTCCTTTGCAACTCAGTGAGACCCTGTTTCAAAATAAAGATAAAAAATAGGGATAGGAGTGCAGCTTGGAAGTAGAATGCCCCTGGTCCAATCCCCAGTACTGCCAAAAAAAAAAAAAAAAAAAAAAAAAAAATTATTTTTGTTTTTGTGGTATTGGGATGAAACCAGTGCCTTGAGCATGCTACCACTCTGCCATCCCCAGCCCTATTTTAAACATTTTAAAATACTATTTTATTTTAAATAAAATAAGACTTAATAAGTAAAAAGCAAACAGTCTAAAATCATGATAAATAAGTAATAATATTTCCAATCTTAGAAAAATCCTTATCTTTCAATGTGCTACTCACTGTGCACAGAAAAAAAAAAATCTAATTTTAGGTGTATCACAAAATCTGCACGTATCCAGAATATACAAACACAATACAATCATAATTACTTCTAATGAGTATTAGTATAAATCTTCTTGTCTTACCTTCAAGTTCTTTCACCAGCTTTGTAAACTCATGATCAAATATCATGTATTCTGGACTGGGAAAGTTTGGTTGGGGTTTCTGTGATGCTCTAGAATATAACTCATGTTTGCTAATAAATCCTAGTTTCTCTATGAAGTTCTCTTTGCCAATCCTCTTCTCTATTAGTTGCTTTAGTTTCTCTCTACAGAAATAAACATACTAAGATGCTTTAAAAAGCCCACAAAAATCACATAAAGGTTTGGCATAATTAGAATTTAGCAGAAAAAAATGTATCATTTTCTCCGGATGCCATTAGGGTCATTCTGCCCTTACTTACTTCATGTAGCTCTCAAGTGAATTGTCATTGAAGTAAATGGAAATACCCAAGAGAAGGGCACATAAGCCTTGGACCAACTGCTCTTCTTCTCCAAGATTTTCTGCAATTTGTCCTGTAAGCTGAAATCTTTGTTAAGGAGACTAATAATACATAATATCTAAAACACAGTATTTTGCAATTTGAATTTAACATATATTTCATCAAAGATTTCTAAAAGGCTGCAACACAGATAAGATGATGGAGAATTCAAACAGTTAGACCCAGAGCAACATCTAGTTGAGAAGAAGGAATTAGAATAAATACTTACATGTATGTTAATACACATAAAGGATACAAATGGGACATTGGCAGAGTTGTGAAGAAAATGTGTTACTGCAATGGGGCAGTTGCTTAGCCAGGTACAAAGCAACATTAATAATCCAACTCTTGTCTGTATTTTGCTTCCCTGCAATAGAGAAGTTAGCAGAAATATCTCTCTATTCTTGTTTTCAAACTTAAAGTTGCCCTAAGATTCCTTCCCATTTGCATTAGAATTTTAACATCATGTAAAAGATGTGTCAGAAAGTCAGAGTTTAAAATCTGAACATGAGAATGCACTCATGCCCACCACAGCTGTACTTCCCTAGATGAACAAAATACAGAAATTAGAATTGGTTCACGTTCAAAAGCATATACTTGGTTATATAAAATACTACTAATAGAAAAAGGTGGTCTACTAAGAAAAAATATTATGAGGCTTTTAAGTAAATCTACTAATTCTGTGACATGTTATGCAAATTTACACTACTTTAATAAGAATTTTAAAAACAAGTTCCTGATAAAAGAAAACATTTTATCTTAAAAAATATCAAGAAAGCTGGGCATGGTGGCGCACGCTTGTAATCTCAGTATTTGGGAGGCTGAGACAGGAGTATCATGCAGGTTTGAAGCCAGCCTCCCTGGTATAAGAGACTGTATTTCCAAATAAAAATATAAAAAATAGGTGTCTGGGAGTTTAGCCCGGAGGTAGGAGGGTTTCTAAGAACCCCAGTACCACCAAAAAAAAAAAAGAAAAAAAAAAAAAAGAAAAATAATTATAATAATTAAAAAAAAATAAAATAAAATAGAGGCCAGGCATGGTGGCGCACGCTTGTAATCCCAGCGCTTGGGAGGCTAAGATAGGAGGACTGCACAAGTTCAAAGCCAGCTTCAACTATTTAGTGAGGCTCTCAGCAACTTAGTGAGACCCTGTTTCCAAATAAAGTATAAAATAGGTCTGGGAGTAAACCCGTATGTAGAAAAGTCCCTGGGTTCCACCCACAGTACCAAAATAAATAAATAAATAAATAAATAAATAAATAAATAAATAAATAAAATAAAAATAAAAAAATAAAAATAAAAAAATAAATAAAATAAAATATAAAATAGGTTTGGAAGTGCAGCCTAGAGGGAGAAATCCCCTGGATTCCATTCCCAGTACCACACACACACACACACAAAAAAAAAAAAAAATCAAGAAGATGAAGAAAAAAATAATCACTGGAACCTTCTAGACTAATTCCATGAGAGAATATATTCTCAAACAAGAAAAAAAAAACCTAAACAAACAAGCAAAAACATGTTATAAACTGAGTGACAACCTGCTGGAATAATGAGAAACATAAACAAGGGAGAAAAGATTTACTTAAATTAACTAAATTACATTTAAGATATTTAGTTACTTAAATTAGTGCCCTGAATTACTGGCTATACTGCTGTCAAGTACAGGTAAAGGAGATTGAAACTTAGTATATTCGGCACAATTATAGTTTTCAAGTTTTAATTAAACATATTTATATCTACTGTATGGAATATTCTTAACTTATAACATTGCCACTGTCTGTATTTATATTTCTATAAACTTGTTTTTTCTTAAGAAAAATGAAACTTTGCTTATTTAAGCCTGCATGAGGCCCTGGGTTCAATCCCCAGCACTGCAGAAAAAAAGAGAAGGGGGGGAGAGGGAAAGGAGGAAGGAAAAAGACTTCAAAATAAAATAGTAATGCTGGGCGTGGTGGCACATGCTTGGAATCCCAATATTTGGGACGACGAGACAGGAGGATTGCAAGGTTCAAAGCCATCCTCAGCAGCTTAGTGAGGCTCTCAGCAACTTCGTGAGGCCCCATTTCCAAATAAAATGTGAAAATGGGTCTCAGGGTATAGTCTAGAGGTAGAAGGCCCTTGGGTTCCATCCCAAGTACAATAACAATAACAATGATGATGATGATGACGACGACAACGACGAAAATCAGCATAGTAACATATCACTTTGGGGCAATTTTCACAATATAGATTTAGTCTTTAAAGTAGCCACCATGTGTTCTGAAAAATGCCTACCATCATGGACTATTCACATGTTCCATGAAGCTTGATGTCAATATCTTGTCTTTTCCTAATCTATTTCAGGCATATTTAATTTTTTTTTTTTTTTTTTTTTTGGTGGTACTGGGGTTCCTGGAAACCCTTCTACCTCCGGGCTACACTCCCAGACCTATTTTTTACATTTTTATTTGGAAACAGGGTCTCCTAAGCCAGAGTGCGCGGCTGGCTTCGAACCTGTGCGATCTTCCTGTCTCTGCCTCCCAAGTATGGGGATTACAAGCGTGTGCCACCACGCCCAGCTCATATTTAATATTTTAATTGAATAAATTCAAACTAGAATTATTCAGATGATTTGACCAGTAAGCATTAATGCAAATTTGGTTTCTACATGATGCACTACTTTTATTTTCTCCTTATCTCTATATTATTACCATGCTCACAATACATCTTTATGTTGTTTGTATAATTGGAAAGCTAAAAATATAGTTCTTCTTAATTAACTATGGGCTATAGAAACTTAGAGCAACTCAAATTATAAATTCAGATGTTCTGTTGATTACCTCATTACTACTTAGGATGACCATTTGCAAGTAGCAAATGTATCTACAATGCATGTAAGAATTTGTATATGTGAGAATGAGCCAAGCAAAACATATCAAAGGATTCTTTTCTTTTTCTTCTTTTGTTTTTGGGGTTAGGGATTAAACCCAGGGCTTCATTTGTGTTGAGCATATATTCTCCCACTGAGTTCAAACATCACAATATTTTTACTTTCCTGGAATTACAAATCTGACCCTCATGATTACATAGAAAAATAAACAAATAATTATAAAGATACTGTGAGAAAATGAAAAGAAGAACGCCAGGCGTGGTGGCGCACGCTTGTAATCCCCACGCTTAGGTCTGGGAGTGTAGCCCGGAGGTAGAACCCCAGTACCACCAAAAAAAAAAAAAAAAAAAAAAAAAAAAAAAGAAAAGAAGAGGATACTAGATCATGAACAGATAGGTACTGAGAGACAGACTAGAAGGTCCAGAAATGAACCCACAAACAAATGGAAATTTATTATATGAAAAAGGATACCATAGCAGCTGGGTGTGGTGGCGCACACTTGTAATCCCAGCATTTGGGAGGCTGAGAAAGGAGGATCTTGGTTCACAGACAGCCTCAGCTACTTAGTGAGGCCCTTTGCAACTCAGTGAGACCCTGTTTCAAAATAAAGATTAAAAAACAAGTCTGGGGGTGTAGCTCAGAGGTAGAATGCTCCTGGGTTCCATCCCCAGTACTGCAAAAAAAAGGGGGGGGGGGAATATCATATAAGTGAGTTACAGATGGACTTAAAAAATGTTGGCGCAGCTGAGCGTGGTGCCACATACCGGATACAAGATGATTGCGGGTTTGAGACCAGCTTCAGCAACTTAGCAAGACCCTGTTTCAAAATAAAACAATTAAAAAAGGGCTAAGTGGTATAGTACAGAGGTAGAATATGCCCCAAGTTTAATCCTTAGTACCAAAAGCAAAGAAAAAAGTTGGGGCAACTGGGTGTGGTGCTGTGACCTTTTAGTCCCCGCTACTTGGTAGGCTGAGGTGGAAAGATGGATTAAGTTCACAGGTTTTAGGTCAGCCTGGGCAATATAATGAGATTCCATTAAATGTACATACACAAAATAGCTGGATCAACCAGGTACCTACCTAAAAAAAAAGTCAGTGGATCCCTAGCTTATACATAGTTTGTGAGAAAAATTAAACAGAGTTAAATAAAAAGAAAAAACCCAGAAATTATGAGCTGAAAATATGGACAAAGCCCTTAAAATCTTAAAAGTGGGAAGGCCTTTCTAGGCATGGCTTAAAATACATAAATCATAAAAAAAAAAACTGAAAGAAAAAGAAATCGGAGAGAAAAAAAAAATCCAAAAGGAAATACCAAGGTCAAAAGACACAGGACATACAGGGAAAAAAAACTGCAACGCATATGAAAGGCAAAAGTTAAACTCATCAATAGAGTGGGCAGAGAATATGAAATATAGGGAAAGGCACACACCTCTTCCCAGAGCCTATACACTATGTGAACCACTGAGATGTGGGGAAAGGGATGAAGGCTGAAACTAATTTCAAAGCATCCTGAATGTTTAGTTATTAAAAACCACAAATTTTATAAGATGAACAAAAATCACAAGTAAAATATTTGAAGCTGAACCATTTAATCTTTAATATAAAGTATTATGCTTTTCCCATTACATTTTTTTTTTCCTTTTTATGGAACTAAGGATTGAACCCAAGGATGTTCTACCTGACCTATACCTACAGCTCTATTTTATTTTTTATTTTGAAAGAAGGTTTTGCTAAGTTACTGTGTGCTTTGAACCTGTCTTAGCTTCCCAAGCACAGGTATAATAGGCATGCAACACTGTGCCACCCTTCCCATTTTCAAAATAATTTTTTTTTTTTTTTTTTTGCAGTACTGGGGATTTAACCCAGGAACATTATACCTCTGAGCTACACATACCCCAGCCCTAATTTTTGGTCTTTTAAAAAATCTTTGTTTAGCCGGGCGTGGTGGCGCACGCCTGTAATCCCCGTGCTTGGGAGGCGGAGACAGGAGGATCGCGCAGGTTCGAAGTCTGCCGCGCTGGCTTAAGAGACCCTGTTTCCAAATAAAAATATAAAAAATAGGTCTGGGAGTGTAGCCCAGAGGTAGAAGGGCTTCCAGGAACCCCAGTACCACCAAAAAAAAAAAAAAAAAAAAAAATCTTTGTTTATTTTTTTGTGGTACTAGGGATGGAACCCAGGGGCATTCTACCTCTGAGCTACACCCCCAGCCCTCATTTTTTATTCTTTGTTTTGAAACAGGGTTGTAAAGAAACTAAGTAGCTGAGACTGTCCCTGAACGCATCCTCCTGTCTCAGCCTCCCAAATGCTGAGATTACAAGTGTGCACTACCATGCCTGGCTGTCTTTATTTTTTTATTTTTATTTTTTTTTAAACAGGGCCTTACTGAGTTGCAGAGGGCCTTGCTAAGTAGCTAAGGCTGTCTGGGAACTGCGATCCTGAATGCTGGAATTACAAGCGCGAACCACCATGCCCAGCTTCTTTTATTCTTATTATGTTCTGTACTGTTTATATAAACATAAAAAAGCTCAAAATTTAAACTTCTAGTGTTTATTAAAATGAGGTTCTAGTGTTTTATAAAATGCTTTTCCTAATATCAAAAATTCTGGAACAGGGACCATAGCAGCTCAGTGGTAGAGAATTTGCCTAGCATGCTCAAGGCCCTGGATTGATCCCAAGCAACACACACAAACACACACTTACACATACCTGCAGGTGGAAGGTACCAAGTGTATGACACAGAGCTATAACTATATGTTAAATCATACTCATAAACAAAGACACAATTCCTAAGAGGATCTTGGTTAGTTATGTACAACTGAAACACCTGCCTAAATATAGATATTAAGTTGCACTAAATTTTTGCCACTCAAAAAAGAAAACCAAAGCTGGGAGTAGTAGTGCATGCTTGTAATCCCAGCATTCGGGAGGCTGAGACTGGAGGATCATGGTTCGCAGACAGCCTCAGCTACTTAGTGAGGCTCTGCAACTCAGTGAGACCCGGTTTCAAAATAAAGAATAAAAAATAGGGCAGGGGGTATAGCTTGGAGGTTGTATGGCCCTGGGTTCCATCCCCAGACAAGAAAGAAAGAAAGAAAGAAAGAAAGAAAGAAAGAAAGAAAGAAAGAAAGAAAGAAAGAAAGAAGAAAGGAAGAAAGACAGACAAACCAAGCCAAACCAAACAAATATCATTCTTCTCCAATACATTAAAAACTACTTCCTGATGGTAGTTGTAGCCAGAATAACCTATAATTATTATTTTTTTTTGTGCTGGGGATTGAACCCAATGGCATTCTACTTCTGGACTATACTTGCAGCCTTATTTATTTATTTATTTTTTCCAGTACTGGGGATGGAACCCAGGGGCATTCTACCTCTGACCTACACCCCCAGCCCTTTTATTATTTTGAAACAGGGTCTCACTGAGTTGCAAAGGGCCTAAATTATAGCTGAGGCTGTCCTTGAACCATGATCCTCCTGTCTCAGCCTCCCAAATGCTGGGATTACAACTGTACACCACACCATTCCTAGCTTTTTTTTTTAAATTTGGAAACAAAATCTCTCTAAGTAGCTGAGGCTGGTCATGAACCTGAAATCTGCCTGTCTCAGCCTCCCAAGTGCTGGGATTACAAGAGTGCGACACTATGCCCAGCTCATACTTTAATTTTTTTTTGTGTGTGTGGTACTGGGGTTCCTGGAAACCCTTCTTTTTTTTTTTTTTTTTGGTGGTACTGGGGTTCCTGGAAGCCCTTCTACCTCCGGGCTACACTCCCAGACTTATTTTATATTTTTGAAACAGGATCTCTTACGCCAGCACGGCTGGCTTCCAACCTGCGCGATTCCCCTGTCTCCGCCTCCCAAGTGCGGGGATTACAAGCCTGCGCCACCACACCTGGCTCCTGGAAACCCTTCTACCTCTGGGCTACACTCCCAGACTTATTTTATACATTTTTTAAATTTGGAAACAGGGTCTATTAAGCCAGCGCGGCTGGCTTCAAACCTGCGCGATCCTACTGTCTCTGCCTCCCAAGCGTGGGATTACAAGCGTGCGCCACCACACCCGGCTTAATTTTTTGTGGTACCGGTGATTGAACCCAGGGCCATTCTATCTCTGAGATACACCCCCAGCCTGATTTTATTCTTATTTTTGAAACAGGGTCTCACTAAGTTGCAGAAGGTCTCAAAAGTTCTTGTGGTTGGCCACGAATCTGTGATCCTCCTGCCTCAGCCTCCAAAGTACTGGGATTACAAACCAGTATTTATAATCTGTTTCACCATACCTGGCATAATTTTTAACTTAAAAAACATTTACATTACAATTACACTTATTTTGCTCATTTAAATAGCCTAAATAATAGAAAAATCAAATTTCTTCATATACTGATTAACTGAAGACAAACATCTTTTGTTGTTGTTGTCAGTACTGGGGTTTGAACCCAGGGACATTCTATCTCTGAGCTACACCCCCAGCCCTATATTTTATTCTTTATTTTGAAACAGGGTCTCACAAAGTTGTGGAGGGCCTCACTAAGTAGTTGAGGCTGGCCACGAACCGTGATCCTCCTGTCTCAGCCTTCCAAATGCTGGGATTATAAACATGCGCCACCACGCCTGGCTGGAGACAAAATTCTTTCTTTCTTTCTTTCTTTCTTTCTTTCTTTCTTTCTTTCTTTCTTTCTTTTTTTGCAGGTCTGGGGATGGAACCCAGGGGCATTCAACCTCCGAGCTATACCCCCTGCCCTATTTTTAAATTTTTTATTCTGTATTTTGAAACCGGGTGTCACTGAGTTGCGGAGGGCCTCACTAAGTAGCTGAGGCTGTCCGTGAACCGCGATCCTCTGGGTCTCAGCCTCTTGAATGCTGGAATTACAACTGTGAAGCACCATGCCCAGCTGGAGACAAAATTCTTAACCCTAAGTTTTATGTTCTTTAAAATGGTTTCAGGGGAAAGAAAGAAGCAAGCTTGGAGAAAAAACCCAAAACCAAGAAATTCCAGAAAGTGCAAGAGGAAGCACAAGAACACAGCTTAAGATTCTTGTTCCCATAGTTCTTAGTAACGCCACTACAGTATCCCACAGAGAAAACTGGAGAGCCACGTAAGACAGAGATAAACTTGCCGACACACAGTGTGAGTAGAATACAACTTCAAACGAGCAGTTAAAAACCAATCAGCAAAACCCAAGACAATTAGGAAAGCCCTTGCTGTGAGAGGAAACCGCCTGAGCTCAGTCAAGTGATACATACCCGTCTGTCGATCTTATCACCCTGCAAATTACATATTGAAAATTATTCATAAATATTACTACTTTAGGAAATCTAAATATAGAAAAATCCCTCAAATACTTTTTCACAACTCTGCAATTACAAGGTAGTCATTTGGGACAGGATAATACAGATGAATCTTATTAATTATTAGTAGAGAATAATTTTATTATATAAAGATAATATATATTTTAGATAAAGGTTTAGTCTATAGCACTATGATTATTTAGAGAATGTACCACTATCTATAGGATTTCTCATAATGCATTTACTATAATTACAATATCAAAGAATGTCTATGGTAATGTAGCTAATTACTATTCAACTTTAAGAAAGCAGTTTTTTTGTGTGTGATACTGAGGGTGGAACCCAGGAACTTTTCTAACTCCTGGCTTATACTCCCAGACCTATTTTATATTTTATTTGGAAAAAGGGTCTCAATAAGTTGCTGAGAACCTCACTAAGTAGCTGAGGCTGGCTTTGAACCTGTGCAATCATCCTGTCTCAGCCTCCCAAGCGCTGGGATTACAAGCGTGCACCACCATGCCCAGTTCAAGAAAGCAGTTTTTAGCAGACAAACATGAGAATGCCAAGTATTTAATTAAGTAAAGATATGAAAATTTTGGTGTAGTTTTTTTAATCACTAAGAGATACTAGGCTTCAATTGTTTAAACCAATTTAAACAATATCTAACACCCTTTTCACTATTAGTTCTTAAGCTTTTTAGCTTATAGAGAGTGTACTGATGTTTCTTTTCTTTTCTTTTTGTGGTATTAGGGACTGGGCCCAGAGGCATTCTACCTCTGACCTACACTCACAGACCTTTTTATTTTGAAAGTCTCACTAGGTTGACAGTCTCGCTAAATTGCTTGAGGCTGGTCTTGAACTTGTGCTCCTCTAGTCTCAGCCTCTCAAGAACTGGGTGATGTTTCTTTAAAAGCTTAAAATAATGGCTGAGGGGGGAGGTAATGGTGTGGCTCAGTAGCAGGGCGTGTGTCTATAATGCATGAAGGATTCCATCTCCAGCACCAGAAGGGAAAAAAAAAAGCTCACAATAAGGAAAATCCAATGCAAACTGCAAAAAATGAAAGAAGAACACAGCACACTATCACAGGGAGTGGGCTGGTCAATTCCACTATTAGAGCAAGTGGATAGAGTACTTGAGACTGAGCCACGTTTTGACTTCCTTCAGTGACTCTGATGTCAATGACTTTACAGTTGTGCTAAAGCATGAATTTGAATTTTTCAAAGGCGACGACACACACGGGCAAATCGTGTAGTGTAGTAAGTAACATTTCTATACGCCTGAGTGTCCATACTTCAATGAAGCTTTCCTTGTTTTCATTAAGAGTCAAAAGGAATGCAAAGTTCTTTATATGTTACTGGGTAAGTTATATGCATTATGAATTTGAGGATCTGAGAACTCACAAACATAGAAGGACTGTATAACTATGTATGCAATGGACTGCTATTACAGTTTTATTTCTAGATGATCAGTTACTTTAGGGAGAGAAGACAAAGTTTTAAAGCTATGGATTGCTTTACTCTTTTCTCTCATAAACTGAAATAAACTCAGGTATAAAGAAGAAAGAGAAAATGACACATGAGAACATGTAAATTCAAGAACACTGTAAATGACTCTGAAATGAGAAAACAAAAACTAAAATATACCTCTCTGTCCAGAACTTGTGTTTTCATCAGAATGTAAACCTTATAACTGGCAAAACTATTCCTACAAAAATATTTATTTCTTCTGGTTACAATGAAATAATAAGTAGAGAAGTGCTTTCTTTCCTGTGTTATCTGCCATCTCCAAGGGCACCCTCTAGTCCTGTATCACTGACACCTATGCATCCAGCTAAACTCTTTTTCTTTCCAGGACTTTCATACATGCTTTACCTGTGAGAGGATGTTGGTGCACTGCTGTAGTAAGGAAACTGGAGGGTTGCCGATATTTGTAGCGAGTTGAACTCTGAGCAACTGTTCTTTCTGAATAGCATTTTCTTGCAAAGCATGGGCAAGGGCCACAGAAGCACACCAGTTTGAAAGTGAATCGGTAGAAAACAAACCTCCACACAGTAACTGACCAGCTGAGACCGAATTTCCTGTTGCTGCAAATACAGTGGGCAGATGAAAATATATTAGATTTTTGACTGTGTGGAAATGATCCCCAATTTTTTTTTCAATAATGGGGATTGAACCCATCGGCATTTTACCTCTAAGCTATGTTTTTTATTCTTTATTTTGAAAAAGGGTTTCACTAAGTTGCAAAGAGCCTAAGTAGCTGAGGCTGGCTGTGAACCTGTGATCCTCCTGTCTCAGTCTCCCAAACACTGAGATTACAAACATGCACCGCCATGCCCAGCTAGAAATGACCCAAAATTTAAAACAAAACATTTTAAAATTGCTTTCTTCACACAAAAACTAGAATGAAATACTACTAAATACTATTTAAACTTTTGCTGGTCAGTAGTATTAACAATTTCCAAACAATAAATGTGTGTTTATCAAAACAAAATGAATAAACTAGGCATGGTGGGGCATGCTTGTAATCCCCGCGCTTGGGAGGCTGAGACAGGAGGACCACACAGGTTGGAAGCCAGCCTCAGCTACTGAGTGAGGCTCTCAGTAACTTAGCGAGACCCTGTTTCCAAATAAAGTATAAAATAGGTCTGGGAGGATAGCCCAAAGGTAGAAAAGCTCTCAGTACGAGAGAGAGAAGAGAGAAGAGAGAAGAGAGAAGAGAGAGAGAGAGGGAGGGAGGGAGGGAGAGAAGCTATCTCAGAAAAGTAAAAAAAAGTGTTTGAATGCTTTAGGCATCAAGATGATGATTTCAATAGTCTGGGAAAATTATTACCTTGTTTGAAGCAACATTTCTAAAACAAATTCTAAAATAAGGCTTTTTTTTTTTTTTTGCAGTACTAGAGATTAAACCCGGGGATACTGTTACACTGAGATATACCCCAAGCCATTTTTATTCTCAAATTTGAGATTCTCCTGCCTCAGTCTCCCAAATAGCTGGGATTACAGGTGTGCACCACCATACCCAGCTATAACACTTTTTAAAAAAAAAATTTTACTATATCCAAGGTCTAATTATCATTTTTATTTTGAAACAGGCTCTCACTAGGTCAATAAGAGTCTCACAACCTGCTTAGGCTGTCCTTGACCCATTTTCCTCCTGTCTCAGCCTCCCAAGCACTGGGATTACAAGTGTAAACCACCACATCTGGCTTTAGTAATTTTTTAAAAACAAGTTTTTGGTAAAACATAGTAAGATTTAATTTTGAATGAACCTTCCCCCAACACACACACAGTTTATGCCATTTAAATGAGCTCTACTTATGTTTCAAATTACCTATACCAGATTGTTTTTACTTTTTTTTTTTTTTTTGTATGTGGTACTGGGATTGAACCCAGGGGCATTCTGTCTCTGAGCTACACCTCTAACCCTGTATTTTATTTTTTATTTGGAAACAGGGTCTCAATAAATTGTGGAGGGCCTTCCTGAGTTTCTGAGGCTGGCAATGAACCTGCAATCCTCTTGTCTCAGCCTCCCAAAGTACCAGGATTACAGGTGTGCGCCAGCACACCTGGCTTCAAATTGCTTACAATTTAAAGTTACCAAAAGTTAGCTAGGCCTGGTGGTGCACGCTTGTAATCCCAGCATTTGGGAGGTTGAGACAGGAGGAACTCGGTTCGCAGACAGCCTTGGCTACTACTTAGTGAGGCCCTCTGCAACTCAGTGAGACCCTATTTCAAAATTAAGGAATAAAAAATTAGGCTGAGGATACAGCTAATTTCCCTGGTTCCATCCCTAGTAGTGCTAAATAAATAAATAAATAAATAATAAATATAAGTAAAAAATAAGAAAATAAAGTTACCAAAGGTAAATATTAAAAGAATTCACCTCAGGTAAATTCTTTAGAATGGTAATTACTGGTGTGTGTGTGTGTGTGTGTGTGTGTGTGTGTGTGTGTGTGTGTGTGTGTTTTACTGGGGACTGAACCCAGGGAAATTCTATCTCAAAGCTACACCCCAGCCCTATTTCTTAATTTTGAAACAGGGTCACACTAGCACAATGAGTCTCACTACTTGCTGAGCCTGTCCTCAAACTTGTGATCCTCCTCTCTTAGCCTCCCAAGTACTGAGATTATAACAGCAGGTTTTGTTTATTGGCATCTATTATATGCCAGGTATTCAGGTAAGTGCTTTACATATATAATTTCATTAATCTTCATTTCACACACATATACATATAAATGAAATATTTATTTTTAATTTTTTTGTGGTACTGGGGGTGGAACCCAGGGGCTTTTCTACCTCTGGGATATATATTCCCAGACCTATTTTATATCACTAAGTTGCTGAGAGCCTCACTAAGTAGCTGGGGCTGGCTTTGAATCTGTGCAATCCTCCTATCTCAGCCTCCCAAGCGCTGGGATTACAAACATGAGCCACTATATTTATTTTTTAAATAAATAAATGCACACACATATATGTGTGTGCATATATATATAGTTTTATATATATGTATATATACAGTTTTATATATATGTGTGTGTGTGTGTGTGTGTATATAGTTATAGTTATTTTTTTCTTTCTGTACTGGGGACTGAACTCAGGGGCATTCTACCTATTTTATTTTTTTTGTGGTACTGGGGATGGAATCCAGGGGCATTCTCCAAGCTACACCCCCAGCCCTACTATTTTTTAGTCATTTATTTATTTATTTATTTATTTAGGTGGTACTGGGGTTCCTGGAAGCCCTTCTACCTCCGGGCTACACTCCCAGACCTATTTTTTTACATTTTTATTTGGAAACAGGGTCTCCTAAGCCAGCGCGTGCGGCTGGAGTCGAACCTGCGCAATCCTCCTGCCTCCGCCTCCCAAGCGCGGGGATTACAAGCGTGTGCCACCTTCCTGGCTAGTCTTTTTTTATTTTTGAAACAGTATCTCACTGAGTTGCAAAGGGCCTCACTAAGTAGCTGAGGCTGTCTGCAAACCATGATCCTCCTGTTTCAGCCTCCCAAATGCTGGGATTGCAAGTGTGTGTCACCATGCCTGGCTATATATATAAAATTATATACAACTTTCTTTCTTTTTCTTTTCTGGCACAGGGGACAAATCCAGGGGCAATATACCTCAGAATTACACTCTCAGCTTTTTTATTTATTTTGAAACAGGGTCTCCATGCTGAGTGTCTTACTAAACTGCTGAGGCTGGCCTCAAACCTTTCAATCCTCCTGTCTCAGTATCCCAGTACTGAGATTACAAGCATGCACCATTAAGCCTGGCAATCCTCAAATATTTCTGAGGAGGTTAAGTTTTATCCCTACATATAGAAAGTATTATTCTCTCATAACTTGATAAAACAAGAAAAATTCTACAATGCAAACCCTTGTCTGATTACAAAGACTGTTCTCTAAATTTATTTTTAGTCCTTGGAACTCAGGAGGTTTTTCTAACCAGGTAATGAACTTTAGGCTAAAAAGGGTAGAGACAAAAATTCAATTAAAAATTTGAAAGACAATTACTGCTTTATAAAATAAAAAATTTAGCAGAACTTTTGCTTTAGAAGATGAAAATTAAAACTAAATTATTTACCATCAATAGTGGAAGGTAGAAGTGTTGACACAATTTCTCCTTGTCCTTTTTGGTTTTTATATAAGAAACACTGGAAACAATACAGAACAGCACAGCGCAACACAAACGGCTGTCTTTCGTTAACCATGGACATGAGAAGAACTACAATTGCTGGTCTGTTGCATTTGGAAAGAGAAGAGCAATATGAAGCGTTACAACCCAAGTACACAAGTGAGTAATGAGTCATTTTTCTTGACTGAAGAACCATAACCAGAATATCAGCAAGGTAAGTGTTTCCACTTCCATTTCACAGAAAGAGAAACTGCAGCTGAGAAGACTGACTTGTCTGCCTAAGGCATCCAGCTGTAAAGCAGAAGGGCAATGTGTGAACCTAAATATTCAAGTCCCAAAGACTACACACCTGTAAACTATCAGGATATTTACCCTCCACCCCCAGCCGAGGACTGAACCCTCTCCACTGAGCCACCTCCTACAGCCACTTAGCCCTTTTTATGTTGAGACAGAGTCTCGCTAAGTTGCTGAGGCTGGCCTTGAACTTGCAATCCTACTGTCACAGCCTCCTGAGTAGCTGGGATTACAAGGCTGCATCACCATGCCTGGTACCAATATAGTTCTCTTGTCAGATAATGTTGTTTCAAAACATACAAATGGACATTTTTTAAGAGAATAAGATGTATATATGAGATAATAGTAACAACCCACACTAAGCTTTTACTTCTTCAGAGAAATCTCAGTACTTCCTTTCTTACCGTGGTGGGTTTGAAGGAGCATTTACAGAAGCAAAGTAGTCTTGATTCACTTGGCAGCCTCGAATAACTTCTGATACAGTATTTATGGTCTGTTAAGGGGAGAAAAAAAGGACATTTAGAGATGTCAAAGAAGAAAACCTACTTTCAAAAGAAAAAGAAAAGGAGCCAGGTATGGTGGCGCACACATGTAATCTCAGTACGTGGGAGGCTGAGACAAGATCACAGGTTCCCGGCCAGCCTTAGCAACTTAGTGAGCCCATGTTTCAAAATAAAGAATAAAATAGTGCTGGGGTTTAACTCAAAGGTAGAATGCCCCTGGGTTCAATCCCCAGTACTACTAAACAAACAAAATAAAAAGGGTTCAGGATGCAGCTCAGAGGTAGAATGCTTGCGTAGCATATGCAAATTCCAGGGTTCAATCTCCATTATCATATGCAATAGATTAATTAAAAATATATAACAAATTAAAATTTCAGTTTAAGGGTGTGGTGCTGGGAATGAAATCAGGGGCATTCTGCCTCCAAGATACACTCCCAACCTTATTTTATTTTATTTTTGGTGGTACTGGGAGTGGAGCCCAGAGGCTTTCTACCTCTGGGCTATATTCCCAGACCTATTTTACACTTTATTTTGGAAACAGGGTCTCAATAAGTTGCTGAGAGCCTCACCAAGTAGCTGAGGCTGGCTTCGAACCTGTGCAATCCTCCTGTCTCAGTCTCCCAAGTGCGGGGATTACAAACATGCACCACCCCCTGCTTTAAAAAAATTTTTTTTTAAATAGGGTCTCACTAAGTTGCTGAGGCTGGCCATGAGCCTTCGATCCTCCTGAGATTACAGGTGTGCACCACCATGCCTAGCTAAGGATAAAGTTTAAAAAAACCTTTAAGAAAATTGGATAAAAAGACAAAATGTATTTCAAAATAACTGGTTAGAACCAGGCATTGTGGAACACACTTGTAATCCCAGTACTTGGGATGCTGAGACAGAAGGATCTCAGTTTCAAAGCCAGCGTTGGTAACGTAGTGAGACCCTCAGCAACCTTGGAAGATCCCATTTCCAAATAAGTAAAATCAGACTGGGGTTGTAGTTTGGAGGTAGAATGCTTCTGGGTTCAATCCCCAATACTAAAAACAAAAAAACAACAACAAAAAATAATGGTTATACATGATCTATATTTGTCAACTAAAAATAATTATTTAAAAAGGCAAACTAGGTCTAAAAAGTTTAACAATCTATTACTATAGTTGCAGGAAGAGAATAAAACAAAGGAGAAAATTTATCAAGAAATACCAAAAATAGCTTAAAAATCGAAGGATACATATGTCCAGTTGAAAGGGCTCAGTAAGTGGCAAAAACAATTGGGCAGTGAGAAAAAGATCCATAATACAGGACACCATCAGTAAATTTCAAAAAGCTAGAAATAAAATGTTTCAAAGGCTTCAAAGAGAAAAATGTTATATAAAAAAAGATAAGAAACCAGACATTTTTAACAAGCAGCATCTGAATGATATTCTCAAAGTTCAGACTAGTTGTAGGCTTCTTTGTTGTTTATGTGGTGCTGTGGATTGAACCCAGAGGCTTTCTACCTTCTTACAGCCCCAGCCCTATTTTGTTATTCTGAAACAGGGCCTAAGTAGCTAAGGCTGGCCTTGAACGTACAATCTTCCTGTCTTAGCTCCCAAGTAATGGGATTACAGGCGTGCACCAGCACACTGGGCTACTTACAGATTTCTTAACAAGCAACACATGAATGATGTTCTCAAAGTTGAGTTTTAGTGATTTCCAACCTTGAATTTCATACCCAGCCGAACATTAAATTAACTCTAAAGGTAGAAGAATGAAATTTTCAGCAACAAAGTAGTTAATAAAATTCTCTTGTCTTTTATTACTTTTTAGGAAAATAAAAAAATAAAGACAGTGAGCCAAGGGGGTAGGGTAAAAAGACACGGGATCAAGATAATCAAAAAGTCCCAACCAAGGGGGAGGTAAAAGGAGTTCTAGGAGGACAAAAGAAAGTCTCAGGAGCAAAGCTTATGTGCAGGAACTGGCGCTCAGACTGGAGCAGGAAGATGAGGGTTTCCAGAAGGCTGGGGTGGGGAAATGCTGTGTTAAGCATACAGTATTAATATGCATAGGCACATAGAAAATCAGTAAAATAAAAAAATACTATTAGAATTCATAGAAGAGAAAAATACAATATATAGTATATATATGTATATATAGTATTATAATCATATGTATATATGATTGTTTTTAGTTTTGCAAGAACAGAGTTAGGATAGTCATTAAAAATGTAAACTCTAAGCAGGGTGTGGTGGAGCACACCTGTGATTCCAGTATTTGGGAGGCTGAGACAGGTAGACTGAAGGTTCCAAGTCCAGCCTCAATAACTTAGTGAGGTCCTTAGCAACTAAGCAAGATCCTATTTCCAAATAAAAAATAAAATGGGCTAGAAGTGTAGCTTAGCACTACAATGCTCCTGGGTTCAATGCCCCAGACCATACACACACACATATACACCCACACACACAAAAAGTAAACTCCAAGTATTGATTTAAATATAAGTTCCAAAAAGTAACTGGAATGATGGAAGGAAGTGAAGTGACATTGTTATGCATGGGAGAAGTGGGACTTAAAATAGTGAGCAGTGGGGTTGAAGACAGCTGTTTTTGTTATAAAACTTTTATAATTATTTACACTTTTTTTTTTTTTTTTTTCCTGGTGGTACTGGGGGTGGAACCCAGAGGCTTTCTACCTCTGGGCTATACTCCCAGACCTTTTTTATATTTTATTTGGAAACAGGGTCTCACTAAGTTGTTGAGAGCCTCACTAAGTAGCTGAGGCTGGCTTGGAACCCGTGCCATCCTCCTGTCTCAGCCTCCCAAGCACAGGGATTACAAGCGTGCGCCACCATGCCCGGCTATTTATTTACACTTTTAATATGTGTTCTGTTGAGACAAAAATAACACAAGTAAACTAACCTTTTCCTGAAATGAATTCCTTTTCATTATAGAGAAGAAGCAGAAAATGCTATACATCAAGAAAAAAGAAGCCAAGTATGGTGACACATACCTGTAATCCCACTGCAATCTCAGTACTAGAGACCATGCGACTTTGTTCTCAAAATTGAAAACATAAATTATACTGTGCATTCCTGCTGAATATGCACTACAAAATTAACAAAAAATAATTCTAGCTGGATCTTCTAAGCTTTAAGCTTTATGAACCATATACCATAAAGCTCATGGAATGAGTATGCCTTTCAGAATTGATACGGTCATTATCATTTAGTAAGATTAGCTAAGAATCGTTATTTATTTAAAAGTTTTATTGGTGCATTGTAATCCTACATCATAATGAAGTTCAGAGTCATAGAGACATATATGCACACAGCACTTGGCGAATTTTCCTTTGGATCCCACTCCACAGCAAGGAATCTAACATAAGAATGGTTAAGTGTAGCCAGGTGTGGTGGCACACACTTGTAATCCTGGTACTTGGGAGGCTGAGACAGGAGGATTGCAAGTTGGCAGCCAACCTCAGCTACTTAGTAAAGTCTTCCACAACTTAGTGAGACCCTGTTTCAAAATAAAGAATAAAAAACAGGGCTGGAGGTGTAGCTTGGAGGTAGAATGCTCCTGGGTTCAAACCCCAGTACTACCAAAAAAAAAAGTTAAGTGTTACAGCATTACTATTTTTCCTTCAGGTAATATCTAATTCTTCCCAGGATTCCTGATGTCAACGTCTAAAGGGTGGGCTCAGTTACCTCAGTCAGGATATCAGCAGGAACCCCAGTAGCCATGAGGATAGTGCACAGCTGCTGCAGCAACCCACACTGG
Source organism: Muscardinus avellanarius (assembly GCF_963383645.1). NCBI lineage: Eukaryota > Metazoa > Chordata > Mammalia > Rodentia > Gliridae > Muscardinus > Muscardinus avellanarius. Next base: position 77,820,385 of record NC_137791.1, read on the forward strand.
AACATTGCCTTCTGACAGCTGCTGGTAGCACCAGGAGGGTTGGTGGGAGAGACCAGTACTCGCACAAGCTGTGAAAAAAAGAGAAAATACAATCTGTCTTTTAAAGATTTATAGAAGCTTGAGGTAAGCATGATCTATGTGAACAAGAACCTGTGTGAAGCAGCCCTCCCCTGCTCAGCTGACCTAGCTGCTCTTCCCTCCCTGCTCCCCTGGCAACAGTGCTGCTATCCACATGCTAGATCATGCTCTTTGCTCCTTAGGGTGCTTGTGAACTCCCAGAGAGCAAGCAGCAACTGCTTGGTCATCTTTTTTATCCCATACAACAGGCACAGTATTTTTTAACATAATACACACTCAGTAATGAGGGAATGATTATGTTATGGGACAACAGATTTCTTATCTAAGTAAAAATGAACTACCCAAAATTGAACAGGACTAAAATTTATAATGGTCTGTTGGGCGTGATTGCGCACACTTGTTATCCCTGCGCTTGGGAGGCGGAGACAGGAGGATTGCACAGGTTCGAAGCCAGATGCACTGGCTTAAGAGATCCTGCTTCCAAATAAAAAATATAAAATAGGTCTGAGAGTGTAACTAGGGTTCCATCCCCAGTACCACCACCAACAAACAAACAAACAACCCAAAAAAAAAACAAAAAAAAAACACAAACAAAAAAATAGAATGGTCTGAGGTATAAAAAAATTCCTTTTATACTGGAAATATTTAAGGAGAGGCAAAAACTAACAACTGGGAACATGGTAGAAGATTCACGCATGAGTCAAGGGCTTGGCCTTATTAATTGTTAATGCTAATTAAATCCCTATAATTTTATGATTAATCTGAGCCTGAATGTGAAATTTCAGAAACATGAAAAAAGTCATCCCAAAAAATTGCTCAGGCCTAGATACATCTTCAAAATAATTTTACACATATCTTACATTTTAAAACTAGAGTTGCATGTATACATATGCACAAAATCTTAGACTTCTAGACCAAATGGAGTATTTATATTTTATTAACAAAGGCTAGACAAATGTTATCTATTATTTTATGCCATATATGCAGAAGGATTCAATAACATAACAAAAAACAATTTTATTATAAGATGGTATATATCATACAGACTGTGGGCACTAAGGGGACTTTATTATGGCAAGGAGGTAAACATGAAACTGTAAAATGGGTTTGAAAAGTGGTACTTTTACTGTCGGAGAATAGAAAGTAACTAAGAATCACTAGAATCTGGGAAAAACCTCAACAATTAATTAAATCAGTGAATAAGCTGGGGGTAGTGGTGCACGTTTGTAATCCCAGTACTTGGGAGGCTGAGACAGGTTCAAGGCCAGACTAAGCAACTTAGCAAGGACCTCTTCAACTTAGTGAGATCCTATTTCAAAAACAACAAAATAGGGATGGGATCGCAGCAAAGAGGTAAAGTGTCCCTGGGTTCAATTCCCAGTAACACACACACACACACACACACACACACACACACACACACAGACGTAATGAAGAAATCAATTATTTAGATGTCTCCATGTCTGGGTTAACAGACATTCTCAAAGAGGGCTGATTAATAAATTTATGTTTAATAAACAAAGAAACAAAGACTTTAGGACTTTCCTACCATTAGACTTTTCTAATCATTTCTGGTCTTTCCACCCCCTTCTTTACTTTACTCCTGTCACCACCACCACCACCACCACCACCACCACTTTTTGAGTATTTAAAGCAAATGCCAGATAATTATGTCACTTCTTCATAAATATTTCTGTAAGCATCTCCAACTCTTAAGGATTTTTAATTTTTATTATTATTCTTGTTGTTATACTAGGCATTGAACTCAGGGGCATTCTACATCACCAGCCCTATTTTTTTTTTTTAATTTTGAAACAAGATCTCACTAAGTTTAGAGCTTCATTAAATTGCTGAGGCTGGCCATGAACCTGTGATCCTGCTCTCTCAGCCTCCCAAGTACTGGGATTGTAAGCATGTGCCACAATCCCATGGCTTGTTTATAAGGATTTAAAAAAAAAAACATAATCATGGCTTTATCACATCTAACAAATCTACAATTATTGATTGATTGATTGATTAATTGGCACTAGGGATGAAACCCAGGAACTTTCTATCTCTGGGTTGCACTCCCAGACTTATATTTTATTTGGAAACAAGGTCTCACTAAGTTGCTGAGAGCCTCACTAAGTACCTGAGGCTGGCTTTGAACCTGCGCAATCCTCCTGTCTCAGCCTCCCAAGTACTGGGATTACAAGTGTGTGTGTCACCATACCTGCTTCTTTACAATTCTTTAATAGCAGCTAAGTATCTTTATTTTTTATTGGTACATTGTAGTCATACATCTTAATGGAGTACAAGATGGTAGAGGCATACATGCACACATCACTCATTTAGCCCTTCCACAATTCCCACCTCATTCCCTCCCCTTTCTCTCCTTCTCATGTTTGGCTTAGTGATTGACTCTGATATGTTTGTGAATGTACATCATGTATAGTATGGAAGTTCCCTCTTCCTCCTCCCACTCTCCTCAGGTCAGTTAGAAGGTTTCTCCTTCGTCTAGATTTCCTCCTATGGCCATTTTTCTCCCTAGCTTCCCCATACTAGGGAGAGCATTTGATTTTTTACTTTTTTAACTGACTAATCTCACTTAGCATAATGTTTTCCAGTTCCATCCATTTCCTTGAAAATATTGTAATCTTGTTCTTCTTTATAGCTGAGTAAAATTCCATTGTGTACACAGCCCATAGTTTTTAAATCCATCCATCTGCTGATGGACATCTTGCTGGTTCCATATTTTGGCAACTGTGAATTGTGCAGTTATGAACACAGATACACATGCATTAGTTTGGTAGTTTGGTTTCCATTCTTTTGAGTAGATACCCAGAAATGGTATTGCTGGATCATATGGTAGGTTTGTTCTCAACCTTCTGAGGCTCTTCCATACTATTTTCCAAAGTGGTTGCATGAATTTGTAATCACACCAACAATGTATTAGACTTTCCACTTCTCCACATCCTCGCCAGCATTTGTTGTTTGTGTTTTTAACGATTGTTATTCTAATTAGAGTTAGGTGAAATCTCAGGGTAGTTTTGATTGGCATTTCTCTGATTGCTAATGATGTTGAACATTTTTCATACATTTATTGGCCATTTGAATTTCTTCTTTTGTGAAGTATCTATTTAAGAGTTCACTTGCCCGTTTTTTGGTTGGGTTATTTGTTTTCTTAGTTGTGAGTTTCTTGAGTTCTCTGTATATTCTAGGTATTAGTCCTCTATTGGAGGAAGAATTGGCAAAAATTTTCTCCCATTCTGTTGGCTCTGTTGAGGTTCTTGATAAGTTTTCTTTGATGTACAGAAGCTCTTCAGTTTCATGCAATCCCACATATTGATCCTTTTAATTTCTTGCTTAATTTATCTTGTTATCATATAAGTATTCTCTTTTCAACCATCTTTCTCTGTACCCCTTTGGGGGTCTTTTTTTTTTTTTTGCAGTAATAGGGATGGAATCCAGGGATATTCTGCCTCCAATTTACATCCTCAGCCCTATTTTTTATTCTTTATTTTAAAACAGGGTCTCACTGAGTTGCAAAGGGACTCACAACGTAGCTGAGGCTGTCTATGAACCACGATCCTCCTATCTCAACCTCCCAAATGCTGGGATTACAAGTGTGTGCCACCACACCCAGCTGCCTTTGGGGTCTTATTGAGAAAGTTTTTACCTGTGCCTTTGTGCTGAAGTGTTAGACCTATGCCCTCTTCAAGGAGCTGCAAAGTGTCTTGTCTGATTTCCAAGTTTTTGATCTTGAATTGACTCTTGTGCAGGGTGAGAAAGTGGGGTTTACTTCCATTTTTCTGCATATGGTTAACTAATTTTGCCAGCATCATTTGTTGAAGAAGCAATCTTTTTTCCAGTGTATGTTTTTGGGCCCTTTGTCAAAAATCAATTGGCTTTAAGTGTGCAAATTTGTCTCTGAGTCTTTTATTCTGCTCCATTGGTCTATATACTTGTTTTTGTGCCAATAGCAGGGTATAGGTACTATGGCTTTGTAGTATAGTTTAAAGCCAGGTATTGTGATTCCTCCTGCATGGTTCATGTTGCTGAGAACAACTCTAGCTATTCTGGTTTTTTTTGTTGTTCAAATGAAAAAAAATATATATATATATATAATTTTTTTTTTTTTTTTGCAGTACGGGGGGTGGAACCCAGGGACATTCTACCTCTGAGCTACATCCCCAGATTGATTTTTTATTCTTTATTTGAAACAGTGTCTCACTGAGTTGCAAAGGGCCTCACTAAATAGCTGAGGCTGTCTGCGAACCACCATCCTGTCTCAGCCTCCCAAATGCTGGATTACAAGTATGTGCCACCATGCCCAGGTCGAAATAAATTTAAGGACTGATTTTTCTATGTCTGTGAGGGATGACTTTGGTAGTTTAATGGGTATGGTATTGAATCTGTAGATCACTTTTGGAAGAATGACCATTTTGGTGATATTTATTCTGCCTATCTAAGAACATGGAAGATTTTTCCATCTCCCAAGGTCTTCTTTGATTTCTTTTGCTAATTATTTTTAATTGATGATGTAAATAAAATAAGTGATTATCAAATTCCTAGATGGCAGAGAAAGATGGTTGAAGACAGAATACTTATGATAAGATAAAGACATAATAACATTCAGATATGTAAATTATTGTCACAGGGAATATACTTATATTATTCCTTAAAGTAAAACTAGGAAAAATTTGTAGAAGTTTCATTAAGACATATTTTGGAAACCAGGTATGGTGGCACACACTTGTAATCCAGCATTTGGGAGGCTGAGACAGGAGAATCAGTTTGAGGGTAGCCTCAGCTACTTAATGAGATCCTTTGTAACTCAATGAGACCCTGTTTCAAAATGGAGAATAAAATATAAAGCTGAGGGTGTAGCTTGGAGGTAGAATGCCCCTTGGTTCAAACCCCAGTACCGCAAAAAAAAAAAATATATATATATATATATATATATATATATATTTTGGCCTAATATGCAATTACCAACTGAAAAAATGTTCATAAGATGTCTCTCCCAGTTTTTTATTACAAAATATAAACAAAAGTCCCCAAGTATTCCTGCAGTCCTGGCTACTCCAGAAGCTGAGGTAGGGGCAGAGGAGAGAGAGAGAGATAGAGATAGAAAGAGACAGAGACAGAGACAGGCAGGGAGGGAGGGACGGAGAGAGAGAATGAATGTATATGTGGGGTGTGTGTGTGTGTGTGTGTGTGTGTGTGTTTTACTGGAGATTGAACTCAGTAGCTTTCTACCTCTAAGCCACACACCCAGTCCTTTTATTTTTAGTTTTGAAACAAGGTCTTGCTAGGTTTCTGAGAGACTCACTACATTGCTGAGGCTGTCCTCAAACCTATGATACTGTCTCATCCTCCAAAGCACTGGGATCACAGGTGTGCACTATCATGCTGGCTGAGATCTCAGATCTCTCCCTCTCCCTCTCTCTCTCTGTGCTGAGATTGAAACCAGGGGCATTCTACCTCTGAGCTATACCCCAGCCCTATTTCTCCCCCCTCCCCTTCCCTCTATTTTTTTATATATATATTTTTGTTGTTGTTGTTTTTGTTGTTTTTGGTGGTACTGGGGTTCCTGGAAGCCCTTCTACCTCCGGGCTACACTCCCAGACCTATTTTTACATATTTTTTAAAATTTGGAAACAGGGTCTCCTAAGCCAGCGCGCGCGACTGGCTTCGAACCTGCACGATCCTCCTGTCTCTGCCTCCCAAGCGCGGGGATTACAAGCGTGTGCCACCACGCCTGGCTTTTTATATTTAATTTTTTTAAGATTGAACCCAGAGGCATTCTACCTCTGAGCTAAACCCTCGGCAGGGTCTGACTAAGTTGTGAGGGCCTTGTTAAGCTGTCAAGCCTAGCTTCAAACCTGCGATCCTCCTGTCTCAGCCTCCCAAGTACTGGGATTACAAGCATGTGTTACCATGCTCGGCTAAGATCCTATCTCTTAAAAAAATCAATTTCACTTTTCAAAGGCTTGGTATTAAACCACATAGTTCCTATTAGTTCCAATTAGGATGTACATCCATGCTGGGTGTGGTGGTGCACACTTGTAATCCCAGCATTTGGGAGGCTGAGACAGGGGGATCAGGGTTCAAGGACAGCCTCAGCTACTACTTTGTGAGACTTTTTGCAACTCAGTCCAACCCTGTTTCCAAATACAGAATACAAAATAGGGCTGGGAGTGTAGCTCAGAGGTAGAATGCCTCTGGGTTCCATCCCCAGTACACACACACACACACACACACACACACACACACACACACAGATGTATATCCAAATAAAAAAACAATATGCATTTTTATTTTGTGTACAATAAACAACTTGAAATACACACAATTCTAAATAAAGCTGTAAAGAATACTCTAAATAGCACTCTAACAAGATAGCTTATGGCCTTTTGGGTCAAGAATGCATCAACACGCAGGGCTTGGTGGTGCATGTTTGTAATCCTACTACTTGGGAGACTGAGACTGGGGGTGGCAGTTTCAAGAACAGCTTCAGCAATTTAGTGAGGCTCTCAGCAACTTAGTAAAATCCTGTTTCCAAATAAGAAATGAAATTGATCTGGGGAATGTAGCTCGGAGGTAGAATGCCTCTGGGTTCAATTCCGTGTAACACCAGGAGGAAGGAAGGAAGGAAGGAAGGAAGGGAGGGAGGGAGGACAGCTGGGTGTGGTGCTGCATGCCTATAATCCCAGTAAATGGGGCGATACAGGACTGCAGATTGGAGGACAACCTTAGCAATCAGTGAGACTTTCATCAACCTAGCAAGACCTTGTTTCAAAAAAAAAAAAAAAAAAAAAAAGTATGTATAAACCACTCAACCTTTGAGGTGAGGATATATTCAAAATGAAGTAATCTCAATTCCTTTGCTTTGAAGTTTATGGCCCTCACTAGTTGAAGAAAGCTTTAGTAAGCTGGCAGTTAGTATATTTGGGTTTTTCTGTTTACTTGATCCTTCTGTTTCAGCCTTCTAAGTGTTAAAACTACAGGGATATGCCACTGCACTTGACCTAGTTTATTCACTTTTTTAAGGTTTTAAAAAAATCAACTCATTTATATAATACTGTATTTTTCTATTTATCCACTGAACTTTATTAAAAATCTTTTTTTTTTAGTGGTACTGAGGATGGGACCCAGAAGCATTCTACCTCTGAGCTATCCCCGCCAGCCCTATTTTTTTTTAATTTTTTGTTTTGAAACAGGATCTCGCAGGGTTGATGATAGTCTCACTATTGCTGAGGCTGTCCTCAAACCTGCGATCCTACCTAAGCCTCCTAAGTATTGGGATTATAGGTGTGTACCACCACGCCTGGCTGAAAATGACTTTTTTTCTTGTAAAGTAGTACTTTACTTTTTAAATAATGACACTTTTTGCGTGTGTATGAGGTACTGGAGATTGAACTCAGGGTCATTCTACCTCTGAGCTACACCCCCAATTCTATTTTATTTTTATTTTGAAACATGATCTCACTAAGTTGAATTTCACTACTTGCTGAGGCTATCCTCAAACCTGTGATCCTAGCTGGGTGTGGTGGTGCACACTTGTAATCCCCGTTCTTGGGAGGCTGAGAAAGAAATCACACAGGTTCGAAGCCAGCCTCAGCTACTTAGTGAGGCTCTCAGCAATTTAGTGAGACCCTGTTTCCAAATAAAAAAATATAAAATAGGTCTGGAAGTATAGCCCGGAGGTAGAAAGCCCCTGAGTTCCACCCCCAGTGCACCAAAAAAAACCCCAAAACCTGTGATCCTCTTGTCTCAGCCTCCCAAATACTAGGATTATAGGCATGTGCTACCATGTCTGGCTTAAACAATGACCCATCCTTCAACATAATTCTTTACTTAGACCCTAAATTATAAAACAGGAGCAGGCTCTGCAAGCAGTGAAAATTTGGATTTCTCACTGTTTGACAGAAAATGTTTTTGCATACCATTAGATCCCATCATTCTAATCACATTTTGTTTGTTTCTGTGGTACTGGGGACAGAACTCAGCAGTAGTCTCCCTATCCCTTTTAATTTTTAAATTAAATATTAATTAGTTAATTTTGCAGTACTGGGGATGGAAGCCAGGAGCATTCTACCTCTGAGCAACACACCCACCCCTATTTTTTACTCTTTTTTTGTGTGTGTGGTACTAGGGGTGGAACTCAGGGGCTTTTCTACCTCCGGGCTATTCTCCCAGACCTATTTTATATTTTATTTGGAAACAGGGCCTCACAAAGTTGCTGAGAGCCTCACTAATTAGCTGAGGCTGGCTTTGAACCTGTGTGATCCTCCTGTCTCAGACTCCCAAGCACTGGGATTACAAGCAAGTGCCACCATGCCTGGCTTATTCTTTATTTTGAAACAGGGTTTCACTGAGTTGCAAAGGGCCTTATTAAGTAGCTGAGGCTGGCCGTGAACCGCAAACCTCCTGTCTCAGCCTCCCAATGCTGGGATTATAAGCGTGCACCACCACGCCTGGCTAATTTATTTTTTAATTTTTTTTATTTATTTATTTATTTATTTATTTATTTATTTATTTATTTATTGTGGGTCTGATGATGGAACCCAGGGCCATTCAACCTCCAAGCTACATCCCCTGTCCTGTTTTTTTTTTTTTTTTTTTTGAAACAGGGTCTCACTAAGTTGCCTTGGGCCTCACTAAGTAGCTGAGGCTGTCCGTGAACTGTGATCCTCCGGTCTCAGCCTCCTGAGTGCTGGGATTACAAGCATGCACAACCATGCCCAGCTTATTTATTTATTTTTTTTGGTGGTACTGGTGGTTGAACCCAAGGGCATTCTGCCACTGAGCTACCCAGTCCTTTTTTTTTTTTTTTATTTTTTGCGCTACACCCCCGGTCCTTTTTATTTTTCATTTTGAAACCATGTCTGGCTAAATTGCTCAAGCTGGCCTCAAACTTGTGATCCTCCTGCTTGCTCAGCCCAGAATAGCTGGGATTATAGGTATATACAACCATGCCTGGTTCAGTTTGAAAACTAATTTTCTAGAGGAATTTCCTTTATTAAGCAAGTGGTGTTAAACAAAGATTTTATCAAGCTTACCACATGGTGACAGTATTTCTAAAACATAAAAAAATTAATTCTTGATATGTGTAATACTGACATGTGAAAACAGAAATGAAGAACTTAGGAGTATAAATAGAATTGACTTTGTGACCATGTTCTCTGTAAAATAAGTTCATAACAGTTTTTAGGCATATCCTAAATAGGGTAATGGCATAATTTATAATCCAAACCAGGCCACTTCTGACGTGAAAAGGGATACTATTAGTAATTACAAAATGAATCCTGTCCTGGCAAACTGGGGCATATGGAAACCCTAATTATCAATCAATCCTATGTGGGCAACTCCCAGGGTATGGAACAATACTCAAAACTCTCATTAGTAGAGAGGTTAGCCATCTAGTTTATTTTTATTTATTTATTTATTATTTAGTGTGTGTGTATGTGTATGTGTGCAACTCCCAGGGTATGGAACAATACTCAAAACTCTCATTAGTAGAGAGGTTAGCTAGCCATCTAATTTATTTTTATTTGTTTATTATTTAGTGTGTGTGTGTGTGTGTGTGTGTGTGTGTGTGTGTGTGTGTTACTGGGGATGAAACCCAGGGGCATATCTATCTCTGAGCTATACCCCCAGCCCTATTTTTTATTCTTTGTTTTGAAACAGGGTCTCACTGAGTTGCAAAAGGCCTCACTAAGTAGCTGAGGCTGTCTGTGAACTGTGATCCTCTTGTCTCAGCCTCCCAAATCCTGGGATTACAAGTGTGTGCCACCATGCCTGGCTGCCATCTAGTTTTGAAGCTTACAATTTAAGAGATACAGGCATAATTCAGAGACATTTGAAAACCCACAAAATCACTAGAGAGTTTATAAATTAGGAGTCTGGTACAAACAAAAAGATTGAGAGGAAAGGAATTCAACAGAAGGGAAATAAAGAACTTCAAAATTTTCTCTGAGGTAGAAACCATTTGAGAGCCTACTATCCTCACATTAATTAATTATTTATTTATTTATTTATTTGGATCTGGGGATGGAACCCAGGGGCATTCGACCTCCAAGCTACACCCCCTGCTCTATTTTTAATTTTTTAATTAATTTTTTTATTTTTGGTGGTACTGGGGTTCCTGGAAACCCTTCTAACTCCAGGCTACACTCCCAGACCTATTTTTATACTTTTTTATTTGGAAACAGGGTCTCTTAAGCCAGCACAGCTGGCTTCGAACCTGCGCGATCCTCCTGTCTCCGCCTCCCACGCGCGGGGATTACATGTGTGCTCCACCACGCCCGGCTTAATTTTTTATTTTGAAACAGGGCCTCACTGAGTTGCAGAGGGCCTCACTAAGTATCTGAGGCTGTCCGCGAACCGCGATCCTCCGGTCTCAGCCTCCCAAATGCTGGGATTACAAGTGTGGGCCACCACGCCCGGCTTCTAGCCTCACATTTATTATCTATCCCCACTAAACTTTTACCATGAAGCTTAAATAAAATTACAGGTGATTTATTAATTTAACTTGGACATGATTGTTCATATCCTAGTATCCAGTGCTAGGGTTTAGAACTTATGGGCATTCTACCTCCAAGCTACATCCCCCGCCAAATTTTATTATTTTAATTAATTTATTAATTAATTTTCTAGCACTGGGGATTGAACCCAGGGGCATTCTACCTCTGAACTACACCCCAGCCCTATTTTATTTTTATTTTGAAACAGGATCTTGCTAGGTTAATGAAAGTCTCAGTATTTGCTGAGGCTGTCCTGGAATCTCCTAGGCTCCCATCTCAGTACTTCCCAAGTACTGGGATTATTATAGTGTATGGAGTATATGCCACCATGCCTGGCTTCAGTGGGGTTTTTTTTTGGTTTTTGTTTTTTGGTGGTACTAGGAATTGAACCCCAGGGCATTCTACTCTAAGCTATACCCCAAGCCCTATTTTATCTTTTATTTTGAAATAGGGACTCAGTAAGTTGCAGAGGGCGTCACTAAGTAGCTGAGCCTGGCCACAAACCTATAATTCTCCTTATCTCAGCCCCCCCAAATACTGGGATTACAAGAGTGAGTCACCACACCCAGGTCAAGTGCTGGATTCTTTTCTTTATTTTTTTGGCGGTACTGGGGATAGAATCCAGGAGCATTCTACCTCTGAGACATACCCACAGCCCTATTTTTTATTCTTTATTTTACAAAAGGGTCTCGCAGAATTGTGGAAGTCCTCACTAAGTAGCTGAGACTGTCTGCAAACTGCAATCCTCCTATCTCAGCCTCCTGAATGCTGGGATTACAAGCATGCGCCACCATGCCCAACTTTCTGGATTCTTAATAAATGTTTCCTGAGTGAATCTATATGAACTCAATGTTCTGAATATTTATTAGGTTCCCTAACTAAAGAAAAGTGTGTTTGTGTTAGTTACTGAGGATTGAACCTAGGGGTGTTCTACCTCTGGGCTCCCCCCACCCCTCAAGACCTATTTTATTTTTTAGTTTGAAACAGGTTCTTGCTAAGTTGTGAGGCTGACTTAGAACCCACAATATGCCTGTCTGAGCCTCCCAAGTACTGGGATTACAGGTGTGTGCCAACAAAGCTGGCTGAAGAAAGATTTTAAAAATTCAAATCAACAAAATTAAACCTATTATTCCCTAATGTGAAAGCTATAAGAAAACAGTGTGCCCAGATTTGCTTCAAAATTATACAATATGGCAAAAAAGAAGAATAAAGTTGAACCAAAATTGTGAGATGTTAATTATCACAGTTGAATGATGGGAGGAATGAGGCAAGGGGATCTCTAGTGCTGAGTACAGCTGCAAATTTCCATGTTAAAAAGTTTTTTTCAAAGCAGGCCGTGGTGGCGCACGCTTGTAATCCCAGCATTCGGGAGGCTGAGACCTGAGGACCACGGTTCGCGGACAGCCTCAGCTACTTAGTGAGGCCCTCTGCAACTCAGTGAGACCCTGTTTCAAAACAAAAAATAAAAAATTGGGTAGGGGGGTATAGCTCGGAGGTCAAATGCCTCTGGGTTCCAGCCCCAGACACGCAAAAAAAAAAAACAACCAAAAAACAAGTTTTTTCAAGCTGGGCTTGGTGGTACACACTTGTAATCCCAGCATTTGGGAGGCTGAGACAGGAGAATCACTGTTCACAAACAGTCTCAGCTACGTAGTGAGGCCCTCTGCAACTCAGTGAGACCCTTTTTCAAAATAAAGAGTAAAAAAATAGGGCTGAGAGTATAGCTTGGAGGAGGCAGAATGCCCTGGGTTCAATCCTCAGTAACACACACACACACACACACACACACACACACACACACAAAGTGTTTTTAAACCCCATCTGAAACCAACTGAACATCTTGGATTTAATAAATTCAAGTAATTTTCCTTGAAAGAATCTCTAAAAAAATTCCTATCGTTTCAGGTCTAAGGACGGTATACCTGTAGCATCAGGTGTAGATTGGTCACTTTCTGTGCAGACCAGCCAGAATTTTCATCTCCAACCTCAAACCATGGTTTCATGCGTTGAATATATGAGCCTTCTTTAAAAAAATTTTGATTGGAATTGTTGTTTTTTAACAAGTTTTGGAGCAAAAGCAAACAATCTTCGACTACTATACCTAGGAAGAGAATATAAAATGGAAGTGTTAAGACTGATAAAATCTGAAGGAAAATTTAATTCCCAAACATTATGTGTGTGGGGGTGATGACTACTAGGGATTCTACCTCTGAGCCACATCTCCTATTTTATTTTACTTATTTTTTTGGTGGTACTGGGGATGGAACCCTTCTACCTCCGGGCTACACTCCCGGAGTGTATATTTTATATTTATATTTTATTTGGAAACAGGATCTCTGAAGCCAGCGAGGCTGGCTTCGAACCTGCACGATCCTCCTGTCTCTGCCTCCCAAGCGCGGGGATTACAAGTGTGCACCACCACGCCCAGCATCTCATCTCCTATTTTATTTTAAAACAGGTTCTTGCTAAACTATTGAGGGTGGTCTCAACCTGTGTCAGTCTTAGGTGTGTACCACCATGCCTGGCCCCCAATATTTTTATTTTTATTTTTATTTATTTATTTTTTGGTACCTAGGGATTGAACTAAGGGGCATTCCACCTCTGAGTTACATACCCAGCCCTATTTAATTTTACTTTGAAACAAGATCTCACTAGGTTGATGAGTCTCACTACTTACTGAGGCTGTCCTCAAACCTGCGATCTTGTCTCAGCCTCCTAAGTACCTGGATTACAAGCCTGAGCCACCATGCTCAGTCCCAAACATTTAAAAAAGATAGACCTGCATGCTCAGCCTCCCTGTCCTCAGTATGGTAGGCACACAGCCTATTCTGACTCCTGGTGGCTGCAGGTCCCAATCTGTATGGTCTTTCTCAGGTACCCTCATGATCTCCAGGCTCCTGTCTGAGCATCCAATCACCATAGTAACTCCTATTTTTTGCAAGCTTAAGCATCATTTCTTCAGGAATGATTATCAAGACTCAAGAACTAGGTTAGGATTATCAGCAACATCCTCTTACAGTAGCTCGTTCTATTTATTTTGAGTGTCTGTCTTCTCCCCTAGATTATAACTCATGAATATAGGAATTTATGAACACACAAATTTGTCTATATTCTTGACAGAAATTGAGACAAGACATCAAGTCTATATAAGTTTATATCCAGAAGTTAACTATTAAATATTTATTGAATGAACCAATCATATCTTATTTGATCTTTAAGAAGCACTTGACATTGCTGTCTTGGTATCTCTTCTTTGAAACCTCCTTTCCCTTGGTTTCTTCTTTTTTCTTTTTTTTTTTTTTGTGGTTGTGGGGGTAGAACCCAGGGGCTTTCTACCTCCGAGCTATACTCCCAGACCTATTTTATACTTTATTTGGAAACAGGGTCACACTAGGTTGCTGAGAACCTCACTAAGTAGCTGAGGCTGGCTTCGAACCTGTGTGATCCTCCTGTCTCAGCCTCCCAAGTGCTGAGATTACAAGCGTGTGCCACCACACCCGGCATTTCCCTTGGTTTCTAAAACATGACTCTCACTTGGTTTCCTTTGACTGCTCTGGCCACTCCTCAGACTCTCTATTTTTCAATGTTCTTGTCCTTTAATGTTTCATCTTTTTTCTACTTCTCTGCTTACAACAGAATACTCTACAGTGCAGTTTCATCCAGGCCATAGCTTCCACTGTGTGTGTGTGTGTGTGTGTGCGCGCGCGCGCGCGCATTCATGTGCGCATGTGTATGTGTATTTTACTGGGGATGGAACCCAGGGGCATTCTACTTCCAAGATATACCCCAACAAGATTTTTTAAAATTCTTTTTCATTTTATTTATTTATTTATTTATTTGTTTGTTTGTTTGTTTGTTTGTTTATTTTGCGGTACTGGGGATGGAACCCAGGTGCATTCTACCTCCAAGCTACACCCCCAGCCCTATTTTTTAGTATTTTTATTCTTTGAAACAAAGTCTCACTGAGTTGTGAAAGGCCTCACTAAGTAGCTAAGGCTGTTAGCGAACCACAATTCTCTGATCTCCACCTCCCAAATGCTGGGATTACAAGCGTGTGCCACCATGTCCAGCCTTATTCTTTATTTTGAAACAGGGTCTCACTAAGTTGCAGAGAACCTCACTAAGTAGCTGAGGCTGGCCCTGACCTACGATCCTCCTGTCTCAGTCTCCCAAATACTGGGATTACAAGGATGTGCCACCATGTCTGGCTATTTTTATTTTTGAAACAGGGTCTCGTAAAGTTGATGAGTCTCACTACTTGCTCAGGCTTTCCTTGAACCTGTGATCTTCCTGTCTCAGCTTTCCCAATACTGGGATTATAAGTGTGTACCACCACACCCAGACTTTTTAAATCTATTTTTATCTTTTTACTTTGAGACAGGGTATCACTAAAATTGTCTTGAACTCAGCTTCCCTAGTAGCTAGGATTACAAGTGCATGCCACCACACCTGGCTATGTCTTAGCTTTTTAAGAAACTGCTAGCCAAGTATGGTGGTGTATATTTGCAATCCCAGTACTTGGGAGGCTGAGACAGATGACTGTGGGTTCAAGGCCAGCCTCAGCAACTTAGCAAGGCCCTTAGCAACTTAGTGAAACAGTTTCAAAATAGCTTACTTGCTATGGTGTATCTTCCTTGTTGAGGAGTGTATTCAGACTTTTTGGACATTAAGTTTTAAGAGTTTTTAGCATATTTTGGATATAAGTGTCCCAGGCCAAGCCAGACATGGTGGCAACATGCTTGTAATCCCAGTCCTTGGAAGGCTGAGATAGAACGACTGAAGGTTTGAAGCCAGTCTCAGCAACTTAGCAAGACCCTCAGAAACTCAGTGAGACCCTTAAAATAGGGCTGAAGGAGTATAGCTTGGAGTAAGAATGCCTCTGGGTTTAATCCCCAGTACCAGAAAAGAAAAAGAAGTGTCCCACTCTGTGGCCTGTCCTTTCATTCTCTTAACAATGTCTTTTGCAGAGTACAAATTTTTAATTTTAATGAAGTCTCATGTATCCTCTTTTTCTTCCAGGATCATGCTTTTGGCATTGTATTTAAGAGTTAATTGTTTTTGTTCATATGTTTACCATGCTATTTTCACTGGTTATTAATTAAATATTATGTAAAACTGCCAGAATACAATTGCAAAAATGGGTGTTTTTATAAAAACTAAATTTAAGTCTTTAGCAAAACTCAATGAGAGCAAATCATTTAAAAAGCTGTCTAGCCGGGTGTGGTGGCGCACGCTTGTAATTCCTGCGCTTGGGAGGCTCAGACAGGAGGATCACACAGGTTCAAAGCCAGCCTCAGCTACTTAGTGAGGCTCTGAGCAACTTAGTGAGACCCTGTTTCCAAAAAAGGATAAAAAATGCCTGGGAGGATAGCCTGGAGGTAGAAAAGGCCCTGGTACCACCAAAAAGAAAAAAAAGGGTACCACCCCAGTACCACCAAAAAGAAAAAAAAGCTGTCTAAGCCAACCGTGGTGGCGCATGCTTGTAACTCCAGCAATTAGGTAGACTGAAACAAGAGAATCGCAGTTCGCAGACAGCCTCAGCTACTTAGGCCCTTTGCAACTCAGTGAGACCCTGTTTCAAAATAAAGAATAAAAAATAAGGCTGAGAATGTAGCTCCAAGGTAGAATGCCCCTGGGTTCCATTCCCCAATACCGCCAAAAAAAAAAAAAAAAAAAAGCCTGGTTCCCAACTCAAAAGATTAGCATGTAAATACACATTTTTATTTGTTGCATTAATTTAAAGTGCGTAAGGTACACATTTCAAATACTTTTCAAGAATCTCTGATTTAACCAGTCTTGATCTTATACGGAATAACAACTTTATCTACCTCTTATGAAAGACCATGCATCTCCATTAAGTAAAGTAGCCATTAGGATCATCTGATAGTTGTGGGAGATAAAGAATAACAACTCTCACTACAACTGGCAGGCCCTTCTTCAACTGTACCCTATGGGCTTGAGGGCCACTGTTAGTTACAAAGAGCATTTGGAACTTATCAGAGCAGATTTGGGGACTAGCTAATTCCACCTTGCTTTAAACTCTCATTCTTTTCATTTACCTTATTATTTATTTATTTATTTATTTATTTATTTATTTATTGGTGGTACTGGGGTTCCTGGAAGCCCTCCTACCTCCGGGCTACACTCCCAGACGTATTTTATACTTTTTTATTTTATTTTTGGAAACAGAGTCTCTTAAGCCAGCACGGCTGGCTTCGAACCTGCGATCCTCCTGTCTCCGCCTCCCAAGCGCGGGGATTACAAGCGTGAGCCACCACGCCTGGCCTTCATTTACCTTATAAATGTACAGTTGTCAGGTCATTTAAGCTCTCCTTTCTTTTTTTTTTTTCTTCCGGTTTCTTTTCCTTTCTTTTTGTGGTACTAGGAGTTGAACCCCAGGGCATTATACCTCTGAACTACACCCCATGCCCTATTTATTTTTTATGTTGAAACAAAGTCTCACTAAGTTACTGAGTACTTTGCTAAATTGCTAAGACTGGCCTGAACCTGTGAGCCTCTTGTCTCTGCCTCTCAAGTACTGGAATTATAGGTGTGGGCCAGTGTGCCACCACACTCAGCTTCTGTCTTTCATCTTTTGTGTTTCCTCTCCCACATTTAATCTCCTTCCTTTCATGATGCTGTCTCAAAACACAAATATTGGTTAATAAAATCTGCTATACTGTCACTTACTTCTTGAAATGCACCTTTTCTTTAATGAATCTACTTTTTACTCTGTAATGTTTTCATGTAAAGGGGGTTCATGTTCTCAATCATGTGTAACTTAGAGTTGTGATGCCACATTATGGATCACCCAGCCCAGAGTGTACTTTCTAGAGACCATAGTTCCTCTAGCCTCTTGTAAAAACTTCCTGTTCCCTTCAGGCTCAGGCTGTCTATGGTTGTACCATCTCTAACCACTCCTCCTTGTAGTTATTTCTATAATTTCTGGTCACTAATTGTTCACTGAAAATATGTCTAGCATCTTGCTAAAGGCCTTCTTTCCTCTAAGTTCTACTCTCATCCTTGATGATTTTAACGTCACCAACAACCCAACCACCTGGCTTTCTCAATTCTCTGGCCTGGCCTACAGTGACAATCTCGCCCTCTTACTAAAACCTCCTATCTTCTCAGCCCAAGCATTCCCAGACTGCTGGGCATGGTAGCACAAGCTTGTAATCGCAGTACAGGGGGTCGAGATTGGATGACTGTAGGTTCTCAACTAGCTTCAGCTACTTAGTGAGACCCTATTTCAAAATAAAGAACAAAAAATAGGACTGGGGGTCTATCTTGAGGTACAATGCCCCTGGGTTTAATCCCCAGACCACCAAAAAAAAAAAAAAAAAAAAAAAATCACAGTTGATCTGCTCTGTGACTTCCCTGAAACTTTCAACCTATCAGCCTCTCTTTTTACAAATCTCTATTTTTACTTCCTACTATCCTAGATTATATAGATCCTC
Organism: Muscardinus avellanarius; assembly: GCF_963383645.1. Classification (NCBI taxonomy): domain Eukaryota; kingdom Metazoa; phylum Chordata; class Mammalia; order Rodentia; family Gliridae; genus Muscardinus; species Muscardinus avellanarius. The sequence goes on from NC_137791.1 coordinate 77,838,431, forward strand.
ATTCCTTCCACTCTACAGATATGCTAAGTTTTATGTTCCTGGAAAAGACCTATCCCTAGGAAAAAATGACTTCTTTCTGTATTTGCATCTAGGTAGCTAAACAGAGCTGGAGGGGAAAAGTCACAACTCGAGCAGTATGCACTAGGTAAAAATCATGGAGCACATCCTCAAAGCAGCCTCATCCCTCACTGAAAATCTTTCTAATTAGGTACTCAACTTGCTTTCCTCGTTTTCAAAAGACTATTTCTAACCTTCTTTATTAATACTCAACTGTGTTCTTCATTCTTCTCATATGACGCTGCCTGCAATTCAACTTATCACCAATCTGCAAAAGGACCTAACCTTCACCTACTCAGGCCTTCAAAAATCAAGAGAAAATGTGGCCTGGCAGTACTTGACGAGATATAGCTACGATTTTCTAGAAACGACTTAAGATGTCAACCTAGCATGCAGAATCCTAACAAATATTGAGCAGGAGAAGGAAAAAGAAATCCATCTATACTCAATATTCCACAGTGAAAGGAAGGTTATAAAAAATACAGTCCCACTTCTCACTCCAACGCTATTTCCTAGACACTAATAGTTCAGAGTACAAAAGGCATCTCTTCAAATAATTTCTTTCGACTATACCTCCGTCACTGTTCCCTTCCTCTGTAATAATGTCCAGTAGTCGCTCAAATGCATTTTCAAAAGCAACAATCTTCTGGATGGCTCCATTGCTTCTTGTCAGGGCTTGCAGTAGTAAGACACCCTTATAAACAGGAAAGAAAATGCTCAGTGCCACTCAATATTATAGAACATCTTTAAATTATTAAATCATAGAATTTTAGAACTGGCAGGAATTCCACAAGTTTGATTTCTTCACTTTAATAGATGAAAACAAGGACAAAGAAGTTATGCATTTCAAGAGGATTACTTTTGATTAGCATACATGTTTAACAATTCCTAATTTAGTTCTCTTTTCACTGTACAATATAAATCTGCAATTCTTTCTCATTCATCAATCACTATAGTTTTCATTATGGCTTAAGTGAATTGAATAGCATTATATATTTCTTAAGAATGCTACTGTACATGTTTCAAAAGTGTAACAATATAAATCAACAAACTCCATCATGGTCTAATAGAGAAAGATCAAAAATTTCTGCAAATACCTGTCCCCCAAATTCTCAAAACCTGATTCAAAGTCAACAGAAAAAAGAAAAAAGAAAAATCATGCCTCAGGAGTGCCATGATCGGAACAAGACATTGCAAAGCAATCTCTGCCTCTGGCTTTTAGGTTTCCTCAGCTTCAGTCACACTGGATTTAGTTTATGTATTCTGTCCCTTCTTTACCATTACAGAAAACCTCGATTCCTCTGCCTATTTTTACTGTTGCCTGTAACCCCACCTGGGAGACTAACAGGACAATTGCATGTCTGAGACCAGCCTCAGCTGTGTAGAGACTTTCAGCAACCTAGCAAGACCCTGTTTCCAAACAAAAAACAAAAAGGGCTGGGGGGTGCAGCTTGGAGGTAGAATGTCCTGGGTTCAAACCCCGGTATCACCCCCACACACACATACACGATAAATAAGAGTGCCAGGGGGTTGGTGGTGCATACTTGTAATCCCAGTACTTGAGAGGCTGAGACAGAAATATCTCATATTTGAGGATAGCCTCAGCAATTTAGTAAGGCCCACAGCAACTCAGTGAGACCCTATTTCGAAAATAAAACAGGGCTGGGGCTGTAGCTTGGAGGTAGAATGGCAATGGGTTCAATCCACTGTACAAAAAAAGAAAAAAAGAATGGGACAAGTCACTTAATTTCTGTGGCTCTTGGGCTTTTTAGTGTAAATATGAAAATTGGATTATTTTGATAGGATCTCTTAGCTCTAGAGTTTAAGTTTAGAAGGTTTTCCCAATTGCTATCTGAAGTATTAAAGTTGGTTCTGTTGCCATTTCCTTTTCCTCTTCTATTTTGCAGGGCTGGAGTCTAAGCCAGGATCTCATGCATGCTAGGCAAGAGTTCTATCACGAAGCTGTATCTCTAGACCAAGTATTACAAAGGCTTTTTTGTTTTGTTTTTGTAGTACTGAGGATTGAGTCCAGGGGTACTCTACCACTGAACTATTATAAGCATGCACTGCCTTACCTAGTTTATTAGAGAGGATTTTTGTTTGCTTTCTGGTACTGGAGATTGAACCCAGGGTCTTTCTACTTTCAAGCTACAACCCCAGCCCCTTTAAAATTTTTAATTTTGAAATAGGGTCTCACTATTGCTGAGACTGGTCTTGAACCTGTGATACTCCCGTCTCAGCTTCTCAAATACTTGGATTATGGGCATGTTCCACCATGTCCAGCTTAATGCAGTTTTGATCAGGTTGTAGGTAACAACAGAGAGAAAAGTTCAAACAACAAAACAGTATGGCATCAACATGAAATATTCAAACTTAGGTCTATGGGTTTAGCTTAGTTGTAGAGCATCTTCCTCAAATGTGAAAGGACCCAGGTTTGATCTCCAGCATGTCAAAAGTAAATATGTAAATAATAAAACATTCAAACATATAAATATTAATATGAATCATAATGGAAAATAACTCCAGAGCAAATCATGCTCCATAATTAAACAGAGACTACAAGGAGACTCCTTTGAAATATGTATTCAGCCAAATGAGGGTGAGGACGGTGAATGCAATGCTTTGCTAAGTTCAATGTCTGAAAATGATTCCTCAATTCCTTAGGAGGAAATTCTGGAGGTAGAGTTCTGTGTCAAATACAACCTTGAAGAAGAAGGTGAAAGAAAGCCTAACCTTGTAGAAAGAATTTAAATTGCAAAATGGTTTGTCTAACCCAAAATATTATGTAGGTGGAAAGCAAAAATAACGTAGTATTGTATATATAAGGTCTAAAAGATTGATTATCACCCAAATACAATCTCTTATAAATCATAAAGGTCAACAAAAACTTTATTTGCAATGAGAGAGAGAGAGAGACAGAGAGAGACAGATAGAAAGAGAGAGATAAAACTGCATAACTCCATTTTAAGAAAATGGCTTTTTTTCTATTTAACTTACATCATTACGTATAACTTCCCTGGAATCTGCTAACAAGTCCATCAGTCTTGAAACACCTATAATATAGAACCATGAGAAAAAGTGGCAGATCTAAAATACAAATAGTAATTCAAATTACAAATAATTTATTAAAACACTCTTTCTTTCTTTCTTTCTTTCTTTCTTTCTTTCTTTCTTTCTTTCTTTCTTTCTGCACTGGGGGTGGAAGCCATGGGCTTTTCTACCTCTGGGCTATACTCCCAGACGTATTTTATACTTTATTTGGAAACAGGGTCTCACTAAGTTGCTGAGAGCCTTACTCAGTAGCTGAGGCTGGCTTCGAACCTGTGCGATCCTCCTGTCTCAGCCTCCCAAGCACTGGGATTACAAGCATGCGCCACCACATCCAGCAAACACTGTTTCAATTTTTAAATCAAGATTATATAAGAAGGCCGGGCGTGGTGGCGCACGCTTGTAATCCCTGCAGCTTGGGAGGCTGAGACAGGAGGATCACAGGGGTTCGAAGCCAGCCTCAGCTACTTAGTGAGGCTCTCAGCAACTTAGTGAGACCCTGTTTCCAAATAAAATATAAAAAAGGTCTGGGAGTATAGCCTGGAGGTAGAAAGCCTCTGGGCTCCACCCCCAGTACCACCAAACACACACACACACACCACACACACACACACACACACACACACACACACACAGAAAAGGATTATATAAGAAAGAAAAATCACTTACCCATGGGACTGACTAAAATAATCTGTTGCACCTGAGGCCCTAGTTGTTTCAAAAGAGAAGTTAGAAGCTTCACACCAGGCCAGCGGACATGGAAATCAAACTCCTACAATAAAATAATTTAAAATATTTAATATTTATAATTTACATCTTCAAGAAAAACATTTTTCAACTAGTAGTGATACCAGATACTACATGTAAAAATGAAGTAAACTTTTGAAAATAAGCAGTTGGAGATGTAGCTTAGTGGTACAGTGGTAAGGGCCCTGGGTTCAACACCCAGTACAGAAAAAAACAAAAGCAAAAAGAAGAAAATAGAGTTGATATATATTTATTAGAATGACTAAATGTTAATGATGGGACTAAACAGTATTTTGTAGAAATGGAAATAAGATATAGATGGTATTTATCATGTAAGCATATAGAAATGTCACAATAAACTTCACTAATTTAAAAGGTATATATACATGTTGCTTCTATAATAACCCCCCCCCAAAATAAAGGCTTATTAAGATGACAAAAAAATTCAAGGTTCCTTATTTACCTCCAATAAAGATAAAAGGAGAGTGACATTTTCTTGCTGCTTAATGAAAATTTCGGTAAACTGGCTTCCCAAATCCTCACTCTGTCTTGTGGAATTTTCTTCTGTAATATTAAAAAGTACAGTACTTCAACATGACACTATGTTATTGTAAATACTCTTTTCACTGAAGAGTTAAGCAAAAATTATCATTTTCCTGGTATTTAAACAATCCCACACTGAAATAGTATGGCCACTAGTGTTATCAGGTCTCTAAAGTTATCAATTACAAAAGAAAACTTTATTCTTAAGATAATTTTCAATGCCATTTAAATACATTTTCATTCTTTAAATATGATATCTGAAGATCATGAAATAATTCATGTTTTCTTAAGAACATTAGGTTAAGTTTTAGAGCAAGAGAACTGCATGAAATGATAGAAATATTCTATCCTGAGAGCCCGGTGTGGTGGCACACGCTTGTAATCCCAGCATTTGGGAGGCTAAGACTGGAGGATCGTGGTTTGTGGACAGCCTCAGTTACTTAGTGAGGCTCTCCACAACTCAGTGAGACCCAGTTTCAAAATAAAGAATAAAAAAATAGGGCGGGGGTGTAACTCAGAGGTTGAATACCCCTGGGTTCCATCCTCAGACCTGCAAAAAAAGAAAGAAAGAAAAAAGGGTTGAGGCTGTAGCTCAGAGTAGAATGCCCCTGAGTTCAATCCCTAATGTTAAAAAAAAAATTTCTATCTTGAATGTGGTAGTAGCTACACTACTGCATTCTCTTACCAAAACTCACAAGACTACCCAACTTCAAAGAGTATAAATATATCTTAAATATCCTTTCAACAAATTGTCAAACATACAGTTTTTGCTGATTGTTACTGTTATACTGAATAATTTAACCATAGAATTAAATCAATCATCTGCACATTCTTCATTATCTTACAGTGCTTATAAAACTATTTGGCAGCTGGGCGTGGTGGCACACACTTGTAATCCCAACATCTGGGAGGCTGAGACAGGAGGTTTGTGCAAGTTCCAAGTCAGCTCCAGCTACTTAGTAAGGCCCTTTGCAACTCAGTGAGACCCTGTTTCAAAATAAAGAATAAAAAATATGGCTGGGGATGTAGCTTGGAGGTAGAATGCCCCTGGTTTTCATCCCTAGTGCTGCCAAAAAAACCAAACTATTTGCCGAAAAAATCAGAACTCAACATTTCTCATTTATCCTTCAAAAGACTTTATATTTTTCCCTAATATTTAAATTTTTAGATTAAACTATTTATTATTTCATTTATTTATTATTAACTCTTTGTTATTGCATTTTCAAAAGGATCATTACAACTGGAAAGAACAACTGCCAAAGCAAATGCTCACTTGGGCTCTGCCTACATTACAAAGTCAATTCAGAGATGGCAAAATGCTACTCCCCATCCCCTCATCATACCAGACAGAGGTGACTGATCACAGCCTTTGAGGACATCAGATTTTTTTTTTTTTTTGGTACTGGAAATGGAACTCAGGGGCTTTTCTACCTCTGGTCTACACTCTCAGACCTATGTTATACTTTATTTGGAAATAGGGTCTCACTAAGTTGCTGAGAGCCTAAGTAGGAGGCTGGCTTCGAACCTGCATGATCCTCCTGTCTCAGCCTCCCAAGTACTGGGATTACAAGTGTGCATCACCATGCCCAGCTCTCAGAATCTTTTTACACATATTACTCTAGGCAGGACTACAAACTATTGGAGCCAGCATTCAAGATCAAACCCGTTCACCATCTCTCAGAAAGCTCTCTTTTAAGTGTAGGATTTTAATATTAAAACAATGTAGAAATGGAAAAAATACCCAGCAGATAACAGGATAAAAGAAAGCAATCAACAGTGACAGTGACAATACTATTTTATTGTTTTGTAGAGAAAAAAGAGACCAAAAGGAAATGTTTTTAATTTTGATTATGCACCAGGTTGGTAGGTTGATCATTCTCTTAATCATCTCTTATGTCAGTAAAATAATTCACTCTTTGAGTTTTAAAACTATACTATCAGCTGGGTGTGATGGTACACACCTGTAATCTCAATACTTGGGAGGCCAAGAAAGGAGGATTTCAGGTTTGAGGACAGTCTCAGCAACATTGCAAAACTCTTAGAAATCCAGAGATCCATTTTACTTACTTACTTACTTACTTACTTACTTACTTACTTATTTTTTGCGGGTCTGGGGATGGAACCCAGGGGCATTTGACCTCCGAGCTACAGCCCCTGCCCTAATTTTTATTATTTATTTTTTGAAACCAGGTCTCACTGAGTTGCAGAGGGCCTCACTAAGTAGCTGAGGCTGTCCCCACCACGCCCAGCTCAGAGATCCATTTTAAAACAAAACAAAACAAAACAAAACAAAAAGGCCTGGGGTGGAGAAGAGAGATAGAATGCCCTTGGGTTCCATCCTCAGCATCAAAAAAAAAAAAAAAAAAAAAAAGGAAGGAGAGGAGGAAGAGAAGGAACCACAACTATACTCTTGGGTAGAAAACACTGCAATTTAAAACAATTACACTGCCTGCTATACTTAGAAGAGATGGTGAGGGAGCACAGGGAGTCAGGTCACAAGGCAATCAGCAAGGTAAGAGGCGAAAGGAGTCACGATTTCTGTGAAAATGGAGGGAGCCAGATTTGTTGATATACTGCATAAATGGGTATGAGGGAAGTAAAGAGAAAGGAAAAGTGATTCCAATGGTTTTAGCCTGACGAACTGAAAAAATGGAATTTTCACTTATTGAGATAGGAACACCATGGAAGAAGAATTTTAGGAGTAAAGAGAGAATTCCAAGTTTGATTTTGAACATGTTAAGTTTGAAATACCTTATGAAAATCAAAGTGGATATATCAAGTAGGCAGTTGAATAAATATAAGGATAGATGTCAGTGAAGAGATCTGGATGGGAACACCAAATAGAGTGGTAAACATATAATATCTAAAGCCAAAAGACTCGGTCACAAAGAGCATCTATAAAAAGCTTGTTACATCTAAGCCAGGCGTGGTGGTGCACGCTTGTAATCCCCGCGCTTGGGAGGCAGAGACCGGAGGACTGCAGTTCACGGATAGCTTTAAGCTACTTAGCGAGGCCTTCTGCAACTAAGTAAGACCCTGTTTCAAAATAAAGAATAAAAAATAGGGAAGGGGGTGTAGCTCGAAGGTCAAATGCCCCTGGGTTCCATCCCCAAACCCACAAAAGAAAAAAAAAAAAAAGCTTACATCTAACACCATACTTTATTTATTGCTGTACTGGGGATTGAATCCAGGGTCATTCTACCTCCAAACTACACCCTCAGACCATAGACCTTTTTTTTCTTCTTTTTTTCTTTTTTTTGTGGTACTGGGAATGGAACCCAGGAGTATTCTACTGATAAGCTATACCTCAGCCTTATTTTTTATTCTTTATTTTGAAACAAGGTCTCACCAAGTTGTGGAGAGCCTAAGTAGCTGAGGCTGTCCTCGAACCATGATTCTCCCGTCTCAATCTCCCAAGTACTGGGATTACAAGTGTGTACCACCATACTGGGCTTAATATCATACTTATTAGTGAAAGACTTAATGTTTTCCCTTGAAGAACAGGAAGGAGGCAAGAATATTCACTCTCTCTAATTCTAGTCAACATTGTACTAAAGATTCTAATCAGTACCGTGAAGCAAGAAAAAGATGAAAGATATATAGAATAGAAAAGAAATAAAACTGTCTTTATTTGTAGGTGAGATGTTTTTCTACATGAAAAATTTTATAGAATCTATGAAAAAAGTGATTAGAATAAATAAGAGCTTAGAGTTATAGGATAAAGGGTCAATAAGTAAAATTAGCTATATTTCTATATACTAGCAATGAGCAACTAGAAATTAAAATTTACAAAAATTATCACTTACAAAAGCACCAAAAAGTATATATTTGAAAAAAGATGTGTATGACTTATATTGCAAGACTCCAAATCATTGCTGAGAGAAATTAAAGACCTAAAGAGAGATACTGTGCACTTACATCAGGTCAGTATTTTTAAGCTGTCAGTTTTCCCCAAATCAACCTCTAGAGTTAATAAAATCTCTATTGAAACCTCAGTTGGCCTTTTTTATTAAAAGTGACAAGCTGGACAGGCATAGTGCCATATACTTATAATGTGAATACTTAGGAGGCTGAGACAGGAGGATTACAGGTTTGAGGATAGCCTCAGCAAGTAATGAGACTAGAGCCTGTTTCAAAATAAAAACAAAAAACAGAACTCGGGGGGTAGTTCAGAAATAGAATGTTCCTGGATTCAATCGTTAGTGTAACACACACACACACACACACACACAAAAAAAAAAAAAAAAAAACAAAAAACTGACAAGCTGATTCTAAAACTAAGCATGCAGATAGATGCAAAGAATCTGAATCAGTGAAAGTAATTCTAAAGAACAAAGTTTATATTATATAATCTCAATATTATATAACTATAGTAACCAAAACAGTACCATGTAGAGAACAGAAAGCCCAGAAATGAGCTAATTAACTTCAGACAGATCACAAACCTTAGTGTAAAAACAAATGGACCACAGATTTAATCTTAATTGTTAAAACTATAAACCTGAGGACTTCCGGGAAGATGGCGACCGAGAAAAGTGGGGCTTAAGAGCCCCGCTAACAACCAATCTCCATTACCACAAAATCAGCACCTTTCATAGCCAGAAAACACCATCACCAGAGAAACAAAAAAATCACCAGGCTCCAGAGAGGAAGGGGACTCAGAACAAAGCTCAGAGCCACAGAGGAGATACACCGGCCTCACGCCCGAGGACGCGGCAGCAGCGCCATACTGCCGGCGGCAGCGGCGAATTCACCAGACGGCTACAGCAAGCCGAGGTGAGCCACTGCGGAACAGCCGGGCAGGATTTTTCGGCGCAGAGAGCATCTAAAGCTCCCAGTGGCTGAGCTCAGCACACGCTGCAGGGACTCAGAGCGGAGCTCAAAACCAGAGAACAAATACGCCAGCCTCACGGCCGAGGGTGTGGCAGCGGCACCATATTGTCACCGGCGGCGGCAGCAGCAGCGAATTCACCGAGTCCACTACAGCTCCATCTGCGTACTCAACAACAGTGAGTAAAACTGCGGGCCACAGAGGAGAAATCCCAGTACTGATTCCCAGGGACTTGACCCAGTGGGGGAGTGGCGGTGGCAGAGATATCACACCATAGGAGAACGCCCAAACTGGCACCCCCCATAGTCTAAAGCAACCTCTATCAACTCCCTGGGTCTGAAACTCTGTGATACAACCCAGTAAAGGAGTAGTGGGGTCTGAGATACCACAGACTCGAGATCCAGAGCACCTTAAGTGAAGTCATAGTGACCCAAGGGAAGAACCCAGACAAGGCACAAACTTCCAAAATCATGGGAAAGAGGAATAACAATGGAGCAATGAATGCCCACAACCCTACAACATCAGAACCCGATAAAACAGAAATTCAGAGATTTCTAGAAGATCAAATCAGGAAAATAACTGTAGAAATAATAGAGGTGTTTCGAAAAGAATTCAGAGAGAGCCAAAAAGAGATAAAGGATGCAATTAATGAAGTAAAGGCCTCAATTCAAAGTACAAACAACCAATTAGACTAGAGGAGAATAGAATCTCACTCTTAGAAGATGATCATTCAAAAAAATGAACATAGTTTCAAATCTAGAAAAAAATATCCGACAGCAGAAATCTGACATTGAAGAAATATGGGCCCATTTTAAGAGAGCTAACCTAAGAATAATTGGAATAGAGGAGGGAAAAGAAGGTGAAACCAAAGGGATCAACAATCTCTTCAAAGAAGTAATAGCAGAAAATTTTCCAAACATAGAGCAAGAGGTTGATACACAGGTCCAGGAAACTTATAGAACTCCCTTTAGACAGGATCAGAGAAGAGGATCCCCACGCCACATAATTGTCAAAATGACCACTGTGGAAGCCAAGCAGAGAATCTTAAAGGCAACAAAAACAAAGGGCCAAGTGACATTCAGAGGCAAACCAATGAGAATCACTCCAGACTTCCCAAACCAAGTCATGAGAGCCAGAAGGGCTTGGAGTAACATATTCCAAACTCTGAAAGAAAACAACTTCCAGCCAAAAATTTCCTAACCAGCAAAACTTTTTATCAAATTAGATGGAGAAATAAGAAGCTTCCATGACAAACAGAAACGGAAGGAATTTATGTCTTCAAAACCAGCACTAGAGAAAATACTCAAAGAGATTAACTACAAAGAAGAAATAGGTAACACACACCAGAACCAGAGAAACAAGATTTTCCATCCAACAGACAACTAAGATTATTTATCTGTGGAGATTCATTACTTATGTTAGTCTTTTACCTATCTCTAAATTGTATTGTTTACTTTTATTGTTGTTAATTTTTAGGAATTCTAGTTGGAATATTAATATACCTTCAGATATAGCATTTAGAAATATTTTATCCCATTCAATCAGTAACTTTTAACTCTGTTTACATTGTCTTTGGATATACAATATTTTTTTTTTAATTTTTTAGGGAGTTTGTATACTCTTCTGTTGCCTGTGCCATTGAAATCATATCCAAGAAATCACTGCCAATTTCAATGTTGTGAGGTTTTATGACCCAGATTTTCTTCTAAAAGTTTATAGTCTTAAGATTTATATTTAGGTCTTTTATCTATTTTGAGTTAATATTTGTATATGGTGTTAGGTAAGGGTCCAATTTTATTCTTTTTATGTAATTATTATTTTTCAACAATATTTAGTTAAAAGATTATTATTTCCACCACCAAATGTTCGTGGAAACCTTGTCAAAAATAACTTGACAATATATGAAAGAATTTAGCTCTAGGCTTTTATTTAACTCCAATAGTTTATATATCTGCCTTTAGAACAGTACTACACTGTTTCAATTATTGTAGCTTTATATGGTTTGAAATCAGAAAATATATATCTTCCAGCTTTGTTCTTTTTCGAGATCGTTTTGGGTATCTAGAGTCCATATTCTATATTAGGATAGATTTTTTTTTCTGAAAAATAAATATATAAATATATGATAGTTTCACCTAAAAAAAAGAAAAGAAAAAAATATTCTCTGGTAAGAAAGAAAGCAAAAAGAAATATTGAAATGTTATCTTTAAGTTATCAAAAGCTTGGTATCAGACAAATGAAACTGTTATTTGAGATTATTGTTTTAAATTTTGGATAAATTGCTATAATACTAGATGTCAACCACTAAGCCAAGCATGGGAAGGAGGGATGGGGAGGGAATGGGGTGGGGATCGCGTGGGGGCTGACTGGGCGACGTGTGCATGTATGTCTACAAAAGTTTGTATCCCACTATGGTGTATGAATACAGTGTACCAATAAAAAATTTAAAAAAAAAGAAAAAAAACTATAAACCTTACAAAGAAAACAGGGAGAAATCTTAGTAATCTTAGATTTGGTAAAAATGTGTAAACTTTTACTCTCTGAAAAACATTAGGAGCTGAGTATGATGATGCACACTTGTAATCCCAGTACTTGGAAAGCTGAGACAGGAGGATTGCTGGTTCATTGGCTATTTAGTGAGGCCCTCTGCTGTTTCAAAATAAAGAATAAGAAATAAAGCTAGGGAGTTGTAGCTAAGAGGTAGAATGCCCCTGGGGTTCAAGGTTCAATCCTCAATATCTCCCCCCCCCTCTCTCACACACACACACACACACACCAGACAAAAGATTAGAATAAAACACTTTGGCAATGAATAAAGATACATGGGTGGAAAAAACCAAATTCACATGTGAGCTGGTATAGTGGTGCATGCCTGTAATCTCAGTACTTGAGAGGCTAAAACAGGAAGATCACAGGTTTGAGGATAGCCTCAGCAACTTAGTGAGATTCTCAGCAACCTAGCAAGATCCTGTTTCAAAAGAAAATAATTAAAAGGGCTAGGGTGTGGCTCAGAAGTAGAATGCCTCTGGGTTCAATCCCCAGTAACTAACACACACACACACACACACACACACACACACACACACACACACGAAAATTTGTTTAACCTAATTTTTCATTTCAAATTAAAATTATAATAAGTTACTAGCAAGGATTGCAGGTTCACGGCCAGCCTCAGCTACTTAATGAGGCCATCTACAATGTAGTAACACCCTGTTTCAAAATAAAGAATAAAAAAATAGGGCTATGGGTGTAACTCAGAGGTAGACTGCCCAAGCTCAATTCCCACTACTAGAAAAAATTTTTTGTTTTTTTGTGGGTCTGGGGATGGAACCCAGAGGCATTTAACCTCCGAGCTACACCCCCTGCCCTATTTTTTATTCTTTATTTTGAAATAGGGTCTCACTGAGTTGCAGAGGGCCTAAGGTAGCTGAGGCTGTCCGCGAACCACGATCCTCTGGTCTCAGCCTCCCAAATGCTGGGATTACAAGTGTGCGCCACCACGCCCGGCTTCTAGAAAAAAAAAATTTAAATAGATAAGCTACTAGAAGAGCTAAAATAAAGAAAAAAATAGTAACTGATCACACCAAGTATTGGAAGTATATAGAAGACCTAGAACTGATACACTCCTGGTAGAAATATAAAAAATTACAACTGCTTTAAAGAATGGTTTGACAATTTATGAATGATACTTGGCCATTCAAATCCTAGGCATTTACTCAAAAGATATAAAAACATAATCCACATATACACTATACATGAATATTTTATAAAAAAGGAAAGGCTTAAGTTACAAAAGAAAAACTTAATGAAAATGGACATAATCAAAACCCCAGAGCTGCTGGGCGTGGTGGCGCACGCTTGTAATCCCAGCATTTGGGAGGCTGAGACTGGAGGATCGCGGTTCACATACAGCCTCAGCTACTTAGTGAGGCCCTCCGCAACTTAGTGAGACCCAGTTTCAAAATAAAGAATAAAAAATAGGCCGGGGGGTGTAGCTCGGAGGTCAAATGCCTCTGGGTTCCATCCACAGACCTGCAACAAAACAAAGCAGAACTGAGGATATGCTCAGTGGTACAGCACATGCCTAGGATGCATGAGGCCTTGGGTTCAAACCCCAGTATTAAAAGAAAAAAAAGCCCCCAAATATGCCTACTCTCATAGCTTGGATCTAGAATGTCCCCCAAAGCTGCTGTGTTCAAAGTGTGGTCTCCACAGCAACCCAGATTAGAGGTGGGGTTTAGGTAGTTACTAGATCATGAGGGCTCTGATCATATCAGTGCATTCAAGAGAATACCACTCAGCAATAAAAAGGATAGAGCACTCATATACAACATGGGTGATAGTTTTAAAAATTATTGAGTCAAAGAAGCTAGGATCACCCCTGCCACGTACATAGTAAATGATCTCAATTATGTACAATTCTAGAAAAATATAAGGTAATCTACAGTAAAGTGGCATAAGCAGATTTGTGACTAAATGGATTACAAGTAAGTACAGGAAGCTTTTGGATAAATTCATTATTTTGGTAGTGGTGGTGGTAATTTCACAAGTTTATATATACACCCAAATTAATCAAATTGCATATTTATTATGTAATTATATGTGCAGTTACTATATATCAATTGCACTTCAATAAAGCTGTATGTGTGGGAAGAAATCCAAGTAGAGATATCAAGTGGTAAGTTGAATATGTTGGTATATGAATATGTATATTATCTCAGTGGAGAGGTCTAGGTTAACAATGTACATCTGAGAATGGCAAGCATATAAATGTTATTTGAAATTAACAGTATAGATGCAATCACCAAGAAAAAGAAGATAAAAAAATCTGCTAGCATAGTGGTACATGTCTGTAATCCTAATATCTGAGAGGCTGAGACAGGAGGATCCCAGGTTCAAGGCTAGCCTTAGCAAATTAGAAAGATCCTGTTTCAAAATAAAACATTAAAAAGGGCTGAGGTTGTACCTAAGAAGTAGAATGCACCTGAGTTCAGTTCCTGGACCTTAAAAAGAAAGTCTGTATCCTGGGGCATTTCAGTATTAACAGACTGGGGAGACAGGAAGACAACCAGTAGACTATGGAGACTGAGAAACAGAATTAAGAAAGTGCTTTAAGGAAAAGGGCGTGATGAACAGTAAAAAGTATCAGAATCTTTAAAGATTATTATTAATATTACCACCAAAATGCAAAAGATGTAAAAAAAGAAAATGCCGGGTGTGGTGACACAAGCTTGCAATCCTATTACTTGGGAGGCTCGGACAGGAGGATCACAAGTTTGAGATTATTTTCAGCAACTTAGACTCAGTTTCAAAATAAAATATAAGCCAGGTTTGGTGGCACATACTTGTAATCCTAGTACTTGGGAGACTGAGACAGGTGAATTACAGATTTCAGGCCCATCTCAGAAACTTAGCAAGACCCTGTTTCAGAATAAAAAATAAAGCCAGGCATGGTGGTGAATGCTTGTAATCCCAGTACTAGGAACACCGAGACAGAAAGATCAAAGATTCACAGCCAGCCTCACTGCTTAGTAAGGCCTTCCACAACTTAGTGAGACCCTGTTTCAAAATAAACAATAAAGGCCGAGCATGGTGGCGCACGCTTGTAATCCCAACATTTGGGAAGCTGAAATAGGAAGATTGTGGTTCATGGACAGCCCTTTATAACTCAGTGAGATCCTGTTTCAAAATAAAGAATAAAAAATAGGGCTGGGAGTGTAGCTCAGAGGTAAACTGTCCGAGTTCAACCCTCCGTACCACACAATAAATAAACAAACAAACAAGTTGGACATGGTGATGCATGTTTGTAATGCCAGTACTTGGAAGGCTGAGACATGAGGATCAATAGCAGGTTCACAGCCAGTCTCAGCAACTTTAAAAGGTCATGTTTTAAAAAAAAATAAAATAGGGCCAGGGGGAATAGCTTGGAGATAGCCCCTGAGTTCAATATCTGGCACCAAAATAACAAAACAACAACAAGCCGGGCATGCTGGCACATGCTTGTAATCCCAGCTTTTGGGAGACTGAGATAGGAGGATCAATCGCAGTTCGAGGACAGCCTCAGCTACTTATTGATGCCCTTTGCAAGTCAGTGAGACCCTGTTACAAAATAAAGAATAAAACATAGGGCTGGGGGTGTAGCTTGGAGGTAGAATGCCCCTGGGTTCCATCCCCAGTACAGCAAAAAATAACAACAGCAACAGCAAAATAAAAAATAAAATAGGGCTGGGGGGTGTAGAATGCCCCTGAATTTGGCCTTCAGTACCGTAAATAAATAAATAATATAAAATAGGGTTGGGGATGTAGCTCAGAGGTAGAATACTTCTGAGTTCAATCTCTAGCATCACAAGAAAAAGATATATTTCATATTTCCAGGAACTTGCTTCTCTGATACTTGTATTTTATCATATATTTATCTTTTTCTTATAAAAGTAGAAAAAGTACATATAATCTATCAAAAGTAGTTATTTGAGTTTATGACAGTTTAGATTTTATTTTTATTCATTTATTCATTCATTCATTTATTTTGGTCATAGTGGGGGTGGAACCCAGGGGCTTTCTACCTTCAGGCTATACTCCCAGACCTATTTTTTAATATTTTATTTGGAAACAGGGTCTCATTAAGTTGCTGAGAACCTCACTAAGTAGCTGAGGCTGGCTTCGAACCTGTGCGATCCTCCTGTCTTCAGTCTCCCAAGCGCGGGGATTACAAGCGTGCACCACTATGCCCGGCCAGTTTGGATTCTAAATAAAAGTAAATTCACATTTCTGGAGTTTTGGGTACTGGGGCTTGAACACAGGGGAATTCTACCTCCAAGCTACACCTCCAGTCCTCTTTATGTTTTGTTTTGGAAACATGATCTCACTAGTTGCTGATAGTCTTGCTAAATTGCTGAAGTTGTCCTAGAACCTGTAATCCTCCAGTCTCAGCCTCCCAAGTACTGGGATTTATAGATATGCACCATCACCCCTACCGCTGAATTTAAGACTTGCAAACTATTGATTTTTTTGTCCTTCAAGTTTTGTCAAGTTAGTAGTAGCTTCAAAAGTACTGTTGAGGAAAACAGAAACTATTTTCCACTTCAGGCAAAATAAAGGAGATGAAAGGGTAAAAAAAAAAAAAAAAAAAAAAAAAACCAACTATACTGAAAAGTGATCATTATGATACTATATGACTACTGATTTGTTGGCATTACTGAGTTAAGGTGGCAGAGGCTTGACCCTACAAATGCCTATTATTAATCATAAGGATGCCTAATATTCCAGCCTAACTAGATCAGATTTAAGGGACATTGTGTGCTACGGATCTGCATGAAGGATTTCCTTTGGGAGCTGATAAAATTCTGTGTTCTAATTTTTTATACTCGGAAAGTAAAATCTTGTTTGGTGACTTTGAAAGCTCAAAGGTGAATTTATGATTGGAGCTGAAAAAAACACCAGGTGAACAGCAAGAATTAAATGCCTATCCCTTTATTTGCAGGCTGACATTAAATGCAAAGGGAGACTGAAGAAACAGAAAAAGACATGAAAATATGAAGCTTTTGAAAATTTCTCTTTAGAATCAACTGTGACTAGCGATCCTGATCTTCAGTGAGAAAGAAACTATGCAGCCAAGAAAATTTCACAAGATTTGGTGGGGTAATGGGCTACTCTTTTAAGCCACCCCAAAGCTCTACGAACCATGGTTATATGGTGGATCATCCTAGGAATAAATCTCTAGCCAAATTTTAACAAAATTCTCTCTATATAAAAGTAGATGAAGCCGGGCATGGTGGCCCATGCTTGTAATCCCAGCATTTGGGAGGCTGAGACAGGAGGATCATGGCTCCCAGCCAGCCTCAACTATGCAGTGAGGCCCTTTGCAACTCAGTGAGACATTGTTTCAAAATAAAGAATTTAAAAAGTAGGTCTGGGGGTGTATCTCAGAGGTAGAATGGCTCAGGGTTCAATCCCCAGTACTGCAATAAATAAATACATAAGAAAATAAATAATTACATACATACATACATATATACATACATACATAAATACATAAAATAAAAGCAGATGAAAAAAATGGAATGAAGCTGGGTGTGGTGGCGCATGCTTGTAATCCCACTACTTGGGAGGCTGAGACAGGAGAACTGCAGGCTGATGGCCAGCCTCAGCTACTTAGTGAGACTTTCTACTATGTATTCAGACCCTGTTTCAAAATAAAGAATAAAAAGTAGGGTTTGGGATACAACTTTGAGGTAGGATGCCTCTGAATTCAATCCCTAGTACCATAAAAACAAAACAAAACAAAAAACAAAACTGAATGAACAGTGGTGAATGGGGAACACATGTGGCAAATAAATAGCTCTCTAAATACATAAGAAATTTGTGTTAAAAGACAAGAATAGCTGGGCGTGGTGGTGCACGCTTGTAATCCCCGTGCTTGGGAAGCGGAGACAGGAGGAGTACACAAGTTCGAAGCCAGCTGAGCTGGCTTAAGAGACCCTGTTTCCAAATGAAAAAGTATAAAATAGGTCTGGGAGTGTAGCCCGGAGGTAGAAGGGTTTCCAAAAACCCCAGTACCACCAAAAAAGGAAAAAAAGGAGAAAAAAAAACCCGACAAGAATAAACTGGACATGGTGGTGCATGCTTGTAATCTTAGTACTTCAGAGGCTGAGATAGGAAGACTGCGGGTTCGTGGCTAGCCTCAGCTATTTAGTGAAGCCTTCAAGCAATCTAGTGAGACCCTGTTTCAAATTAAAGAATAAAAAATAGGGCTGGGATGTAGCTCAGAGGCAAAATGCTCCTGGATTCAATCCTGGGGAGGAGGGGGAAGAAAAAAAGAAAGAAAAGCTGGGCTAGGGGTGTAAATTGGAGGTAAAATGCCTTTGGGTTCAATTCCCATCCCCCCTCAAAAATACAAAAATATGATGGTCATGGTGGCTCATGCCTATAGTCTCAGCTACTTGGGAGGCTGAGGCAGGAAGATCCCTTGAGAATCAGAAGTTTGAGCCAGGTGTGGTGGCGCATGCTTGTAATCCCTGCGCTTGGGAGGCTGAGACAGGAGGATCACACAGGTTCGAAGCCAGCCTCAGCTACTTAGTGAGGCTCTCAGCAACTTAGTGAGACCCTGTTTCCAAATAAAATATAAAAATATAGGTCTGGGAGTATAGTCCGAAGGTATAAAGCCCCTGGGGTCCACCCCTAGAACCACCAAAAAAATTAAAAAACAAAAAAGAATCACAAGTTTGAGGCTGGGCAAAAACAAGTCTCAATCTGGAAAACCAACCAAGAGAGAAGTAACATTGTCTCTCTCTAGAAATTGAGATTACTATAGCACACTGACCTAATTGTGGATGTATTCATATTTGTTGAATGAGATAACACTTGTGTACATAATTAACAAAATGCTTTAAAAAAATATATAGTATAACTGCTTTCCTCTGAGTGGTGAGAATATACACTCAACTACAGAGGCAGAAGAATAATGTGAGAGGAACTGAATGTGACATGGGCGAGAGAATGGAGAGTACCTGCCCTAAGGAAGCAGCAGCCACCCAGCTCCAGTGGAAGTCCAGGTGCTGTTGGCTTCAAAGCTTTAGGCAAGCAGCCCCAAAGCAGTGCTGACACTGAGGTTATGGTTACTTAGAAAAATGTTAACATTTTTAGAAAATAAATGAAGTTATGATGTCTGTAACACTTTCAAGTAGTTTTTAAAAAGTTTTAGATTTTGTTTGTTTTTTATTAAACCCAGGCCTTCATGTGTGTTAGGTAAGTACTCTACCACTGCTCTACCACTGAGCTACACTCCCAGCCCCAATCTTCAAAGTTTTACAAAAGAGAAGTCTAAATAAAAAAACTGACATGAAAGCTACCATTCTGTAATACTTGCAACTTATTCAAATTATTTAAAATTCTAAATTGGCAAAAAAAATCTTGATTATGACAATACCCTTGGGCCTAAAGTTTGTGAAAACATTTGAGGAAAAAAAAAATCTAGAGAAAAGCTCAAAATAAAAGTCCACTGTCAACTGGGAATATATTATAAATTATAAACTAAAAAGGAAGGGGGAGCCGGCATGGTGGCGCACACTTGTAATCCCAGCATTTGGGAGGCTGAGACCAGAGGATCGTGGTTCGCGGACATCCTCAGCTACTTAGGCCCTCTGCAACTCAATGAGACCCGGTTTCAAAATAAAGAATAAAAAATAGGGCAGGGGGTGTAGCTCGGAGGTCAAATGCCCCTGGATTCCATCCCCAGACCCACAAAAAAAAAAAAAAAGAGGAAAAAAGATACAAGATTTGATGGATTCATTCTATGAAATTACTTTTTACAGGCTGAAATATTTTTATGTAGGTAAACACAAAAAACTAACTTGAGGGTTTAGATTTTGGTTAGTATTTTTCAAAATGTAGAATAGTGTGGAATGTTACTAGGTACCTGGTGAAAGCTGGCACCTATAGATAAGTATTTTTGCATTAAAACGAAGTTGATAAGACTACTTTTCTGGAGGCTTCTCAGGGTTTAGCATCAAGGTAAGTTTGTGGAGCTTCAGAGGGGATTACTGTACGTTATCTAGCTATCGACCCCTTCTGTTCAATGCACTGAGGAATGCAGGTCTAATACCAGAAAAAATTCACTTTAATGATTGCATTGAGTACAAGCTAACAAATAATCTAGCAAGAAGCAGAATATCTCTGATTTACTTTGTAGCTTATCAGTATATAAGTAAGATCTACTTTTTTTTTTTTTTTTTTTTTGCGATTCTGGGGATGGAACCCAGGGGGTATTCTACTTCTAAGATACACCTCCAGCCCTATTTTTTATTATTTATTATGAAACAGAAAATTAGGTCAGGCATGGTGGCACACGCTTGTAATACCAGCGCTTGGGAGGCTGAGACAGGAAGATCACACAGGTCCAAAATCAGCCTCAGCTACTTAGTGAGGCTCTCAGCAACTTAGACCCTGTTTCCAAATAAAGTATAAAATAGGTCTGGGAGAACAGCCTGGAGGTAGAAAAGCCCCTGGGTTCTACCCCCAGTACCACAATAAATAAATAAATAAATAAATAAATAAATAAATAAATAAATAAATAAATAAAACAAAATCAAGAATAAAAAAATCAGGCTGGGGGTGTAGCCTGGAGATAGAATCCCACCTGGGTTCCATCCCCAGTACCACCAAAAACAAAAACTTTAGAGCACTTTACAAATATGATAAAATAACAAGGGAAATAATTAATCTGTACTACATGAAAAGAAATGACTCGACGAGAGTCAAGGCAAGATGCTCTGGTATTTTCTGATTTCAAATGAGGGACTAAATTATCACATAAGGTAAAGTGGCATGTTTTAGTAAGTTAGTTTTTATTTTTTTTGTTATTTATAGGCAACTTTGTTATGTACCATTTTAAATCTACTTGAGAATATTTCAAGCTTCACTTAAAAAAGTTAAGTATCTCAGGAAAATTAGTAAAACAACATAATTTGGTTACTTTATGAGGAAAATAAATATAGTTAAAATATAACTCGACACATCATCAGAGGAAAAAGGTATTAATAAGTTCTATGAATTAATGTAAAAAATGTCAGTAACTAGAATATTACTGTGCATGCATCATTTTAAAGGGACAATATCAATATATAAGTAGTCTTTGAACTGAAATACCTTCCAGTTCTTCTTGAATTTAGGTATATATGTATACATATATATGTATACATATTTAAATATTAATTTTAAATAAACTGTCTAAATTTTTTTCCAGGGAGCACACACAAAACAATTTTTAATAAACTGTCCTACCAGAGAAAAAGTTTTACTTTTATTTTTAAAAGCACTAGAAAATTTTTTGTGTTCTGCACAGTTGACAGATTTAGTAGCCCTAAGAAATAACAGCAACATGAGATTATCAAATATTCCTCTTTAATTAAGGAATTCTGATACAGTGAATCAAATCTCAGAGTTTTTTTTTTACCAGCCAGAAGAAACTTTACTTGACAGTGTCCTTTTATTATGGAAATTATGCCTAAAACATCATGCATATGTAAGTGCAATCTATTACCTTCAATATCATCTGAAAAGGTAGACAAAAATAAGTAAATGACAAGTAGGTAATAAAAAATAGCTTTTTAAAAATGTAGTTGCATATACATAAAATAAGAGCTTAAAAATAAAATAAGCAATATAATCTCTTGAAGAAGACACTCATATTAATTTAGTCAAACAGCTAAGATATCTTTACAAGAGATTTATCACTAAATTAAAAAGTTATAAAATATCCTCTAAAATAGAATTCATTATGTCAACTAAGAATTACCTTTTGATGAAGCAGTAATGAGAAAGCATCCATAATAAAACTGAAGCATTTCTCAATATCTAATTTTTAAAATGTATTTTCTATGTGTGGTGCTAGGATTGAACCCAGGGGCCATTCTACCTTTGAGCTATACCCCAAGCCCAATTTTTGCTCTTTATTTTAAAACAGGATCCCACTAAGTTGTGGAAGGCCTCACTAAGTACCTGAGGCTGGTGGCAAACCCGGATTCTCCTGTCTCAGCCTCCCAAGTACTGGGATTATAAGCATGCGCTACCACGCCTACCTCAATATCTATTTTTCTTAAATGTATTCAGGAGCTGGGTGTAGTGGTGCACGCTTGTAATCCCAGCATTCAGGAAGCTGAGACGGGAATCACGGTTCACAGACAGCCTCAGCCACTTAGCAAGGCCCTCTGCAACTTTGTGAGGTCCTGTTTCAAAATAAAAATACAAGCTAGGCGTGGTGGCGCACGTTTGTAATCCCCAGCTTGGGAGGCCGAGACAGGAGGATTGCGCAGGTTCAAAGCCAGCCTCAGCTGGTTTAAGAGACCCTGTTTCCAAAAAATATAAAAAAATAGGTCTGGGAGTGGAGCCCGGAAGTAGAAGCCGGTAGTGGTGGTGCACGCTTGTAATTTCTGTGCTTGGGAGGCGGAGGCGGAGACAAGGAGGATAACACAAGTTCGAAGCCAGCCTCAGCTGATTTAAGAGACGCTGTTTCCAAATAAAATATAAAATAAGTCTGGAAAGCCGGGCGTGGTGACTCATGCTTGTAATCCCAGCATTTGGGAGGCTGAGACCGGAGGATCGTGGTTCGTGAACAGCCTCAGCTACTAAGTGAGGCTCTCCGCAACTCAGTGAGACTGTTTCAAAATAAGAAAGAATAAAAAATTGGGCAGGGGGTGTAGCTTAGAGGTCAAATGCCTCTGGATTCCCTCCCTACACCCGCAAAAAAAAAATAAAAAATTTTAAAAAAGGTCTGGGAGTACAACCCGGGGGTAGAAGGCCCCTGGGTTCCATCCCCAGTACCACCAAAAAAATAAAAAATAGAAAAATAAAATAGAGCTGAGTGTGGTGGAAAACGCTTGTAATCCCAGCATTTAGGAGGCTGAAGTTCACGGACAGCCTCAGCTACTTAGTGAGGCCCTCTGCAACTCAGTGAGACCCGGTTTCAAAATAAAGAATAAAAAAAAAAAAAAATAGGGCAGAGGGTGTAGCTCAGAGGTCAAATGCCCCTGGGTTCCACCTCCAGACCCACCAAAAAAAAAAAAAATGTATTCAGGAGCCAGGTGTGGTGGTGCATGCTTGTAACCCCAGCATTCGGGAGGCAGAAACAGAAAGATCATGGTTCACAGACAGCCTTAGCTACTTGGTGAGGCCCATTTGCAACTCAGTGAGACCCTGTTTTGAAATAAAGAATAAAAATAGTGCTGGGTGTAGCTCAGAGGTAGAATGCCCCTGAATTCCATACCAAGTACTGCAAATAAGAAAAAAGAAAAGAGTAAATTTTTAGAAGAAAAAGTTCCTAGAAAAAATGCTTCTACTGCTGTTTATCAAAAAAATTGATTTTCCTATTTTTATCCAAAGGAGTTTTGGATGCTGAATAAAAAATAAAGAACCCAAATATAAAATTAGAAACCAAAAGAGGAGGTTCTAAACATAATTATGACAAAAGAAATCACCTAACTATAAAAAACTATTACTATATACTTTTATTTTTAATTTTAAAAAAATTTGGTTTTGGTGGTACTGGGGTGGAACCCAGAGGCTTTCTACCTCCGGGCTATACTCCCAGACCTATTTTATATTTTTATTTGGAAATAGCATCTCACTAAGTTGCTGAGAGCCTAAGTAGCTGAGGCTGGCTTGGAACCTGTGCAATCCTCCGGTCAGCCTCCCAAGCACAGGGTTACAAGTGTGCGCCACCATGCCTGGTTATATACTTTTTTAAAGACAGAAGTTATACCTAGATACTAACTAGAAAAAAAAAAAAAAAAAAAAAAACCCAACAACTAAATTCCTAATCTAAAATAAAGAAGAAAAAAATCTTTTTTTGGCAGTATTGGAGATTTAACTCAGGGGCATTCTGCCTCTGAGCTATACCCCTAGCCCTATTATTTGTCTGTTTACTTATTTATTTGTATAGGGAGGGGTATTGGGGACTGACCCCAGAGGCATTCTACCTCTAAGCTATGCCCCCAGCCTAATTTTTGTCTCTGTGGGTGGTACTGGGGATTGATCTCAGGAGCATTCTAGCTCTGAGATATACTCCCAGCCATATTTTATTTTTATTTTTATTTTTAAACAGAGTAGCATTAGGTTGATGAGAAGCTCACTACTGCTGAGGCTGTCCTTGAACCTTCAATCCTTCTGTCTCAGCCTCCCAAATACTGGAATCACAAGTGTGTGCCACTATGCCTGACACTATTTTTTAAATTTTGAAACAGGGCTGGGGGTATAGCTCAGAGGTAGAATTCCCCTAGGTGCAATCCCCAATTCCACAAAAAGAAGGAAGGAAGGAAAAAAGGAAGGAAGGAAGGAAAGGAGGGAGGGAGGGAAAAAGGAAGGAAGGAAAAAAAGTGAGAAAAAGAAAGAAACAAGGTCTTGCTAAGTTGATGACAAAGTTTCACTACTGGCTGAAGCTGTCCTCAAATTTGCAATTTTTCTGTTTTAGCCTTCAAAGTACTGGGATTACAAGCATGTGGCACCATACCCGGCTGTTACTTTATATTTTGAAACGGGCTCACTACATTGTGGAGGGCTTCACTAAGTTGCTGAGGTTGGCCACAAATCTATAATTTTCCTTTCTCAGCCTCCCAAGTACTAAGATTACTAATTTTCTCATCTTAAAAACTAGGGAAAATAAGTATCTTTTCCTTTAAAGTATTCTTGTGTATATTACCTGAATATTATCATGTGACCAACAACTTATTTTTCCATGGGTACTATATTATGCTTATAAATATTTTTCACTTGTGAGAAATTAAAAAATTTATCTTGTAAGCTTATTATATCACAGAAAAATAAACATTTTAGAAAAAATATATTTAAATCAAAGAAACTGCAATTATTCAACATACTTCATTTTATTTATTTATTTATTTATTTATTTATTTATTTATTTATATTTTTTACTTTTTGGACTGGGGATGGAACCCAGGGGCTTTCTACCTACAGGGTTATACTCCTAGACCTATTTTATATTTTATTTGGTAATAAAGTCTCATTAAGTTGCTGAGAGCTTCACTGAGTAGCTGAGGCTGGCTTCGAACCTGCAGGATCCTCCTGTTTTAGCCTCCCAAGCACTAGGATTACAAGCGTGTGCCACCATGGCTGGCAACACACTTAATTTTAAATATTATCACTAATATTTTGTGATGCTAATACCTACCTATATTTCTGTTCTTTTATTTTAACAAAATATGTGCTAAGTCAATATATCTACTAGGGATTAAACAAGGAACATTCTGACTCTAAGCTAAAGCCCCAGCCCTATTTTATATTTACTTTTAAACAGGATCTTGCTAGGTTGATAAGAGTCTCGCTATTTGCTGGGCCTGTCTTAGAACCTGTGATCTTCCTGTCTCAGCCTCCCAAGTAGTGGGATTATAGGTGTGTGCCACTACGACTGGCTTGAAAAAATTATTGAGAAAATATATGAATATGTCCAACCTTTTTTCTAAAAAAATAGAAAACCTCTTATGTCATACTACAATAGCCAATTTAATATGAGGAATGCACTCTTCAACAGCACTGTCTATATTTTTGCAACACACATAACAAAATGTAGGCTTTTAATCATTTTACAGTGACAACAAATGACAAACTACTTATTAAATATGCAAGTATTTTGAGCTGGGCGTGGTGGTGCACCTTGTTATCCCAGTGCTTGGGAGACAGACAGGAGGATCCGGATTCTGGCCAGCCTCAGCTACTGAAAAAATAGGACGGGGTGTGTAGCTGGGAGGTAGAATGTTTTTAAATTCAATCCCAGCACACACACACACACACACACACACACACACACACACACACACACACACACACACACGCAGGTATTCTAAAACAAAAAATGAAAGGAAGCCAGTTGTGGCAGCGCATGCTTGTAATCCCAGCATTCAGGAGGCTGAGACTGAAGGATCGCGGTTCGTGAACAGCCTCAGCTACTTAGTGAGGCCCTTAGTGCAACTTAGTGAGACCCTGTTTAAAAATAAAGAATAAAAATTAGGGCAGGGGGTGTAGCTCATACCCCTGGGTTCAATTCCCAGACCCACAAAAAAAAAAAAAAAAGAAGAAGAAGAAAAAGAAAGACATACCAAAGAAATGTGTGGATTTCAAGGAGTCATATCATTTCACATCAGATATAAACTGAAAAAAAAAAAAAACCTTGCAACTTAAGTGAGACCCTGTTTCAAAATTAAATATAAAATAGTGCTGGAGCCATGCTGGCTTAAGAGACCCTGTTTCCAAATAAAAAAGTATAAAAATAGGTCTGGGAGCCTGGAGGTAGATGGGTTTCCAGGAACCCCAGTACCACCAAAAAAAAAAAAAAAAAAAAAAAATAGTACTGATATGTAACTCAGAAGTATAATATCCCTAGGTTCAATCCCCAGTACAACACACACACACACACACACACACACACACACACACACACACACACACACACACAAATAGGACTAGGGGTGTAACTCAGAGGCAGAATGTCCCTTGAAGTTTCAAACGCCAGTACCAACGAAATAAAACAGAAGGGGGGTTATTTAATTCAAAATTGGCTAATATTCACTTCCTAATTAAAAACAAATAAAAAGAGGGAAATACTTTAAAAAAGGATCTCATTCTCTCTCATTCTAATTTTCCAAGCTGGATGTGATGGCGCACACTTGTAATCCCAGCATTCGGGAGGCTGAGACTGGAGGATCGTGGTTCGCGGACAGCCTCAGCTACTTAGTGAGGCCCTCTGCAACTTAGTGAGACCCTGTTTCAAAATAAAAAATAAAACAAAAAATGGGGCAGGAAGTGAAGCTCAGAGGTAGAATGCCCCTGGGTTTCATCCCCAAACCCACACACACACAAAAAATAATAATAATTTTCCAAATTACATTCAAAGCAATTATCCTAAAGATACTTTTAAAGGACTATACATATTTTATTAATTTTACAAAAAAAATCTTATAAGCAAAATTATATAAAATAAACCCACTTTAAAATAAGCAAACTTGGTATAATCCCATTAACTCTTATATATAAAAAAACATAAAACTTACCTACTTCTTCTTCTTCATCATTAGCTATTATATTATATAGTGTGTCCAAAGCATAACCTATTATTTCAGAATCCGAACTGGAAGAAAAAAATTATTATATACCTCTAGTTAGAGTATAAACTGTTATAATTATTTTTAGACAGTTATTTGATAAGATGAGATAAAATATTAATTTCATTTCTAAAAACCTACTCTAAGTTGGGCAGTACATGCTTATAATCCCAGTACTTGGGAGGCTGAGACAGGTAGATCACAGGTTCCAGGACAGTCTCATCAACCTAGTGAGACCATCCTTCCAAATAAATATAAAAAAATAGGGCTGAAGATGTAGCTCAGAGGTAGAATGCCCCTGAGTTCAATCCCTAGTCACACACACACACACCCCAAACAAAAAACACAAATGACATATCTTATAGATAGAAAATCATAAGATACTCACTAAAAGACAAAAAACAAAAACTACCTGGGCGCAGTGGTGCATGCCTGTAATCCTAGCACTTAGATGGCTGAGATAGGAGGATCATAGATCTGAGACCAGACTTGGAAATTTAGGGAGGCCCTCACTTGTAATCCCAGCATTTGGGAGGCTGAGACTAGAGGATCGCAGTTTGTGGAGAGCCTCAGCTACTTAGTTAGGCCCTCTGCAACTCAGTGAGACCCTGTTTCAAAATAAAGAATAAAAAATAGGGCAGGGGTATAGCCTGGAGATCAAATACCTCTGGGTTCCATTCCCAGACCCGCAAAAAAAAAAAAAAAAAAAAAAGGCTGAGGGTACAGCTTGGAGGTAGAAATGCCCTGGGTTCAACCTCAGTACCAAAATAAAAACAAACACACAAACAACCCATTAGAATTAATTAACAAATTCAGCAAAGTCACAGGACACAAGATCAATATACAAAAAAAAGTGAATAATCAGAATTTTTTTTCTTTTTTGTGGTATTTGTAATTGAACCCAGGAGCATTCTACCACTGAGCTAACCACCAGCCCCAATTTATTTTTATTCTGAAACAGGGTCTCCCTAGATTGATGAGAGTCTCACTACTTGTTGAGGTTGTCCTTGAACCTGCTGGGATTATAAGCATTTGCCAGGCAATTAGTCAGAAAATTAAGAAAACAATTTCACTTATATAACACCAAAAAGACTGAAACAAATAAATAAAATACTTTGTCATAAGTTTTACTAAAAATATACACAATTTAGCTGGGCATGGTGGCATACACTTGTAATCCCAGCATTTAGGAGGCTGAGACAGGAGGATCTTGGTTCGCAGCCAGCCTCTGCTACTTAGTGAGGCCCTTTGCAACTCATTGAGACCTTGTTTCAAAATAAAGAATAAAAAACATGGCTGGGGGTGTAGCTCGGAGGTAGAATGTCCCTGGGTTCCATCCCTAGTACTGCAAAAAACAAAACAAAACAAACAAAAAACAAAAACAAAAACAAATACCCAAGAACAGATTAAGTGAAAAAATATTCTGCTTATGGAGAGAAAAAGGCAATTTTATAAATTGGTAATATATCCCTATCAAAATCCCAGCTGCAAGCCAGGTGTGGTGGTGCACGCTTATAATCCCAACATTTGGGAGGCTGAGACCAGAGGATCTTGGTTCACGGAAAACCTCAGCTACTTAGTGAGGCCCTTCGCAATTCAGTGAGACCCTGTTTCAAAAATAAAAAGACTAAGCCGGGCGTGGTGGCACACGCTTGTAATCCCAGCGCTTGGGAGGTTGAGACAAGGATCACACAGGTTTGAAGCCAGCCTCAGCTACTTAGTGAGGCTCTCAGCAACTTAGTGAGATCCTGTTTCTAAATAAAGTATAAATAGGTCTGGGAATATAGCCCAAAGGTAGAAAAACCTCTGAGTTCCACCACCACTACCACAAAATAAACAAACAAACAAACAAATAGAATAAAACCCAGGGCTGGGGGTGTGTGTAGCTCAGTGATACAATACCCTTGGGTTCATCCACATTACTGGAAAAAAAAAATCCCAGATGTATCTGGGTATGGTGGTGCACGCGTGTAATCCCAGTACTGGAGGCTGAGACAGGATGAGTTCAAGGACAGCCTCAGCAATTACTGAGAATCTCTGTAATCCCAGTACTGGAGGCTGAGACAGGATGAGTTCAAGGACAGCCTCAGCAATTACTGAGAATCTCATCAATCTAGAGAGACCCTGTTTCAAAATAAAAATAAAATAGGGCTGGGGATATAGCTCAAAATAAAGAATAAAAAATAGGGCAGGAGGTGTAGTTTGGAGGTTGAATGCCCCTGGGTTCCATCCCCAGACCGCAAAAAAAAAAAAAAAAAAAAGATTGAGTTTGGACACTGTCTTCACATCAATCTTATTTTACTTTGCAGTACTAGGAGTTGAACCAAGGAGTACTCTACTTCTGAGCTACACTCCCAGCCCTATTTTTTTTTTTTTATTCTTTACTTTGAAACAGGATCTCACTAAGTTGCAGAGGGCCTTAACGAAGTAGCTGAGCCTGGCTAAGAATCTGGATCCTCTGGTTTCAGCCTCCCAAATACTGGGATTACAAGCATGTGCCACCACGCCCCAACTAATAAATTGATTTTCAAAACAAGGAATTTAAATAGACATTTCTCAAAAAAAAAAAAGAAATACAAAATGGCCTATATGCATATGAAAAGATGTCCAATATCATTAGTCATTAGGAAAATGCAAATTAAAACTACTACGCTGGGTGTGATGGCACACACTTGTAATCCCAGTACTTGGGAGGCTGAGACAGGAGGGTCACAGGTTTGAGGACAGCCCCAGCAAGTAGTGAGACTCTTATCAACCTAGTGAAACCTTGTTTCAAAATAAAGAATAAGAAATAGGGCTATGGTAGAGCTTCGATGTAGAATGCCCCTGGGTCCCACCCCCAGTTGTGCCAAAAAAAAAATCTCACAGGTTCACGGCCAGCGTCAGCTCTTAGTGAAGCCCTCCACAATTTAGTGAGACCCTGTTCCAAAAATAAAGAATAAAAAATAGGGTGGGAGTGTAGGTTGGAGGATGCCCTTGTGTTCAATTCCCAGTACTACAAAATTATAATAAAAAAGTGGATAAAAGCCTAGAAGGCTCAAAGGAGCTTTGCTTTTTTTCTTTCCCAGCCTCAGCTACTTAGTAGGCTCTTTGCAACAGAGTGAGATCTGGTTTCAGAATAAAGAATAAAAAATAGGGCAGGGGGTGTAGCTCAGAGGTCGAATGCCCCTGGGTTCCATCCCCAAACTTGGAAAAAGAAAAAAAGTATAAAATAGGTCTGGGAGTGTAGCCTGGAGATAGAAGGGTTTCCAGGAATCCCAGTACCACCAAAATAAATAATAAATAAATAAATAAATAAATAAATATGAAGGGTTAAAAATAGGGCTGGAGGTATAGCTCAGAGGTAGAATGCCCCTGGGTTCAATCCTTAGTACCCCCCAAAACAGACTACTCCTTAATCAAGAATATCTACAAATTTATGTCTTATTGTCTTATGACAATAAGAGCCCCGCTTGGTGGTGCCTGCTTGTAATCCCAGTACTTGGAAGGCTGAGACAGAAGATGGAAGGTTGGGGCCAACCTCAGCGACTTAATGAGACCCTGTTTCAAAAAAAAAAAAATAGGGCTGGGGGTGTAGCTGGGAGCTAGAATGCCCCTGGGTTCAATCCTCAATACTATTTAAAAAAAAAAAAGACAATAAAAACCACTTTATAAACGAAGTGTCATTATTAATTTTTAAGGCTTAGTGAAAAATGCAAATATGATTTAACACACATGGGATAAAGACTGTAAGTATGTATATCATTACACTAATCTCCTTGTCTTTTTCCAGCTCTTCCAGAAGCTACCCACATTTCTTGGCTCAAGGCTCTCTTCCTCCATTTTCAAAGAAGCAATAGTGGGTCAAATGTCTCTCATATCACCATGCTCTGATCTCTTCTTTTGCCTTCCTGTTCTGCTTTTAAGGACCCTTACTATTACTATTACACTGTATCTTCCTAGATAATCCAATATAGTCTCCCATCACAAGGTCCTTAGATAAATTACATATGCAAAAGTCCCTGTTGCCGAATAAAGTAACATTCACAGGTTTGATGCTTAGGTTGTAGACCTAATGGGGGAGCCATTATTCTACCTCCCATAATTACCCACTATGAAATTAATCACACAGTTCTAACACAGCCAATGTGTTTATTCAAATGCACAAGACTTAACTGGCTTTGGAGAAGTAATCCATGTAGGTCACACTGTCTGGAAAGGAGAAAGGTACTAACTACTATGAACAAGGAGTTCAGCACTGCTGAATCACAACTGCTAAACAGGCTATGAGCTAGACAGATACACACTACCAGATCTTTAAAAAGCTCATATTCTGAGCCAGCATGGAGGCACATGCTTGTAATCCTAGTACCTGAGAGGCTGAGACAGGAGGAGCGCAGGTTTGTGACCAGCCTTACGTACTTAGTGAGGCCCTCTGCAACTCAGTGAGACCCTGTTTCAAAGTAAAAGATAAATAATAGGGCTGGAGGTGTAGCTTGGAGGTAGAATGCAAAGGGCTGAATCAATCCCCAGTAATGGAAAAAAAAAAAAAAAAGCTTATGTTCTTTGCCTCAAGAAATTTCACACCACACTGAGGTGGTGAAATGCAATAAGTAGGTAAGAAACAAAAAGATCAGAGACAAACGATAGTTTGGAGGTAGTAGTTATTTTAAACTCTGTCCAAAACTCTTTGATACAACCCCTTTTAAAAGGTGGAAACTAATTCTCCTCTCCTTAAATGTATGCCATAGCTGGGCATGGTAGCACATGCTTTTTTTGGGGGGTGGTGGTGGTACTGGGGTTCCTGGAAGCCCTTCTACTTCCGGGCTACACTCCCAGATCTATTTTTTATATATGTTTTTTATTTGGAAACAGGGTCTCTTAAGCCAGCGCGGCTGGCTTTGAACCTGCGCGATCCTCCTGTCTCCGCCTCCCAAGCGCAGGGATTACAAGTATGTGCCACCACCACGCCCGAAGCACATGCTTTTAATCCTAGTACTTGGGAGGCTAAGACAGGAGAATTGCAGGTTCAAGATCAGCCTCAGCTACTTAGTGAGGCCCTCCGCAACTTAGTGAGACTCTGTTTCAAAATAAATAAAAAATAGGGCTGGGGGTGTAGTTCGGAGGTAGAATATCCCTGGGTTACATCCCTAGTATCTAGTACCCCCCCACACACACACATAAGTACGCCATACTTATTAACTTACTTCTGACAACTGAATGTAGATGGATTGATGGGATATGACTTCTAAATTGTAAAAGACATACTGGCTTTCTCCTAGTTCTCTCCCTAAGATACCTTGTTCTGGAGCCAGCTGTCATATCATGAGGATACTCAAGCAGCCCTGGGGCAAGAGCAACAAAGTGAGGAACTGAGTCCTCTTGCCAACACCAGTGAGCAGTGAATGAGCCTTCTTGCAATCAGACTCCTGGCCCAGGAGAACTTCTAGATGACTGATGTCCTGCTGATCTTTACTATAATCTCATGAGACCTTAGGCTGATCGAGCTAAGCTGCTCCTCAATTTCTGATCCACAGAAACTACAAAATAATATATATTTATTTTGAGCCACTAAATTTGGAAATGGTTTAAGTGATAGATGCTGAGAGGTAAAACTAAGGCCAACAAAGGAAACAGAAAATCACGAATTCCAATTGTTCTTCAGACTATGTAGACATAATGGGTTAAACAGATTGATGAGTTCAGCATGAATCTTTGTTGAATGGAAGAGTATTACTGACTGTGATAAACTTAGGCAAAAGGCAGTTGAAGGCAAAGAAAGGTTAAGAGAAGGAAGACCAGAGATAAAATAACTGAATATTTTGATTTGAGGTACCCAAGAGAGATTGTGGTACAAATGTGTGATGAAAACTAAAGCTTGAAAAACATATTAAACCAGAGGTAAGTGGTATTTTGTTTTGATACTGAGGATGGAACCCTGAGGTATTCTACCTCTGAACTATACCCTCAGCTCTTTTTTTTTTTTTTTTTTTTAATTGAAACAGGGTCTCATTAAGTTGCTGGCCTCAAATCCACAATCCTCTTGTTTCAGCCTCCAAAAACCCGGCATTACAGGTGTATATCACCATGCCTGGCCAGAGGTAAGATTTGAAAGTTATCAATGTACTGTTAATTAAAACTAAAGATGCAGATAAATATACCTAAAAATGGATTTTTTTATTTTATTTTATTTGCAGTACTGGGGATGGAATCCAGGGACATTTTACCTCTGAGCTAAAACTCCAGCCCATTTTTTTACCTTAATTTTGAAACAGGGTCTAAGTTTCAGAGGGCCTTAGTAGCTGAGCCTGATCATGAACCTGCGATACTCCTATCTCAGCCTCCCAAGTACTGGGATTACAAGTGTGTGCCACCATGGCCGGCTTAAAAATGGAAATTTAAAAAGTTAAAAGTAGGCTAAAAACCAGGCCTGGTGGTGTATGCCTGTAATCCAAGTGCTTAGAAGGCTAGACAGGAAGATCATAGGTTCAAGGAAAGCTTCAGCAATTTAACAAATCCCTCAGCAATTTAATGAAATTCTGTTTCAAATTAAAAAGTAAAATAGAAGCCAGGTATGGTGGTGCACACTTACAATCCCAGTACTTAGGATGCTGAGACAAGGGGATCGCAGGTTCACAACCAGCCTCAGCTACTTTGTGAGGCACTCTGCAACTCAGTGAAACCCTGTTCAAAACAAAGAATAAAAAATAGGGCTGGTGGTATATCTCTAAGGTAGAATGCCCCTGGGCTCAATCCCCAGTACTGGGGAAAAAAAAAAAAGGTAAAATAAGACTGGGATAGCCAGACGTGGTGGTGCATGCTTGTAATGCTAGTACTTGGGAGTCTGAGACAGAAGGATTGCAGGTTTATGGCCAGGCGCAACTACTTAGTGAGGCCCTTTGCAATTTAGTGAGACCCTGTTTCAAAATAAAGAATAAAAAATAGGGCTGGGGTATAGCTTGGAGGTAGAATGCTCCTGGGTTCAATCCCCAGTGCCACACACACACGCGCGCGCGCGCACACACACACACACACACACACACACACACACAAAATAGGGCTGGAGTGTAGCTTAAGTGGTAGAACACCTCTGGATTCAAGCCCAAGTTCCACAATAAATAAATTAAGTAATTAATAAAAACAGAGTCATTTTCCCATAATACGCACCAGATTTAACACTTGACATATTTGTGCTGTTTATTTCCCTAAAAAACAGTAAAGTCTAGATAACTAATAAACTATAATATACCATTATATCAGAGTATAACATGGTATATCTAAGTGAGCATCAAAATTTTTATTTGCTCAACTCCAACCCTCAATCTTAAGCCTTTAATTAGCAGTTATTTCAGCCAGGTGTGGTGGCGCATGCTTGTAACCCCAGCATTCAGGAGGCTGAGACCGGTGGATTGCGGTTTGCGGACAGCCTCAACTACTTAGTGAGGCCCTCTACAACTCAGTGAGACCCATTTTCAAAATAAAGAATAAAAAATAGGGCAGGGGGTATAGCTCGGAGGTCAAATGCCCCCGGGTTCCACCCCCAGACCCGCAAAAAAAAAAAAAAAAAAAAATAGCAGTTATTTCATCTTATTGCTACCCCTACCCTAATGCTTAGCATAACGGTTTACACCTAACACCTAAGAATACTTACAGAAGTGACAACTGAGAGTAAAAACTTAATAGCTTTAATGTGTCACTATCTTTTGGAATAATGATGCTAACTCTAACACAAATTAAGTTCAAGAAAAATTAGGGAGAAAAAAATCATTAAACAGAGACTTACCGATCTGTTTGTAAAACATGGATGAGATGCTCCATAGCCTGAATACCCACTTCCAAGCGATATTTCTGCACATTAAAAAAAGGAAGGTTATAAAAATAACCAACATCCAACTTAGGAAACATGAATTTCTACAGTATTACAGACCTTAGATAATGATTTGAGGGCACGCACGGCATTTCTTCGATCGTCTAATAAAGTAGATGAGGCTACTCGATCACAAAGCTTTTGAATCTGTCATTGAAAAATAAAATAGCATTAAGAAAAAGGAGAAAAAGAAACCGTAAAGCCCTTTCACCCTAAATCTTTTTTTTGGGGGGGTGGAATCTAGGGGTATTATTCTATCTCCAAGTTATACTCACAGATCTATTTCATTCTTTATTTTAAAACAGGATCTTATTAAGTTGCAGAGGGCCTCAAAAACTGCTGAGGCTGGCCACAAACCTGTGATCCTCTTGTTTCCGTTTCCCAAGTACCAGGATTACAAATATGCACCACCACACCTGGCTTTACCATAAATTTATATCAATCTTTTTTTTTTTTGGTGGTACTGGGGATGGAACCTAGGGGCATTCTACCTAAAAGCTATACCCCCAGCCCTATTTTTTATTCTTTATTTTGAAATAAGGTCTCACTAAGTTGCAGAGAGACTCACTAAGTAGCCGAGGCTGGCTGCAAACCTGCCATCCTTCTGTCTCAGCCTCCAAAGTACTGGGGTTACAAGTGCACACTTACCATACCTGGCTTTAAATCATTGAATTTTGAAAAAAAAAAAAAAATCAATGACTGGGACATTGTGGAAGTGGTCTTTCACAAATATAAATCTACTTATCCAGGAGCTAGTATAATCTCATTACAGGGATCCAACCAATTTTTCTTCAAGATGTGAAAAGTGGGAAGGGGTAAAAGTCAAATTAAATAAATTTAAAAAAACAAGGAATTAGGAGAGATAATTAGTAGAATCAAAGCTTTCTTAACATGCATATCATAATCAGGCGTGGTGCACACACTTGTAATCCCGGTACTTGGGAGGCTGAGACAGGAGAATTACAAGTTCAAGGCCAGCCTCAGCTACTTAGTGAGGCCCCCTGCAACTTAATGAGACCCTGTTTCAAAATAAAGAATGAAAATAGGGCTGGGGTGTAGCTCAAAGGCAGAATGCTCCTAGGTTGCATTCCCAGTACACCACACACACACACACACACACACACACACACACACACACACACACACAGAAAACCACAAATAATAGTGAGAAGGGTAAAAGTCACAAAACATACATAAGTAAATTATGGGCCCACTGAAGCAAAAGTACCAAACTATGTACGTATATAAAGCTGCCCTCAAAAAGAATCTGGAGCGAAGCGCAAAGGCACAGCCTATACTCCCAGTACTTGGGAGGCTGAAACAGGAAGATCACAGGTTTGAGGCCAGTCTCAGCAATTTAGTGAGACCCTGTTTCAATATTTAAAAATGGAACAGGGTTGGGAGTATAGCTGAGCGGCAGAACACCCTGGGTTCATTTCCCAGTACTAGAAACACACACACAAATATACATATCTTCTAAGAAAAAAACAGGAGAAAAATCACTGTGCTTTTTAGTTAAATATTAGGGGAAATATCTATAATGAATATAGGGGTTGAACCCAGGGGCATTTTACCTATGAGTTACATCCCTGGCCCTATTTTTATTTTGAAACAGGTTCTCACTAACTTGTTGAGGGCCTGGCTAAATGTTTGTTCTCAAACCCATGATCCTTCTATCTCAACCTCCCAAATACCAGAATTTTGGGCATGTACTACTACCCTGCCTGGCTGTTCCCTCAGCCTTTTTTATTTTATGAAAAAGGATCTTGCTAGGTTGCTGAGAGTCTAAGTTGCTAAAGCTATCCTGTACCTCCACAGGCATGTACCTGGCTCTGATTTGCATTTCAATATTGCAGATATAGTGTGATAACTAAGTCCAACTTTGCTTTCTTATTTTATTCAAATTGTTCACATTTAGAAGTAACTAAATTCCCTAATGTACAGAATGTACATTAACAAACATATCAAAGTCAATCACTAAGCCAAACATAAGGAGGGAGGGAGGAGGGAATGGGATGGGAATTGGGTAAGGGCTAATTGGGTGATGTGCACGTATGCCTCTATCATCTTGTACTCCATTAAGATGTATGACTAAAGCCAGGTATGGTGGTGCACGCTTGTAATCCCGACATTTGGGAGGCTGAGACAGGAGGATCACAGCTCACAGACAGCCTCAGCTACTTAGTGAGGCCCTCTGCAACTCAGTGAGATCTTGTTTCAATAAAGAGTTAAAAATGGGACTGGGGTAGCTCAGAGGTAAAATGCCCCTGGGTTCCATCCCCAGTACTGCAAAAAAAAAAAAAAAAAAAGACGTATGACTACATCCAGGCGTGATGGCACACGCTAGTAATCCCAGCATTCAGGAGGCTGAGAAAGGATGACCGTAGTTCATGTACAGACTCAGCTACTTAGTGAGACCCTTTACAACTCAGTGAGACCTTGTTTCAAAATAATGAATAAAAAAATAGGGCTGGGGGTGTAGCTCAGAGGTAGAATGCCCCTAGGTTCTATCCCCAGTACTGCCAAAAAAAAAAAATTACTTAATTATCTTTGGAAAATATGAACCTCATCGCTCTGTTTAAAGAATTCCTTAAGCCAAAAAATAGTTTTCTTCAGTAGCACTGCAATTTTCTCTACTTGAGTCTTGTACATCTTTTATAATTTCTTCGGGGGTCTTAGCCTGAGCCCTTAAGCTCTGATTCTCTCCCTTGAAGTACTCAGCAAGCACCACAAAGGGCTTAAACTCCAGCCCTGGCCCCACTTTTGGTTGGTATATAGATTGGTGTTAAAATATGAATTTTAAGCAAGGCATGATGGCACATGCTTGTAATCTCAGTACTTGGGAGACTGAGACAGGAGACTTGCAGGTTCTCAGCCAGCCTAGCTACTTAGTGAGACGCTGCTTCAAAATAAAGATTAAAAATATGGTTGGGGTGCAGCTTGAAGGTAGAATGCCCCTGGGTTCTAAAAAAATTACTAAAAAGTAATTTTTTTTTAAACTAGGGATTGAACCCAGGGTATTCTACCTCTGGGCTACATCCCAGCCCCATTTTAAAAAATTCTTTATTTTGAAATAGGGCCTAAGTTGTGGAGGCCCTCATTAAGTAGCTGAGGATGGCCGTGATCTTGTTTCTGCCTCCCAAGTGGTGGGGGAAAAAAGTAATTTTGTTTTTAGAAAAATTTACCTTTAAAAATATTTGCGGGTGATGATCATAATCCTAGAGTTTGGGAGAATTTGTTTTATTTCTATCTTCAGTCTTGAATTCTAAACATGCTCTTTCTTATTTGAGCCTTGTTGTAAATGGGTGTGTGTGGGAGAGGTGCTGGGGATTGAATCCAGAGGCCTTCTACCTCCAACTTACATCTCCAGCATTTTTATTTTTTGTTTTGAAAAAGGGTCTTGCTAGTTTCCTGATAGTCTTGCTAAGTCACTGAGGGTAGTCTTGAACCTGAGATCCTCTTATGTCAGCTTCCAAGTACTGGGACCACCAGCATGCACCATCATGTCTGCCTTCTTCAAGAAAAATAATTTTGAAATAGTACTATCAAGCCGAGCATGGTGGCACACCCTGAGACAGGAGGATCTGGGTTCACAGACAGCCTCAGCCACTTAGTGAGGTCCTCTGCAACTTAGTGAGACCTGTTTCAAAATAAAGAATAAAGCCAGGTGTGGTGGCGCACACTTGAAATCCCAGCATTCGAGAGGCTGAGACAGGAGGATTGTGGTTTACAACAAGCCTCAGCTACTTAGTGAGGCCCTTGTTTAAAAATAAAGAATTCTGTGCCGGGCATGGTGGCACACACTTGTAATTCCCGCACTTGGGAGGCGGAGACAGGAGGACTGCGCAGGTTCGAAGCCAGCTGTGCTGGCTTAAGAGACCCTGTTTCTAAATAAAAATATAAAATAGGTCTGGGAGTTAGCTGGAGGTAGAAGGGCTACATGAACCAGTACCACCAAAAAAAAAAAAAAATCATATTCTTCAAAATAAAGAATAAACATGCTCTTGGGAGGCCGAGACAGGAGGACTGCATAGGTTTGAAGCCAGCCTCAGCTACTTAGCGAGGTTCTCAGCAATTTAGTTGAGACCCTGTTTCCAAATAAAATATAAAAAAATAGGTCTGGTAGTATAGCCTGGAGGAAGAAAGAAAGCTTCTGGGTTCCACTCCCAGTGAAAGAAAGAAAAGAAAAGAAAGAAAGTAGGCTGGGGCTAGGCGTGGTGGTGCACGCTTGTAATCCCAGCATTCGGGAGGCAGATAATGGAGGATCACAGTCTGTGGACAGCCTTAGCTACTTTTAGCAATGCCCTTCACAACTCAGTAAGACCGTTTCAAAAACTAAAAAGAGCCAGGTGTGGTGGCACACGCATGTAATCCCAGCGCTTGGGAGGCTGAGACAAGAGGATCACACAGGTTCAAAGCCAGCCTCAGCTACTTAGTGAGACTCTCAGTGACTTAGTGTGACCCTGTTTCTAAATAAAATATCAAATATGACTGGGAGTATAGCCCCGAGGTAGAAATGCCCCTGGATTCTACCCCCAGTACCACACACACACACACACACACACACACACACAAAGTAAATAAATAAATAAATAAATAAACCTAAAAAGACTAAAATATAGGGCTGGGGGTTTAGCTTGGAGGTACAATGCCCCAGATTCCATCTCCAGTAAAACATACACACACACACACACACACACACACACACACACACAAATTAGGGCTGGGGTTGTCACTCGGAGGTAAAATGCTCTTGGGTTCAATCCCAGTACCAACACACACACACACACACACACACACACACACACACACACACACAATAATATTAAGGATAAACAAAAATATAAATTAGCTGGATGGTACACACCTATAATCCCAACTACTTGGGAGGCCGAGGCAGAAGGACTGGGGATGTAGTTTAGTGGTAGGAATATTTGCCTAGCAAACGTTTAAATACCTTTCTGGTCAGGAACTTCTACCTTAAGAACTCATCCTTTAAAAACACACCCACAGCCCAGTATAGTGGCATATTCCTGTAATCCCAGTACTTGGGAAACTGAGACAGGAAGATCGCAGGTTTGAGATCAGCCTCAGCAACTTGGCGTGGTCCTCAGTAACTGAGACCTTGTTCACAAAAATAAAATAGGGCTAGGGGTGCAGACTGGAGATAGAATGCTCCCAGATTCAATCCCAAGAACCCTCCCAAAAAGGAGTATTTTTAGGAAAATATAGATTCTCTTTATCTATTAATCTTGAGTGTTAAAAATAAAACAAACAGATAAACCACTTAAAAAAAAAAAAAGGATAAGATTCTCACTATGTGAGCCAGGCTGGTATTGAATTTCTGGATTCAAGTAATCCTCCCATCTTAGCCTCCCCAGCAGCTGGGACTACAGGTATGAGCCATTGTACCAAGCTAGATGAATTTCTGTGTGTGTTTGTGGTGCTGGATTGAACCCAGGGTCATTCTACTTCTGAGCTATACTCCCAATCCTATTTTAATTTAACTAATTTATTTTTTGCGGTTTTGGGAATGGAACCTAGGGGCATTCTACCTCTGAGCCACACCCTCAGCTCTATTTTTTATTATATTTTTGGTGGTACTGAGGTTCCTGGAAACCCTTCTACCTCCGAGCTACACTCCTAGACTTATTTATACTTTTATTTGGAAACAGGGTCTCTTAAGCCAGCGAGGCTGGCTTCGAACCTGCGCGATCCTCCTGTCTCCACCTCCCAAGTGCGGGGATTATAAGCGTGCGCCACCACGCCCGACATAGATTAATTATTTTTATCCTCAAATAAAATGTTGGGATTTAATGGAAAGTATGTTTGTTTTCAATTGGAGATTTAAATAACAAGCATACCCCAAAACAGTCAGAGTTAGAATATAAAACTTATTGGGCATGCATGGTGTCCTCAGTTGGAGCCCCAGCACCATCAAACAACAATAATAAATAATAAGCTGGGCGTGGCGGCGCACGCTTGTAATCAATCCCCCCGAGGTGGAGACAGGAGGATCGCGCAGGTTCGAAGCCAGCCGTGTGCGATGGCTTAGGAGACCCTGTTTCCAAAATAAAAATGTAAAAATAGGTCTGGGAGTGTGGCCCGGAGGTAGAAGGGCTTTCAAGAACCCCAGTACCACCAAAAAAATAAAATAAAATAAAAACAAAAAACAAAACCATTCTGCCAGGCACCAATATGGCCCTTTCATTTTAGCGTTTTCTGATGGTATTCTAAAATTAGTTACAAGCTTTTTGT
The DNA here is from genome assembly GCF_963383645.1 of Muscardinus avellanarius. Classification (NCBI taxonomy): domain Eukaryota; kingdom Metazoa; phylum Chordata; class Mammalia; order Rodentia; family Gliridae; genus Muscardinus; species Muscardinus avellanarius. The sequence goes on from NC_137791.1 coordinate 77,879,370, forward strand.
CTTATTCATTGAAAAAGAAAGAACATTACTACTTCCTTAGAATATAAATTTAAGTCTTCTACTGGATGATTTTCTTCTTTTTTTGGTACTGGGGATGGAACCCAGGGACATTCTACTACCTCATAGCTATACCCCTAGTCCTATTTTTTATTCTTTATTTTCAAACAGTGTCTCACTGAGTTGCAAAGGGCCACATTAAGTAGTAGATGAGGCTGTCCTTGAACCACAGATTCTCCTGTCTCAGCCTCCCAAATGCTGGGATTATAAACGTGCACTATGCATGCCCAGCTCTGATATGCAATATCTTAAGATGTTAAATGAAAGAATAAATATAAAAGGCTTTGTATAATAATGGGTACCTACAAACCATCAATACATGTTAGCAAATCTTATTATCAAGCTTCTTATGGCTCTATATTAGTCTTATATTAGGCTTTCTGCCGTCATTCCCATCACAAATGTCTCTAAAAGGCCATTCAAAATCCAGGCTTAATTACTCAGGCTTGAGACTGAGATTGAGCACATGGACTTTGCAACCTTCATGTTTGCTATGTGGAGGCTTCATTACCTCCTAATAATATTCCAGATGGTTGAAGTTTCTGAATAAGTGATCTCTCCATAAGGAAGTCTTATGTTGATACTCTTTACAGACAACTGAAATAAAATGAAAGGAAAATATATTACATATGTTCCAAACCCTAAAAAGACTTGTCCATGTTTTAGTCCAAGCACAGGCCTGTATTTTTCATAGCTATTTACCAAACAAAATTTATATAGCACAAATATACTTAATTTCTATTTAGAAATTACAGATTTTGATGCCAGGCATGGTGTCACATGCTTGTAATCCCACTATTTGGGAGGCTGAGACAGAAGGATCACAGGTTCGAGGACAGCCTAGCAAATAGTGAGACTCTCATCAACCTAGCGAGACCCTGTTTCAAACTTCTATTCAGAGATAGAATGTCCATGGGTTCAATTCTCAATACCAAAAAAAAAAAAAAAAAAAAAAGGAATTAAAGATTTTGAACTGGGCATGAGATGGTGCACACTTATAATCTTAAGTAAACGGAAGGCTAAAACAGGAGGATTGCAGATTAAAGGACAGCCTCAGCAAGTAGTGGGACTCTCATCAACCTACTGAGACCCTGTTTCCAAATAAAAATAAAGTCTGGGTACATAGCTCAAAGGTAGAATGCCGCTGGGCCCAATTTCCAATACCACACATATACACACAGAAAATATAGATCTCAAAGACTTATGATTCCATTTACTCTTGTTTGAAAAATCAACTCCATACTATATAATGGTGCCCCACTGTCATCTCTCCTCTTCTTTTGAGTTATTAGAAATCCTGTACTTTAGTTGGGTACATGGAGGCCCACCTAGACTACTTTCTACAGTGTGTGTGTGTGTGTGTGTGTGTGTGTGTGTGATGGGGTTTGAACCCAGGGGCTGTCCACCTTCAAGCTATACCCCCAGATCTACTTTTCTTTGTGGTATTGGGATTGAACCCAGGAACGTTCTACCTCCCAACTACACTCCCAGCCCATTTTTGTATTCTTTATTTTGAAACAGGGTCTTGTTAAGTTGTGGAGGGCTTCATTGTGTAGTTGAGGCTGGTCTCAAACCTGCGATCCTCCTGTCTCAACCTCCCAAGTACTGGGATTACAAGTGTGCGCCACCACACTAGACTACCCTAACCTTATTTTATATTTTATTTTAAGACAATCTCATGAAGTTGCTGAGGCTGGCTTAAAATTTGAGATACTCCTGTCTCTGCTTCTCAAGTATTGGGATTACAGGAGTGTACTACTGCACCCAGCTACTGGGATTCAACCCAGGGGCATTCTACCTCTAAACTACACTCTCAGCCCTATTTTATTTTAATTTTGAAACACAATCTAGCTAGGTTGATGATAGTCTCAATATATGCTGAGGCTGTCCTTGAACCTGTGATCCTCCCAAGAACTAAGATTATAGGCATGTGCCACTACGCCCAGCTGCAAGACCCCTTTTCAAAAAAGGGGGGGGGAGCTAAGCTGGGTGTGGTAATCCCCCACGCTTGCGCTTGGGAGGCGGAGACAGGAGGATTGCGCAGGTTTGAAGCCAGCCTCGCTAATTTAGGAGACCCTGTTTCCAAATAAAAATATAAAAAAAATAGGTGTCTGGGAGTGCAGCCCAGAGGTAGAAGGATTTCCAGGATCCCCAGTACCACCAAAAAAGAGGGGGGGGGGGCGCGCAGCTATAGGTAGCCGTGCATGGTGGTGCAGGCTTATAACCCCAGTATTTGGGAGGCTGAGACAGAGAGATCCTGTTTTGCGGCCAGCTTCAGCTAGCTACTTAGCGAGGCCCTCCCCAACTTAGTAAGACCTTGTTTCAAAATAAAGAATAAAAAAATAGGACTGGGGGTAGAGCTCAGAGGTAGAATACCCCTAGGTTAAATCCCCAGTACTGCAAAAAGGGCAGGTGCTATAGGTGTAACTTGGAGGTAGGATGCCCCTGTTCAATCCTCAGTACCACACAAAAAAAAATCTTATTCTATGTGTATTTCTCTTTAAAGACATTACTTAATATATGTCCTTGCTCATTAATGTTGAACTCAATGGCCAATGGCACTGTAATGTATGCCTGAATGAAGCTTACCTAACATATCTTTTCTGTATGGCCCACCAGAGCCTTCTGTGCACAAAATCGGTGGGTCATTTTATTTTATTTATTTGTGTGGTACTGAGGATAGAACCCAGGGGCATTCAACCTCCGAGCTACAACCCAGCCCTATTTTTTATTCTTTATTTTGAAACAGGGTCTCATTGAGTTATGAAGGGCCTCCCTAAGTAGCTGAGACTGTCCATGAACCAGGATCCTCCTCTATCTGCCTCCCGAATGCGTTACCATGCCCGGCTTTTTATGGGTCATTTTAAAGTAGAATCCCCCCCCCAAAAAAAAAAACCACAAAAAAGCAACACTAAATAGTCCATGAAAGGAAGATTTACAGTATGAGAGTTGAAAAAAGAAGGGGGTTTGGCCTTACTTGAGCTCAGCAGGGAATGTGTACACTGGGTGGCTAATTTTTCATTCCCTTGTACACATGAATAATTCAAGTACTGATTAGTGGGTTACAAATACATTTTAGTGAAGAGGTGAACTTGCAAATAAGGAATTGTTGAATAACAGAATCACTGTACCTTACATATAATCTTTTAAAATCAGTTTTACCATCTCAAAATGAAAACATAAACTAGATGAACTCTAACGTTCCTTAATGCTCAAACTTAGAATACTTTAGAAACACTCAGTTTTAACCTAATGAGCAATAATTTATTATATTTATTAAATTACTTTTTGGGGGGAGAAACTGAAGATTGAATCCAGGGAGGCCCTCTGCCCTGTTTCAAAATAAAAAAATAAAATAGGACTGAGGGTATAGCTCAAAGGTAAAATGCCACTGGGTTCAATCCCAGTAAAACACACACACACACACACACACACACACACACACACACACACACACTCTCTAATAATAATAATTTTTTTTTTGGTAGTACTGGGGTTCCTGGAAGCCCTTCTACCTCCGGGCTACACTCCCAGACCTCTTTTATTATATTTTTGAAACAGGGTCTCTTACACCAGTGTGGCTGGCTTTGAACCTGCGCGATCCTCCTGTCTCCGCCTCCCAAGCACAGGGATTACAAGCGTGCGCCACCACGCCCGGCATAATAATAAAAATTTAAATAAATAAAATAAAAAGGGTTGGGGAATATAATAAAAAGTGAAGTCTAAATAAAATAAGCAACTGCATGCAGTTCACGCAAGTGCTTGTATTATCACAATTCATTTTTGTTTTCAGTAATTGGTCCCTGAGATTCACATTTTCACTTGTCAAATAAAAATATGAGTAAAAGATAAACCCACCAACAAGTGCTAAATTGGACACAATCAAGCTGGGCATGGGAGCTCATGTTTGCAATCTCTGTACTTGGGAGGCCAAGACAGGAGGATCGCAGGTTCATGGCCTCAGCTTCTTGTGAGGCCCTCCACAACCTAATGAGACCTTGTTTCAAAATAAAGAATAAAAATAGGGCTGATTGTGTAGCTCAGAGGTGGAATGCCCCTGGGTTTAATTCCCAGGACGAAAGAAAGAAAGGAAGAAAGAAAGAAAGAAAGACAGACAGACAGACAGACAGACAGTCCAAGGAAACTAGCACTGTATAGTTTGTAGTATCATCTCACAAACCAGTCCTGGTAAAAGTCCTTTTTATCCCTTTTATCCCTCTAGCTTATGTACTACTTAAATAATATAAAAAAGGACAATTAAAACTCTAGCCATTCAGTCATTTATTCAACAAATATTTATCTATTTCTTTTTTTCTGGTCCTGAGGATGGAACCCAGGGGCATTCTACCTCTGGGACACACCCCCAACCCTATTTTTTATTCTTTATTTTGAAACCGGGTCTCACTGAGTTGCAAAGGGCCTCACTAAGTAGCTGAAGCTGTCTGTGAACCACGATCCCCTGGTCTCAGCCTCCCAACTTCAACAAATATTTATCAAGCACATGATACCAACTTAATTTTATCATATAATCTTGAAGTTTCCATGAAGTTTCAAATTCATTTATCACTTCCTAGAACAGAACTTCCCCAAGGACAACTATTTATTGTAGGACTAAAATAATTAATGTTAACCAACAGTTAATTCACTTTTAATGCTTTAATGGAATAAAAATTTTACTGTTTTAGAATATTAAAAAGCCAAAGATTTGTTTTAAATCTAACTCTGTAACTGAGACTTTATAAAGCAAAGGCTAATCTTATCTTCAGATGACCTAAATTATTATAATCTAAAAAAAGATGTGAGAACACTACAAAGTCAAACACAAGTGTCTTTGTGAATGAATCGTGCGAATTCAACATAATCCATTCCCACTGCAATTACTTATAAGTTTGCCAAGGTAATGTACTGCTTCATTTATTCCATGCTTTCTCCAACAAATGAACTGTTTTTAGAAGGATATCTATTTTCTCGTTTTTTTTATACTGTTGATTGAACATCAGGGTGTTCTGAGCTACCCCACCAGCCCTTTGCACCTGTGTGTGTTTGTGTGTATGTTACTGGAGGTTCAATCCAAGGCACTCTTCTTCTGAGCTACATCCTCAGCCCTATTTTTTATTTATTTTGAAATAAGATCTAAGTTGTGGAGTGTAGCTGAGGCTGGCCACAAACTCACAAGTCTCCTGTACCCAAGATTCTCCTGTATCAGCTTCCCAAGTACTGGGATTACAAGTGTGTACCACCAAACCCAGTGATGAAATTATTTTTTCAAGGGCATCTACTCACATTCTTAGAACATACCTTGGCAATGCTAGGCCATGTAAGTAATATATGCAAATAATTATAGTTTTTAAAAATCATCCTAATTGATATAATTAACTTTCAAAGAATAATGTAGTATTCAATAGATACTACTTAAAAAGTTATCTGTGAGCTGGTCATTGTGGCGCACACTTGTAATCCCAGCATTTGGGAGGCTGAGACTGGAGGATCGTGGTTTGCAGCCAGCCTCAGCTACTTAGTGAGGCCCTCCACAACTACTTAGTGAGACCCTGTTTCTAAAATAAAGAATAAAAAGTAGGGCTGGGGGTGTAATTTGGAGGTAGAATGCCCCTGGGTTTCATCCCTAGTACTACCAAAAAAAAAAGTTATCTGTGCTTGGATATAAAGGTGAGTGATCAAAACACAAATCAGAAGCCGGGCGTGGTGGTGCACGCTTATAATCCCAGCATCCAGGAGGCTGAGACCAGAGGATCGTGGTTTGCAGCCAGCCTCAGCTACTTAGTGAGGCCCTCCGCAACTACTTAGTGAGACCCTGTTTCAAAATAAAGAATAAAAAATAGGGCAGGGGGTGTAGCCCGGAGGTTGGATGCCCCTGGGTTCTACCTCCAGAACTGAAAAAAAAAAAAAAAAAAAAAAAAACCCAACAACAACAACAACAACAAAACACAAATCAGCTGGGTGTGGTGGCTCACGCTTGTAATCCCAGCATTCAGGAGGCTGAGACCAGAAGATAGCGGTCATCTTCAGCTACTTAGGCCCTCCGCAACTTAGTGAGACCCTGTTTCAAAATAAAGAATAAAAAATAAGGCAGGGGGTGTAGCTCAGAGGTTGAATGCCCCTGGGCTCCATCCCCAGACCCTCAAACAAAACAAAACAAAAAACCCACAAATCATTATTATGGTTTTCTCTGTTATTGCAAGCCAAGCCAGAAAATATATTCCAATTATGACATGACCTGGCTATTAATATGTAATATGAAACATTAACCCAAATAAGAGTTTAAGACTATACACTCAGAATAATGTGCTGGACCAATCCAAAACTGTCTTAAATTTAAGCCCATTTGCCTTAATAACAATTTAGTTAAAAGAAAAATATAGCTCTGTCTGTATTGCTAGCCCTTTTACTTTCTTTTTCTTTTCTGTTGGCAGTACTAAGTATTGAACCCAGGAGCATCTACCTCTGAGCTACACCCCCTGCCCTATTTTTTTATCCCCCCCCCAATACTGGGGTTGGACCCTAGGGTCATTCTACCTCTGATCTACACCTTCAGCCCTATTTTTTATTCTTTATTTTGAAACAGGGTCTCATTGAGTTATAATGGGCCTAAGTAGCTGAGGCTGTCCGTGAACCCGGATCCTCCTGTTTCAGTCTCCCAAATGCTGGGATTACAAGCGTGAGCCACCACCCAGCTTTTATCCTTTATTTTATTCTATTCTTTATTTTTGAAAGAGTCTCACTAAGTTGCGAGGGCCTCACTAAGTACCTGAGGCTGGCCACAAACCTGTCATTTTCCTGACTCAGCACCCAGGTACTGAGATCACAAGTGTGCACCACCACTCCCGGCTAGCTAGCCCTTTTGCTTTCTGAGTGAGCTAACCAAAAGGTGATCTAAAATGAGCCACCATTGCCAGGTATGGTAGTGCATGCCTGTAATCCTAGTACTTAGGGGGTTGAGACAAAAGGGTTGCAGGTTCATGGCCAGCCTCAGCAACTTAGTGAGGCCCTCTGCAACTTAGCGAAACCCTGTATCAAAATAAAAAGTAAAATAGGAAGCTGGGCATGGTGGCACACACATGTAATCGAGGTACTTGAGAGGCTGAGACAGGAGAATCACAGATTCAAGGACAGTCTCAGCAAGTAGTGAGACTCTCATCAACCTAGCGAGACCCTTTTCCAAATAAATAAAACTGAGCTGGGGGAGGAGCCAGGCATGGTAGCACATGCTTGTAATCCCAGCATTTGGGAGGCTGAGACAGGAAGATCACAGTTGACCGCCAGCCTCAGCTACTTTAGATAGGCTCTATGCAACTCAGTGAGACCCTGTTTCAAAATTAAGAATAAAAAAGAGGGATGGGGGTGTAGCTCAGAGGTAGAATGCCCCTGAGTTCCATCTCCAGTACTGCAAATAAATAAATAAGGCTGGAGTCATAGCTCAAAGGTGTGCCTCTGGGTTCAGTACCTACACCTACACACACACACACACACACACACACACACACACACACACACACACACGGCAGCATAACATTATAGTAATTCTATACACTTTTTCTGGATGTTAGCAACTTTCATGCTTTAGGACTCAACTTAAAAAGAGAAGATAACCTCATATTATTTATCAACTATAGTTGGGGTTTTTACTAGTGTTTAATTATACTTGGCCAAGTATGTCATGGATAAGAAGGCTTTAATCTTCAGAAATCAGTGTCTTTCTCTACATCAAGTATACAAAAGAAACCAAATTAAAAAGCACTTGAGCCAGGCGTGGTGGTGCAAGCTTGTCATCCCCACGCTTGGGAAGCTGAGACAGGAGGATCACACAGGTTCTAAGCCAGCCTCAGCTACTTAATGAGGCTCTCAGCAACTTAGTGAGACCCTGTTTCCAAATAAAGTATAAAATAGGTTTGAGAGTATAGTCTGGAGGTAGAAAAGCCCCTGGGTTCCACCCTCAGTACCACACACACACAAAAGCACTTGGATCCAAAATGTAAAAATTTTAATGTGGATGAAGTTATGGACTTAAAATATTCAGTATTTCACAAAATTACTGACAATTCTATGATACAAATAACAAATATTTACTACTTGGCTGGTCTTAATACCAGCTAAGTTACTCTTAACTGAGTATAAAAAAAAAAAACTTGGTACCGGGCGTGGTGGTGCATGCTTGTAATCTCCGAGCTTGGGAGGAGACAGGAGGATCTCACAAGTTGAAGTCAGCCTCAGCTACTTAGTGAGGCTCTCAGCAACTTAGTGAGACCCTGTTTCCAAATAAAAAATATAAAAATAGGTCTGAGAGTATAACCCAGAGGTAGAAAGTCCCTGGGTTCTACCCCTAGCACCACCCAAAAAATAAAAATAAAAAATAAATAAAAATAAATAAACAATAAAGGGCTAGGGGTGTAGGTCAGAGGTAGAATGTCCCTGGGTTCTTTCTCAAATTAAATAAGTAAATTAAATGTCTAATATTATACTACACGTTCCACTAATGCTCTATAAATATTTCCAAATTACTGACCTCTGATTTCTTACAGAACTTCCTGATAAAATGAGATGAGACACTTTTTTTTATTAATGCCATAACTCAGAGTAAATTGATTCTCTTCAGAAGACAAATTACTTTTTCAATTTTGAGCAGATATACTTAAAGATAGGCAAAAGCAAGGACCCTTACTTTCCTTTCGATTTATATACATAACACACACAACTGACATTCAAGTATTATTTTGAAATCATGATATAAAAACTATGTTGTTCCATTTACTATAACAAGATCAAATGCTCTACTCCCAACTCAGCAATTATTGCATGAGTTGTTTCAGTGATCTGGGTCTATAAAATGAGGCTCAACCTCAATCTGTAAAGAGGCTTCCAGTTTAAAATCCACAGTCTATGAATTCTATATAACCTTTTCTACAGAACTCACTGTGACAAAGCCAACGATTATAAAAAGAAAGGATATATTCTTCTTCTCATCTACATGCAGTAAAATCTGGCCTTTATTAGCCGGGCATGGTGGCACAGGCTTGTAATCCCAGCATTCAGCAGGCTGAGACAAGAGGATCTGGGTTTGCGGACAGCCTCAGCTACTTAGTGAGGCCCTCTGCAACTCAGTGAGACCCTGTTTCAAAATAAAGAATAAAAAAACAGAGATTGGGGCATAGCTTGCAGGTAGAATGCCCCTGTGTTCCATCCCTAGTACTACAATAAAAAAAAGTCCTTTATCGAGCCCCTATTAAGTACAAGGCTTCATTTCTTCACTCAGTCCTCATTACATGCTAAAAAGTAAGTATTTATTTTACTTAGAAAGTACTAACCATCTCTTATGTCTCACTTGTCTAATTCAGGGTGGAAAGCCAGGATTCAAATTAGTGTTTAATCCCAAAGCAAGCTTGTATCTCAAACATGAATACCATACAAACTAAATAAGTAAGAGCTGGCTGAAGCAGTGGGCTGTGACTAATGGTAATTTGGGGAGAACATGGTCATCATCTTTTTTTTTTTTTTTTTTTGGTACTTGGGATTGAACCCAGAGGCACTCTACTTCCTAGCTAGATTCCTAGCTAGACCCCCAGCCCCCCCTTTTTTTTAAATTAAAAAAACAGTCTCACTAGGTTGTTCTCACTAGGTTGATGAGAGTCTTGTTAAGTTGCTGAGGCTGTCCTCAAATCTGCCATCCTCCTGTCTCACTCTCCCAAGTACTGGGATTACAGGCATGCACCACCACTCCAGGCTGAACATAGTTTTCTAATAGGGTAGCTTTGAGTCTTGTTGCTGTGTGGGAATAGACAAATAAAGCCAAATACCGTGTGTGTGTGTGTGTGTGTGTGTGTGTGTGTGTGTGTGTGTGAGAGAGAGAGAGAGAGAGAGAGAGAGAGAGAGAGAGACAGACAGACAGACAGACAGACAGACACACACACATATTTAACCTGTCTGAGTGGTAGAGTGCTTGCATGGCATGCATTAAGGCTCTGGATTTGCCCACAAGCACCATGTCCAAAAAAATAAAAAGTCCTGGGCAGTTAATTTTAGTTAGTATTACATAAATTCCCAGATAAGAACCAAAATAACAGCGACAGCAATAAAGTTTAGGCTTTAAGTCTATACCTTTGTTGAATCCTAACTCTAAGAACTTGGTTAGGCTACTTCACCTTTCTCAACCTCATTTCTCCATTTGTAAAATGAGGATATTATCACCTATTTGAAAGGTAATTAGGAATTAAAGTAGAATATAGAATATAAAGCGTTTAATGCAGTATCTAACACAAGGTAAAAACTACTATACGAAAGCTACTATTATTACCTTCCAGGATCTCAGTAACAAAGTTGTCTATGACTACAACCCAAAGTTTACCTTTAAAATGACATACCTGGTAACTTCTCTGAAAAGCTAGTTATTCTCAAATTTAAAAATTATTTATAGTCAGGCATGGTGACCCAAGCTTGTAATCCCAGTACTTGGGAGGCGGAGACAGGAGAATCAGATTCCTGGCCAGTCTTAAAAACTTAGTGAGGGTCTATTTCAAAATAAAAGAATAAATTCCTGTACCCCCCCAAAAAAAGTTTATTTACAAAAGAAACATTATACATACATATTTCCAGTAGACACTAATTACACTTCAAACCAAGTTTATCTTAAGCCTAAAATTTAAGCAAACACTTCTTTAAAAATGAGGTTGCACGCCTGTAATCCCAGTACTTGGGAGGCTGACACTGGAAGATTGAGGGTTGGAAACCAGTCAGCAACTCGGCGAGACCCTGTTTACAAATATAAAAAAAAAAAAACCTAGGACTGAGGGGAGGTAAAATGCTCCTGGATTCAATTCCCAGCACCTCACACATAAATAAATAATAAGATGTTCAAACCATGTCACTAAGAACGCGTTTACATGGAAAGCCAAAGATGTGTCCCCAAAACGATTTGAGTGGTAAAGGTCTCCACAACATCCACAACATGGTAAATATTTGCCAAAGGACCTACTTGGGTCAGCCTGCAAAGCGGGGGTCTAAACTAATAGCACCAGGAGGAACACCCGTCCTTGCAGTTGATGGGACAGGAGCAGGTGGCTCTGTGCCCCAATGAACATCGTTTTATTCTTAGCCACATGCTCAAGCCAACAGCCGGGCTTTAAACCTTCCAATCTTTCCCAACGCCCCTGTTTCGGATCTGCAGGGAGAGCGCAGGACTTCAACTCGCGGCGGTGGAGACGCCGGCTAAAGAGAAAGAGGGAGGAGCCGGCGGCGGGGGGCGTGGGGCCAGGTCAGGCGGCCGCCGGTCCCGGGCAGCCGGGCCGGGCCTGCGGAGCGCCGCTGACAGGAGCCGGCCGCCGCGGGGCTGCGCCGGGCGCAGGGGTCCCCGGCCAAGGGGGGCGCGAGGTGACCTCCAGGTCCCCGGCCTCCGTCCCCTCTGTACCCCGACCCTTCCCACGTCCCGGACCCGCCGCTCCTCTCACCGTCTCGGCTTCGGTGTGCTGGGGTCCGGCGCTCTGACCCCCCATTACCCCGCGGAGGAAATTCATCTTGTCGCTCAGCCACGGGCTTTACCAGCTCGTCGGAGAAAGAAGACAACTTCCCCCGCCCTCTGCAGGGCCTGGCCCCCAAACCCACACTCTGCACTCGGGGGCTGCGGCCACCACCGCCTCCCACTCGGCGGCCGCCCCAGCCTCCAAAGCCCGGAAACAGCCGCCGCCACCGGCCGAGATGCGCATGCGCGCGGACGTGGCGTTACGTGGCGGCTCGGAGGGCGAAGGCAAAAGGGGAGAGGAACCCGGCAGCCCCGGCCGCCAAGCCCCGCCCCCTAATCCGGCCCCGCCCCGCCCCCTGCCCCGCCCCCGCGCTGGAACACGCCCCCGCCCTGCCCTGCGCGGAGCCCTGCTGCTGGCCACCGCCACCCACGTGGTAGGGACGCTGCCCTGCCGGCTGGAGAGGATCCGATTCAGATCAGACGACGCATTTTGGCTTGCAGGTTGTTTAATTATCGCCGATCGGGACTTGCTGCAGGCTATCAAATTTGGGGTCTTATTTTGTTGAGTCAAAAGTGAAATTTTCCTTCGGCCAACGTGACAGGTAAGGGGGGTCCTGGCCCTTGGGAGGGTACGTTTGGTTTTTGGGGTTTAGCTGAAGAGTATTGTGGCCTTCTGATCCCCGCAAATTGCATTTCTTTACAGGGCTTTGTTTGGTGGTTAAAAAGGGTGCTAGAAACCCCTCATTCCACTGCCACTGGAGGGCGCGTTTCTCAGCTCTTGCTCTTCAAACCTGCTAAAAGGAATTCCTAGATCTAAACACCAGGTACACCGCTAATTTTCAAGTCTTGTGAGAAGGAACCTTGCACCTTTAGTTTAAAAAAAAAAAAAGAAAAATTAGAAATAAATTGTTCTGAAGTGTCATTTTGGCAATAAGTAGCATAATTTTTTTAAATTTTCAACCTCTGCGTTTTCTGTGTTTCTGTTTTAAACATGCACAATGTCATTTTTCCAAATAGGTATGCATGCCTGTTCCTTTTGAAATGAGGTTGGCAGGTACACATGTAAATTGATTGAGACTACACAGAATCTGCTTAGCCGACTGACTCATGCATCTCTCCACTCGGATTCCCTATAGGTCTCAGATGTAACATTTAAAATTGAACTCATAATCTTCCCTGGCCTCCCTTAAAGAATTTAAAAAAAAAATCAATAAGCTTCTACTGCGTGCCTTCCATGCTCAGTAGTACCACTGTCCAAATAATAGCCTAAGCCAGAAGGAGGAAACTGGAAAGAATGACTTTGCTTCCACATTGTCTGATCAAGTGAAGTGTATGACTTCTGTTTGTAGAATATTTCTCCAAATGTCTTATGATTTTCATCCTCTCTACTTCTGACATGGTTTAAATTCTCATTTCTCATTGAGGTTACAGCAATAGCCTCCTAACTAGTTTGTCTGCATTCAGCCCTGGCTTCCCTCCAGTGTAGTCTCCAGTCCACCCTTGGATGAACCTAACAACAAGAAAACATCTGGTCATGTCAGTCCTCTTCTTAAAAATCCTCCATTGGTTCCCCCATTCTCTGTAATACAATACAAACTCCTTAGTTTGGTACGCAAGCTGTTCGGATCTGGCTCCTGTCTACTTTTCCATCTTCTGCCTCCCCCACATGCTCCCAACATTTTTCTCTTGCCCCGGTATTCCCTAGCCCTCCCTCCTCTTTTTTTAGGCAAACTCCTACTAGTTCCTTAAGCCTCAACTCTGGCATCATCTCCTGAAAGCTTTTTTTGAAATCTGAATGCATATCCACATGCTAGAAGTTTGCACTTATTAATACATGGTGGGTGTTCAGTAAAAACTTGTTAAACCAAACCGTTAGTGACAGGACAGTGTTATCCTTTTTTGTATCTCTGTTACTACTATCTCATAAAAGGTGGTACTGATGGATAAATGAATAAGTCATTGAAAGAATATGTGACTATTGTGCTAAAGAAAGAAGGTCCTTTTTTACATCTGTGAAGTAGAATTTAGAGAACATATACCAAAAAGGTTATAATTTTGAGGGGTTTCATGGTTTTAAGCCTGGACAGTTTGGAAAATGATGGGGCAAAACTACCCAAATAATTGTATGCTAAGCATCGCCATGTGCCTTAAAACTTGACATTTGACTTCAGACATTTTCATGGGGGCATTTTGTTGCAACCTAAAAAAAGTAACTCATAAATGCTGGAATTTTTTTTTTTTTTTTTTTTTTTTTTTTTTTTGGTGGCACTGGGGTTCCTGGAAGCCCTTGTACCTCCAGGTTACACTCCCAGAACTTTTTTTTTTTTTTTTTTTTTGAAACAGGGTCTCTTAAGCCAGCACAGCTGGCTTCGAACCTGCACGATCATCCTGTCTCTGCCTCCCAAGCGTGGGGATTACAAGCGTGCATCACCATGCTCGGCTGGACATTTTTAATATCAAAGTAATCTGTGCAAGCTGGGCGTGGTGGCTCACACTTATAATCCCAGCATTTGGGAGGCTGAGACAGGGGGATCGAGGTTCATGGACAACCTCAGCTACTTAGTGAGCCCCTTTGCAACTCAGACCCTGTTTCAAAATATAGAATAAAAAAAATAGAGTTGGAGGTGTCCCTCGGAGGTAGAATGCCCCTGGGTTCCATCCCCAGTACCACACACACAAAAAAAGAAACAAGTAATGTGTGCACAAACTTTACTCCATGCCGGGCAGGGTGGCACGCTTTTATCCCAGCATTCAGAAAGCTGAGATCAGAGGATCACAGTTTGTGGACAGCCTCAGCTACTTAGTGAGACCCTGTGTCAAAATAAAGAATAATAAAAAAAAAAATAGGGCAGGGGGTGTAGCTTGGAGGTCAAATGCCCTTAGATTCTGTCCCCAGACCCGCAAAAAGAAAATTTCACCCCTCTCTGAGCCTTACTGTACCCCATCATCTGGGATGATGCTCTGAGATCAAAGAGGACTTGAGGATATCTACTTCTATTATTTGGTAATAAGATACTGCACTTTGACATTTTAGTAAAGCATTTTAAGGTACCAGCCTTGTCAAAGTATCCTGCTTTATTTTAAACTTTGGTGAGTGTAGTAGCTTACTATACTTTGGTGAGTGTAGTTGTAACAGCTTATTATGAGCTTTCCTTCATTTGACCTATTTTCTTCCCTGACAGCATCTCCTGGGCAGGAAAAAACATGGGCACGAGGGATGGACAATTGGGTACAGAGGGTGGAGCCACACACATCCCCTGGCCTCACAGTCTTGCCTCTGCTCTGGTGTCTGAGAACAGGTGGAACTGCTTTCCACCTCCAGCATCAAGAAGAGGCATAGAGCTGGGCGTGGTGGCGCATGCTTGTAATCCCCACGCTTGGGAGGCGGAGACAGGAGGATCACACAGGTTTGAAGCCAACTGTGCTGGCTTAAGAGACCCTGTTTCCAAATAAAAAAAGTATAAAAAATAGGTCTGGGAGTATAGCCCGAAGGTAGAAGGGCTTCCAGGAACCCCAGTACCACCAAAAAAAAAAAAAAGAGAGAGAGAGAGAGAGAGAAGAGGGTAAGGTATTAATCCACTTCCACTGACTGGTTTTATAGAGAAAAGTTAGGGACCATGTCTTATTCATGTTTGTACTTTTTGGCCTAATTTGGCCTAATTCTTTAACATGGTAATTGCTCAAGAACCGTTTATTAAATAAAGAAAGAGAAAACGTGAAAAAGTTGTGACTGTCTGACTTATACATTTATACTTAATTATACTTCTGACTTTCATAAATCTAAACATTCCTTGTGTGAATGCTGTGAATCATTAAAATATATATAATCCAAACTTCTGAGTAAAAAATGATTTTCCAAACCAAACAAAATTCATTGATTGTTTTTTAAAATTGCTTCTTTCAGTAGCCCACTTTCCCCGTCCTTTCATACTTTCCAATGGAAAACTCAGCAAAAACATTGAAATATCATTGCATGTGATAGCTTTATAGCTGGGAGGGGGCAAAGGATTGAAGTATTGTCCATACTTACTTGGGGAAATAAGTAGAAATGATCATTTGTATTTTAAGTACATCATATATAGTTTGTATATATGTGTGTGGGGGGGTATGTATGGTACTAGGGGTTGAACCCAGGGGCATTCTACCTCCGAGCTACACCTCCAGCCCTATTTTTTTATTCTTAATTCTTTTTTCTTTTTCTTTTTCCTTTTCTTTTTTTTTTTTTTTTTTTTGTGGCACTGGAGATTGAACCCAGAGGCATTCTACCTCTGAGCTAAACCTTCAGTCCAATTTTATTTCTTATTTGGAAATAGGGTCTCACTAAGTTGTGGAGGGCCTTGCTAAGTTGTCAAGGCTGACTTTCAACCTGCAATCCTTTTGTCTCAGCCTCCCAAGTTCTGGAATTACAGGCGTGTGCAACCAAGCCTGGCTTCATGCTTGTTTGTTTGTTTGTTTGTTTGTTTGTTTTCAGTACTGCGGATTGAACTCAGGGACATTCTACCTCCAACCTACACCACCAGCCCTATATTTTATTCTTTATTTTGAAACAGGGTCTCACTGACTTGCATAGGGCCTCACTAAGTAGCTGAGGCTGGTTTCTTTCTTTCTTTTTTTTTTTTAATATATTTCATGTCCTACCTCCTATTCTTTGTACTATCATAGTCCTACAGTTTTATTTCTATGCTATAAAACCTCTGATTCAATGTACATATCTGTTTTATTTATTTTATTTAATTTCATTTTTAAAAATTTTTTATTGGTGCATTGTAGTCATACATTTTAAATGGGATACAAGATGGTAGAGTCATATATGCACACATCACTCATTTACACCTTCCACAATTCCCACCCCATTCCCTCTCCCTCCCTGAGGCTGGTTTCAAATAGCGATCCTCCTGTCTCAGCCTCCCAAATGCTGGGATTACAAGCCTGCGCCACAACGCCTGGCTTTCCTCATCCTGTCTTAATGTGCTCTCTGGAGTACTTTTGAAGGTATTTTTAAAGCCCTAAGAATCCCTTGGAAGAGGAGAGTATGTGAAACAGGGTTCTGGAACCCCTTCCTGTTCTACCTGGTCAGTTTCATTTGTTTGTACTTCCTGTTTTATATGATCAAAGAGATTCAGAGACCAAAATGTTGAACAGCTACCCCTTTTCAAAGATATGAAATGTAACCAAAGCAAGGGCTTGGAATAGTTGAGATGTGGTATGTTCTGCCTTCACCTTTTTCAAAAGGAAAAATAAGTGTTAACTAACTCGTGTTTGTTTTTTGTTTGTTTGGGGTTCTTTTAGAATTTTATTAAATACTGGTACTCAAAACATAATAATTGCTGGGTGAGGTGGTCCACTCTTGTAATCCCAGCATTTGGGAGGCTGAGACTGGAGGATCACGGTTCATGGACAGCCTCAGCTACTTAGTGAGGCCCTTTGCAACTTAGTGAGTTTCATAATGAAGCCTAAAAAATAGGGCAGGGGGTATAGCTCGGAGGTCAAATGCCCCTGGGTTCCATCCCCAGACCCGGAAAAAAAAAGAAAAAAAAACCTACTACTACTAATAATAATTACTTAATAAAGGTTAGAGTGAGCTGGGCGTGGTGGCGCATGCTTGTAATCCCCACGCTTGGGAGGCTGAGACAGGAGGATCGCACGGGTTCGAAGCCAGCCTCGGCTACTTAGTGAGGCTCTCAGCAACTTGGTGAGACCTTGCTTCTAAATAAATTATAAAATAGGTCTGGGAGTATAGCCCGGAGGTAGAAAGCCCCTGAGTTCCACCCCCAGTACCGCAAAAATAAAATAAAGGTTAGAGTGAAGACAGATTATCTTTTGTGTGTATTATCAACTTCTTAACAACTGAACTTTAAAGATATTACCCTATACTGTATTGACTCATACTATTGAAGTCTGTCAAATGTTGCTTGATCTGGGACACAAAAGATATTTTCCCCAGGATCTGGGCTTCTGATACTTCTGACTCTGCTGCCCCTATGGTTTCTTTCTCTGGCTCCATATTTGGTCAAGGCGGCTACCATGACCAAGATCATTCTCCCATATCCCAGTTCAAGGAAGACTCCAAGCCTCCTTTCGAAAGTCTCCTTGGGCCTCACTGTATCTGACTGGGTCACGTACCTGTGTTTGGAACCAATTCCTGTAGCCTAGGGTCTGCAGTGTTCTGACTGGCTTTGAGTCCATGCCCGCTGCTAAAGCAAGGACTGGGAGGTGGGAGTCCTCCGCTCATCTCAGAGCATATGACATAAGAATTGTGGAACAGGGACATTCCTCAAAGAAAAGCTAGAATACTGTGCCAGAAAAAGCTTATTGGGAAAGAAAAGACAGTGGATGCTCACTGTATCCTCTACTGGATTTAACTGCTTGCCGGTTTGGGGGTGGTGAGGGTTGGAGATTGAACTCATGTGCAGTCTACCCCCAAGCTACCACTCTACCCTTTTTTATTTTGTTTTCCTTTTGAAATAGAGTCTTGCTAGTTTGGTGAGGCTATCCTCAAACCTATGAGCCTCCTGTCTCAACCTCCCAAATACTGGGATTATAGGTGCATGCCTGGGATTACAGATGCTTGCCAGCTTTTGTTTTGTTTTTGTGATAATAGGGATTGAACTCAGGGGCATTCTACCTCGTAAGTTGTACTCCCAGCCCTATTTAATTTTTTATTTTGACACAAGGTCTTGCTAAGTTACTGAGGGCTTTGCTCAGTTGCTGAGGCTGCCTTGAACCTACCATCCTCTGGTTTCAGCCTCTGAAGTACTGGGATTATAGGTATACCAACACACCGGCTGCTTGCCAATATTTTTTGTGTGTATGTGTGTGTGGTACTGGGGGTGGAACCCAGAGGCTTTCTACCTCCGGGCTATACTTCCAGACCTATTTTTATATTTTATTTGGAAACTGGGTCTCACTCAGTTGCTGAGAACCTCACTAAGTAGCTGAAGCTGGCTTTGAACCTGTGCGATCCTCCTGTCTCAGCCTCCTAAGTGCGGGGATTACAAATGTTCGCCATCACGGCCCGGCTAATAAAAGTAATTTTAGGTTGCATTGTATTTATATCTGCAAGCAAATCTATAGTATTTTTTAAGTACATTCCAGGTACATTTTTGTTTTTAAGAAAACACAATAAACAGAATTGCTTACTTAAATAACATCTAAATTAGGAAATCCCATTTTCAGTTCTGGAAGTTTTTTGTTTTTTGTTTGTTTGTTTTAACTATCAGGAGATTTATCAGAGTCAGATCCTGGCACTCTTGCTTTCTGCGGAGAATTTGACTGTCACCTCCCTACATTGTCTTCTTCCTTTTCCTAGAGCTGGCCAAACAGGCAGATCCTGAATAGTTGGGAAGAGATTGAAGTTTTTACTGTCCCATTACATAGCTAGACCAACGCCTTTGAAGTTCACGTTATTGGCTCATGCCAAGATTTCATAGGAGCCTACGATGATTTATTTATTTATTTTGTGGTCCTGGGGATGGAACCCAGGGACTTTCTGTCTCTTGGAAACAGGTCTCACTAAGTTGCTGAGAACCTCACTAAGTAGCTGAGGCTGGCTTCGAACCTGTGCAATCCTCCTGTCTTAGCCTTCCAAGTACTGGGATTACAAGCGTGAGCCACCATGCCCGGATCTATGATGATTTATGATGGTGTCACCTTCACTAGCAAGCTAGGGTCCCCGTGCAAGTTATGGTTGATCTGTCTCATTTGCCTGAGTCTGGTCCAAGTGAGGATGTGTAAGGGGAGAGGTTAGCAGGATTGCCTGTCTCTTGAGATAGAATATAATCTGTCAAGGTAGACTGAGTCCCCAGGCCAGTAGATAATAGCTGACCTGGACCAGAGCTTTGCAAAGCCAGTCCATACATCACCCGCTTGCTGATTCCTTTTTTTTTTTCTTTTTTGGTGTAGTGGTGGTCTTGGGATCAAACCCAGAGCTTCCAGCATGCTAAGCACATACTCTACCACAGAGCTACACCTCCAGCCACCAATTCCAGTTCTCTAAGGAACTTAATTATAAGGTGCCAATGGCCTGCGATTAGTGATTACACCACACAGATAATCAGATGCCAATGGCCTGTGACTAGTGATTACACTGCACAGATAACTCAGCTTGGTAACTTTCAGATGTTAGGGGGCTATCAAAAACTGGCATAGGCAGGTGGTTAAAAGAAAGAAGAGGGCCAGGTGTGGTGGTGCACGCTTGTAATCCCAGCATTTGGGAGGCTGAGACTGGAGGATCACAGTTCACGGACAGCCTCAGCTACTTAGTGAGGCCCTCTGCAACTCAGTGAGACCCTGTTTCAAAATAAAGAATAAAAAATAGGGCAGGGTGTGTAGCTCTGAGGTCGAATGCCCCTGGGTTCCATCCCTAGACAGAGAGAGAAAGAGAGAGAGAGAGCGAGAGAGAGAGAGAGAGAAAGAAAGAAAGAAAGAAAGGAAGAAAGAAAGAAAGAAAGAGTTGGGTGTGGACATCATTTTCCAGCAGCTCAGGAGAGAAGATGAAAGGGTGAGATCATAAGGACACAGAGGCAAAGGAGACAAGTCTTATTTTGGCCTAACCTGAAACAGCTCTACCCTGGATCTCACAAGCACCATACTAGTTTTGAGGAGCTGAAAGAGCTGGAAGAGCTCCAGCTTGCCTTCCACATGGCGTTGCACGCTACCTGGCCTGTCCCCACCTGCCATGGACACACACATGGCCTTCCCAGGGCAGGGCCACAGTCTGTGGGAGCATAAGTGACCCAAATCCAAATCCAAGAGGTACTCCCGCAGATGTTTGACAGTGACTCCAAACAGCTCCTAATCCAACAGTCTCCACAAGTTGCTGCAGCAACCACCTTCCTGCCTGTCAGAGTGCTGCTAGCTAGGTCTGGTTCTAGTATCTGGGTCAGAGCAAAATGACTGCACTGATACTTTGGTATTTACTTGATGGTATGATAAATATCAGGATCTTTGCTTTTTGAAAGGTCAGAATTCATACCATTAAAACAAATCAGTGAGCCGGGTGTGGTGGCACAGGCTTGTAATACCCCGCTTGGGAGGCGGAGACAGGAGGATCGTGCAGGTTCGAAGCCAGCCTTGCGCGCTGGCTTAGGAGACCCTGTTTCCAAATAAAAATATAAAAAATAGGTCTGGGAGTGTAGCCCGGAGGTAGAAGGGCTTCCAGGAACCCCAGTACCACCAAAAACAAACAAACAAGCAAACAAACAAAAAACCAAAACAAAACAAAAAAAAATACAAATCAGTGCCGGGCGTGGTGGCACACTCTTGTAATCCCCGCCCACGCGTGGGAGGCGGAGACAGGAGGATCGCGCTGATTTGAAGCCAGACCCGCTGGCTTGAGAGACCCTGTTTCCAAAAATAATAAAGTATAAAATAGGTCTGGGAGTGTAGCCCAGAGGTAGAAGGGCTTCCAGGAACCCCAGTACCACCAAAAATAAAAAATAAAAAATCAGTGAGTCAAATGTGATGCATTCCTGTAATATCAGTACTTGGGAGCCTGAGAAAGGAGGATCACTGGTTCAAAGCCAGCCTCCGCAATTTATGCCTTCATTTATCATTATCATTATAAAAATAATAATTATTATTATTAATTTTGCTATACTGGGGATGGAACCCAGGGGCATTCTACCTCTGAGCTATACCGACAGCCCTATTTTTTATTCTTTATTTTGAAACAGGGTCTCACTGAGTTGCAAAGGACCTCACTGAGTAGCTGAGACTGGCCGCAAATCTGAGATCCTCCTGTCTCAACCTCCCAAATTCTGGGATTACAAGCGTGCACCACCACGCCCGCTGTCTGCCTCAGCCATTTAAAAACAATTTTTTTTTTTTTTTGGCAGTACTGGGGATGAAATCCAGGGGCATTCTACCTCTGAGATATGCCCCAAGCCCTGTTTTTTATTTTTTATTTATTTTTATTTATTTTTTTCGGGTCTGGGGATGGAACCCAGTGACATTTGACCTCCAAGCTATTTTTTTACACCCGCTGCCCTATTTTTTTTTTATTCTTTATTTTGAAACCAGGTCTCACTGAGTTGCAGAGGGCCTCACTAAGTAGCTGAGGCTGTCTGTGAACCGCAATTCTCCAGGTCTCAGCCTCCCAAATGCTGGGATTACAAGCATCTGCCATCACGCCTGGCTTTTTTTTTTTTTTTTTTTTTTTTTTTGCGGGTCTGGGGATGGAACCCAGGGGCATTTTACCTCCGAGCTACACCCCTGCCCTATTTTTTATTCTTTATTGTGAAACCGGGCCTCACTGAGTTGCAGAGGGCCTCACTAAGTAGCTGAGACTGGCTGCAAATCTGCGAACCTCCTGTCTCAGCCTCCCAAATGCTGAGATAACAAGTGTGTGCCACCACGCCTGGCTAGCCTCAGGAATTTAACAAGACTCTCAGCAATTTAGCATGACCCTGTTTCAAAATAAAAAGTAAGCCAAATGTGCTAGTGCCTGCTTGTAATCCCAGTAGTTTGGAGACTGAGAAAGGAAGATCATGGATTTGAGGCCGGTTTGAGCAATTTACTTAGACCATTTCAAAATCAAAAGTAAAATAGGTCTGGGAATGTAGTTCAGAAGTAGAATGCCTTAAATTCGATCCTCATTACCACAAAAAATAACCTAAAAATAAAAAATAAAATTGGCCTGGGAGTGTAGCTTGAAGTAGAATGCGCCTGAGTTCAATCCCCGATAGTGCACATGCACACGCAAGCGTGCGTGTTGTACACACACACGTACGAATAAGGAATACAATTAGTGCAACAACTCTGTACTTCACACATTTCATTTGAGCACACATTAGCAATCCCCATCAACTTCAGAAGAGCCCTGGGCATGTCTGATGGGTTGGTGCGGCTGGAATTCCATGCCCTGCTGCAGCTTTAGCTCTGCTGCCTGGAGATTTTAGAGCCACGGCCCCTGTAGCTACCCAGCTCTGGCCAGAGCTTCTTGCTGCCTCAGTTGTTTTGAGTTTTTGGTTTTGTTTTGTTTCTGCCAGCTTGGGAGGAATGGCCCTTCCACAGCCTGATGAGCCCCTTTATTCAAAAAGCTTTTCACGTGGGATCCCCGCCCTCTGTTGGGGGGAGTTGCAGAAGCTCACTGATAGGGAGTACAAGTGCTTTCAGCAGAAGAGGAAGGAATGCAGGAAGGGAATAAAGTGGTGAGAGTGATCCAAGAAACTGAATGAAACTGCTGACTAATATCTGCAGCTAGAGTATTACACCCACATAGTTTTTTTTCCTCCAGAACTTAAAATAGCTCAGTATACCAGAATACTCAGAATACTGAAAACAGATGTGCTTGGTTTCTTGACTTACTGATTCAGCCAACACTGTGTCCCTGTCCTCAGTGCCAGGCCCTGCCATAGGTTCCCTTCCATCCGTATCTTGTTTAGGAGTTCCGGAAGTTCCTACTACTATTTCACAGTAAGAGGACCCAGTGTACTACAGGCCAGAAAGGCACATTTTCTTTGCAAACCTAGACAGACCTGGCTTTAATTCTGGTCTTGCCTCTTTTGGACTATGTGGCCTTAGGAAAGTTACTTAACTTTGCTGTCTCTATTGCGATTACCATGCAAAACAACAGAAAACCAAACTGAAGTTTCTTGAATAAATCAAGAAGTAGGCAGCTTGGGGCTAATACAGAGGTTCTAGGACACCCTCTGGCTCCATATTGGAATCTGTCTGCACAGCCAGACTTGATATTAGGCCAACTTTGTGATTATAACCTGGCCACTCCATCTCCAGCATTGCATTCCTTGTTTTGGGCAGGAAGAAAAGTAACGATCACGAAAAAAAATAAGTGTACACAGACTGGACATCTTTTACTCCCGTCTTTCACTCTTTTAGTTCCTTGTTTTGAACCTTGTTGTGATCCTCTTGTCTCAGCCTCCCAAGTACTGGGATTACAGGCATGCACTACCATGCCTGATGTGATATTATTTTGATCAGTTGTTATAAAGTATTGTCTGCCAATCTTCTTCATTGTGTAGCTGCTATTTTTCCCCTTTGTAATTGATAATTATTCTTTTCAGACATGCTTTGTTATTACTACATAAATATCCTGTTTGGGGCTGGGGACTGGAGATAATTGTAGAGCACTGCATAGCATTGACAGGGCCCTAGATTCCATCCTTCGCATGGTAAAAAGTAAACCAAAATAATCCTGTTTCTCCTCAAACTTTCACTCTCCAGTTTTAGCATCAACTCATCCCCCTGCCCCCGAATCAATAGTCGTTGCTGAAACACTTTCTAGGAAGCTCCATTTTTCAACTTAAACCTATTTTGTTAATAATTTAGTTGTGAGTGCCGGGCGTGGTGGCGCACGCTTGTAATCCCCGCGCTTGGGAGGCAGAGACAGGAGGATCGCGCAGGTTCGAAGCCAGCCGCGCGCGCGGCTTAGGAGACCCTGTTTCCAAATAAAATGTTAAAATAGGTCTGGGAGTGTAGCCCAGAGGTAGAAGGGCTTCCAGGAACCCCAGCACCACCACCAAAAAAAAAAAAAATAATAATAATAATAATAATAATAATTTAGTTGTGAGAATGTCTGGGAACTGCTTTTTTTTTTTCTTTTCTTTTCTTTGTACTGAGGATTGAACCTAGAAATTTCCTACTTAAATGCCACACCCCCAGTCCTACTTTCTATTTATTTATTTGTTTATTTGTAGTGGGGATGGAACCCAGGGAAATTCTACCTTTGAGCTACACCCCCAGCCCTACTTTTTATTCTTTATTTTGAAACAGGGTCTCACTAAGTTGTAAAGGGCCTCACTAAGTAGCTGAGGCTAGCTGTGAACCTGTCATCCTCCTGCCTCGGCCTCCCAAGTACTAGGATTACAAGCGTGTGCCACCACGCCCAGCTTGCCAATCCTACTTTCGATATTTATTTACTTATTTATTTATTTATTTGGTACTAGGGATTGAATGCAAATGCATTCTACCCCTGAGCTACATCCTCAACCTGACTTTATTTTTTATTTTGAAACAAGTCTCACTAAATTGCTGAGGCAAGTCTCAAGCCTGTTACTCTCCTATCTCAGCCCCCCAAATACTGGGATTATAGATACGTGCCACCATGTCCACCTGTTGTTTTGCCTTGATATGGGCATAGTCACTTACTAGAGAAGGAAGAATAAAAACTAGATAAGCAACTTGCCAACCTAATATCATTGTTTTAAGTATTAAGTTAAATGACAATTGGTATTTTATAATATCTGTCCCCAAAGCTGGGTGTGGTGGTGCACGCTTATAATCCCAGTGCTTGAAGCCAGCCTCAGTTACTTAGTGAGGCTCTCAGCAACTTAGTGAGACCCTGTTTCCAAACAAATTATAAAATAGGGTTGGGGGTATAGCCCGGAGGAAGAACGCCCCTGGGTTCTATCCCCAGTACCGCAAAAATAAATGAATAAATAAATATAAATAAATAAATAAATAAATAAGACTAAAAAATTTGACTGGGGATGTAGCTCAAAGGTAGAGTGCCCCTGAATACCATCTCCCATGCTGAAAAAAAACTTCTGGGAATGTATCCTGGAAGTAGAAAGGCCCTGGGTTCCATCTCTAGTACCCCCCCCACACACACACACACACAAATCTGTCCCCAACCTATAAGAACAAGGTTTTTTCTTTTGATCATCTTTGATCAAACAGCTAGAAGATAGCAGAACAGATTTGCAAACTTTAGCCACTATATATCTTGGCCGATTTTAGAAATTCTCAAAACTTTTGGCACCCCCTCCAGCTTTCTGGCAAAAACTTTCTGCTAAATTAATCCATAGGGCCGGGTGTGGTGGCGCACGCTTGTAATCCCCGTGCTTGGGAGGCTGAGACAGGAGGATCGCACGGGTTCAAAGCCAGCCTCAGCTACTTAGTGAGGCTTTCAGCAACTTAGTGAGACCCTGTTTCCAAATAAAATATAAAAAAGGTCTGGGAGTATAGCCCAGAGGTAGTAACCCTCTGGGTTCCACCCCCAGTACCACCAAAAAAATATATAATAATAATAAATAAATAAATAAATAAATAAATAAAATTTTAAAAATGGGTCTGGGAGTATAGCCCAGAGGTAGAAACCCTCTGGGTTCCACCCCCAGTACCACCACCAAAAATAAATAAATAAATAAATAAATAAATAAATAAATAAATAAATAAAATGGGTCTGGGAGTATAGCCTGGAAGTAGAAACCCTTGGGTTCCACCCCCAGTACCACCAAAAAAATAAAAAAATTAATTAATCCAAAGGACTATTTGTGAAATGGTTCTGTTAAGTAGAGGAAGATTGTATGTGTATGTATGTATTTTTGTGTGTGGTACTGAGGACTGAACCCAGGAGCATTGTACCTTCAGGCTACACCCCCAGCCCTGTTTTCTCCTCTTCCTTCTTCTTGGTCTTCTTCTTCATCTTCATCTTTGTCTTCTTCATCCATGTCTCCTCCTCCTCCTTTTCCTCCTTTTTCCCTCCTCCTCCTCCTCCTCCTCCTCCTCCTCCTCCTCCTTCTCCTCTTCCTCCTCCTCCTCTTCCTTGTACTGGGGATTGAACCCAGGGTTATTCTACCTCTGAGCCACATCCCAGAGCTGTTTTATTTCTCATTTAGAGACAGGTTCTCCCTAAGTTGCTGAGAGCCTCACTAACGTGCTGAGGCTGTCCTCAAGCCTGCAGCCCTCTGGTCTCAGCCTGCTAAGTGCTGGATTACAGGTGTGCAGCACTACTACACCAGGCAAGAAAGACAGTATTCTGTGTATGCTAAATAAAAACTGGATTCAGATTTGTATTTGGATATTTTGCACATCCTTTATTGTCGAAACAATTGTTCTCTTTTGGGGAAATGGCTATTCATTTGTTCCCCAACCAGTCATAATTGGGAAAGACCTGGGAGGGGGGAAAGAAAAGAATAATCACATTTATAAATAAACACAATAATGTGTTTATTGATTCTTTGCAGTTTTAAAAATATTTAACAGGGAGAGAGAGCTGTAAAAAATTTTCCTCTCCTGCCTGCCAAAAGAATTGGAATTGTAAGTTTTCCTTGTCACAGAATCAGAATGAATAACATGAAAATTTAATATCAATTGGCAGCAAAACCTCACTTCATTTATCTGAGAATTTTACACTTACCATGAAATAATACCAATACATGACAAGAATAAAGTATGAAGCTGAAACAGGAATAAATCAGGATACAGAATCACATATGCAAAATGATCACAGCTAAGTTTAAACTATAGACATAGGAAAAAGCTTAGAAGGAAATGTGGTAAGATGTGAATTAATAGTGGGTATATATTGGCCGGTGTTGGGGCGTACACTTGTAATCCCAGCATTTGGGAGGCAGAGACCAAAGGATCGCAGTTCGCAGACAGCCTCAGATACTTAGCAAGGCCCTTTGCAACTCAATGATATAAAAATATAAAAATACAGCCTCTCTGTTTCAAAAATGTAAAAATACAACCGGGCGTGGTGGCGCACGCTTGTAATCCCAGCATTCGGGAGGCTGAGACCGGAGGATTGCGGTTCGCGGACAGCCTCAGCTACTTAGTGAGGCCCTCTGCAACTCAGTGAGACCCTGTTTCAAAATAAAGAATAAAAAATAGGGCAGGGGGTGTAGCTCAGAGGTCAAATGCCCCTGGGTTCCATCCCCAGACCCGCAAAAAGAAAAAAAAAAAATAGGGCTGGGGGTTTAGCTTGGAGGTAGAATGCCCCTGAGCTCCATCCCCAGTACTGCAACAAACAAACAAAAAAGTAGGTATATTTTGCTGGGTTGTGGTGGTGCATGCTTGTAAGTCCAACATTTGAGAGGCTGAGACAGGAGGATTGCTGTTCCAGCACAGCCTTAGCCACTTAGTGAGGCCTTCTGCAACTTAGTGAGACCTTGTTTCAAAATAAAGAATAAAAAAAATAGGAGTGTATCTTGAAGGTAGAATGCCCCTGGGTTCCATCCCCAGTACAATACACACACACACACACACACACACACACACACACACACACACACACACAAAGAGCAGGTATATTTTAAGCCGGGCTTGGTGTATGCCTATAGTCCCAGTACATGGGAGGCTGACACAAGATGATCAAGGGTTCAGGGCCAGCCTTAGCAACTTGGTGAGACACTCAGCAACTTAGTGAGACCTTGTTTCAAAATAAGAAATAAAGCTAGGCATGGTGGCACACACTTGTAATTCCAGGATTTGGGAGCCTGAGACTAGAGGATCGTGGTTCACAGACAGCCTCAGCTACTCAGTGAGACCCTGTTTCAAAATAAAGAGTAAGAACTAGGGCTGGGAGTATGACTTGGAGGTATAATGCACCTGGGTTCCATCCCCTGTACCAAAATAAATAAATAAAGGAAGAAAGAAAGAAAGTAGGGCCGATGGCATGACTTGGAGGTACAGTGCCGTTGGGTTCAGCTCAGTACCAAAAGCAGGCAAACAAAAAATAGGTATATTTTGATGGAAGGATCCTGGATGATATTTTATTCTTTATACTTTCCCATAATTTCCAGCTTTTTTTTTTTTTTTTTTTTTTGCCTCTGGCCTACACTCCCAGACCTATTTTATATTTTATTTGAAACAGGGTCTCTTAAGCCAGCAAGGCTGTCTTCGAACCTGCGCGATCCTCCTGTCTCGGCCTCCCAAGTGCGGGGATTACAAGTGTGCGCCACCACGCCTGGCTAATTTCCAGCTTTTTAAAAACTAATAAAAAAAAACAATAACAGACTTAGAAAACACATGCAAAAAAACCGTTGTGGAAAAGAAACGCCATCTGGCACCTTGACAGAACAATTCATGTGCTTGGGAGGGGAGGCCTGGGGGCCCACATTGCAGCTGATGCCTGAGCCCAAATCTTATCTCACTCTCTTTGGTACCTCTTTGGTACCAGCTCTATTCTTTCCTTTCCTTGGCTTCATAGAAAGAACATTACTCTTTAAATCTAGACAGTCTCAGCTGGGCGTGGTGGCGCACGCTTGTAATCCCCGTGCTTGGGAGGCAGAGACAGGAGGATCGCACAGGTTCGAAGCCAGCCTCATGGTTTAAGAGACCCTATTTCCAAATAAAAATATAAAAATAGGTCTGGGAGTGTAGCCCGGAGGTAGAAGGGTTTCCAGGAACCCCAGTACCACCAATAAATAAATAGTCTCGGATTTGAACCCCTGCTTCATCATTGAATTATTTGGCGAAGCATCTACTGTGCCATGAGGGATTTACCAGTGGTTCAGACACATAAGACAGCCTTTGTGGAAGTCACAGACTGGAGAGAGGAAACAGTATGATTTTGGAGATCCTGGAAAGATCCCTGGATCAAAAAATGTCTGCCCAACCAATCAGATGATTACAAAGTACAAAATTGTGCCACGTAGGTCTTAGGTTTTCTGGTTGACACATTTTTTTTTTTTTTTTGTATTAGGTATTGAACCCTGGGGCATTCTGCCTCTGAGCTACACCCCCCAGACCATTTTTGGTTTTTTTTTGCAGCGCTGAAGATTGAACTGAGGGGTGTTCTACATCTGACCTATACCTCCAGCCCTATTTTATTTTTTTATTTTGAAACAGGGATAGTCTCACTAAGTTGTTGAAAGCCTTGCTAAATTGTTGAGTTTGATCTCAAGCCATCAATGCTCCTGCCTCAGCCTCCCAAGGGGTGTGCCACCATGACCAACTCAACAAACATGTTTTTTTTTTTTTTTTTTTAATGTTTTTGCAGTACTAGGGATGGGACCCAAAGGCCTCTACCTCTGAGCTACGCCCCCAGCCCATTTATTTATTTATTTATTTATTTATTTATTTATTTTTATTGGTGGTGTTGGGATCCTGGAAGCCCTTCCACCTCCGGGCTACACTCCCAGACCTATTTTATATTTTTTATTTGGAAACAAGGTCTCTTAAGCCAGTGAGGCTGGCTTTGAACCTGCGTGATCCTCCTGTCTCCGCCTCCCAAGCACGGGGATTACAAGCGTGCGCCACCACGCCCTTTTTTTTTTTTTTTTTTAATTTTGAAACAGGGTCTCACTGAGTTGCAGAGGACCTCAGTAAGTAGCTGAGGCTTTCTGCAAACCACAATCCACCTGTCTCAGCCTCTCAAATACTGGGATTACAACAAACATGTTTTTGAAAATCAAATGTCAGTGGAAAGAGGACATTATCACTAGACTTAACAGCCCTTTCTATATTAGTGTGAACTATTTCTGTTATATATCTCTAGACCTCTGTGAGCGTCATGCTTTGCAAAAATAAACATTTTAATTGAAGAGGGGATCATTAGGTACTATTCAGCAAGAGTAGACTTGAGAGCATTTCAGGGTAGGCAGTGTGACAAGCCTGTGGGAAAAGGTGACTTAGGAAAAGCAAGAAGAATGCAAACAGGAAAATAAATAATGGGAAGATTCAGAGAAATAGATTTCACCCTTAATTTATAAGTTTGTCTTGGGGAGACACAGAAGGCTGCTCAAGCTTTCTCCTGAAGGGAAAAGGGGACCTAACCATCTGGGTGTTCCTCAGGCTTTTATCTGGCCTTCCTAGAACCCACACATCAGCAAATACTCCTAGAGATAACATCTCCCTTACAAAATGTACAGGACATGAGTAAGAATCAGTAATAGACCCCCACTGGGGTGTAAGTGTGTGTGTGTGTGTGTGTGTGTGTGTGTGTGTGTGTGTGTGTGTGTGTGTGTTTATTATTTATTTATTTGTTTATTGGTGGTGCTGGGGTTCCTGGAAGCCCTTCCACCTCCGGGCTACACTCCCAGACCTATTTTATATTTTTATTTGGAAACAGGGTGTCTTAAGCCAGTGAGGCTGGCTTCGAACCAGCATGATCCCCCTGTCTCCGCCTCCCAACGCGGGGATTACAAGCGTGCGCCACCACGCCCGGCTGTGTGTATTTATTTTGAAACAAGGTCTCACTATAAATTGTTGAGTCTGGCCTCAAACCTGTGATCTTTCTGTTTCAGCCTCCCAAGTACTGGGATTACAGGTATGCACCACCACACCTGGCTTGTTTTTAGAATTTTAAACAGGGTCTCACTAAGTGTTCAGGGCCTTGCTAAATTGCTGAGGCTGACCTTGAACATGCAATCCTCCTGTCAGAGCCTTCCACATAGCATTACAAGCATGTGCCATCACACCCAGCTTTGTATGTGTGTATGCGTGCACGCGCACATGTGTGTGAGTGGGTGGTAATGGGGATTGAGCCCATGTGAATTCTACCTCTGAGATACACCCCCAGTCCTTTTTATTTATTTAATTAAATTAATTTATTTTGTTTTTTTGTTTTTTGTTTTTGCGGTACTGGGGATGGAACCCAGGGACATTCTACCTCCAAGCTACACCCCCAGCCCAATTTTTTATCCTTTATTTTGAAACAGGGTCTCATTAAGTTGTAAGGAGGCTCACTAAGTAGTACCTGAAGCTGTCCTCGAACCATGATCCTCCTGTCTCAGCCTCCCAAATGCTGATCTGCCACTAAGCCCAGCTTCCTTTTTATTTTAGGTTTTTTGTTTTTTGAAACAGGGCCTCACCAGCTCGCTGAAAGCCTCACTATGTTGCTGAAGCTGTCCTCCAAACTGCTATCGTATCTCAGCCTCCCACATAATGAGATTACAGGCATGTGCCACCAGGCCTGGCTCTTTCTTTTTTTTTTTTTTTTTTTAATTTTGAAATAGAGCCTCACCAATTTACTACACACTGGCCTGGAACCTGCTGGTCTCGAATCTTCTACCTTAGCCTCTCTAGTTCTGGAATTACAGGTGTGCATTGATGCACCTGACTACTTGCTCACATTTTTTAATTAATTAATTTTTTTTTTTATTTTTTGGTGTGTGGTACTGGGGATGGAACCCAGGGACATTCTACCTCTAAGCTACACCCCCAGCCTGATTTTTTATTTTTTATTTTGAAACAGGGTCTCACTGAGTTGCAAAGGGCCTCACTAAGTAGCTAAGGCTGTCGGTGAACTGTGATCCTCCTGTCTCAGTC
Organism: Muscardinus avellanarius; assembly: GCF_963383645.1. NCBI lineage: Eukaryota > Metazoa > Chordata > Mammalia > Rodentia > Gliridae > Muscardinus > Muscardinus avellanarius. The sequence goes on from NC_137791.1 coordinate 77,910,850, forward strand.
TCCCAAATGCTGGGATTAAAAGCGTGCGCCACCACGCCCGGTCCTTGCTCACATTTTTAAATAGCAGTTTAACTGTCAGAGACCTCCAGAACCCTGATAATAACCAAGATTTGAGTGAGTGGGTGCCGATGCCGAGGTCCTGCGATCGTTCTTGCTTGCATCTCTGCATCCTCCCCGGGTCGACCTTCACCTCTTTAGAAGTCAAACCTCTCCCCCTGTCACTCTGAAATGGCATCACTTGCAATTGTGAGAGAGTAGAAGGGCCTCTCTTGTTTAAAAGAACAGAAAGGCTTGACCTAAAATACTTCCAGATCAAAGAAGGGTTGATTGTAAGGATATAAAGGAGTCTTAAAAAAAGAAAAAGTCAAAAGTCAGGACTCAAGAGAGTCTGACCTCATGAGAACTAGAGTTAGCATACGGTCCCTGTGGTTCGCTCATGTTGGTGCGTGTGTCTGTTAGGCCTCAGAGTTTGTTGGTGTGTTTGTTTGTTTGTTGGTGTGTTTGTTTGTTTGTTTTGGGGGCGGACTCTTCCATTTCCTTGCTTCTCTCTGAGATCAGCTTTTTCTGTGAACTCATACCCTCTCTGGGGCCAGCTCGAACTCCACACTCCTCACATCTCAGCCCCCAGACGCTGAGTGACTGCAAATCTGATTGGATTCTGCTTCAGGTTACCTCTCGTGTGTGTGTGTGACTGGGGATTGAACCAGGGACATTCTACTCTGAACTATATGCCCAGCCCTATTCTGTTTTTTATTATTTGATCTCACTAGGTTGCTGAGAGCCTCACCAAGTTGCTGAGGCTGACTTCAAACCCGTAATTTTATCTCAGCCTCTCAAGTACTGGGAATGCAGGCATGGGCCGCCATGCCCGGCTTTCCATTTGTTTTTCATCTGACAAACCTTTTCTCTTGTCAGAACTCATGGAGACAAGGAAAGACTGCCTTCTTGGTTTCTCAGATTGAGTCATCCGCAGGCCTACAAAAGCTGTCCCAACAGACCCTGGACTGATATATATATATATATATATATATATATATATTTTTTTTTTTTTTTTTTTTAAACAGGGTCTCACTAAGTTGCTGAAAGCCTCACTAAGTAGCTGAGGCTGGCTTCGAACCTGTGTGATCCTCCTGTCTCAGCCTCCCAAGCGCGGGGATCACAAGCGTGCTCCACCACGCCCAGCTATATATATAATTTTTTTTGCAGTATTGAGGATTGAATTAAAGGGCATTCTTTCTCTGAGCTTCACCCCCAGCCCTATTTTTATTCTTTTTTAATTTTTTTTTTTTTTGCGATACTAGGGATGGAACCCAGGGGGATTCTACCTTTGAGTGACACCCATAGCCCTATATTTTATTCTTTATTTTGAAACAGGGTCTTACTAAGTTGCAAAGGACATCACTAAGTAGCTGAGGTCTTTAAGTAGTCGGCAAATTGCCATCCTCCTGTCTCAGCTTTCTGAATGCTGGGATTACAGGTGTGTACCACCTGCATTGCTCTTATTCTTTCTCTTTCTTTCTTTTCTTCTTTCTTTCTTTTCTTTTTTCTTTCCTTTCTTTCTTTCCTTCTTCTTTCTTTCTTTGCGGTACTGGAGATGGAACCCAGAAGCATTCTACTTCCAAACTTCACCGCCATCCCCATTTCTTCATTCTTTGTTTTGAAACAGGGTCTTACTGAGTTGCAGAGGGCCTCACTAAGTAGCTGAGGCTGGCCTTGATCCTGCGATCCTCCTGTCTCAGCCTCCCAAGTACTGGGGTTACAAGAGTGTACCACCATGTCTGGCTATAAGCTATTGTGAATTTTAATAGTAGCATTATGCCTAGCAACTAGCACAGTGCCTGCTGTATGGTGAGATGCTTGATATGAACTTTTCTTTACATTTTTCCACTGCAACTAGCCAGTGTTCACTTATGTTGTTTTATAAAATTGAAGCCAAGGATGCTGGATGTGGTGGCGCACGCTTGTAATTCCCGCGCTTGGGAGGCTGAGAAAGGAGGATCGCACAGGTTCGAAGCCAGCCTCAGCTACTTAGTGAGGCTCTCAGCAACTTAGTGAGACCCTTTTTTCAAATAAAATATAAAGAAAAATAGGTCTGGAAGTATAACCTGGAGGTAGAACAACCCCCTAGATTCCACCCCCAGTACCACACACACACACACACACACACACACACACACACACACAATGAAGCCAAGGGTTATCAGAGCCGATTTGTAGTTACCCAAGTTAGAGTCTAGGGTAAACGATGAGATTGAAGGGAAGGGAATCTAGAATAACAGGTTAGCAACACTTAAAACAGATGATACCATAAAAAAAAAAAAGGCGCTCTCTAGCGGGTATGGTGGCGTACCTGTTATCCCAGTTACTCAGGGGGCTGAGGAAGGGGAGGAGGATCACTAGTCCAAAGTAATCTTCTGCAATTTAGCAAGAACCTGTCTCGAAATTAAAAAGAAGAAGAAGAAGAAGAAGAAGAAGAAGAAGAAGAAGAAGAAGAAGAAGAAGATATAAAAGGATGATAGCTCAGTGGTAGGACAACCCTGGACTCAGTCTTTTTTCTTTCTTGTGGTGCTTGCATATGCTGACAGCTTTACTACGGAGCTGTGTCCCCAACCCCAAGATCACACACTAAACTTAGCACTGAAAATCCCAGTGAGGAGGATGAACAGGACCATAATATCATCATTCTGTTCTCAAGGTGTCTGTACCCTCTCCTTAGGTCTCAGAAATTGTTGCTGCCACCTGCATATTGGCCGCTGGGAGGCGCTGCCCCCCATCGGGCCGTGGTGGAGTTGGCGTGAGTCGCATTTTCAGCCTTTCTGGGTTCTAGCTGTTAGGGGACACATATACCACCAGCCAGTAAGCCCAGAGGGTGACACGGACTGACATCGGTCTAGATAATCTGGCTATAAGGAGTTTATTGATCCTCAGCTTGTGGTTTACTTCTATTCTGTCTTCCTGGTGCTTGGACTTTTTGCAGACCAGATCCTTCTTATTCCCCGCATTCAGGAATCATTTGCCAGGCCTGGTACTAGGGGCTGAAGTAAAACAAAACATACAGGTCAGCGGGGTGTGGTGGCGCATGCCTGTAATCCCCACGCTTGGGAGGCTGAGACAGGAGGATTGCACAGGTTCGAAGCCAGCCTCAGCTACTTAGTGAGGCTCTCAGCAACTTAGTGAGACCTTGTTTCCAAATAAAATATAAAATAGGTCTGGGAGTATAGCCCGGAGGTAGAAAGCCCCTCGGTTCCATTCCCAGTACCACCAAAACAAACAAACAAACAAACATACAGGTCTCCTCTCAGAACGAGAAATTTAGAGGGGGGAGAAACGTAGTCACTTAGACTCCTCAAGACTAGGCAAGAGACAGGGTGTGGGAGGGTCCTCGCAGCCTTCCCAAGACTCACTCCCTGGTCCCTAGTTTTCTGATTTGAGATTGAGAAGGATGCCGCCCTTTAGGCAACACCTGTCCCCTTGTAGGGGCAGCCAGTGCAGCACACAGAGCAGTCCTCACGCTTTCATAATAGAGGATCTGCCTTTTACATACACATCTGAAATAAATTTTTATTTCATGTAGACATTGGCTGAAAATCAGGCAGTATTCGTAGTTATAGTGTTTAATGAAAATCAATTAGTTTGTATATTAAATTAGGATTTTTTTTTTTTTTTTTTTTGCAGTACTGGGTATTGAATCCAGAGACAATCTACCTCCAGGCGACACCCCCAGCCCTATTTTTAATTATTTTTTTAAAATTTTTTTATTATTTATTTATTTATTTTGGTAGTACTGGAGGTGGAACCAGGAGCTTTCTACCTCCGGGCTGTACTCCCAGACCTCTTTTATATTTTATTTGGAAACAGGGTCTCACTAAGTTGCCAAGAGCCTCACTAAGTAGCTGAGGCTGGCTTCAAACCTGTGCGATCCTCCTGTCTCAGCCTCCCAAACACAGGGATTACAAGCATGCACCACCATGCCCGGCTTATTCTTTATTTTAAAATAGAGTCTAAGTTGCAGTGGGCCTCACTAAGTAGCTGAGGCTGGCCAGGAACCTGTGATCCTCCTGCCTCAGCCTTCCAAGTACTGGGATTACATGTGTACGCCACCACACTTGACTAGGTTAAGATGTGTATGTATTTTATTCTTTAAATCAATAGTTTTACTGAAATATTGCTTTCAGACAGGAATGGTGGTGCACACTTGTAATCCCAGTACTTGGGAGGCTAGAGCAAGAGGATCACAAATTCAAGGCCAGCCTCAGCAACTTACTGAGACCCTTCACAACTTGGTGAGACCCTGTTTCTAAAGGTTGGGGGATGCCGGGCGTGGTGGCTCAGGCTTGTAATCCCCACCCTTGGGAGGCTGAGACAGGAGGATCACACAGGTTCAAAACCAGCCTCTGCTACTTAGTGAGGTTTTCCACAACTTAGTGAGACCCAGTTTCCAAATAAAAAAGTGTATATTTAAAAAAAAAAAAAAAAGGTCTTGGAGAATAGCCCGGAGGTAGAAAGCCTCTGGGTTCTATCCCCAGTACCAATAAATAAATAAATAAATAAACAAACAAACAAACAAATAAATAAATAAATAAAGGTCTGGGGGTGTAGCTCAGAGGTAGTATACCCCTGGGTTCAATCCCCAGTACCACACACACAAAATAAGTATTTCTTTCACTAAATCAAATTCTTATATGAATAAATGCCATAAAGTTTGTAAATATACAAGTATAATTTTATTTTTTTGGTGGGAGATGCTGGGGTTCACATACAGGGCCTCAAACATGCTAGGCAAGTACACAAGTTCATTTTCATTTCTTAAAATTTCTTTTTGCTAGTACAAAGAAGAAATCAACATTAAAAATTGTTTTGTTAAACTGTAGGATATAATTAAACCATTAATAATCCTTTACTAAAAAATGTGAATGAAGCCGGCGTGGTGGCGCACACTTGTAGCCCAGTACTTGGGAGGCTGAGACAGGAGGCTCACAGGTTCACAGCCAGACTTAGCTACTTAGTGAAGCCCTCTGTAACTTAGTGAGACTGTTTCAAAATAAAGAATAAAAAATAGAACTAGGCGTAGTGGCATATGCTTGTAATCCCAGTACTTGGGAGGCTGAGACAGGAGGATCACAGTTCATGGACAGCCTCAAGTACTAAGGCCCTTTGCAACTCAGTGAGACCCTGAATAAAGAATAAAAAATACAGCAGGGCATGGTGGCACACACTTGTAATCCCCACTCTTGGGAGGCAGACACAGGAGGATCGTGCAGGTTCAAAGCCTGTCGCACTGGCTTAAGAAACCCTGTTTCCAAACAAAAAAGTATAAAAATAGGTCTGGGAGGGTAGCCCAGAGGAAGAAGGGTTTCCAGGAACCTCAGTTCCCTAATACCACCAAAAAAAAAAAAAAATGTGAATGACATTTTCATTCATCAATTTGATAATCATCTTCTTCACCCTTACCCGTTTTTTTTTTTTTTTTTTTTTTCAGCACTGGGGATGGACCCAGGTGCATTCTACCTCTGAGCTACACCCACAGCCGTATTTTTTATTATTTATTTTTATTTTTATTTTTGTGGTACTGGGGGTGGAACCCAGAGGCTTTCTACCTCCGGGCTATACTCCCAGACCTATTTTATATTTTATTTTATTTTATTTTATTTTTTGGTGGTACTGGGGATGGAACCCAGAGGCTTTCTACCTCCAGGCTATACTCTCAGACCTATTTTTATATTTTATTTGGAAACAGGGTCTCACTAAGTTGCTGAGAGCCTTACTAAGCAGCTGAGGCTGGCTTTGAACCTGCATGATCCTTTTTTCTCAGCCTCCCAAGCGCAGGGATTACAAGTGTGTGCCACCATGCCCGGCTTATTATTTATTTTTGAAACAGGGTCTCACTGAGTTGTAAAGGGCCTTACTAAGTAGCTGAGGCCATCCGCGAACCACAATCCTCCTGTCTCAGCCTCCCAAATGCTAGGATTACACACATGCACCACCACGCCCAGCCAACAATAAGATTTAAGACAGAGATTTGCTAAGGATATAAAGAGAACGGATAATAATTATTATTATTTTATTTATTTATTTATTTTTTTTTTGGTGGTACTGGGGTTCCTGGAAGCCCTTCTACCTCCGGGCTACACTCCCAGACCTATTTTTTATATTTTTGAAACAGGGTCTCTTATGCCAGCGTGGCTGGCTTCGAACCTGCGCAATCCTCCTGTCTCCGCCTCCCAAGCGCGGGGATTACAAGCGTGCGCCACCACGCCCGGCCTGAGAACGGATAATTATGACCCACTAGAAGTTCAGAATTCCTGGAAGGGAAGGCAGCTGAGCTGACTCTACAAGAATAAGAATGAGCCAGCAAAGAAACTGCAGTGTTTGACAGTCGCTGTCACTGGATGTGGCTCAGTGGTAGAACACTTGCCCAGCATGTGTCAGAGAGAGAGAGAGAGAAAGAAAGAGAGAGAGAGAAAGAAAGAGAGAGAGAGAAAGAAAGAGAAGAGAGCCTGACTTGTTGGCGCTCCCTTGTAATCCCCACGCTTGGGAGGCAGAGACAGGAGGATCAGGCAGGTTCGAAGCCAGCCTCTCTGGCTTAAAAGACCCTGTTTCCAAATAAAAAATAGGTCTGGGAGTATAACCTGGAGTATAAAATAGGTCTGGGAGTATAACCCGGAGGTAGAAAGGTTTTATCCCCAGTACCACAAAAAAAGAGAAAGGAAGGAAGGAAGGACCACATGCATTGTTATCAGTTCAAACCCACAGCAGGGCAAAACCTACAATAGTATGATACCTCAGGAAAAAAAATGGTACAAGAAAAATTCTCATGGTGGTGCAACCTTGTAACCCAGTACTCCCAGTACTCAGAAGGCTGAGACAGGAAGGTTCGAGGACAGCCTCAGGAAGTAGGGAGACTCTCACTAACCTCGTGAGACCCTGTTTCAAAATAAAAATGAAATAGGGCTAGGGGTGTAGCTCAGAGGTAGAATGGTCCTGGGTTCAATTCCTAGTACAAAGAAAAAAAAAAGAAAGAGAAAGAAGGAAAGAGAAGAAAGAAGAAAAAGAGAGAAAGACTGATTTTTTTTCAAGTAATCCTACTGTATATTAATCATAGAAAACCACTTGGGCAAATAAGCACCTTCATAATAAAACATCTTTTTCTGAGTCAGCAAAGACAAGACATAAATCTTTGAAAACTAGGTTTCATTTCCATGAATAAACTGCACATTTCCTCTCTTCTTTGTAAACTGACAAAATCTGTAGTTTTTAAGCATTTAAAAACAGTACTTTTGGCCGGGCGTGGTGGCGCACGCTTGTAATCCCAGCTCTTGGGAGGCTGAGACAGGAGGATAGCACAGGTTCTAAGCCAGCCTCGGCTACTAGTGAGGCTCTCAGCAACTTAGTGAGACCCTGTTTCCAAATAAAATATAAAATAGGTCTGGGAGTATAGCCTGGAGGTAGAAAGTCTTTGGGCTTCACCCCAGTACTACAATAAATAAATGAGGAAAAGAAAGAAAGGAAGGAAGGAAGGCTGTACTTTTTTGTAGAATTGGCAGGGGTTTGATGATCTTCCTCATAAAATGTAAGATCTTCAGGGAATCACAGCAGAAGCTGGGACAGTGCTTAGACATAGAAATCTATAAAACTACTGAATTCTACCTAGTTACTTAAACATGTGCTTTTCAAATCATTTTTGGACAATGCTGTTGTGAGAACTAAATTTCATTGCTCTTCATAGTCACAGAGAAGTTGTATCTAGTGAAGGAAACACACATAGGTATTGTGATTTATATGTGTATTATTATTATTATCATTTTTTGGGGGGGTGGTACTGGGGTTCCTGGAAACCCTTCTACCTCCGGGACCCAGTTTTATACTTTTTAAATTTGGAAACAGGGTCTCTTAAACCAGCCAGCATGGCTGGCTTCAAACCTGCGCAATCCTCCTGCCTCCGCCTCCCAAGCAGGGTGGGGGGGGTGGGGGGGGTTACAAGTATGCACCACCATGCGACTGATTTATATGTGTATTTTAAATGTTATAGTGCCTCCATTTTGTTCTGGTACTGGGAATGAACCCAGGGGTGTTCTACCTCTAAGCTATACCACAGTCCCTTTTATTTTATTTTCAAAACTGGGTTTTGCTAGGTTGCTGAGTCTCACTAAATGGCTGAGGTTGGTCTTGAACCTGCAATCCTCCAACAACCTCCTAAGTACTAGGATTACAGGCATGCACCACTACATCTGGTTGCAACTGAGGCTTCTTTTTTTTTTTTTTTTTTTGGCGGTACTGGGGTTCCTGGAAGCCCTTCTACCTCCGGGCTATACTCCCAGACCTATTTTATATTTTTATTTGGAAACAGGGTCTCTTAAATCAGCGCGGCTGGCTGCGAACCTGAGCGATCCTCCTGTCTCTGCCTCCCAAGCACGGGGATTACGAGCATGCGCCACCACGCCCGGCTCTGAGGCTTCTTTTGAAGAATTGGGTACAGCACAAAACCTGTACCCCCTGCCACCTACAGAGCCTCTCAAGGCACCTGTGTGTTCAAATACATTAGAAAAGGACTAAAGCCCGGTGTGGTGGCCCTGCGTGGTGGTTCATGCTTGTAATCCCAGTATTAGGGAGGCTGAAACAGGAGGATCGCAGTTCATGGACAGCCTCAGCTACTTAGTGAGGCCCTACGCAACTCAGCAAGACTCTGTTTCAAAGTAAAGAATAAAAACCAAACGGCATGGAGTGTAGCTCAGAGGTGGAATGCCCCTGGGTTCCATCCCCAGTACTGCAAAAAAAAAAAAAAAAAAAAAAAAAAAAAAAGAAAGAAAGAAAGAAAGAAAGAAAGAAGGGAAGAAAAAGAAAGAAAGAAAATAAGGAAAAAGAAAAAAAGACTAATTCACAAAGACCATCCTTGTACTTGGCTCATAAGAGCAAACCTTGATTGGTTTATAAAAAGAATTCCATTGGAAATGAATTTCTGTGAAAAGTACCTGCTCCTCCTGTCTCTGCCTCCCAAGCACTGGGATTACAGGTGTACACCACTGCGCCCAGCTTTCATTGCCTTATTTGAAAATGGTGAGAGTACAGAGAGAAGAAATTATTTTGCCATACTGAGGATGGAACCCAGGGGCATTCTACCTCCAAGCTACATCCCCAGCCCTATTTTTTATTTTTATTTTGAAACAGGGTCTCACTAAGTTGCAGAAGGCCTCACTAGGTAGCTGAGGCTGTCTGCGAACCACGATCCTCCTGTCTCAGCCTCTCAAGTGCTGGGATTACCAGCGTGCGCCACCACGCCCGACTACCCTAACCTGCCTGTGAATGTGTAGTTTTTATTTGGGGACAGAAAGGTCATGTATCATGTGTATGCCTGTCTCTTATTACATTCTTCCCCCATTAAGCAAATGAATTCTCCTGCACTCTGTTATTTGTGAATGGTTTTTATTTCCGTTTGCTGTTACAGTCAGCTTTCAGAACCCATTGATAGGCAGAGTAGTCCTTTCCACTCTCATTTGCTCCTTGTGACCTAAAGTGAACCTTTAAGGACTTTGCTTGTATTGTCACAGTAAAGGAGATCAAGAAGGTCAGGGTGGAGGCTGAGGAGACCTCTCCTGTGACCCTGACACCTCCCAAAAAGAAATTTAAGGAAGATTTGGGTTTTTAACAAAGAGGAAGAGCTTTTTTAGAAAGTGGAAGGTGCAGATTCAAATTCTTGGAGTAGAATGTACTCTTATCTGGAGAGTGATAAGTGACCAGTGCCTTTGGGGTCCTTACTCTTCCTCTGAAGGAAACTTTGCCTTCAAAGATTGTGCCTGGCCGGGCGTGGTGGTGCAGGCTTGTAATCCCCATGCTTGGGAGGCTGAGACAGGAGGATTGCACAGTTTCGAAGGCAGCCTCAGATACTTAGCGAGGCTCTCAGCAACTTAGTGAGACCCTGTTTCCAAGTAAAATATAAAAATAGGTCTGGGAGCTGGGTGTGGTGGCACACACTTGTAATCCCAGCATTTGGGAGGCTGAGACCTGAGGATCGAGGTTCGTGGACAGCCTCAGCTACTTAGTGAGGCCCTCTGCAACTCAGTGAGACCCTGTTTCAAAATAAAGAATAAAAAATAGGGCAGGAGGTGTAGCTTGGAGGTCGAATGCCCCTGGGTTCCATCCCCAGACCCACACACACACACACAAAAAAAAGGTCTGGGAGTGTAGCCCAGTGGTAGAAAGCCTCTGGGTTCCACCCCCAGTACCACCAAAGGAAAAAAAAACGGTTGTGCCTGAGAACTCACACTCCATCCTTTGATTATGGATCACACAATGTTTATAGTGCCTGGTTTTCTTCTCAGACTTTCTGGTTGTCATTGCCTCTTCTATCTAGATAACATTTGGAATGTGCCTTTATTATTTGTCTCTTAAAACATATTTCCCTTTGCTTTATCAAAGCTGAAAGTATAGTGTGTAATCTAACTAATAGTGTGTGCAAGCATTAAAACAAGTTAATTTTCACATATAAGTGAACTTACAGTAACTTTAAGATATATAGATTTCTCAGGCTGGGCGTGGTGGCACAGGCCTGTAATTCTAGTACCTTGGAGGCTTAGGCTGGGTATCACAGGTTCAAAGTCAACCTCATCTATTTAGCAAGGCCCTCAGCAACTTAATGAAACTCTGTTTCAAAATACAAAATAAAATAGGGTTGGGGATGTAGCTCAGAGGTAGAACCCCCTGGGTTCAATCAATCCCCAGTACCAAAAATAGGTTTATCGATTTCTCAAGAATGTGGGAGTGACAGACCAGGAAGAAGAATAGGCCTGAGGAGTAAAGGTTTGGTTACTCTGACCACAAGGCTTCTGGATTTAAAGCTTCGGTTTCTCTGGGTGTGGTGGCACCTGCTCGTAATCTCAGTACTTGGAAGGATTGCAGGGTCGCAGTCAGCATAGGTTACTTAGTGAGGTTTTCAGCAACTTTGTAAGACCCTGTTTCAAAATAAAGAATAAAAATAGGGCCGGTAAGCCGGGTGTGGTGGCGCACGCTTGTAATCCCAGCATTTGGGAGGCTGAGACCTGGAGGATCGCGGTTCGCGGACAGCCTCAGCTACTTAGTGGGGCCCTCTGCAACTCAGTGAGACCCGGTTTCAAAATAAAGAATAAAAAATAGGGCAAGGGGTATAGCTCGGAGGTCAAATGCCCCTGGGTTCCATCTCCAGACCCGCAAAAAAAAAAAAAAAAAAAAAAAAAAAAATAGGGCTGGGGGCGTAGCTCAGAGGTAGAATGCCCCTGGGTTTAATCTCCAGTACCGTAACTAAATAAATAAATAAATAAAGCTTCAGTTTCTTTTTCCTTCCATTTTTGTCTCCTTCCTGCCTATCTTTTTATTTCTTGCGTCTCAGTATTAGCTGATATAATCCTTCCTCATAACCACTCCATAGAGAGATATTACTAAGCCCTTTCTAGGATCCTGGACTAAGGTCACAGAGCTAGCAAGTAATGGAGTCAGATTAAGACCCAACTAGCTCCAGAGGCCACACAGCATATAAGAAGAAACAGTACTGCAGCAGTGTCCAGGTTTATTAGAATAGCTGAAGTTCAAGTGTAAGTAGGATCTTGGAGTTGCCGAAGGTCTCCCTTGTGAATCATATCTTGTTAAGAGTGCCTGCCCCGTAGCAAGTATTCATTAGTCCAAGCACTGTTTCTATGCTTACTTGTTGAGAGCTCTTTACTACTATTATCCATGAGTCTTAAGGATGGTAAAACTTCATGGCAGCCAAGTGTGGTGGCATATGTTTATAATCCCAGTACTTAAGAGGCTGAGACTGGAGGATCACAGGTTCGAGGCCAGCCTCAGCTACTTCGTGAGGTCCTCTGCTACTTAGTGTTTCAAAATCAAGAATAAAAAATAGAACTAGGGGTGTATCTTGGAGGTAGAATGCCCCTGGGTTCAGTCACTAGTGCCATTAAGTAAGTAAGTAAATAAATAAATAAATAAGGCTGGAGGTGTAGCTTGGAGGTAAAATGCTCCTGAGGTGTCTTATGAATCAAACAGCAAAAGAGAAGTAAAAAAAAAAAAAAGAAAACCCGACCTGGTTTCTCTTTTGGCTAGCAGCCTTCAGTAGTATGAAATTAAAAATATTTGGTTTAGAGCTGAGGATGTAGCCTAATTATAGAATGCCTGCCTAGCATACACAGGGCCCTGATTTCCATCCCCAGCTGTGCAAGTTAAAAAAAATAATTTATAGCCGGGTGTGGTGGCGCACGCTTGTAATCCCAGCATTCGGGAGGCTGAGACAGGGGGATCACAGTTCGTGGACAGCCTCAGCTAGTTAGTGAGGCCTTCTGTAACTTAGTGAGACCCGGTTTCAAAATAAAGAATAAAAAATAGGGGAGGGGTATAGCTCGGAGGTTGAATGCCCCTGGGTTTCATCCCCAGACCCGCAAAAAAAAAAAAAAAAAAAAAAAAAAAAAAATTAATGAAGTTGTTTCAGCCTTCAAAATTTGCTCTGCCCCACCCTTTCCTATGACTACCCTGCCTGCACTTCCTCTTCTTTTTTTTCTTCCTCTTTTTTCTCATTTTGGGTTACTGGGGATTGATCCTAGGTCCTCCAGTGCTCTGCTACCAAACTACATCCCCAGCTCACTTTATTTTATTTTGACACAGAGTCTCCCAGTATTGCCTGGGCTGGCCTCCAATTTGTGATCTTCTGCCTCAGCCTCCAGAATAGTAGGGGTTACGGGTGTGCAGCACTGCCTCTGACTGCACTGCCTCTTTAAAATCCCAGCACTACACCCTGGCCTGTTGGCGCAGGCTTGTAATCCTAGTACTTGGCAGGCTGAGATGGGAGGATCCCAGGTTCACGGCCAGCCTCAGCTACTTAGTGAGGCAACTTTGTAGACCTGTTCAAAAGAAAGAGTAAAAAATAGGGGATGTAGCGGATCAGTCCCTAGTACTGCAAGAAAAAAAAAAAAAAGCCAGACATGGTGGCTCACGCTTGTAATCCCCGCGCTTGTAATCCCCGCGCTTGGGAGGCTGAGACAGGAGGATCGCGCAGGTTCGAGGAAGCCAGCCTCAGCTACTTAGTGAGGCTCTCAGCAACTTAGTGAGACCCTGTTTCCAAATAAAGTATAAAATAGGTCTGGGAGTATAGCCCGGAGGTAGAAAGCCTCTGGGTTCCATCCCAGTACCATCAAAAAAAAAAGCCCAGCAACTAAACAGCTTTCAGTTCCCGAATGTTCTGACCTACAGGGATTCACTTCTGTTGTACCCTCCACCTGGACTACTTCCCGCCCACCTCTTTGGCACCACACTAGAATCTGAGACTTCCACAGCCTCTGCCTTCGTCTTTCTCCCACCCGGGTGTAACTTGCTAACTACATCCCCATCTAAGCAGATCTCAATTTTCAAAAGGCTGAAAATCACTTTTGTCTGTTTCACAGTCCCGTGCGTTTTAGTCTCTGTGCTTCGTAGGTGCTTAGTAAACCGTGAATGAAGAGGGCACCGGGGCAGGGAAGCCATTGGAAGTCGAGGAATTGGCCAAGGTAGGTGCTGCGCTGGAGGACTGAGAGGAGAATTCTCTGGCTTCCTGGCCGCACTCTCTCAGCCCGGGCTCCTTTGCTGAGTGCGGCTCCTTTGCTGAGTGCCGCCCCTCAGGACAGGTTGAGAAACTATTTGAAATCCTGCAAAACTGGCTTCTGCTAACTGGACTTTGCACCTGGCCCAAGTTTATTCATTTGTTAATGTACAAGGAGTATTGCTAAGGGGTAGAGCAAGAGCCGCCCCTGGTCAACACTCTTTCCCCACTGGAAGTTTCAGGAGATTAATCAGAAAGTGCCCAGTGGGAATCTCCTTCCTTCCTTCTTTCCTTCCTTCCTTCCTTCCTCCCTCCCTTCCTCAGCAGCATTCATTAAGGGCTGACCAGGTGCTGCAGCAAAAGAACGTAGGTAGCCAGGTGTGTTGGCGCAGGCCTGTAATCCCAGTTCTTGACAATGGGCTGAGACAGAAGGGGGCCCAGGTTTGTGGCCAACATCAGCAATTTAAAGGGTCTTCACACCTCTAAGCTGGGGAGGCCCTGTTTCCAAATAAAATAGGGCTGATGTGTAGCTCAGAGATAGAATCCCCTTGGGTTCAATTCCCAGTACCACAAAAAAAGAAAGAAAAAAGAACAAGGTGGCCGGTTCTTACAACATAGTGAGATTCTCAGCAACTTAGGGAGATGCTGCTTTAAAACAAATTTTAAACCAGGTGCTGTGGTCCAAGCCTGTAATCCCAGTGTTTGGGAGGCTGAGACAGGAAGTTTGAAAGTTCAAGGACAGAGAGACTCAACAGCCTAGCAAGACTGTTTAAAAATAAAATAGGGCAGGGCCTGGGGGTATAGGTCAGAGATAGAATGTCTCTGGGTTCAATCCCCAGTACCATAAATAAATAAAGCCAGACAGGGTGATACACATTTTTAATCCCAATACTTGAGAGGTTGAGACAGGAGGATCATGGGTTGGTGGCCAGCCTCAGTTATTTAGTGAAGCCCTCTGCAACTTAGTGAGACCTTGTTTCAAAATAAAGAATAAAAAATAAAGCTGAGGGTGTAGCTCAAAGTTAGAATGCCCCTAGCTTCAATGCCCAGTACCCAAAAAAAAAAAAAAAAAGAATAATTATTGTAAAAAAAATTGAAGAGAGCCGGGCATAGTGGCACATGCTCATAATCCCAGCATTCAGGAGTCTGAGATAGGAGGATGGGGTTCACGGACAACTTCAGCTAACTTAGTGAGGCCCTTTGTAACTCAGTGAGACCCTGTTTCAAAGTAAAGACTAAAAACAGGGTTGGGGATGTAGCTCGGAATTGGAATGCTTCTGGGTACCATCCCCAGTACCACCAAAAAAAAAAAAAAAAAAAAAAAAATGAAGAGATAATCTGCTATACTTGTTTACAGATCAGTTATTGGCCACTTCATATGATATACATTTCCCAAATTATCTAATTTAATTCCTACAGCAATCTAATGAAATACTTGTGTTTTTACTTCATACAGCAGGAAATGAATTATAAAACTGTTGTTTGTTTGTTTGTTTGTTTGCGGGTCTGGGGATGAAACCCAGAGGCATTTGACCTCCAAGCTACAGCCCCTGCCCAATTTTATATTCTTTATTTTGAAACCAGGTCTCACTGAGTTGCAGAGGGCCTCACTAAGTAACTGAGGCTGAACGAGAACCGCGATCCTCGGTCTCAGCCTCCCGAATTACAAGCGTGCTGGAATTACAAGCGTGCGCCACCACGCCCGGCTATAAAACTGTTTCTGTATTGATATTTATTTCCTGTGTTTTTCCTATGTTAAATTAAACATTTATATCTTATATCCTGTATACTATGGCATTGCGTGTGTGTGTGTGTGTGTGTGTGTGTGTGTGTGTGTGTTGTTATGGTTTGGGAATGTTATGGTTTTGAGGAAACTGTCCCCGGGGACACTTGTTAGGGTTCCGGACACAATTTCCCTCAAACCACAACAAAACCCAAAACACAGAAAAACAGAAAAACTGTGTGTTCTTGTCCTGAGCTAAGGATAAATACACATTAGCCCGGACTCTTCCTGAAGATTTAAAGAAGTTTATTAAAAAGATAGAAATATAGAAGATAGTTATAGCCCCATGCAAGAATGGCATAGGGGGGTGATTCAAATCAATGTCCCAACAAAGATAACAACACGTGGACCGGACTTTTTATACATGATACCCTCCATCTTGTTCACATAATTCTGTCTTAGTAAAAACCTTCTAAGGTTCCTCCCCTTAGCCTGTAAGGTACCTCCCCCACCCCCTCTCCTCCAAGGAGTCTTTCACAAAGGTCAGTCCCCTCCCCCCTCCCATCCCAGCTAGATTATTATGTAGATCTGTCTTTAGAAAGAAGTCCTAGCTCCCCTCTCCTATGGACTTGCTAATTACTTTTAGCTAAGTCAATCTAAGTTTCAATAGCTGTTTGCTTCCTGACCAAGACCAAGTCTTCCTTTCCCCAGGCCTGCCATTTTGACACAATTATTTTTGAAATGTATCTATTAATAATCAGAGCTTTCTCAAATCTTCCCAAGCCATTCCCAATACTGGTATGTGTGTGTGTGTGTGTGTGTGTGTGTGTGTGTGTGTGTGTGTACAAACTCAGGAGCATTATACATTAGAGCTACAACTCCAGCCTGTTTTTTATTTATTTACTTATTTGTGTGTGTGTGTGTGTGTGTGTGTGTGTGTGTGTGTATTTGTAGATTTTTTTTTGTGTGTGGTACTGGGGGTGGAACCAAGGGGCTTTCTACCTCTGGGCTATACTCCCAGACCTATTTTATATTTCTATTTTAAAACAGGGTCTCACTAAGTTGCTGAGAGCCTCACTAAGTAGCTGAGGCTGGCTTCGAACCTGCGCGATCCTCCTGTTTCAGCCTCCCAAGCGAGGGGATTACAAGCGTGCGCCACCATGCCCGGCTTGTATTTTTGTTTTTGGTGCTAGGGTTAGAACCCAGAGGCATTCTACCTCCAAGTTATACCCCAAACTAATTTTATTTATTTATTTTGTGTGTGATACTGGGGATGGAACACCAGCGGTGTTCTACATTCGAAATTCACCCCAAGCTCTATATTTTTATTCTTTTTTTTTTTTTTTTTTTGTAATAGGATCTCCCTGAGTTGCAAAGGACCTCACTAAGTAGCTGAGGCTGTCTGTGAACCCGGATTCTCCTGTCTCAACCTCCCAAATGCTGGGATTTCAAGTATGTGCCACCACACCCGGCTCTAATTTTCTTTCTTTTTTTGAGAAATGGTCTCACTAACTGCAGAGGGCCTCACTAAATTGCAGAGGCTGGCTTTGAACCTATCCTCCTGTTTTAGCCTCCCAAGTACTGGGATTACAAATGTGTGCCACCACACCCAACAGTTTTTTTGTGTGTGGTTTTTTTGCGAGTCTGGGGATGGAACCCAGGGACATTCGACCTCCAAGCTACACTCCCTGCCCTATTTTTTTTTTTTTTTTTTTTTTTTTTTTGGTGAGTCTGGGGATGGAACCCAGAGGCCTCTGAGCTACACCCCCTGTCCTATTTTTTATTCTTTATTTTGAAACCGGGTCTCACTGAGTTGCAGAGGGTCTCACTAAGCAGCTGAGGCTGTCCCCAAACCGCGATCCTCATGTCTCAGCTTCTGGAATGCTGGGATTACAAACATGCGCCACCACGCCCGGCGCAGTTTTGTTTTTTGAAACAGGGTCTCATAAGTTTCTGAGAATATTGTTAAATGGTCTTGAACCTGCAGTCTTCCAGTCTCAGCCTCCCAAGTAATGGGATTATAGGCATGGTCCACCACACTCAGCTGATTTATTTGCATATTTAATAGATGAATGCAAAGATTTCTTTTCTTCTTTCCTTCCTTTCATTTGATATTGGGGACTGAACCCAGGAGTGTTCTACCACTGAGCTACATCCCAAACCCTATTTTTCTGTTTCTTTTTCATTTTATTTCTTTTCTTTCTTTCTTTCTTTTTTTTTTTTTTTTGTTTTGTTTTGTTTTGTTTTGTTGCGGTACTGGGGATGGAACCCAGGGGGCTTCTACCTCCTAGCTACACCCCCAGCCCTATTTTTTATTCTTTTTTATCCTCCTATCTCAGCCTCCCAAGTACTAGGATGACAAGTGTGCACCATCACACCTGGGTTTATTTTATTTTATTGAGACAGGATCTCACAAAGTTGGGCAGGCTGGCCTTGAACTTGCAATCCTCTTGCCTCAGCTTCTCAAGTATTAGAATTATAAATCTGTACCACTGCACCTAAAGCAAAATTAACTTTTGAGTGTGTGTGGTACTGGGGGTGGAACCCAGGGGCTTTCTACCTCTGGGCTATACCCTCAGCCCTATTTTATAATTTATTTGGAAACAGGGTCTCACTAAGTTGCTGGGAGCCTCACTAAGTAGCTAAGGCTGCTTCAAACCTGTGCGATCCTCCTGTCTCAGCCTCCCAAGTTCTGGAATTACACACATTTACCACCATGCCTAGCTAAAGCAAGATTACTTTTCTATTTTTGCTATGAATAGAACTAGAAAAAATATATACATATGAAAACCTGAAAAGGAACAAAAGTACTAACAGTGCCAGGCACTGCAGTGCTCACCTGTAATCCCAGTTACTGTAGAGGTTAAGGCAGGATAAAATGAGTTTGAGGCCAGACTCGGCAACTTAGCAATATCCTGTCTTAAATAAATAAATAAATAAATAAATAAATAAATAAATAAATAAGTAGCTCAGTGGGAATACATTCATATTTTCAATCCCCAGTACTGGCAAAAAAAAAAAAGTGCTAGCCATAATTTTACACAGTGTTTCAGTGATGCACTTATGTAAATATATTTTTGTTTTACATTTCCCACATTATTGTACTGAGCATGTATTGCTTATACAAAAATAAGAAATTTGTGGATAAATAGTATAGCATAGATTATAGTCATGAGGCTCTCATGACTAAGGGAAATATTCATGAAATTCTCTCTGAAAGCAATAACAATGAAAGAAAACATATGTCAGTGTGAACTAGGACACAGCCGAAAGATGTTATAAGTTTCAAAGTCATTGTGTTATGCTGTGGTTCATAAGTTAACTGCAATCAAACCTTGTAAGCACTCTGTAAGAAAGGTCAAAAGGTCAGTGTCATAAGGGGCTGGCTTGGGCAGCCCATTTCACAGGTGAATAAAGAGAGTTTGAGGACCAGACTGAGGCCGTGAGCAGAGCTCGGGCTTTGGTGTCACTGGCTTGCCGATGTGTGGCCTTGGATGAGTTGCCTCAACCTCTCAGAGCTATTCTCTCTTCTGCAGAGGGGATGATGATTCCCACCTTGAGAGACTGTGTTTAGGATAGTTTAGCCAACAACTGGAATGGGCTCAAAAAGGTACAGCTGGGTGCAGTGGCTCATGTCTTTTTTTTTTTTTTTTTTTTGCGGGTCTGGGGATGGAACCCAGGGACATTCAACCTCCGATCTACACCCCTGCCTTATTCCCATTTTTATTCTTTATTTTGAAACCGGGTCTCACTGAGTTGCAGAGGGCCTCACCAAGTAGCTGAGGCTGTCCACAAACTGCGATCCTCCGGTCTCAGGTCTCAGCCCCCCCCCCCCATGCTGGGATTACAAGCGTGAGCCACCACGCCCAGCTCCAGTGGCTCATGTCTTTAATCCCAATACTTGGGAGCTGAGGCAGAAGGACCAGGTACAAGACCAGCCTCAGCAACTTAGCAAGATCCTCCAGCAACTTACCCAGCCCCTGTTTCAAAACCAAAAAAAAAAAAAAAAAAAAAAAAAAAAAAATTGCTGGGCATTGGTAATATATACCTGTAATCCCAGCACTTGGGAGGCTGAGACAGGAAGATCACAAGTTCATGGCCAGCCTCTATAACTTAGTGAGGCCCTCCACAACTTAAGAGAGACCCTGTTTCAATCGGAAATAAATAAATAAATAAATAAATAAATAAATAAGGTGAGGCTGTAACTCACAAATAGAATGCCCCTGGGTTCGATCCCCTGTACCCCCCCCCAAAAAAAAAAGAAGGTGAAACACCATTCTTTTTTTTTTTTTTTTTTTTTTTGTGGTACTGAGGGTGGAACCCAGGGGCACTTCTACCTCTGGGCTATATTCCCAGACCTATTTTATACTTTATTTGGAAACAGGTTGCTGAGAGCCACACTCAGTAGCTGAGGCTGACTTTGAACCTGTGTGATCCTCCTGTCTCAGCCTCCCAAACGCTGGGATTACAAGCATGCGCCACTATGCCCGGCTTAGAGACACCATTCTTGAAAAGTTTTTTCTTTTTCTTTTTTTTTCTTTTTCAGTGCTGCGGATTGAATCCAGGGGCATTCTATCTCTGAGTTACACCCCTAGCCTTATTTTGCTTTTCACTTTGAAACAGTCTCACTAAATTGTAGAGGTCCTAAATTGTTGAGGCTGACTCTGAACTCCTGTCCCAGCCTCCCAAACACTGGGATTACAAGTGTGCACCACCACATCTAGCTTGAAAAATTTTATTCTAAAGAGAAGCGGACCTGGGCGTGGTGGTGCATGCTTGTAATCCCAGTACTTGGTAGTCTGAGACAGGTGGATCTGAGGTGTGTGGCCAGCCGCAGTAATTTAGTGAGTCCCTCTGCAACTTAGTGAGACCCTCTTTCACTAATAGGGCTGAGGCTGTAGGTAGGAGGTAGAACACCTCTGGGTTCAATTCCCAAATTCCCAGTAACACACACACACACACACACACACACACACACACACACACACACGAACAAAAAGAAAAGCAGAGAAAGTGGGGAAATGTGAATTAGTGATAGAAACAAATACTTGAAAGTTCTCCGCAAGGCAAAATTTTTACTTCTGCAGAAAGGTGGGTGCAACGGGCATAAAGTCTAGTAAGCAAGCACACTGAACCAGAGGTGTTCGCAGTTTTCATCCCTGATGTTATCCTAGCCCGTGTCCTAATGAGTGAGGGTTTGGTTTCACAACTCTGTGCAGTTGGCTAGTTTAAAGCACAGTTCTGCATGATTGGCTAGTTTAAAGATTCCCACTAGGTGGGAGTAATTTTTTTCCCGGTACTGGGGATGGAACCCAGGGGCATTCTACCTCTGAGCTAAAACCCCAACCCTATCTTTTATTATTTATTTTGAAACAGGGTCTCAGTAAGTTGCAGAGGGCCTCACTAAGTTGTTCAGACTGGCCTCAAATACTCAATCCTCCTGTTTCAGCTTTCCAAGTATTGGGATTGCAAGTGTGCCCCCATGCCCAGCTAAAAACTGCATTATTATTATTTTGTGTGTGTGGGTCTGGGGATGGAACCCAGGGGCATTTGACCTCTAAGCTACACCCCCTTGCCCTATTTTTTATTCTTTATTTTGAAACAGGGTCTCACTGAGTTGAGGAGGGCCTCACTAAGTAGCTGAGGCTGTCCACAAACCACGATCCTCTGGTCTCAGCCTCTCGAATGCTGGGATTACAAGCGTGCACCACCACGCCTGGCTAAAACTGCATTGTTTTAAAGCATGTTTATATGCTGGTAGACAGTCAGTGGAGAGGGAAAAATTGACGATGATGGAGAGCTGCCGGAGCAGTGTTGTCGAGGCGAGGGGAGAGGGACTGGCTTTAGACAAAGCATCAGGTGGGATGAGGAGTGTGCAGGCACAGACACCGCTGTGAGTAGACGTGCAAGAGTTTGAAAGTGTCCTGGTCACTCTGGATCCTTTTGTTGGCATGAGATCAAGTCCCTCCCTCCAGCAAACCGTGTGACCAAAAGGAGAAGTTGTTGGGAGGCTGGTGGGAGCTCCGAAGCTGTGCAGTAGTTGTCTAGGAGATTTGGAGGGTAAACCAATAAAAATATTGCACAATTGTGTCTGTGGAGGTCGGGGCCACTGAGGGCCCTTGTTGAGTCAGGAATTTGAAGTGAGATCAGATGGCCTGTTGTTACCTTTTCCTCTAGGCTCAGTCACTGGGCTACAGACTAGATGTTAGCAGGGTGGCTTCCTACTGTCACCTGTTGGAGAATCGGTTTCTTTGCCTTTGCCAGCTTCTGGCAGCCGCCTGCATTTCTTGGCTCTTGGACTCTTCCTCCACCTTCAAAGCCAGCAGCATAATGCCATAGCTCCATCCCTGATGGCTTTCTTCATCAATAGCCATCGCTCAACACTGACATGCATGCCTCCTTCTCATGAGGACTCTCAGAATTACTCTGGGCTCCCAATGTGAAGATCCCTAGTTTAATTCTATCTGCAAAGTCCCTTTTGGCCATGAAAGTTGAAATATTCACAGGTCTTCGAATTAGGTCATGGACATCTTTGAGAAAGGTCTGTTATTCTGTCTTCCATAATTAGCAAAGCTAAACATGCTATCATATAGTTGGCTTTTTGTATTATGAATAGACTTTTTTCTATTAGGTGCATATTAAAGGGTGCATATTGCATATTTCTCCCCATTTTATTGCTTGCCTTTCAGGTTTGGGTTTTTTTTTTTTTTTTTTTTTTTTTTTTTTTTTTTTACAAAAGATGAACTCATACACTGGGCATGGTGGCAGACCCTTGTAATCCCAGCATTCGGGAGGCTGAAACCGGAGGATCGTGGTTCACAGACAGCCTCAGCTACTTAGTGAGGCCCTCCTCAACTTAGACCCTGTTTCAAAATAAAGAATAAACATAGGGCAAAGGATGTAACTCGGAGGCCGAATATCCCTGGGTTCCATCCCCAGCCCCGCAAAAAAAAATAGTGAACTCACATAAATACATAAGTATATTAATTTATTTTATTTTTTATTTTTTTGGTGGTATTGGGGGTAGATCCCAGGGGTTTTTCTACCTCTGGGCTATACTCTCAGACCTGTTTTATACTTTATTTGAAGACAGGGTCTCACTAAGTTGCTGAGAGCCTCACTAAGTAGCAAAGGCTGGCTTCAAACCTGTGTGATCCTCCTGTCTCAGGCTCCCAAGCACAGGGATTACAAGCGTGTGCCACCACACCTGGCTCACATGTCATTTTTTTTTTTTTTTTGGTAGTGCTGGGGTTCCTGGAAGCCCTTCTACCTCCGAGCTACACTCCCAGACCTACTTTTTATATTTTTATTTGGAAACAGGGTCTCATAAGCCAGCATGGTTGGCTTCGAACCTGTGCGATCCTCCTGTCTCCACCTCCCAAGCGCGGGGATTACAAGCGTGTGCCACCACGCCTGGCTCACATGTCATTTTAAAGGGGATTAAAGTCTGACTTTGTTTTTGTACCTTCTTTTTTATTTGTTTTGGGCTTCACCAATGCTAAGCAGGTGCTCTTACCACTGAGCTACAGTCCTGTGTTTGTACCTTTTAAGGCAACATTTTCCTTTTCTTCAACTTGTCTTTATTAGGAAGGACCACGTTCTCACTGCTTAAACAAGTGTGTTTGAGTACCTACCATGTGGAAGAAGTTAACCTTCATGTCACCCTTGTGTGCATGCGAACAGGGAACTGTACACAGGATTATATTTATAAAATTAGCAGGCTTCATCGGCGTCCACACTCCTGATTTAGTCCTCTTTCCATGACGACATTGATGATCGGAACAACTTCTAGTAGGCTGGCAATTTTCCTCCTTGCCTGCATCACTGACACATTTAAGTGTGTGTGTGTGTGTGTGTGTGTGTGTGTGTGTGTGTGTGTGTGTGTGTGTTGCCAAGGCCAGTGGGCACTGGGAAGTAAGAACAAGTGTGCAAAGAGAAAGGGGAGAAAGTAACTGTCTTCACTGTCAGCCTGCTGCTGGGTGACCCTTTCACACTCCCCAACAATGGGTTCTGTGATCCTTTGTTGACAACAGCCCGCACTGGGAGAGACTGTGGGCATCCGTAAAGGGTGAGAGCCTCTGGTTTCCACTTTGAAAGGGAAGGTGTGTGACAGTAATCCTCTTAGTTGGGCAAGGATAGGTGCTCCAGATGATTTCTTTGAGTTTCAGACATAAAGGGGGGCCCCAGAGCCGGGAGTTCGGTGTGCTGTGTGCTTGTCATAGCCTAGCAACTCCACAGCCAAAACAAACAGAGCTCAAACCGCGGGACCATAAATACCAACGGACTGATTTGGCACCTCTCTGACTTCCTCACCACCGACTCCCTTAACCCTTTAGGTCTAAGAGTTCACTTTCCGCTCTGTGAAGCCTCTTCTTGCCAGCAAAATCTTGAACGTTATTTTGGATTTTGTCTTCTGTGTCCTTTCTTCAGTCCTTTTTGCTTCTTGGTTCTCAGCTTCTGTGATGCTAAATGGTTCTGTCAGCTCAGGCATAGGGTAGCCCTCTCTGTCCCTTAGTCCCTGAACGTGGCACCTCCTTAGCCTTGGTAAGTTGCTTGTCTCAGCCTCCCAAGTACTGGGATTCGAGGCAGGTGCTACCACACCTGGTTTGTCTTTTTTTTTCTTTTCTTCTTTTCTTCTTTCTTTCTTTCATTCGTTTGTTCTTCTTTTTTTGGTATTAAGGGTTTAATTTAAGTGCTTTCTGCCTCTGAGCTACCCCCTAGCCCTATTTTATTTATTTTTATTTTGAAACAGAGTCTCATTAAGTTACAGAGAACCTCACTATATTTCTGAGGCTGGCTTCGAACCTGGTATCTTTCTGTCTTAGCCTCCTAAATACTGGGCTTATAAGCATGTGCCATCTGATCATCTTTTTTTTTTTTTTTTTTTTAGTAGTAGAGATTAAACCCAGGAGCATTCTACCTCAGAGCTACACCCCCAGCCCTATTTTTATTCTTTATTTTGAAACAGGATCTCACTAAGTTGTGGAGGACTTCACTGAGTAGCTGAGACTAGCTGTGAACCTGCGATCCTCCAGTCTCAGCCTCCTAAGTACTGGGATTACAAGCCTGAGCCACCTGCCCGGCATCTTTTTCTTTTTTGGGACAGGATCTTGCTTTGTTGCTCAGGCTGGTCTCAAGCCGTTGATTAACTGGGACTATGGATTTGTACCACTGTGGCCAGTTCAGTTCCTCCTATTTTAATTAATTCATTGATTAATTGTGGAACATCTACTTTAGGAAAGACAAAGATTGAACCTTTAGGTACCTGGAGAGGGAGGCCAGTAAGTAATGTTGTGGGGGTCGGCAGGGGACAGGGAGGGAGGCTGCAAAAGCAGAAACAGAAACTCTCCCCAAGGAAGCAGCAGATACAGGTCCTCCCCAGTGTTTCCAAGTGGAAAAGTGGGTATCTTCCTACCAGGTCATCTTTTTTCAATGAAAACTGGATGTTTTGATGTGAAATACTTAAAATTTAAATGTCAGTATCTCCCAGGCTGTAATGCCAGTACTTGGTAGACTGAGACAGAAGGATTACAGGTTCAAGGACAGCCTCAGCAACTTAGTAAGACCCTGTTTCCAAATAAAAAATAAAATAAGGCTGGTGGTATAACCTAGAGGTAGAAGGCCCCTGGATCACACCTCTAGTACCTAAACAAACAACAAATAAATAAATAATGTTAGTATCCAATTTAAACACCTTCAGGGTTATGCAACAATTGTAAGCTAGATGGGGCATATAGGCTGCCATTTTTCAACCCTGTGCTCTAAATCCAAGCCCCTCCTTGGGCCCTGCCACCTTTGTACTTTCATGTTCTCACCTTTTTTATTTTTAGATATTCCATTGTCTAAACACCTAATGATTTCCATTGATCCAAATCCTAACTTTTTCTTGATTTATTTTTTTATTTATTTATTTTTTTTTTTTGGTGGTACTGGGGTTCCTGGAAACCCTTCTACCTCCAGGCTACACTCCCAGACCTATTTTATATCTTTTTTTAAAATTTGGAAACAGGGTCTCTTAAGCCAGCATGGCTGGCTTCAAACCTGCGTGATCCTCCTGTCTCCACCTCCCAAGCGCGGGAATTACAAGCGTGCGCCACCACGCCCGGCTTTTCCTTGATCCTGAAGATCCAACTCAGCCTGGCGTGGTGGGGCATACTTATAACTCCAGTACTTGGGAAAGTGAGACAGGTGGATCACAGGTTCGAGAGCAGCCTTAGCAGTGTAGTGAGACTTTCAACAACCTAGTGAGACCCTGTTTCAAAACAAAAAATAAAAAGGGCTGGCTGGGAGTGTAGCTCAGAGGTAGAATGCCCCTGGATTCAATCCCAAGTACCACAAACACACAAGATTCAATCCAAAGCCTGTTGAGGGGCACATTTGTCTTTTCAGCAGTAATAAAGACAGAGTGAAGCTGGGCGTGGTAGTGAATACCCGTAATCTCTGCACTTGGGAGACTGAGACAGGAGGATCGTAGGTTTGAGTAGTCTCAGCAAGTAGTAAGACACTCACCAACTTAGTAAGACCCTGTTTCCAAATAAGAAATAAAAATCAGGCTGGGGGTGTAGCTTGAAGGAATGCCTCTGGGTTCAATCCCCAGTACCACAAAAAATAAAACAAAAAACCAGAGCAACTAGGGGAAGCCACAATCAGAAATGAGTTGACAGGTGGTCTAGATAGCAAATCCTGGGAGGTCAGCCAAGGTAGGGATCAGATTCTCAATCAACAAGGAAACAGAGCACAAGAAGTTCAGTAACTTAGGTGAAGAAGACTGAGCAAGTGTTAGGCACAGGCTGCCAAAGGACAGAATGGAACTTGATAACAGTCACAAAGCTCTTTCCAAAAATATCCAGTTTTTTGCCAGGCGTGGTGGCGCACGCCTGTAATCCCCGCACTTGGGAGGCTGAGACAGGAGGATCGCACAGGTTCGAAGCCAGCCTCAGTTACTTAGTGAGGCTCTCAGCAACTTAGTGAGACCTTGTTTCCAAATAAAATATAAAATAGGTCTGGGAGTATAGCCCAGAGGTAGGAAACTTCTGGGTTCCATCCCCAGTACCACACACACAGACACACAGACACACACATACACACACACACACACACACACACACACACATATCCAGTTTTTGAGGGAAAGAAAAAGAAAGTTTTAGGAACTTAATATATTTATGTCTCAAAGTGATATCTGAAGTTCAGAGAGATCAGATAGCTTACTCTTGTCACACAGCTAAAAAATGGCAGAATGAAAATTGAGTTTTTGTTTGTTTGTTTTTCCCCTACTGGGGATGGAACCCAGGGGCATTCTACCTCCAAACTACATCCCCAGTCCTATTTTTATTCTTTATTTTGAAACAGGGTCTCACTCAGTTGCAGATGGCCTCACTAAGTAGCTGAGGCCAGTCCTATTTTTTATTTTTTATTTTGAAACAGGGTCTCACTAAGTTTTAGAGGACCTCACTAAGTAGCTGAGGGTGGCCTTGAACCTGTGACCCTCCTGTCTCAACCTCTCAAAGACAGATTACAAGCATGCACCACCATGCCTGGCTAAAATTAAAAATTTGATACTTTATGGAAAACATTATACCAGTGGGTCTCAATTCTAGCTGCATGTTAGAATCTCATGGGCACTGTATGCATATTTAGGTAACATGTCAGTGAAATATATCCAGATATAATATGTCTGGAGTTCAGTTCCTGGAAAACTTAAAAATTTCAGATGCAGCCGGGCTTGGGAGGCAGAAAGAGAAGAATCTCAGGTTTGCAGCCAGCCTCAGCTACTTAGTGAGGATCTCCACAACTTAGTGAAACCCTGTTTCAAACTCAAGAATAAAAAATAGGGCTGGGGGTATAGGTCAGTGTAGAATGCCCTTGGGTTCCCCAGTACTGCAAAATAAAAAAATAAGTTAATTAATTCAGATGCTTTTGGGCTGGGAGTGTAACTCATTGGCAGAGTATTTACTTAATATGCATGAGGCCCTGAGTTCTATCTCCAGCACTTAAAAAAAAAAAATGCTTAAGCCGGGCGTGGTGGCGCACGCTTGTAATCCCCACGCTTGGGAGGCTGAGACAGGAGAATCACATGGTTCGAAGCCAGCCTCAGCTACTTAGTGAAGCTCTCAGCAACCTAGTGAGACCCTGTTTCCAAATAAAAATATAGAAAAGGTCTGGGAGTATAGCCCAGAGGTAGAAAGCCTCTGGGTTCCACCCTAAGTACCACCAAAAAAAAAAAAAAAAAGTGCTTAAGTAGCACCCCATACCAACTGAATCAAACCTGCAGGGGCAGGACTCATGCACAGTAGGATTCAAAGTTCCCAGGGGTTTCAAGGTGCTGTCAAGGTCAGGATCCTCTGCCTGTGTTCCATGGTACAGACTCCTGCTGAGCCTCTCTGACAGGAAAAGGGAAGCAGTGAGCGACAGCCAGGGGAGGTCTGGAAGGCCAACTCAGGTAATGGAACTTAATGAGTGCTTTCTTCAGCTGGAAATGTACACCTGCACTCATTCCACAAACACATACCCAGTTTGGGAGTTTAGAGAATTAAAAAAGAGGGACCAGTCAGGGGCACTGAGTCATCCACATTAGAAATTAATCATTCTCCAAATGTCAGCTTTGACTTTGGGCTAGGTTTTTTAAAGTGCACAAGTCAGTGGCTAGGGTTATATTCACAGAGTTGTGCTACCATCACCAGCCAATTTTAGAACATTTTTGTTACCTCAGTAAGAAGTGCCATATCCTTTAGCTGTCGGCCCTGCTGTGTCCCCAGCTGTGCCTAAGCAGCCACGAGTCTATTTTCTGTCTCTGTAGATTTCTCCAGTCTGGACTCATTCTTCTTTGTTTTGGGGGTTTTGTTTTGTTTTGTTGTTTTTTGCATTGATGGGGTTGGAAGCCAGAGCAAAGAACATGCCAGACAAGCACTCTACCCAGATCCTATCCTCCCGGGCTCAGTGATCCTTTGAGTAGCTGGGGCTATAGGCACATGCCACTGCATTTGGCTTCGTAATGTTGGTTTTTAACCTAGACCCTTCATTGATGTTGGACTTAGGATGACCTATTTTTGTCTATTTTTGCACTTTTTGAAGTGTAATATATATACAGAATAAAGTTTAAACCCTAAGTCTACAGATCAATGAAATTTTGCAAACTGAACTCACCCATGTGACAATAACCTTCCCAGCACCTCAGGGGCTCTCAGTGTGCTCCGCAACTTCCACAGTAACCACTCTAACTACTTTTTTTTTTTTTTTTTTTTTTTTTTTTTTTTTTTGCGGGTCTGGGGATGGAACCCAGGGGCATTTGACCTCCGAGCCACACCTCCTGCCCTATTTTATTCTTTATTTTGAAACAGCGTCTTACTAAGTTGCAGAGGGCCTCACTAAGTAGCTGAGTCTGTCAGTGAACCACGATCCTCTGGTTTCAGCCTCCCGAATGCTGGGATTACAAGCATGCGCCACCACGCCCGGCTCTTTTATTCTTTATTTTGAAACAGGGTCTCACTAAGTTGCAGAGGGCTGCACTAAATAGCTGAGGCTGTCCATGAAACCATGATCCTCGGGTCTCAGCTTCCTGAATGCTGGGATTATAAGCATGCGCCACCATATCCGACTTTCCTACTTCTTTTTTGGTACTGTAGATCGAACCGAGAGGCTTCTGCCTCTGAGCTACAACCCCAGCCTTTTTTTTTTTTTAAACAGGTTTCACTAGGTTGCTGAGAGTATTGCTAAATTGCTGAGGTGACTCAGAACTAGTTATCTTCCTGTCTCAGTCTTCCAAGTACTGGCATTATAGATGTGTGCCACCATCTCTCTTTTTCTTTCCTTCCTTCTTTTTTCTTTCTTTTTTTTGGTGGAACTTGGGATTTAACTCAGGGGCATTCTATTTCTGAGCTATATCCTCAGCCCTATTTTTTATTATTTTGAAACAGGGTCTCACTAAGTTGTGGAGGGCCTCACTAAGTAGCTGAGACTGACCGTAAACCTGAGATCCTCCTGTTTCAGGCTCCCAATCTTTCTTCTCTCTCTTTCTATCTATCTCTCTCATGGTATTGGGGATGGAATCCAGGGGCCTTTTACCTCTAGGCTACGCCTTCAGCCCTATTTTTGGTTTTTTATTTGGAAATAGGGTCTCACTAAGTTGCTGAGAGACTCATTAGATGACTGAAGCTGGCCTTGAACTGTCATCCTCCTGTCTCAGCCTCCTAAAACTGAGATTACAGATATGTACCACCTGGCTCTCTTTCTTTCTTTCTTTCTTTCTTTCTTTCTTTCTTTCTTTCTTTCTTTCTTTCTTTCTTTCTTTCTTTCTGTGAGTGGAACCCAGGGACATTCTACCTATGAGCTATACCTCAGTCCTGTATTTTTTTTATATGGAAATAGGCTCTCACAAAGTTGCTGAGAGCCTTACTAAGTTGCAGAAGCTGGCTTTGAACTTGTGATCTACATGTCCCAATTACTGGAATTAGAGGCATGCACTAGCACACATGGCTTTTAGTCCTCTTACTTCTAAAATGTTAGAAACAAGCTGGGCGTGGTGGCGCACGCTTGTAATCCCAGGGCTTGGGAGGCTGAGGCTGGAGAATCACACAGATTTGAAATCAGCCTCAGCCACTTAGTGAGGCTCTCAGCAAGTTAGTGAGACCCTGTTTCCAAATAAAATATAAAATAAGTCAGGGGTGTAGCCCGGAGGTAGAGTCCTCTGGGTTCCATCCCCAGGACCCCCCCCCCCCACACACACACACAGTTAGAAATAAATTTCCATGGCATTGTAAAAAAAAAAAAAAAAAAAAAAGACATGTTAGCTGGGCATGGTAGCATAGTTTTGTAATCCCAGTACTTGGGAGGCTGAGATAGAAGAATCGCAGGTTCAAAACCAACCTCAGCAGCTTAGTGAGGCTCTCAGCAGCTTAGTGAGACCCTGTTTCCAAATAAAATGTATTAAAAAATTAAGTCTGGGGGTGTAGACCAGAGGTAGAGGCATGTGAGTTCCATTCCCCGTAACACACACACACACACACACACACACACACACACGTTCAAAAGTGGCTCGGCAAGGTGATTTTACTTTTGTGTGTGTGTGGGGGGGGGTCTGGGTATGGAACCAGGAGCATTTGACCTCTGAGCTACACCCCCTGCCCTATTTTGTATTTTTATTTTGAAGCAGGGTCTCGCTAAGTTGCAGAGGGCCTCACTAAGTAGTTGAGGCTGTCTGCAAACTGATCCTCTAATACCAGCCTCCTGAATGCTTGGATTACTAGCCACCATGCCCAGCTAGGGTGATATTACTTTTTGCAGAAAGGGATTCTGCCACCAGTAAAGTCAGATGTGCAAGAACAAAATGGTAGAAATCTGCTAGGCCTTTTGTTTATTTATTTATATTTACTTATTTATTTTAATTTTTTTGTGGTACGGGGGTGGAACCCAGGGGCATTCTACCTCTGAGCTACACCCCAGCCTGATTTTTTTATTCTTTATTTTGAGACAGGGTCTCACTGAATTGCAAAGGGCCTTGCTAAGTAGCTGAGGCTGGCCATGAACTGCGATCCTCCTGTCTCAGCCTCCCGAATACTGGGATTACAAGCTTGCGCCATCACACCCAGCTGCTGCTGCTGCTGCTGCTGCTTCTACTACTACTTCCTCCTCTTCTCCTCCTCCTCCTCCTCCTCCTCCTCCTCCTCCTCCTCCTCCTCCTCCTCCTCCTCCTCCTCCTCCTCCTCCTTCTTCTTCTTCTTCTTCTTCTTCTTCTTCTTCTTCTTCTTCTTCTTTTAATGTGACACTGGGGATTGAACCCAGGAGCCTTCTACCTCTGCGCTATACCTCAGCTAATTTTATTTATTTATTTATTTATTTATTTATTTATTTATTTATTATTTGCGGTATTGGGGATTGAACCCAGGGGCATTCTACCTCCGAGCTACACCCCCAGCCCTATTTTATTTATTTATTTATTTATTTATTTATTTATATATTTTTGGTGGTCCTGGGAATGGAACCCAGAGGCATTCTACCTCCAAGCTACCCCCTCAGTCCTATTATTACTTTTTTTTGGTGGTCCTGGGGATAGAACCCAGGGGCATTCTATCTCCAAGCTACGCCCTCAGCCCTATTATTTTATTCTTCTTTATTTTGAAACAGGGTCTCACTGAGTTGCAAAGGCTCTCACTAAGTAGCTGAGGCTGACTGCGAACTGCGATCCTCCTGTTTCAGCCTCCCAAATGCTGGGATTACAAGCATGTGCCAAAACGCCCAGCTTATTTTTTGTTTGTTTGCTTTGAAACAGGATCTCGCTAGGTTGCTGAGAGTGTCACTACTTGCTGAGGCTGTCCTGGAACCTGTGATCCTGTCTCAGCCTCCCAAGTACTGGGCCTAGTGTGGGTCTTTTATTTCTAATTCGAGGCTTCTCTGCTGCACTCCTATTGGTGAGAGTGTATCCTCACAATCCTTAAAACATTGGCTGGAGGAGATGCTGGGTGAAGGGTTGGCGCTTAACAATTTTCAAGAAATGCTGACTTTACAAAAGAATGTGAGCGCATATAAAGTTACAAAATGGGAGTTTTACAAAATGGAGCATGAGTCAAGCTATTTTTTTTTTATAAAAAAAGATCTAATTATATTCTTACATTAAAGCATAGATTAGTCTTGCTCCTTTTAAATTTCATGTCAGTGATGCCAGGCGAGGTGGCACACGCTTGTAATCGCGGTGCTTGGGAGGCTGAGACAGGAGGATCGCACAGGTTCGAAGCCAGCCTCAGCTACTTAGTGAGCCTTTTAGCAATTTAGTGAGACCCTATTTCCAAATAAAATATAAAACAGGTCTGAGAGTATAACCTGGAGGTAGAAAAGCCCCTGGGTTCTACCCCCAGTACCACTAAAAAACAAAAACAAAATAAAAACATAAATTTCATGTCAGTGAGACTGTAGCATATATCCCCTTATTTTTCTTATTCAATTTTTATTTTCTTTTTATCATAAAAAATAAATTTAGAAGATTGATGTTGAGGAGAAATGATAGCTTCGTGTGTTTGTTTGAGTGTGTGTGTGTGAGAGAGAGAGACAGACAGACAGACAGAGCATTGAACCCAGAAGGAGTTCCATCTCTAAACTATGCCCTCAGTTCTTTTATTCATTCATTCATTCATTCATTCATTTATTCTTTGCGATACTGGGGGTGGAACCCAGGGGCATGTTACCACCGAGCTATACTCCCAGCCCTAATTTTTATTCTTTATTTTGAAACAGGGTCTCACAGAGTTGCAAAGGACTTCACCAAGTAGCTGAGGCTATCTGTGGACTGCAGTCCTCCTGTCTGAGCTTCCCAAATGCTGGGATTACAAGCGTGCACCACCAGGCCCGGCAATTTATTTATTCATTTATTCATTCATTTTTTGTGCCACTGGTGATTCAACCCAGGGGCATTCTGCCTCTAGCTACATCTCTAGCCCTATTTTTTATTCTTTATTTTGAAACAGGGTCTCATCTCACAAAGTTGGGGAAACCTCATTAAGTAGCTGAGGTTGGCCTGGAACCTGCAATTCTTCTGCCTCAGCCTCTCACATACTGGGATTATAAGTGTGTGCCACACCACGCCTGGCTAAATTATGATGTTTATGTAGTTTATTCTTTTTTTTTTTTTTTTTTTTTTTTTTTGCTGGTCTGGGGATGAACCCAGGGGTAGCTACGTCCAGGATGTAGCTATGTAGCTACCTCCGAACTTCATCCCTTACCCTGTTTTTTCTTTCTTTCTTTCTTCTTTCTTGGTGGTACTGGGGTTCTTGGAAGCCCTTCTACCTCTGAGCTACACTCCCAGACCTATTTTTTATATTTTTTATTTGGAAACAGGGTCTCTTAAGCCAGCAAGGCTGGCTTCGAACCTGTGCAATCCTCCTGTCTCCGCCTCCCAAGTGCAGGGATTACAAGCGTGCACCACCACGTCCGGCTTATTCTTTATTTTGAAACAGGGTCTCATTGAGTTATGGAGGGCCTCACTAAGTAGCTGAGGCTGTCCGCGAACCGCTATCCTCTGGTCTCAGCCTCCTGAAAGCTGGCATTACAAGAGTGTGCCACCACGCCCGTTTTACGGATTTTTTTCTTAAAATTGAATTACTCAACCAGGCGTGGTGGCACACACTTGTAATCCCTGCATTTGGGAGGCTGAGACAGGAGGATCATGGTTTGCAGACAGCCTCAGCTACTTAGCAAGGCCCTTAGCAACTCACTGAGACCCTGCTTCAAAAAAAAAAAAAACTAAAATAAATAAATAAATAAATAAATAAATAAATAAAATAAAAGATCTGGGAAGACCCAGATGAGTAACTCAGTTTTTTGTTTTGTTTTTATTTTTTTGGCGGTACCGGGGATGGAACCCAGGGGCATTCTACCTCCAAGTTACACCATCAGCCCTATTTTTTATTCTTTATTTTGGAACAGGGTCTCACTGACTTGCAAAAGCCCTCATTAAGTAGCTGAGGCTGTCAGCGAACCCTGTTCCTCCTGTTTCAGCTTCCCAGTCACCATGCTCGGCTTTGGATCTTTTTTTTAATTATTATTATTGGTGCATTGTATTCATACATCATAATGGGGTAAAAAGCTTGTATAGACATTCATGCACACATCACCCATTTAGCCCCTACCCAATTCCCACTCCATTCCCTCCCCATCCTTCCTTCCCTTGCTTGGCTTAGTAGTTGACTTCGACATGTTTAAGTACATTGTGCGCTTTAGAGAGTTTCCTTCTTCCCCCCTCCCATCCTCTCAATTAGGCTGTCTTATTTGCTCCTCTATAGGATTTCCTTTTTTTATCTAGAGTTCTTCCTATATGGATCTTGTATCTTGATATGTCTTTAGGAACTGCTTATGATTTTTCCCCCTCTTTACATGTGGTAATCAATTCCGTGGAGCGACCCCTTTCTTAAACTACTAATGTTCTAGCCGGGCGTGGTGGCTCACGCTTGTAATCCCCGCGCTTGGGAGGCTGAGACAGGAGGATCATACGGGTTCAAAGCCAGCCTCAGCTACTTAGGCTTTCAGCAACTTAGTGAGACCCTGTTTCCAAATAAAATATAAAAAAGGTCTGGGAGTATAGCCCGGAGGTAGAAAGCCTCTGGGTTCTACCCCCAGTACCACCAAAAAATAAAAAAATTTAAAAAATTAAAAATAAACTACTAATGTTTCAGAACAAACATATAACTAGAGGTAAAGTAATGTTTTTCTACCCATAATAGAATGTAATAAGATGTTGTCTGAATTACTTACATAGCAGTCAAAACTGACCATTATGCACGATCATTGTCAATGTTTAAAAATACCATAAAATTTATTCCTAGTTTTCTCTGAAATTTCTTCTCTCTGCACTCTCACCATTTTCAAATAAGGCAGTGAAAGCTGGGTGCAGTGGTATATACCTGTAATCCCAGTGCTTGGGAGGCAGAGACAGGAGGAGCAGGTACTTTTCATAGAAATTAATTTCTGATGTAATTTCTTTTTATGGACCAATCAAGGTTTGGTCTTATGAGCCAAGTACAAGGATGGTCTTTGTGAATTAGTCCTTTTTTTTTTTCTTTTCTTTTTTTTTTTTTGTGGTACTGAGGATGAAACACAGGGGCATTCTACCTACAAGCAACACCCAGCCCTATTTTTTTTTTTTTATTCTTTATTTTGAAACAGCCACTGAGTTGCAGAGGGCCTCACTAAGTAGCTGAAGCTGTCTGCAAAATGCGATCCTCCTATTTCAGCCTCCCTAATGCTGGGATTACAAGCATGAACCACCATGCCCAGCTTTAGTCCTTTTCTAATGTATTTGAACACTCAGGTGCCTTGGGAGGCTGTGCAGGTGGCAGGGGGTACAGATTTTGTGCTGTACCCAATTCCTCAAAAGAAGCCTCAGTTGCAACCAGATGTAGTGGTGCATGCCTGTAATCCTAGTACTTAGGAGGTTGGAGGATTGCAGGGTCAAGACCGACCTCAGCCATTTAGTGAGACTCTCAGCAACCTAGCAAGACCCAGTTTTGAAAATAAAATAAAAGGGACTGTGGTGTAGCTTGGAGGTAGAACACCCCTGGGTTCATTCCCAGTACCAAAACAAAACAAAACAGAGTCACTATAACATTTAAAATACACATATAAATCACAATAACTGTGTGCTTCCTTCACTAGATACTACTGCTCTGTGCCCATGAATTAGCAATGAAATTTAGTTCTCACAACAGCATTATCCAAAAATGATTTGAAAAGCTATGTTTAAGCCAGGCGTGGTGGCACACGCTTGTAATCCCCGCGCTTGGGAGGCTGAGACAGGAGGATTGCGCAGGTTCAAAGCCAGCCGCGCTGGTTTAAGAGACCCTGTTTCCAAATAAAAATATAAAATAGGTCTGGGAGTGTAGCCCAGAAGTAGAAGGGCTTCCAGGAACCCCAGTACCACCACCAAAAAAATAAAAAAAAAGAAAGAAAGAAAAAAGAAAAAAAGAAAAGCTATGTTTAAGTAAATGGGTAGAATTCAGTAGTCAGTTTTATAGATTTCTATGTCTAAGCACTGTCCCAGCTTCTGCTGTGATTCCCTGAAGATTGTATGTTTTATGAGAAAGATCGTCAAATTCCTGCCAATTCTACAAAAAAAAGTACTGTTTTTATTTTTTTTTTAAATATACTTTCATTTTTTGTGTACTGAGGGTGGAACCCAGGGGCTTTTCTACCTTCGGGCTATACTCCCAGACCTATTTTATACTTTATTTGGAAACAGGGTCTCACTAAGTTTGTGAGAGCCTCACTAAGTAGCTGAAGCTGGTGTTGAACCTGTGCCATCCTCCTGTCTCAGCCTCCCAAGTGCTGGACTACAAGCGTACGCCACCCCGCCTGGGCAAAAGTACTGTTTTGTTTTTGTTTTTGTTTTGTTTTGTTTTTGTCTTTTTTGGGGGGGTGGTACTGGGGTTCCTGGAAATCCTTTTACGTCCGGGCTACACTTCCAGACCTATATTTATTTTTATTTGGAAATAGGGTCTCTTAAGCCAGCAAGGCTGCCTATGAATCTGTGCGATCCTCCTGTCTCTGCTTCCCAAGCACGGGAATTACAAGAATGCGCCACCGCGCTAGGCCAAAAGTACTGTTTTTAAATGCTTAAAAACTACAGATTTTGTCAGTTTACAAAGAAGAGAGGAAATGTGCAGTTTATTCATGGGGGCATGAATAAAAGTCTTGACTTTGCTGACACAGAAAAAGGTGCTTTATTATGAAGGTGCTTATTGGCCCAAGTGGTTTTCTAGGATTAATATACAGCAGGACTACTTGAAGAAAATCAATCTTTCTCTCTTTTTATTCTTTCCTCTCTTTCCTTCTTTCTCTTTCTTTTTTTCCCCTTTATACTAGGAATTGAACCCAGGACCATTCTACCTCTGAGCTACACCCCTAGCCCTATTTCATTTTTATTTTGAAACAGGGTCTCATGAGGTTGGTGAGAGTCTCCCTACTTCCTGAGGCTGTCCTCGAACCTTCCTGTCTCAGCCTTCTGAGTACTGGGAGTACTGGGTTACAAGCTTGCACCACCATGAGAATTTTTCTTGTAATGCCAATTTTTTTCCTGAGGTATCATACTATTGTAGGTTTTGCCCTGCTGTGGGTTTGAACTGGTAATAATGCATGTGGTCTTTTTCTTTCTTTCTTTCTTTCTTTCTCTCTCTCTCTCTTTCTTTCTTTCTTTCCTTCCTCTTTCTTTCTTTCTTTCTTTCTTTCTTTCTTTCTTTCTTTCTTTCTTCCTTTCTTCCTTTCTTCCTTTCTTTCTTGTGGTATTGGGGATGGAACCTTTCTACCACTGGGTTACACTGCCAGACCTATTTTATATTTTGCCCTGCTATGGGTTTGAACTGGTAACAATGCATGTGATTTTTTTTTTTTTTCAGCACTAGGGAACAACCTTGGGCCTGACACATGCTGGGCAAGTGTTCTACCACTGAGCCACATCCAGTGACAGCAACTGTCAACCATTATACTTTTTTTGCTGGCTCATTCTTATTCTTGTAGACTCAGCTCAGATGTCTTCTTCCCTTCCAGGACTTCTGAACTTTTAGTGGGGTATAATTATCCTTTCTTTTTATACCCTTTGCAAATCTCTGTCGTAAGTCTTATAGTTGGCTGGGTATGGTGGCACATACGTATAATCTTAGCATTTGAGAGGCTGAGACCAGAGGATCACTGTTCGTGGCCAGCCTCAGCTACTTAGTGAGGCCCTTTACAACTCAGTAAGACCTTGTTTCAAAATAAAGAATAAAAAATAGGGCTGGGACTGCAGCTACTGAATGAGGCTTTCAGCAACTTAAAATAGGTCTGGGAGTATAGCTCAGAGGTAGAAAGCCCCTGGGTTTCCGCCCCCAGTACCTCCCCCCCACACACACACAAAAATAGGGCTGGGAGTGTAGTTCAGTGCTATGTAAAATGCCCCTGGGAGCTGGGCGTGGTGGCGCACGCTTGTAATCTCAGCATTCGGGAGGCTGAGACCAGAGGATCGTGGTTCTCATACAGCCTCAGCTACTTAGTGAGGCCCTCTGCAACTCAGTGAGACCCGATTTCAAAATAAAGAATACAAAATAGGTCAGGGGGTGTAGCTTGGAGGTCACATGCCCCTGGGTTTCATCCCAGACCTGCAAAATAAATAAATAAAATAAAATGTCCCTGGGGCCGGGTGTGGTGGCGCACACTTATAATCCCAGCATTGAGAGGCTGAGATCAGAGGATAGGATGCTGTTTCGAGGACAGCCTTGGCTACTTAGTGAGGCCCTTTGCAACTTAATGAGACCCTGTCTCAAAAATAAAGAATAAAAATTAGTGCCGGGGTGTAGCTAGGAGGTAGAATGCCCCTGGGTTCCATCCCCCATACCGAAAAAAAAAAAAAAAAGAATTTCCCCCGCAAAAAAAAAGAATGCCCCTGGGTTCCATCTTCAGTATCACACACACACAAAATAGTGCTGGGGGTGTAGCTCAGAGGTAGACTGCTCCTGGGTTCGCCGGGCGTGGTGGCACACTCTTGTAATCCCAGCATTTGGGAGGCTGAGACCAGAGGGTCGTGGTTCGATGACAGCCTCAGCTACTTAGTGAGGCCCTTTGCAACTTAGTGAGACCTGATTTCAAAATAAGGAATTAAAAAACAGGGCAGGGAGTATAGCTCGGAAGTCAAATGCCCCTGGGTTCCATCCCCAGACCCGCAAAAAAAAAAAAAAAAAAAAGAATGCTCCTGGGTTCAATCCTCAGTATCAAACAAATAAATAAAACAACACACAACTTCTTATTTAGGGCTTGATAGAGTTCACGCTTGGCTTTTAACAAGGCTCTTGGTTTGATCTCCAGGGCTGCCCCTTTCCTCAATATTCAGTTCTAGAGTGACTTTTTTATTTTGCAGTACTGAGGATGGAACCCAGTGGCATTCTCCCTTTTAGCTACACCACCAGCCTATTTTTTATTCCTTATTTTGAAACAAATTCTCACTGAGGTGCAAAGGGTCTCACTAAGTAGCCGAGGCTGTCTGAAAACTCTAGCCTCCTGTCTCAGCCTCCCAAATGCTGGGATTACAAGCGTGTGACACCACGCCTGGCAAGAGAGGCATTTAAAGAGATATTTACCTAAATCTGGAGAGCTGGGCGAGGTGGTACATACCCGTCACCCCAGCTGCTCAGGAGGCTGAGGCAGGATGGCGAGTTTAAGGCCAGCCTGAACAACTTAGTAAAACCCTGTTTCAAAACAACAACAACAACAAAAAATTTTTTTTTTTTTTCAGGAAAAGGAGCTGGGCATGTAGCTCAGTGGTAAAGCACCCATGGGCTCAACACTCAGTACAAAAACAAAACAAACAAACCAAAAAAACCAGAAAGTATTTAGCCATCCTTTGTGGTTTTGGTTTGTTTTCTCTTTCAGATTGTGCTTATAGCAACGTTTTCATCTTCCTCACCTTCTTCTCTGTTACGGTGAAATATGTTGCGGTGTCGGAAATGTTATGGTTTTGGGGGAACTGTTCCTGGGGACCCCTGTTAGGGTCCGGGACACAATTTCCCTCAAACCACGACAAAACCCTAAACAACCAAAAACAGAAAAACCGCGGGTTCTTGTCCTGAGCTAAGGATAAGTATACATAGCTCGGACACTTGCTGAAGATTTAAAGAAGTTTATTAAAAAGATAGAAATACAGAAGATAGTTACAGCTCCATGCCAGAATGGCATGGGGGGGTGGTCCGAGCCAATTCACCACCCAAAGATACAGCATGTGGACCCATGACCTCCATCTTGTTTACCTAATTCTGACGTGGTAAACGTCCCTGTAAGGTTCCTTCACCAGCAAGGTGTGGCAAGGTGTCTCCTTCCAGGAAGGTCGACCCCTACTCCCATCCTAGCTAGCTTATCTAATCATGTAGATCTGTCTTTAGAATGAGGATGGGGAAGTCCTAGTTCCCCTCTCCTATAGACTTGCCAATTACCTTTAGCTAGGTTAATTTACATTGGAATAGTTGCCTGCTTTTAGGCAGAAAACAAGTCCTTTCACAGATTTGTCCCTCACCCAATTTTTGGAATATATTAATGACAGCTTTCTCAAATCTTCCTAGGCCATTCCTAATACTGGTACATCCTCATAGCCTTTAGGCAGGGGGCTGAAAGTCTCTTGGACTTTGTGTAGCTCTTGGTTGCTTAGACGGGGATGAAAATAGAACCACCTTTGTCTCCCACGCGTTATTGTCCATAGGAACCTGCTTTATCTGGGCTTGCCTTCTTATGTACACAAAGCCTTGGTGAAGCGCTTTCTGTTTCTATTCCCTATTCAAGTTACTTCAAGCACTTGGGTAACTTGGGGTCATGACTGTGGAGTTAGGGGACAGGCCCAGCTGGGATCACTGAGTTCTGCTAGATACAGGTGAGTAACTGGGAGTGCCTGGCAGTTAGTTCCCAGCCAGCTCCCAGGAGCCAGGGAATTTACAGGCAGGACTCACCTAGATCATATGAGTCAACAGGGTATAGGTCTGAGGGGCAGTCTGGAAAGAGGAGGATATTGATATAAATATAAAGCCGGGCATGGTGGCGCACGCTTGTAATCCCAGCATTCGGGAGGCTGAGACCGGAGGATCGCGGTTTGCGGACAGCCTCAGCTACTTAATGAGGTACTCCACAACGTAGTGAGACCCGGTTTCAAAATAAAGAATAAAAAATAGAGCAGGGGGTATAGCTTGGAGGTAGAATGCCCCTGGGTTCCATCCCCAGACCCCCCCCCAAAAAAAAGAAAATATATATATATATATATATCTCCAGGCTTAGGGTCTAACCAGAAGGATAGGGCACATCTTGATTGTGAGAGAGATTCCTGCCTTAGTCCTAAACCACTGACCTGCTTCCTGCTGACATAGGGCTCAGAGAAGCTGTCATGGAGCCAGAGCCCCAGAGTTCAGCTAGCCCAGACACTACAAGGAAGTGGTCATACCTGGAAAGGTGTGGGTGGGAAATAGTGCTGATGCTGACCTTGCATGAGGGATGGCTGCTTCTGTTTAGCTCTAAACTGGCCTGAAGGCAAAAGAAAACCGCAGTGCTTTCACTGTGCCTGTTAACTGCATACTTTCTTTATGGAGCTATTTTTCCAATAAAAAGTTTCACAGTGACTCTACTGTCTTAAATTTTCTATCTGCTAATGAATACACTCTATTCTGTTTGTAGTTGGCTATTTACTATCTTAGATATTTTGTGTGTTTGTGGCGCGGCGCGCGGTACTAGGGATGAACCCAGGGGCATTCTACCTCCGAACTATACTCCGGCTCTATTTTTTATTCTTTATTTTGAAATAGAATCTCACAAAATTGCAGAGGGCCTCACTGAGTAGCTGAGGCTGGACGCGAACACATGATCCTCTTAATTCTCCTGTCAAGGGCTGCCAAATACTGGGATTACAATCATGTGCACCCGTGCCCGGCTTCTTAATTTGATAGGGGTGGGGATTTAGCTTAATGTTAGAGTACTTAACTAGCATGTGAGGCCCTGATTCTATCTCCAGCACACACACACACACACACACACACACACACACACACACACACACACACACAGTTTTAGAGAACCTAGTTGCTGAAACAAATTTGTTTTTTGAAGGTGGTACAAGGTCCTTTTCCTTCTCCTTCTGAATTTGACTCTATTTATAAAGACAGACTTATGCCATGATACTTCTATTCAGCCAACAAAATAGTTGATCCAAGATGAGAACCAGAATAAATGGGTAGAAAGGATACCTGGGCTGGCTTTCTGTGACTTTATGTAGCACTGTGTTGGCGTCTCCTGATGTCAGTTTG
This sequence comes from Muscardinus avellanarius, assembly GCF_963383645.1. Classification (NCBI taxonomy): domain Eukaryota; kingdom Metazoa; phylum Chordata; class Mammalia; order Rodentia; family Gliridae; genus Muscardinus; species Muscardinus avellanarius. The sequence continues at coordinate 77,952,392 of NC_137791.1, forward strand.
TCTCTGTTTTGTTTTTATTTTATTTTATTTTTTTTAATTAATTAATTTACTTTTTAAATTGGTGCATTGTAGTCATATATCAATCACATTGGAGTACAAGACTTGAGAGGATATACAAGCACACATCATCCAATTAGCCCTCATCCAGCCCCCATCCCATTCCCACCCCTTCCCTCGATCCCATGCTTCTTTGGTGATTAACTTTGATACATTTGTTTATGTACCTCCTGCATTTTAAAGAGGCTCCATCCTCCACTATTCCATACCCTCTGATTGGTCACATTAGTTGCTTCACTATAGGGCCCTTTCTATAGGTCAACCTATTCCTGTTGCCTCTTTCCTCCTAGTTATTGCTGATTAGGGGAAGTGTCTGATTTATATTTTCTGCGATATTTCTCTGTGCATGCTGCGTTGCAAGTACCGATCCCACTCTTGACGGCCCCAGTAGTGGCCTGGCTACTCAGTGGACTGATCCAGACCTCGCTGGCTCAAGCAGCGGCCTTGCCTCATGGGAGGCCCTGGTTCTGGTCTTGCTGGCCCCCACACCAGCCTAACCCCTCAGCTGGCTTTGATCCTGGCCTCGGAGGCCGCAGTAGTGGCCTTGCCTCACAGCAGGCTCCGATGCTGGCCATTGGCCCTGCTACCGGCCTAACCCCTCGGCAGGATTCCGATCCCGGCCTTGGAGGCCCCAGCACAGGCCTTGCCTCATGGCAGGCTCCGATGCCGGCTTCGCTGGCCCCAGCACCGGCCTAACCCCTCGGCAGGCTCTTATCCCAGCCTCGGAGGCCCCAGCACTGGCCTTGCCTCACGGCAGGCTCTGATGCCAGCCTCGCTGGCCCCAGCACCGGCCTAACCCCTATGCAGGCTCTTATCCTGGCCTCGGAGGCCCCAGCACCAGCCTTGCCTCACGGCAGGCTCCGATGCCGGCCTTGCTGGCCCCAGCATCGGTCTAACCCCTCGGCAGGCTCCAGTCCCAGCCCCGGAGGCCTCAGTAGTGGCCTTGCCTCATGGCAAGCTCCGATGTCGGCCATTGGCCCCGGCACCCGCCTAACCCCTCAGCAGGCTCCGATCACTGTCTCTGGGGTTATTATTTAAGGTTCCAGGTGTAATGTATCAGATCTCTTCCTCCCCTGAGTACTGGCCACTGCCATTGCCACTGCCTCCACCATTTCAAATCCTTCCCGGGCTCTTTTTCCACTCTGAATGTTGTCCAGTGTTCCTAAGCATGCATGACGGTAGCATTCGACATTTGGTGTAATTTCTCCAAAAAAATAAGGTTGGTAGTATCCAGTTTCTGCTTCTCCTGAATACAAGTCTCCACCACCATCGCGGAGACCTCTTTCAACACCGCCTTTCTCCTTGGTCTCCGCTAAACTCTCTCCTTACAGGTGATGTCCAAGATTCTTAATATAGAGAAACAGCAGTCCTCCTTCACGGGGAATTTTTTCCATAAGTTCCATTGCATTTAGATAAGTTTTGTCTGCATCTCCAGTGTCCTGGCATCCGCAACGGCTTTCTTAACTCCTCTCCGATATTTTTCTTTTTCTTTTTCTGTTCCTTTTTTTTTTTTTTTTTTTTTAAATAAGAGAAGACAGTATATGTGGTTAGAGGAGGTAGTGGGACCAGGCACTCACTCAGTAGCACTGTAACCCAGTCGGTTTCCCCATGGGTCCAGAGTGCTCCGCACTACTCCGCCTGGGGCCCAGGGTCCCTCGACCCGGACCCAGGCTAGCATGCCCCGCCTGACTCCCGCCCGTGTCCCAGGGTACAGGGCCCGGTTTCTCCAGGGGTCTGGCATGCTACGCGCAGTTCGGCCCCGGCCCCGAGTCCCATGACCCGGGCCCCAGCTAGTGTGCCCCACGTGACCCATGCCCGGGTCCTAGAGTACTGGCCCCAGTTTCTGCAGGGGTCTGGCGTGCTACACGCAGTTGGGCCCGGGGCCCGGAGTCCCGCGACCTGGGCCCCGGCTTGCATGCCCTGCGCGACCCCTGCCTTGGACCCAGCGTCTTACTGTGCCCGGTTTCTCCAGGGGTCTCTGTGTTTTGTTTGTTTTATACAGTTGGAGTCTGACCTCAAACTCCTGGGCTCGAGTAATCCTCCTGCTTCAGACTCCTGAGTGCTGGGATTATAGACATGTGCCACCACACCTAATTTACCTCACTTCTGTGACAACAAAGTTGTGTATGTGTGTATGAAAACATATACACATGGACACTTTACCAGAAACTGTGCCAAAACTGTAAAAAAATCTTCATAGCTATCCTAAACTGGAAAGAAAGGGTCGGAGAAATGAGCTAACCTGACCACTGTCACAGACTGCATAGTGAGGAAAATAAGATTTGAACCTATGTGTTCTGTGCATAATTATAAATAAATATATTATTTATTTACTTGTGGTACTAGGGAATGAACCCAGGGGCATTCTGTTCTGAGCTACATCCCCCTCTCTTTCATTTATTTATTTATTTATTTATTTATTAATCTTTTGTGTGTGTGTATGTTGTACTAGGAATGGAACCCAGGGGCATTCTACCTCTGAGTTACACCCCCCCATCCTATTTATTTATTTATTTATTTATTTATTTTGGTGGGTCTGGGATAGAACCTAGAGGCATTTGACCTCTGAGCTACACCCCCTGCCCAATTTTTTATCCTTTATTTTGAAACAGGGTCTCACTGAGTTGAGGAAGGCCTCACTTAAGTAGCTGAGGCTGTCCGTGAACCGCGATCCTCTAGTCTTAGCCTCCCAAATGCTGGGATTACAAGCGTGCATCACCACACCTGGCTTGGTCCAACTTTTTAGTCCTTATATTTTTTTGAAACAGGGTTTCACTGAGTTGCCAGGGGCCTCACTAAGTAGCTCCACCTCCCAAATGCTGGGATTACAAGCTTGCACAACCACACCCGGCCTCTTTTTATTTTTTATTTTGAAACAGGGTCTTTGTTGTGTTGCTGAGGCTGTCCTAGAACCTGCAATCCTTTTGTCTCAGCCTCCCACATACTGGGATTACAGGCATATGTCACCAAGCCTGGCCTCATGCTTATTTATTTATTTTTTATTGAAGTACTAGGGATTGAACCCAGGGGCATTCTACCTCCAAGCTACACCACTAGCCCTATTTTTTATTCTGTATTTTGAAACAGGGTCTCACTGACTTGCAGAGGGTCTCACTAAGTAGCTGAGACTGGTTTCGAACTGTGATCCTCCTGTCTCAACCTCCCAAATGCTGGGATTACAAGCGTGCGCCACCACACCCAGCTTCATGCTTCTATATTTAAATGGTGAATCAGCTCCTCAGCTGTGACTTCCCTCAGAGCAGTACTTTCCTCCTGCTCATGAGGAAGTGGGGCTCAGGCACACCTTTGACACTAACTTCATCTGGAGGAGATGGATTCTCAGAGATAAATATACCTTCCCAATGAACAAAATGTCTGCTCACCAGTGCCTGGAGAGCATGAAATCAGAGGAAAGAGCTGGATAACGTTGAGCCACTTCATATACAGACCATCCAGTTTGAAGAATTAAGTACATTCTGCAGCCCAGTAAGGGCTAGAATATTCATGTCTGGGAAATATCAGCTGTCTTCCACTGAGCAAGATAAGCTCTAGTGAAACTTTTCAAAGTCATTTTCTGAGATCCAGGCTACTCAGGGCTGATCTTTGTTTTTTACACTTTCTGGGATTACCATTTCTCTTAGATCACTTTGCCTGAGGTTACTTTAGTTGTCACCATAGCTTCACCATAGCCATTAAAAATGACCAATTCTGCTGGGCATGGTGGCACACACTGGTAATCCCAGCACTTGGGAGGTTGAGACAGACAGGAGGATCGGATCACACAGTTCGAAGCCAGCCTTAGTTACTTACTGAGGCTCGCAGCAACTCAGTGAGATGCTGTTTCAAAATAAAATATAAAATAGGTTGGGGGTGTAGCAAAACAAAAACAACAACAACAAAAAAAAACCCTTACCAATTCAGGGTGAGTTACTTCTGAAATTTTATTTATTTATTTATTTAATTTTTATGTGGTACTGAAGTGGAACCCAGAGGCTGGTTTTTACCTCTGGGCTATACTCCCAGACCTATTTTAATTTTATTTGGAAAGAGGGTGTCACTAAGTCGCTGAGAGCCTCACTAAGTAGCTGAGGCTGGCTTCGAACCTATGTGATTCTCCTGTCTCAGCCTCCCAAGCGAGGGGATTAAAAGCGTGCGCCCCCATGCCCAGTTACTTCTGTAATTTTATTTTAATATTTGTTTGTTTGTTTGTTTGTTTGTTTATTTTTTGCAGTACTGAGGATGGAAGCCAGAGGCATTCTACCTCCAAGCTACACCCCCAGCCCTATTTTTTATTCTTTATTTTTGAAACAGGGTCTCACTGAGTTGCGAAGGGCCTCACTAAGTGGCTGAGGCTGTCCGTGAACTGCTTTCTCAGCCTCTCAAATGCTGGGATTACAAGCGTGCGCCACCATGCCGGGCTACTTCTGTAATTTTATAATCGAATTCTTTGTATGTTGAGTTTGGGTCACAATTACCTCTAAATTGTAAAGAGGTGATACGGTGGACTGGTGGTAAAAATGTTTTATGCACTTTTTTGGATGTGTGATATATTTTAAACACACACAATAACCGAATGGAAAGGGAAAAAAAAAAACCTTTTTAGACCCTAACCCTTCTTATCCCTGTCAAAGAGAGAAAAGATATAAAGAGTGCGGGAAATCTGTCTTTCTGTCTTTATTTTTCTTCTTTCCTTCCTTTTTTTTCCCCGGTACTGGGGATAGAACCCATGGGCATTATACCTCTGAGCGACACCTCCAGCCCTGTTTTTTAATTTATTTTGAAACAGGGTCTCACTGAGTTGCAAAGGGCCTCACCAATTAGCTGAGGCTGTCCATGAACCGCGATCCTCCTGTCTCAGCCTCCCAAACGCTGGGATTACAAATGTGTGCCACCATGCCCGACTCTTTTCCTTGTTTTTATTTTTTGTGGTACTGGGGATTGAACCCTGGGCATTCTACCTCTGAGCTACATCCCCAACCCTATTTTTATTCTTTATTTTTAAACAAGGTATCACTAAGCTGCCTAGAGTCTCACTAAGTAGCTGAGACTGGCTGCAAACTTGCAATCCTCCTACTTTAGCCTTCCAAGTTTTGGGATTATAAGTGTGCAGCACCATGCCCAGCTCCCATCAACTCTTTAAACAGTAACTCAATCAAAGCAGTCTAAACTACATTCCCGGTGTGTTTAGAAGACAACACAGAATGAAATCTAAGGGCTGTGGTCTAAACTGCTGACATGGGGAAATCCACAGCCTTAAAAGTCCTGATCAAGAAAGAATAACAATAAATAAAATTTACACTATTCCAGAAGTTAGAGAAAAACATTAAAACTACTCAAAGCTCAAAGACTGCTGTGCCCCCTCTGGGCCCCCACACGGTCAGCCAGCATGTGCTCACAGAGCATTTCCAGTGGACATTACAGGCACTGAATTGAAGCCAGGAGAATTCTTTCCCCCGTGAGACTTACAGGTGTGTGTGTATGTGTGTGTGTGTTTGTGTGTGTGTGTGTGTAGGATGGGATTGGATATTTAAGTATAAACTCAAAAGTGTTAGGAAGTACAGTGTGCTATTTGTGTCTCTAGTTAGTATCACTTTACGGTACTCTTTTTTCTGTTTCCATATTGCCTTTCTTTGACTCCTCTACTTTTTCCTCTTTCCATATTCCTTATTTCCATTTCTCCCAATTCCCTGAAGAGACTATATTGTTCTCCATACACTGGCACTCAATGATGACTGCTGCATGAATGGATAAATCCAGTTTTAAAGAATCCTCCAAGTCAGGTGTGGTGATACACACCTGTAGTCTTAGTACTTGGGAGGCTGAGACAGGTAATTGCAGATTCGAGGATAGCCTCAGCTACTTAGCCAGACTCTCAGGAATATATCTGTTTCAATACAAACAGATAAATTATAAAGGGCTGGACATGTACCTCAGAAGTAGAATGCCCCTAGGTTTAATTCCAAGCGCGCGCGCGCACACACACACACACACACACACACACACACACACACACTTCTGGGACTGGTGGCTCATGCTTGTAATCCTCAGAATTTGGAAGGCTGAGACGGGAGGAGCACAGGTTTGAGGACAACCTTAGGAAGTAATGAGACTCTGCAGCCTAGTAAGACTGTTTCAAAATAAAATAGGGCTTGGAGTGTAGCTTGGAGGTAGAATTCCCTTGAGTTCAATTCCTAGTACCATGGGGGAGGGGGAAAGGAAGAAAGGTAGAAAGAATCCTCTAAGCTATTACTGCTAAGGAGATATCCTGACAACAGAGATGGACAACCTGTAGACTATCGTTTATTTTGTTTGTTTTTTGCGGGTCTGGGGATGGAACCCAGAGGCATTCGACCTCCGAGCTATACCCCCTGCCCAATTTTTTATTCTTTATTTTGAAACAGGGTCTCACTGAGTTGCGAAGGGCCTCACTAAGAAGTAGCTGAGGCTGTCCGTGAACCATGATCCTCCTGTCTCAGCCTCCCAAATGCTGGGATTACAAGCGTGCGCCACCATGCTCAGCTACTAGACTGTTATTTAACTGTGTGTGTGTGTGTGTGTGTGTGTGTGTGTGTGTGTGTGTGTTTTGCGGTACTGGGATGGAACCCAGGGATATTCTACCTTCAAGCTATAACCCCAGCCCTATTTTTTATTCTTTTTTTTGTGTGTGTACTGGGGGTGGAACCCAGGGGCTTTTCTACCTAGACTTATTTTATACTTTTTTTTTTTTTTTTGGTGGTACTTGGAGTGGAACCCAGAGGCTTTCTACCTTCAGGCTATATTCCCAGATCTATTTTCTATTTGATTTGGAAACAGAGTCTCACTTAAGTTGCTGAGAGCCTCACTAAGTAGCTGAGACTGGCTTCTAACCTGTGCAATCCTCCTCTCAGCTTCCCCAGTGCGGGGATTACAAGCGTGCACCACCACGCCCGGCTTTTTATACTTTATTTGAAAACAGGGTCTCACTAAGTTGCTGAGAGCCTAAGTAGCTGAGGCTGGCTTCGAACCCATGCAATCCACCTGTCTCAGCCTCCCAAACCCTGGGATTACAAACTTGCATCACCAGCCAGCTCTATTTTTTATTCTTTATTTTGAAACAATGGCTCACTAAGTTGCAGAGGGCCTCATTAAGTAGCTGAGGCTGTAGGTGTCCTGTGATCCTGTTGTCTCAGCCTCCCAAATGCTGGAATTAAAAGCATGCACCATCATGCCCATCTTAACTCAGATTTATATAAAAATGCAAGAGGACCTATAAACTATAAAATACTGACAATAAGACAGACATGGTGGCGCATTCTTGTAATCCCTGCATTTGGAAGGCTGAGACAGGAGGATCATGGTTTGTGGACAGCCTCAGCTACTAAATGAGGCCCTTTGCAACTCAGTGAGACTCAAGGCTGAGACAGAAAGATCGCGGTTTGAAGACAGCCTCAGCTACTACTTAGGTCCTTTGCAACTCAGTGAGACCATGTTTCAAAATAAAGACTAAATATATAGGGCAGGGGATGTAGCTCTGAGGTCGAATGCCCCTGGGTTCTATCCCCAGACCCGCAAAAAATAAAATAAAATATATAAAGAATTAGACGGGCATGCTGGCACACACTTGTAATCCCAGTACTTTGGAGGCTGAGACAGAATTATGGTTCATGGACAGCCTTAACTATTACTTAGGCCCTTTGCAACTCAGTGAGACCCTGTTTCAAAATAAAGAATAAAAAATAGGGCTGGGGGTGTAGCTCGGAAATAAAATGCCTCTGAGTACCATTCCAGAAAAAAAAAAAAAAAGAATTTAAAAATCAGGCTGGGGGTGTAGCTTGGAGGTAGAATACCCTGGGTTCCATCCACAGTACCCTAAAAAAGAAAAGAAGTTCAGATTGAACAGAAAATTGGTTCTGACCAAGTTATTTTAGCATGAATTGTAACTGATAATGAAGTATAACATGTAAAACCCTAAATTAAACCCCTCCTGGTATTAATAGCTTGTTTCTGAATGTCAACAGAAGAGGATATTTACACTGTATAGAAATTTACTGAGTTGGTATAGAATTTGGGATGTACGAATACAATTATCGCATCCCTAAGGCTCTGACCAGCAGAGCCTAGGGAAGAAACAAATGAACGCCGACTCTGTTAATGAAGCTACTTCCTCTTTTAATGCTCCTTCTCAATAATGCTGCTGCTGCTGCTGCTGCTGCTGCTGCTGCTGCTGCTGCTGCTGTGCACAGCAGGCAAATATATATCAGTCTCATAACCCCTCCCTCATCACTCCACCAACCCCAAGCTTCCCACAGCTAGGGCATGTGCATTTCTAACCCTCTCATAGGCGGGCTGGTGGTAGCACGAGGCGCCGCGTCACTGATCATCCGTAGGGTGCCTGATAGGGCTCACTGCGCAGGCTCAGGGCACCGCCAGCCTCGTGAGCCTCGTGACTTGGCTGCAAGCCTAGGCGCCATCTTGAGCCCACGCTGGCAACAAGCCTGGGTGCCATCTCGGTCCAGTCGAGTGGGCCCCGACATACAATGTATCAATAAAAAAATTATGCCTATTAAAATTTTGCATAATTTGGGGCTGGGCAAATGTTTGTATGGCCTCCTTAGATGTTTTGATATTATTCTTTGTGAACTCATTAGAATACAGTGACTTTTCCCAAAAAAAAAAAAAAAAAGACAAGAGTTGGAAGACTAGCCTGGAGTAATCAGTAGGCCTGACAGACCAAGGCAAGGACCAGAGATTCTGTGTTGCTTCCCTGGGAATGTTTTGGGAGTGTCATCTAATTTATACCTGTCAAGGTTCTGGCTACTGTGAGGAGGATGGACTGATAGAATAAAAGTGGAAGCATTGTGAACAGGTGGACAACTGTTGTAATGGGCAGTAGTGGCTTGTAGCAGCGTAGTGATGTGAAGTGTTTACTCCAGAATAAATGACAGTAGAGGGAAGAGGACCTTACTGACATTGGCCTTGTGGTATCAGAAAAAGAGGAGAGTCAAGGGTGACTTAAAGGTTTTTGGTCTGGGCAACTGAATAAATACCATTCATGCTTCCCTCTCTGTGTAGTCTATAGGGACAGAGGTTGCTTCCTGGAGGTTCTTTTGAGGGGCAGGAGATTAGTTAGAGAGCTATTGCAATTCTCCTGAAAAAATGAAAGGGGCCTGCATCTGGACAGAGGCTATTTAATGGAAAGGCATTCAGAGGGCACAGAATTGAAAGACATTTGGGAGGAAAAATTGCCGCTTAGGAGAACAGGTTAAAGTTATTTACTAAATTGAAGTTAGTGGACTATTTTTCCCCCCAGTTAATCCACTTTTTGGTATATACCCTAGACCAAGCCAGCTTTGTTTCTACCATTTATCAACATTTCCAGATATGAAACAGAGACTATAAGTGGCCCTTAAACCTACAATAATTTACTATCTAGTCCTTTACAGTAAAATGTTTGCCAGCCTCTAGAACAGCAGTAACAACATCACTTAAAATTTTGTAAGAAACACAAATTATCAGTGTTAGCATAGACCTGCTGAATCAGAAACTCGGGAGTTTATTTATTTTTATTTTCTTTGGTGGTACTGGGGATTGAGCTCATGGTGATTCTACCTTCAAGTTATACCCCCAGCTCTATATTCATTTTGAACAAGGTTTAATTTGCTATGCACTGGCCTTGAACTTGTAATCCTCCTATGTTAGTCTCCCAAGTACTGGCATGGGAGGCTGTGTGTGTGTGTGTGTGTGTGTGTGTGTGTGGTGGTGGTAGTACTGAATATTAAACCCAGGGGCATTCTACCCCTAAGGTACACCCTCAACCCTTTTTATTTTTTGTTTTAAAATTATCTCACTGGGTTTCTGGGAGTCTGTATGTTGCTGAGGATATCCTAGAACCTGTGATCCTCCTGTTTCAGCCTCCCAAATAATGAGATTACAAGCATGTGCCATCACACCTGGCAAGAGAGACATGTGTATGTGTGTGTGTTGGGGGGGGTACTGGGGATTGAGCCCCTGGGAATTCTACTTCTGAGTTACAGCCCCAGCCCTATTTTTATTCTTTTTTTTTTTTTTTTTTTTTCCGGTACTGGGGATTGAACCCAGGGCCGCTCTACCTCTGAGCTATAACCCCAGCCCTATATTTTATTCTTTATTTTGAAACAGGGTCTCACTACATCATGGAGGGCCTCATAAATTGCTGAGGCTGTCAGCTAACTTGCAATTCTCCTGTCTCAGCCTCCCAAGTACTGAGATTACAAGCATGGCTGGCAGTCTAGTTTTAACAAGCCCTCTAGGTGATTCAGATGCACTAGAAGGTCTGAGAACCACTGCTCTAGGATACATGGTGAAGAATATGACAGCATTGCACATCAGAGCCCCAAATTGGAAACAACTGAAATGTTAGTCAGCACTAGAGAAGATAGGTAAATTGTGGCAATTAATGCAATGGAAATGTTCTATATTAAGGGCATGGGGTGTGGATGTTGACTGTGTTTAAAATGAAAAGTAGCTTTGTATCTTTGAGTAAGTTACTTGTCTTCACTAAGCCTCAATGTCCTCATCTGTAAAAAGGGCATAGTAACTACTTCTTCCAACTACTCTAAGGCTTAAAGAGTCCATAAAATAATTAAGAGTATTTAGTACATAAATATTATATGTAAAAGGCAACCTGCAAGTAATGTGTTATGTTTTTGTTTTGTTTTGTAGTACTGAGGATTGAACCCAGAGGCATTCTACCTCTAAGCCATCCCCCAGCCCTATCTATTTTTATTTTAAAATGTGGTCTCCCTATGTTGAGCAGAATCTCACTACTTGATGAGGCTGTCCTTGAACCTGTGATCCTCCAGTTTAACCTTCACAAATACTAGGATTACAAGTGTGTGCCATAATGTCCAGCTAATGTATTATGTTTTAAGAAAAAAAAAAAAAAAAAGAACAGGGCATCAGGGCATGGTGACTCATGCTTGTAATCCCAGTACTTGGGAGGCTGAGACAGGAGGATCAAAGGTTCATGGCTAGCCTCAGCTACTTAGTGAGGCCCTTACCAACTTAGATCCTATTTCAAAATTAAAAAAAAAAAAAAAAAAAAAAAAAAAAGTCTGGGGATGTAATTTGGAGGTAGAATGCCCCGGGTTCAGTCCCCAGTACTAAAAAAACAAAAAAACAAAAAGAAAACCCAACTCATATAACAAAATTATTGAGCAATCTAAGGTAAACACATTGTAGATTGAGGAGGCTCAAATGTTGGCATTTGAACCTGCTTTTACATTAACAAAGTAATTTAAAATTACCCTTGTAGGGTTGTGAAGAAAAGTGATGAAATATGTATATCTGCATGATGGTTGCTATGTAGGCATTAAATCTTTTTTCTTTCCTAGTTGCCCTTTTTTTTTTTTTCACCATTTCTCAAGACTTCATTCCAAAATTTTTCTGCAACTTTAATATTCTCTGAAAACACTGCCAGACCTAAAGGAGGAAGTAGTACCTTTCATTGCAAGATAGGCCATGATTCAAGACCAGGAGACATGTTGTTCTACATGTGGGACAAGATTTGTAATCCTGGTACTTCCTGGGATTTCAAGCCTTAATTTGTAAAATGCTTAAGCCATGCGTGCTGGCACACCCCTGTAATATCAATATTTGGGAGGTTGAGACAAGGAGGATCGAAGGTTCAAGGACAGCCTCAGCAAGTAGTGAGACTCTCATCAACCTAGTGAGGCATTGTTTCCAAACGAAAAATAAAAATAGCAAGGCTAGGATGTAGCCTGAAGGTAGAATGCCTTAGGTAACACACACACACACACACACACACACACACACACACACACACACACACACACACACCCCAAAATGCTTAGTATATATTTAGCTACGTTTAAATACATAATGGTCACAGAAGGAAACAATCTTTCCCTCTCTATGCCTACGTCTTATTTTTCCTGTACCCCATAGCCTAGCGCCCAGAAGGCTCATAAAATATCTTTCTTTGACCTATTAGGATGTGACCTTCTCAGCGGGGCTAAAACCCTCCATTTCCTAGCATGGGTTAATGAACAGTATACGTGAGCGTAGTGTACAAACAGCTGAAACTACCGGCTGCATTTAATGTTCCTCTGGAGCAGCAATCTGCAAACGCCTAGTTCGAAGAGATTACCAGATTTCTTCTCTCTTAACATTAATAAAGGCACCAGGAGTACCAGCCTGCCAAGCCCAGCGTCGCAGCGAAGCGGCTCCGGCCCGCGCCGCCTGGAAGGCCGGGCAGCAGCCCGAGCCTCGGGCGGCGGAGGCCGCCTCCTTGTGACGTCAGGCCAGCGGGCGCTCGCCCGGCTCCAGGCCGGTTCCGGTTCCCCGGCTTTCCGGGCGCGAGGGTGCGCGAGCGCGGCGGCGAACTGCGCGTGCTCCGCAGAGGGACGCGAGGAGGTTGGGTCCGGCTCGCGGAGGAGATGCGTGATTGGCTGGCGCTGTGCTGGGGGGTTCCCTGGCCCGTTCGGCAGGGGTAAAACAATAAGAGGGGGCGGTGGCAAAGGGGGCGGGACGTCCGTGCTCCTTGTCGCTCGCCGCTGCGCCAGGCGCCCGGGAAGAGGTGGTTGTGCGGGAAAGGAGCTCGCGGCTCCCCGGCTTCCGCGGCTTCGGGTTTGTCGGAGGGAGGAGGCGGCGAGCGAGAAGCACCCGCTGCGGCCGGCTCTCAGCGCCTCTCCTGCTGACCTCCGCGCGACGTAGCCGCCGCGGCTGTTGGTTGGAGGTGCGTACGGGGGCCGGGCGGGGAGGCCGGTGTGGTGGTCGGAAGGGGACATTCCCTTCGCGGCTCGCGGCAACCGTCCTGTGCGTGCGCGCCGGGTCGGAGGTGTTGCGGCCGCGGGAGACATTGTTCTTGCGGGCCGCCTGCGCCGCCGTGTGCGTGAGAAGCCGAGCCTTCCCTCCCAGGTGAGGCCGCGTGGGGCGGGGGGTCGCGCGCGCGAGGTGCGGCCGGAGGTCTCCCCGGGCACAGGTGGGGCCAGGTTCGGCGGAGACGGAGGCGGCGAGGGGAGAGGGCCGCCGGGGCGCCCGGAGCGGCGCGGTGGGACCGAGTGCGGGCGCGGGCGGGCGCGGGCGGGCTTTCCGGGCAGGGTGTGGGAAGCGGGGCGCCCACCCGCCGGCGCCCCGGCGCCTTTGCGCCTCTGGCTCCCGGTGGCTGCGGAGCGGGGACGCGGTCGCCGCCCCGCCCGTGGGGGAGGGGAGCTGAGGCTGAGTCGCGGAGGCAGAAGCGACGCAGATGCGAAAGTAGCGGCCTGCGGGCACCATTTCTGTGCACGGAAACGGAATCCGGTTTGGAGGCGGCCGCCGCCGCGCTCGCCCGGCGCCCGGGGTTCCGGCGACCGTGACACCCCCTCCCCGCCTCGCGCGGATCCCGAGCGTGTTGGGATGCCGGCTTCCCGGCGCGAGCTCCCTGCGCCCCCCCCTCCCCATGCAGAGGACCCTCTGTTGATCCAGGAAGGGGTCAAAAACGTGTTGAGTGTTTGGAGGAGTGGGTTTGTCTCCATTTTTGCGGGGGAAGTCGGAATATAGGCTTTCCTAAATGGTGTGGATTTTGTTAGTGGAATCTGATAGTTTTTTTTTTTTTTTTTCCCCTCCTGCGTCTCTAAAAGCAGATTTCTTAAGATGGCCCTATGCTGCTTTGGGGCGAATATAGCATCTACAATTTTCCGCATAGGACAGCCTCCCCCTTCCAGGTATAAGTAATTTTTTAAAAACGAATTTTGGAGGAGATGTCTTTAGAAAAAAGAAAGGAAACCAAAACATGTGCACCTAAGCTGGAGTAGGAAAGTTGTCCCTTTCTCTTCACCCGGTTTGATTATTAACTTGGATTAAAACGCTGATTAAGGTTCAGGCATCCTACTTCGTGTTAGTCTTCCAGACAGCATTGCAGGTACCTGGATTTAGGAACCATTAAGGGAGCACTGTACTCTAGAGTGGGAGATGATAGTAATTCCTTGTTCTGCCCCATATTTGGCAGTTAATATAGCCTTAGGCATGTGAACAAAGTCCTAAGTAAACACTGGCCCTGCCAAAACCAGTGGTCCTTTTGATATCCAAGACTCCTGGTCTTAAAGAGTTGATCAGTTAGAGTTTTAGGATTGAATTATGTTTTAATTTCCACGAGGTTTAATTTTGAAAAAATGATCAAGGAATCGTAGGAAGGATAAAGATCTTAAGTAGACTGCTTACTGTCACAGAGCTGTCATGGTTCAAGTTGTTGAATATTGATGAGGAGCAAACATTAAAGCAAGAGTGGAGTGAACCAGAATGCTTGTGAAGTGGGTAGGGATCAAAACTAGCAGGCAAACCAGGCTTGGTGGCATACACCTGTACTCCTAATACTTGAGAGGCTGAGCCCGGAAGATTGAATGTTCAAGGCCAACCTCGGCAATTTAGACACCCCCCCATTTCCCCCCAAAATAAAAGGGTGAGCCTGGCGTGGTGGCTCACGCTTGTAATCCCCATGCTTGGGAGGCGGAGACAGGAGGATCGCGCAGGTTCGTAGCCAGCCTTTCTGGCTTATGAGATCCAGTTTCCAAATAAAAATATAAAATAGGTCTGGGAGTGTAGCCCGGAGGTAGAAGGGTTTCCAGGAGCCCCAGTACCACCCAAAAGAGGGGTGGGGGGATGAATGTGTATCTCGAGATAGACTGACTTTGGGTTTAATACCCACCCTCCAAAATGTAGCAGACAACTCCTGGTTTGAAGGAAGTGTTGGCACTGTTGGTAGAAGTAAATATATTCCATACTTTATTTTATTTATTTATTTATTTATTTTTATTTATTTATTTTTTTTGCGGGTCTGGGGATGGAACCCAGGGGCATTCGACCTCGTAGCTATACCTCCTGTCAATTTTTTATTGTTTATTTTGAAACAGGGTCTCACTGTGTTGTGGAGGGCCTCACTAAGTAGCTGAGGTTGTCCACTAACCGCGATCCTCCAGTCTCAGCCTCCCAAATGTTGGGATTACAAGCATGCACCACCATGCCCGGCTTCATACTTGATTTCTGAGAGATTAAAATTAAAAAAATTTATTTTTTGAACCAGGGGCATTCTACCTCTGATCTACACCCTAGCCTTATTTTCACTGTTTGGAGGGCCTCACTAAGTGCTGGAGACTGGCCTTGAACCTTTGATCCTCCTGTCTCAGCCTCCCAAGTCCTGAGATTTCAAGTGTGCCACCATGCTTGGCTTAAAGTAAAAATTTCAGTATTAGTTACTGGAAATTTGCAAATACTAAGAACAAATGTCTTTAGATTTTTAGCACAACTTTTTTTGTTTTGTTTTGTGGTACTGAGGGTCTTCTCTACCTCCGGGCTATACTCCCAGATCTATTTTATACTTTATTTGGAAACAGGGTCTCACTGAATTGCTGAGAGCCTCCCAAGTGCTGGGATTACAAGCATGCACCAGCATGGCTGGTTTAGCACAACTTCTTTATCCTGCAGAATTAATGTTATTTATTACCTATTAACAGGATTTGAAAATCAGCTCCTAAATTGGTTTAAAAAGGCTTTTTTTCTCCCCACAGATTTTTATGTTGAGTGGGTACAAACCTTTTCTCAGTGTTTATTTTGAAAGGCACTTTTGTGTGTGTGGGATACTAGAGATTGTACCCTGGGGCATTCTACCTCTGAACCACACATATCCAGCCCTTTTTAAATTTTTTAGTTTGAAACAAGGTCTCCCTAAATTGCTAACCCTTGAGCCTAGGATCCTCCTGTCTCAACTTGCTAAGTACTGAGATTATGGGTTTTGGCCACCATGCCTGGCTGAAAGGCACAAATCTAAGGATTGCTTCTGAATTTAAATTCAGTAGCATTTGCCGGGCGTGGTGGCGCACGCTTGTAATCCCCACGCTTGGGAGGCTGAAACAGGAGGATCGCACAGGTTCGAAGCCAGCCTCAGCTACTTAGTGAGGCTCTCAGCAACTTAGTGAGACCCTGTTTCCAAATAAAATATAAAAAGGTCTGAGAGTATAGCCCAGAGGTAGAAAGCCTCTGGGTGCCATCCCCCAGTACCACCAAAAAAATAAATTCAGTAGAATTTAATTGACAAACATGACCTAATTACTCTTCAATGGTAAACATTTGTTGAATAGCTGATAAAACAGATTTCTTGCAGAATCCCTGGCAATAGAATCAGTTTCTTGTGCCTCGGCTTATTTTTATCTTCTAATTTCTAAGTATTTACTCTTATTTTGATATCATAGCATTGTTGAGTATATGCTTCCTGTTGTGTTACAGCATTAATATATTCCTTTATTCTTTTCCAACAGTTTCAAATGAGCTAAAAGTTGGTTTGTGTGTTATTTACTGGGGACTGAACCCAGGAGCAGTCTACTTCCAAGCTACACCCCCAGCCCTATTTTTTATTCTTCATTGTGTAAAAGAGTCTTACTAAGTTGCAGAGGGCCTCACTAAGTAGCTTAGGTTGGCAGTCAGCCTGTGATCCTCCTGTCTCAGCCTCCCAAGTACTGGGATTACAAGTGTGTGTACCACACCCAGCTCTAAAAGTTGACTTTTTTAGTTTTTTGGGTTTTTTTTTTCAGTTTTAATAAGTCTTTATTACAAAATCAGTTGGACGTAGAAAGTGAAGAAAAAGCAACATGCCGGCACACTGGAGAGCCCGAAAATGGAACTTTGTAAATTAATTTTTTATACATGTGGTTCTTTGGTTCTTCTTCCAAAGTGGTTGTTCTTAACCAGGTGTAATAATGAAAGCATCACTAGTGGCAAGGAGACCCTAATTTAAATTTTCTGTAACAGGCTTTGATCTTTAATGTTGGCTCTGAATAACAGTTTCCTTTTTGTAAATGAATACCTTGTGTATTTCAAGGAGATAAAGGAACACATAGGTTACTTGGTAAACTTTAGTGCATAATATAAATATATGCTTTTAATTTTGTGGGATAGCATTTTCATTTTTTAATGTTTGATGATTTTATTTATTTATTTTTGAGGTACTAGGGATGGAACCCAGGGGTATTCTACCTCCAAACTACACCCCCAGCCCTATTTTTTGTTCTTTCTTTCTATTTATTTATTTATTGCAGGTCTGGGGATGGAACCCGGGGACATTCGATCTCCGAGCTACACCCCCTGCCCTATTTTTTCTTTAATTTGAAACTGGGTCTCACTAAGTTGCGGAGGGCCTTACTAAGTAGCTGAGGCTGTTCGGGAACCATGATCCTCCGGTCTCAGCCTCCTGAATGCTGGGATTACAAGCGTGCACCAAAACGCCCAGCTTGCTCTTTATTTTGAAAAAGAGGTTCTTTGAAAAAGAGTTACAGGAGGGCCTCAGTAGCCAAGGCTGGCTGCATGTGATCCTCCTGTCTCAGCCTCCCAAGTACTGGGATTACAAGTGTGAGCCACTATGCCCAGCTTTTAATACCTTCTGAAATTCAAACTTTGCCTCTTTACCTGGGAGGCCTGAGAAGAGGCTTGATCTGTAATTTCCCTTTACTACTTATTTCTATTAGTATGGTTATCAGATCTTGTTTGTAGGCTCATGCCCTTAAAAGGCCCAGTACTGTCATGTAAAGTCACTTTAAACAAAGACCATCAGGAATTTTGCAAAGTTCCAATATTAGTATGGAACTGGCAGTTGAAAGTGGGTACAGTTGGCTCATTGAGAACGGGCCTTGGCTTAGTGAGTACAGCTGTGAGTGCAGGGTTTCAGAGGGACCTAGAGTAAGTGGCAGTGGAGTTAGGCATAGGCATATGTTTAACTAGCATAGGCATATCTTTTGCTAACAATTTTCTGGTAAAAGAGAGCTGCGATCTGTTACTGGACATGCTCTTTCTCTAAGAAGTAAGATATAGTAGGTACCGCATTTCAGGGTTGAGAGTTTATTTTTTCTAGTTTTTCCCCTCCTTTTCTAGATATTGTTTTGGTTTATTGACTTTTTAAATAAGGAAATATGATTTCTTAGCAGTCTCTTCATTTTGGTAATTCTTCCAAGCATTGAAACGTATACCAAAGTAATTTCTAATGAATTAATTTTTTTCCCCTAATACTAGGGATGGAACCCAGGGACATTCTATCTCTGAGCTATACTCCCAGCCCTATTTTTTATTCTTTATTTTGAAACAGGGTCTCACTGAGTTACAAAGGGCCTCACTAAGAAGTAGCTGAGGCTGTCTATGAACCTGGATCCTCCTGTCTCAGCCTCCCAAATGCTGGGATTACAAGCATGTACCACCAATCCCGGTTCTTTAATGAGTGAATTTTTGACCCTGTGTTTTGCTGCTTTATAAAGGTTAAATGTCCCTTATCTGAAATGCTTGGGTCCAGAAGTGTTCAGATTTTGGGGTTTTGGGATTTTGGAAAACTTGTTTATGAGTTGAATATCTCTAACTCAAAAGCTAGGGTGTTCTGAAATCTGCAATTTCCAAACAGGTGTGGTGATTTGGGCCAGATGTTTGAAGTTTTCAGTTAAAATGCAATTTTCTGAAGATCAAGCCATTTTGTCACTGTATGGTTATGGAGAATTTCCTTAATAAGAACACAAAAAGATCCCTGTTTCAGAGATCCTTGAAATTAATGAGAACCAATGGAATGCAACATTTCCCTGGGATTGTCTTTTCTGTTGTAATCTACTACTACTGTCTGTAGTAGATTTGAATTAATTTTGTTATTTTGCTCATACTGGCTTTACATTAGTGAAATCATACTTTAGTTGTAATTGTGTGTAGGTGTGTGTTGCTGGGGATTGAACCCAGGGACATTCTATCTCCAAACTACACCCCCAGTCCTATTTTTATTTTTATTTATATATTTATTTTTTTGGTGGCACTGGGGTGGAACCCAGAGGCTTTCTACCTCCAGGCTATACTCCCAGACCTATTTTATACTTTATTTGGAAACGGGGTCTCACTAAATTGCTGAGAGCCTCACTAAGTAGCTGAGGCTGGCTTCGAACCTATGTGATCCTCCTGTCTCAGCCTCCCAAGCACGGGGATTACAAGCGTGCGCCACCACGCCCGGCTCCTATTTTTATTTTGAAATAGAGTCTTGCTAGGTATAGATGAGCGTCTGTTTGCAGAGGTTATCCTAGAACCTGCAATCCTTCTGTTTCAGCCTCCTAAAACTGGGATTATAAGCATGCCACCATGCCTGGCTTAGTTGTAAATCTTACACTTTTTATTTAGTGTTTTGTGTCATGGCTGTCTAATCTGACAGTATTAAAATGACTGCATATGAGCCATCATGTTGGTGTTTCACAGTTTATCCTTTTTTTTTCAGTACTGAGTGTGGAACTCAAGGGCATTCTACCTCTGAGCTACACCCTATTCCTATTTTTTTTTTTTTTTGGTGGTACTGGGGTTCCTGGAAGCCCTTCTACCTCAGGGCTACACTCCCAGACCTATTTTTACATTTTTATTTGGAAACAGGGTCTCCTAAGCCAGCGTGCACGGCTGGCTTCGAACCTGTCTCTGCCTCCCAAGCGCGGTGATTACAAGCGTGCACCACCACACCCGGCTTTTTTATTCTTTATTTTGCTATAGGGTCTCAATGATGTGCAAAGGCTCAGTACCCCCCCCCCAAACACACAAAGATACTATCACTAATGAAGGCATAACAGTGCTAAATGCTTTTTAGTTTTATTAGGAGTACAAAATGAATTTTCACAGTTTTCTCCCTCTCTATGCTGGGTCTAGAATCCAGGGCCTCATGCATTTTACCACTGAGCTACATTCCCTGCCCAATTTTCATACTTGGTGACACTTTAGAACTTTTTTTTTTTTTCTTGGTGGTACTGAAGACTTGAACCCAAGGACATTCTTCTATCTCCAAGCTACATTCTCAGCCCTCTTTTTTTATTCTTTATTTTGAAACAGGGTCTTGGTAAATTGCCGAAGGTCTCACTAAGTAGCTGAGGCTGGCTGCGAACCTGTGATCATCCTGACTCAGTCTTTCAAGTATTAGAATTACAAATGTGCACCATGCCCAGCTAAAACCAATTTTTCTAACCAGTAACGTTTATATGCTAGATGGATATCAGAAATGGAATGAAAAAAAAAATGTTTTTTTCTGGTACTGGGAAAGGAACCGAGGGGCATGTATTCTCCCTCTGAGTTACACCCCTAGTCCTATTTTATATTCTTTATTTTAAAACAGGGTCTCACTAAGTTACAGAAAGCCTCACTAAGTAGCTAAGGCTGTCCAGGAAACAACCCTCCTGTCTCAGCCTCCCAAGTACTGGGATTACAAGTGTGCGCCACTGTGCCCAGCTGAGTGAATATTTAAAATAAGATTTTGAAAGTTACAGATTTAATGTATGTTTTGGTGATATTCGGATAGTACAATAAGATTTTATGCGCACTCTTCTCCCCATATCCGCAACTCAAATATTTGGTAATATCTGTACCATACATTTTTCAAAAGATAAGATATGGCTGGGCATGGTGAAGCATGCTTGTAATCCGGTGTTTATAAGGCTGAAACAAGGATTGCAGGTTCAAGGCCAGCAGTGCACAGTAATTTAGTGAGACCCTGTTTCAAATTAAAAAACAAAATAGCATTAGGGATGTAGTTCAGTGGAAGAGTATCCCCTTCAATCCCCAGTACTCCAAAAAATAAAAGATGAGATTTGTAGCATTGTTCTAGTTTGTTATTATTGCTTAACTTTTGTGGATATTCTTTTTCTACTTTTATAAATCTTTCCCTTTTTTTGGGGGGGTGGCACTGGGGACTGAACCTAGGGTTTTTGCATTTTTGAAGAAAAATGTCCATAGACATTTTTCTTTCTAGGCAGGCATTCTACCACTGAGCGACATCTTTGACCTTTATTGTTTTATTTTGTGATAGGGTCTTACTAAATGGGCTGGCTTAGAATTTGTGATCATCCTGCCTCAGCTTCCCAAGTGGCTGGGATTACAGGCAGGTGAGTTTTTTTTTTTTTTGGTGGTACTGGGGGTAGAACCCAGGGGCTTTCTACCTCTGGGCTATACTCCCAGACCTATTTTATACTTTATTTGGAAACAGGGTCTCACTAAATTGCTGAGAGCCTCATTAAGTGTAGCTGAGGCTGGCTTCAAACCTGTGTGATCCTCCTCTCTCAGCCTCCCAAGCGCGGAGATTACAAGCGTGCACCACCACGCCCGGCTTATTATTTATTTTAAAACAAGGTCTCACTGAGTTGCAAAGGGTTTCAATAAGTAGTAACTGAGGCTGTCCTCAAACGAAACCCTCCTGTCTCAGCCTTCCAAATGCTGGGATTACAAGCGTGCGCCACCATGCCTGACTTCTTTTGCTTAAAAATAATGCTTTTGGATTTTTTTTTTTTTTTTTTTTTTTTTTTTTTTTTACCGTTACCAGGGATGGAACCCAGGGGTTATTTTACTTTTGAGCTACACCCCCAGCCCTTTTTTTTTTTTGGTGGTGGTGGTGGTACTGGGGATGGAACCCTTCTACCTCTGGGCTATACTCCCACACCTATTTTTATATTTTTTATTTGGAAACAGGGTCTCTTAAGCCAGAGAGGCTGTCTTCGAACCTGCTTGATCCTCCTGTTTTTGCCTTCCAGCACGAGGATTACATGTGTGCTCCACCATACCTGGCTGTATTTTTATTCTTTATTTTAAAACAGGGTCTCACTGGGTTGCAAAGGGCCTCACTAAGTAGCTGAGGCTGGCCTTGAACCGCCATTCTCTTGTCTCAGCCTCCCAACCAATGCTGGGATTACAAGCTTGCAACACCATGCCTGGGGCTTGCTTTTGAAATTAATCTATGTTGTTGCATGTATTGTTTTTTTATTTATTTACTTTTTGAGGTACTGAGGATTGAACCCAGGGGCATTGTACCTCTGAGTTACACCACAAGCCCTGTTTTTTAGTCTTTTTTATTTTTGAAACAGAGTCTCCCTAAGTTTCAAAGGGCCTCGCTAAGTAGCTGTCTGCTAATGGCAATCCTCTGGTCTCAGCCTCCCCAATGCTGGGATCACAAGCGTGCGCCACCACCCCCGGCTGTGATATACCAAATTTACTGGCAGTTGTAAAGTAAGCAAAAGCCTAAAGTATTTCTTGTCTATAAGTGAAGTTTTAGTCAAAGTTGAAAAAAAAAAGGGATAATTTGATTGGTAAGTTTTGGGGTTTTTTCCTAAATTGTGGAAATCTTAAGTATAGTTAGACTATAAATCCTAAAGTGGCTTTTTTTGGTCTTATTTATGTGTCTTGTTTCTTATGTACTCTTGGAATGTATGCTATTACTAGATTCAGAAGGTTGGTTGATAATGATTGATTTAGAGCAATTTCCCATGAGAGTTGGTGTAGGAGTCCAGAGAGGAAGCATTTTAAGAATCTGAAATGATTGCCGGATGTGATGGCACACACTTTTAATCCTAGTACTCTCGAGGCTGAGACAGGAGGATCACGCAGGTTCAGCCTCAGCTACTTAGTGACACTCTCAGCAACTTAATGAGACTCTGTTTCCAAATAAAATATAAAATAGGTCAGGTGTGTAGCCCAGAGGTAGAAGGCCCCCGGGTTCCATCCCCAGTACAACAACAGCAACAAAAAAGAATGATTAAAGTATATTGAGTCCAGAATAGTATTCCACAATTTGGGCATACCACAACTTGTTTACCCATTCACCCGATGATTGACATTTGTAGTTTCCAGTTTAGGGCTGTTGTGAAAAAAGTTACTAATATTGCTGTACAAATCTATGTGGACATATTCACTTCCCTTGGGCAAAAGCCTAGGAGTAAAATTTCTGGATTGTATGATAATACATGTTTAACTTTGAAAGAAACTGCTCTCCAGAGTGGCCCTGTCATTTTATAACCCTCCAGCAATGACTGCGAGCTCCCATTGGTCCACATCCGCTCCAGTGTTTGAGATCATCAGTCTGGGGGGAAAAAAAGTATATTGAGCCTGGCATGGTGGCGCACGCATGTAATCCCAGCATTTGGGAAGCTGAGACAGGAGGATCACACAGGTTTGAAGCCAGCCTCACCTATGTAGGCCCTTTACAACTCAGTGAGACCCTGTTTCAAATTAAAGAATTAAAAAAATAGGCCTGGGAATGTAGCTTGGAGGTAGAATGCCCTTGGGTTCCATCCCCAGTACCACAAAAAAAAAGTATATTGATAAAAATTTACAGGCATATAAGGGAGTTGGGTTGAAATGAAGAGCAGAATGACTCTCATCTCCAAAAAATGTAGCCCAGACTCTTAAATAATGGAAGAAGCTGGCTATATAAGCATGTTGGGATCTGGATGGATAAATAGTATTGGTAATGTTTTTATTGTGCCATTCCTTCCTAATGGCAGTCTCCCCCTTTCAAGTGTCATTGGAAGACGTAGAGTTTAGTGATGCTTCACTTTTTTTTTTTTTCAGTACTAGGGATGGAACCCAGAGGCATTCTACTTCCAAGCTACACCTCCAGCCCTGTTTTTTATTCTTTAGTTTGAGGCAGTGTCTCACTGAGTTGTGGAGGGCCTCACTAAGTAGCTGAGGCTGTCCACGAACCGCCATCATCCTGTCTCAACCTCTAAGATGGTAGTAGGTAATAATTGCTCTCATCTTTTTTGGGTATTGGAGGCTGAATGCAGGGTTTTCTACCTCCTTACTATGCTTCCAGTCCTATTTTATTCTTTATTTTGAAACAAGGTCTCACTAAATTGCGGAGGGCCTCCACTAAGTAGCTGAGGCTGGCCTTGAACCTATGATCCTCCTGTCTCAGTCTTCCAAGTACTGACATTACAAGTGTGTGCCACCTCTGCCTGGTTTTAATTTTTGTTTTGAAACAGTCTCCCAAGTTGCTGAGGGTCTTGCTAAATCATTTACATTGGCCTTGAGCCTGTTTCAAGCTTCCCAAGTACTGGGATTACAGGCTATTTCAAATGTAGCAAGTGAGATTCTGTCTATGGTTAGGGTTGTTATCCTTATTGAGAATTTTAGGTTTGGGGAAAACCAGTGCCAACTGAAATAGCAGTATTTGGATTGCTATGTGAATTAAAACTATTTCTGAAAGCAAATGAGGCATTATATAAACTTTTGAACAGATTTGGGGGGAGTGTATATCAAGTTTGAGAACTTGCTGGACATGGTGGCTGGATGTACTGGCTTTCCGTAACTTAGTGAGACCCTGTTTCAAGATAAAAAATAGAATGGGGTGTAGAGGTAGAATGCCCTTGGGTTCAATACCCAGTATCACCAAATTATAATAATAATTTTTTTTGAGAACTTCAGAAGGATGGTTGCAACAGGAGAAAATAAGTAATGGGTGTGGTGGCACACACCTGTAATCCCAGTACTTGGGAGATTGAGACAGGAGGATCACAGGTTCAAGGACAGCCTTAGTAATTTAGGGAGATCCTCAGCAACCAACAAAACTTTAAAAACAAAAAGTAAAAAGGGCTATAGCTCAGAGATACAGTGCCCTGAAATTCAGTCCTCAGTACCACACCACAGAGAAAACTCAGCAGAGCTTATTGTAAAGCTGAACGGAGAGTCACTGGAATTGCCTAGTGCTGAAGTCTGTGTGCTTTACTGTATTTGGCACCTGACTTCCATGAAAACCAGAATCATACTGTAATGATTATTGAGGACTCTTCAGCTATGATAATTTTTAGTTGTTGAAAGGAAACCTACATTCAAAATTGTTAAGATAGGAATTTAAGCTGCATTTTGATTTACTTAATACAACTTAATGCATAACATTATGGCTGACTTTTTTTTGCGGGTCTGGGGATGGAACTCAGGAGCATTGGACCTCTAAGCTACAGCTCCTGCCCTATTTTATTCCATTTATTTATTTATTTATTTATTTATTTATTTATTTATTGTGGTACTGGGGTGGAACCCAGGGGCTTTTCTACATCTGGGCTATACTCCCAGAACTTTATTTGGAAACAGGGTCTCATTAAGCTGCTGAGAGCCTCACTAAGTAGCTGAGGCTGGCTTCAAACCTGTGTGATCCTCCTTTCTCAGCCTCCTAAGTGCTGGAATTATAAGCATGTGCTACCACACCCAGCTATTATTATTTTTATCAGTATTTTCCAATCCTTTTAGTGTAATAGGAAATGATGCCTAAGATATATATTTTATTTTCTTGGTGTAGAGAGTTCAGCCCAGGGCTTGCTTTGTTTATACAAAGCACTCACTCTACCATTGAGCTGCATCTCTCCCAATTATATGTTATTTTGAAAAACAAGTCATATTTAAATTTTCATATATTTTCCCCTTCTTTCCCCCCAATCCTTGTTATAATTTTAACTATTTTGGAAGCATAAAGTGAATGATGAAATATATTTATTTTTTGCTAATTTCCTTGAACTTTCTTAGGACTAGGAAAACATTTCTCCCACGCTGAGGGGTAGGAAAATCAAGAAGGACAAAAGGAGGTGCAAACATCGGAGGCTGAAAATTATTCTTTGACTGTTGTAAATTACTTTTTATTTACTTACTTTTTGTAGCACTGAGGATTGAACCTGGGGCCTTGCATATACTAGACAAGCACTGTCTGACTGATCTGCATCACTAGCCCCTAGTGAGATTGAGAGAGTCTCACTAAGTTATTGAGGCTGGCCTTGAACACATGATCCTCATGCCTAAGCCTCCCAAGTAGCTGGGATTACAGCTGTTCATCACCAGTTCCAGCTTGTCGTAAATTACTTTTAAATAAATAATGTTAATTTTCTTTGTAATCATTTGTATGTCTTGAAGTTTATTTCATGGTAGTTTACAAGGATGGTTTTTAATCGTAATTACTCTTGTGTTTGTTCCCTCAGCATTTGACATTGTGCAGCAAAGAAATGGTTATGGAGAAGCCCAGTCCGCTGCTTGTAGGGCGGGAGTTTGTGAGGCAATATTATACTTTGCTGAATAAAGCTCCAGAATATTTACACAGGTAAATTTTAAACATCTTTTTTGGTGATTTTATAGTTTTATTTTCTTGGTAGTAGTATTCTGTGTTTTACCTTGCTTGTCTCCTGATAACTTGACAGTATCTTTGTAAACATGTCTAAACTATATCCAGTGCTTTTTATCACATGATGACTAAGACCACTATTTTTTTAATACAGATTTTTATTGAACATAAATGGTATACATTTAAACTATACTTGGTGCCCCCCCCCCGCCCCCGTTTTCCCTTCCTCCCCCTCCCACCAATGATTGTCCAGGGTAACCATGCCATATTCATAATTTTACACATATTCGGATGTAGACCCTCATTAATCAAGTTCAGCCTTCCTCCTCTCCTATCTTTTCATTCAAATTTTGCTGATATTTCCCCTCCATTATCTGGAGTCCCACTGCATATTAGAGGAAACATATGTACCTTCTCCTTCTGTGCTTGGCTGATCTCACTTAACCTAATGCTCTCCAGGACTTCCCATCTTCTTGCAAATGATATGATTTTGTTCTTCTTTATGGCTAAGTAGAATTCCATTGTGTGTATTTCCCAAAGTTTTGCAATCCATTCATCTGTTGATGGAGACCTGGGTTGGTTCCATATTTCGGCTATTATGAATTATGCTGCTATGAACATAGGTATGCATATTTGCTGTAGTTCTCTGAATTCAACCCCTTTGGAAAAATACCCAGGAGTGGTAGAGCTGGATCGTATGGTGAATCTCTTCCCAGCTTTCTTAGGAATCTCCACACACATCTCCATAGTGGCTGAACTAGTTTGCACTCCCACCAACAGTGTAAAAAGAGTTCCTCTTTCCCCACATCCTTGCCAGCATTTGTTGTTATTTGATTTCTTCATGCTTGCCACTCTGGCTGGGGTTAGATGGAATCTCAGTGTAGTTTTGATATGCATCTCCCTGATGGCCAGTGATGTAGAACATCTTTTCATGTATCTATTGGCCCTTTGTATCTCCTCTTTTGTGAAATGTCTATTCAGTTCATTTGCCCATTTCTTCACTGGGTTGTTTGTTTTGCTAGTGTAGAGTCTTGTGAGCTCTTTGTATATTCTGGATATTAGCCCCCTATCAGAGTGGTGGCTGTAAGACCACTATTTTTTCCCTAAGAGGTTTTTTTTTTTTTTTTTTTTTTTTTTTTAATGGTACTGGGAATGGAACCCAGGTGCATTCTACCTCCAAGCTACACCCTCAGCCCAATTTTTTATTCTTTATTTTTAAACAGGGTCTCACTGAGTTCCAAAGAGCCTCACTAAAGGTAGCTTAGGTTGTCAGATCCTCCTGTCTCAGCCTCCCAAATGCTTGGATTTTAAGTGTGCACTACCATGCTCGACTTTGTAGGGCTTCTTAATTAAGTATTCTTATTTATTTATTTATTTATTTATTTTTTTTTGTGTGTGTGTGTGTGTGTGTGTGTGTGTGTGTGTGTGTGTGTGTATGGTACTGGAGGTGGAACCCAGAGGCTTTCTACCTCCGGGCTATACTCCCAGACCTATTTTATACTTTATTTGGAAACAGTGTCTCACTAAGTTGCTGACAGCCTCACTAAGTAGCTGAGGCTGACTTCAAACCTGTGTGATCCTCCTCTCTCAGCCTCCCAAGCACAAGGATTACAGGTGTGCGTCACCACACTCGGCTTTAATTAAGCATTCTAAAGATTAGGATTTTGTTACTTGTTTAGCACTTTTGAACATAATGTATAGCCAAGTGTGGTGGTACATGTCTGTCCTAGTACTCCAGAGGCTGAGGATTGTAGGTTCACAACCAACATCAGCAATTTGACATCATCCTCTGCAACGTACTGAAACCCTTTTTCCATATAAAAAATAAAATAGGAGCTGGACATGGTGATGCACGCATGTAATCCCAGCATTTGAAAGGCTGAGACCAGAGGATCGCAGTTCGCAGACAGCCTCAGCTACTTAGTGAGGGAGGCCCTCTGCAACTCAGTGAGATCCTGTTTCAAAATAAAGAGCCGGGCATGGTGGCACATGCTTGTAATCCCAGCGCTTGGGAGGCTGAGACAGGGGGATCATGCAGGTTCGAAGCCAGCCTCTGCTGTCTTAAGAGACCCTGTTTCCAAATAAAAAATATAAAATAGGTCTGGGAGTGTAGCCCGGAGGGTAGAAGGCCCTGGGTTCCATCCCCAGTACCACCAAAAAAAGAAAAGAAAGAATAAAAAATTGGGCAGGGCTGTAGCTCAGAGGTCAAATGCATCTGGGTTCCATCCCCAGACCTGCAATAAATAAATAAATAACATAACATAACATAGGGCCAGGGGTTCAATCTCCAGCACTGCAAAAAAATTTTTAAAAAAGGGTAATGTTCTTTAATCCAGGGGCATTTCCATATTTACTGGGCTTCTTTCTATATTCTCCGTAGCTGTATATTATCGCATGTAATCCTTATGGCAATCTTAAAACCTAAAACAAAATACAGGTATTTTTACTATCTTTATATATTAGATCTCTGAATTTAGTAATTCAGGATCACTCCTGATTAAGAGTAGATATTTATGCAGAACAACTCAATAAGTAAATGAGTTACCTATAACTAGTGTTCAGGCCTAGTTCTAACTATAGAGCCCAATTACTGTACTAGAATGCAATGTATACAAAGTATAAACCCCAATCAATAACTGTGTTTTTTGGTTTTTTTTTTTTTTTTTTTTGGTGGTGGTGGTACTGGGGTTCCTGGAAACCCTTGAGCCTCCAGGCTACACTCCCAGACCTATTTTACATTTTTATTTGGAAACAGGGTCTCCTAAGCCAGCACGCGCGGCTGACTTCGAACCTGCGCGATCCTCCTGTCTCTGCCTCCCAAGCGCGGGGATTACAAGCGTGCGCCACCACACCCAGCTCAATAACTTTCTGTAATTATAAAAATTAAAATGTTGTTAACCGAGAGGAGAATGGAATTAATGGGGTCCATTAAAATCTGAAATTCGCTCTTTTCACATTTTTTGTAGTGAAAAAAGAAAAGTTTAAAATGGTCTCTACAGTTGAGTGTGTGGTGCACACTTGTAATCCCAGTACTTGGGAGGCTGAGACAGGAGGTTTGCAGCTTCATGGCCGACTTCAGCTATTTAGTAAGATTTTCTATAAGTAGCTTAGTGAAATCCTGTTTTAAAACAAAGCATAAAAAATCGGGCTGGGGGTATAGCTCAGAGGTAGAATGCCCCTGGGTTCAATCCTCAGTACCACACACACACAAGCAAAAAAAAATTTAAAAAAAATTAATAAAAAGCTTCCACTGTGCCATACAGTGTTCTTTTATTTTATTTATTTAATGTTTTTAAATTTTTTGCAGTATTGCCAATGGAACCCAGGGGCATTCTACCTCCAAGCTACACCCCCAGCCCTATTTCTTTATTTTTTATTTTGAAACAGGTTCTCACTGAATTGCAGAGGACCTCACTAAGTAGCTGAGGGCTGTCCACGAACCTCAATCCTCCTGTCTCAGCCTCCCAAATGCTGGGATTACAAACGTGCGCTACCACACCTGGCTATTTATTTATTTATTTATTTATTTAGTGGTACTGGAGATGGAACCCAGCCACATTCTACCTACAAGCTATACCCTCAGCCCTATTTTTTATTCTTTATTTTGAAACAGGGTCTCAACTGAATTGCAAAGGGCCTCAATAAGTAGCTGAGGTTGGCTGCAAAACTGCAGTTGTCCTGTCTTAGCCTCTCAAATGCTGGGATTACAAGCATGCACCACCACACCTGGCTTTTAAACATGACCCTACAGTTTAAAATCTATTCTAATTTCTCTCATACTATTTGACAAGCATGTAAACTGGCATTTTTCTAAAGGACACTTTGATAGAGTGTGTGTGTAAAATATAACTATCCAGTAAGGTGCACAAAAATGCATGTTTAAGGATACTTAACCTTAAGGTTGTACCAACCTCAACTTTTATTTTTAAGAGGCAAAGTGGTTAGATAAGCTAGGTATAAAACAAGTCATGCCTTGGCAATTTAGCGAGGCTCTCAGCTAACCTAGTGAGACCCTGTTTTCAAATAAATAAAATTGAGCCAGGGGTATAACTTGTAGGTAGAATACCTCAGAATTCAATCTCCAGTATTTAAAACAAAACAAAACAAAAAAAAACCGCTGAGCTTCAAACCTGTGATTCTCCTGTCTCAGCCTCCTAGCTGTTGCTTGGGGATACAGTGCTCCTGGGTTCAATCCCAGGAGCCATACAAGAAGAAAAAAGAGAAAAATCTGATTGCTTTAGGTAATTCCAGAGAAAGTCTCAATTTCTTATGTTATTAAGAGCAACATAAAAATATTAATAAGAAATTGAATGCTGATGTAATTGCATATCTTTTTACTTGGCTTGTAAGTTGGTAATCATTTGGTGTTCTGAGTTTTAAATTGAGCGCCTGATTCAAGAGCAATATAACTTGAATTTTTATATCTGAGGGGAAAAAATGATCAGTTACTGAAGCATCTATATTTATACCTAAGATCACACATCTAATTAGTGATAAAGATGGACCTAAACCTAGTCTGACACCAGAACTCAACTGTCTCTTAGCCTTCTGATAGTTCATTTGTAATCTTTATCCTTGGTTTTACAGGTTTTATGGCAGGAATTCTTCCTATGTTCATGGTGGAGTAGATGCTAGTGGAAAGCCCCAGGAAGCTGTTTATGGCCAAAATGTAAGCCACTTTATGTATATTTTAAATGTATTTTTGTGTTAAGATAGAGATTTCAAAAAGCCTTGTGTCCATGGATTTTTCTTTAATATAATCATTAGTTATAACTTGCCTTAATTTAAGTAATTGTCAAATGTGCTTGAGTTAAAAGACCCATTTTGTAAAATCATGGTATTATGTTGGGATGAGAAAGGGGATTTTTAAAAAACATTTTTTATGCTTATGCTTATACAGGAAATAGTTGTGTTAAAAGAAAACACAGAAGTATATATGTTCTTTATGACTTAGTAGGAAAGGAAAACTTTGTAGAGGATTTAGGACTTTAGTTAGTCTTCTAAGATTTGGCCTTACCAAATGTGAAGAAATTGTGGTAGAGAAATGGTATAAGTAAACATCACACTAAAGTAAGATAGGTGCGAGGTCAAGGAGCATTCAACACAGTGTGTGAGGATGGCTAAATAACTTACTACAGAAAAGTGCCTTTGTGTATTAAGCCCAGGTGCTGCCATTCTAATTTCTTGTACAGGGAGGTAACAGGTTAAAAATGGTCTCTTTAGGAGGAGCAGTCTGTCAGTAATGTGTGGCATGGTGGAATGTATTCAAATGAAGAAGAAAGATTAAATAGTTAACATTTTAGAGTTGTGTGAGAGGTAGGTAGTAGTGTTGTGTAAGTAATGAAGTATCACAAAGATTTGTCTTTCTATTTCCCTTTTCCCTATAAAGGATATACACCACAAAGTGTTATCTCTGAACTTCAGTGAATGTCATACTAAAATTCGTCATGTGGATGCTCATGCAACCTTGAGTGATGGAGTAGTTGTCCAGGTCATGGGTTTGCTGTCTAACAGTGGACAGCCAGAGAGGAAGTTTATGCAAACCTTTGTTCTGGCTCCTGAAGTAAGTTTCTGTTTCAGTTAGTTTACATTAATTGTTGAAGTGTCCAAGAGTTTCTTCTGATAGGTTCAGATTTGTATATTGTTACTTTTGAGAAATTTTGATATAAATGACTGAACTTGTGTCTTTTGAGTTGTAACCATTTGGAATTAGAATGTAGGTACTATGTGTAAATATATAACTAAGATTATAGAAGTAAAAATTATATTGGTTTATTTTATTTTACTTTGCTGGGGATCAAACCCCCAGGGACTTGGGCATGTCTCTTTTGTTGAGCTACATCTCCAGCCTGTAGTAGTGTGTGTGTATGTGTGTGTGTGTGTGTGTGTGTGTGTGTGTGTGTCAGAGTATTTCATTGTATAGCTCCCCCCTCCCCCGCTGCACTGGGGATGGAACCCAGGGGCATTTTACCTAGAGCTACACCCCCAGTACTATTTTTTTTAATTCTTTATTTTGAAACAAGATCTCACTACGTTGCAGAAGGCCTCACTAAGTAACTGAGGCTGTCTGCAAACTGCAATCGATCCTCCTGTCTCAGCCTCCCAAATGCTGGTATTTTAAGAGTGAGCCACCATGCCTGGCTGTACAAATTTATTGTTTGTTTATTCATCTATTTCCAGACAGCACTTGGGATTTGAACCCAGGGGTATTTTTTATTCTGAACTAAGCCCCCAGCTCTATTTATTTATTTATTTTTATTTTGAAACAGGGTTTTATTGAGCTACAAGTATTTCACCAAATTGCTGAAGCTGGCAAAAAACCTGCAATTCTTCTGTTTCAGCTTCCCAAGTACTGGGATTACAAACATGGGCTGTTATGCCCAGCTACTTTTTTTTTTTTTTTTTTTTTTTTTTTGCAGTACTGGGGTTTGAACCCAGGAGCATGCTACATCCCCAGCTCTATTTATTATTCTTTATTTCATTAACATGTTTTCCAGGTCCATCCATTTTCATGCAAATGACATGATTTTGTTCTTTATTGTCAAGTAGAATTTCATTGTGTGTATATCCCATAATTTTGCAATCCATCTGTTTTTTTGTTCTTGTTTTTTACAGTACTGGGAATGGAACCCAGGGGCATTCTACCTCTGAGCTACACTCCCAGCCCTATTATTTATTCTTTATTTTGAAACAGAGTCTCACTGAGTTGCAGAGGGCCTCACTAAGTAGTAGCTAAGTAGTAGCTGAGGCTATCGTGAGCTGCAGTCCTCCTGTTTCAGCCTCCCAAATACTGGGATTACAAGCGTGCACCACCACGCCCAACTCCATTCATCTGTTGATGGACACCTAGGTTGGTTCTATAATTTGGCTATTATGAATTGTGCTGCTATAAACATGGATATGCATATATTACTATATATTCTGATTTCATTCTCTTTGGAAAGATACTCAAGAGCAGTATATTTTAAAGGCACAATTTTGGGAAAAGAGGAAGAGCTCGTTTAATAATTGGTCCTGATTTCATCTACTGAGAGTAGTTTCTTGAGCTCTTTCAGAGATCTTTCTTAGTTTATATTATATTGACATTGTAGCATGTTCAGCTTTGGAAAATTACATTAGTTCATATTATTTCTTTGGTATTAAATTGAAACTGTATGCCATGTAATTTGTTCTTTTATGTAGTACCAGATTTATGGGTAGTCATGAAATATTTGTATGTTATTTCCCTATAGGGATCTGTTCCAAATAAATTTTATGTTCACAATGATATGTTTCGTTATGAAGATGAAGTATTTGGTGATTCTGAACCAGAACTTGATGAAGGTAAGGTTACTTTGAAGATAGAATTCTGTCAATACTCTTTTTTTTTTTTTTTTTTTTTTTTTTGGGTACTGGAGATGGAACCCAGGGACATTCTACCTCTGAACTATACCTCCAGCCCTATTTTTTATTCTTTATTTTGAAACAGGGTCTCACTGAGTTACAAAGGGCCTCACTAAGTAGCTGAGGCTGTCTGTGAACCGTGGTCCTCCTGTCTCAGCCTCCCAAATGCTGGGATTACAAGTCTGCACTACCACACCTGGCTTCTGTCAATACTCTTTTTTTCTTTTTCTTTCTGGGTCTGGGGATGGAACCCAGGGGAATTCACCTCTGAGCTATATCCCTGCCCTACTTTTTATTCTTTATTTTGAAACATGGTCTCACTAAGTTACGGAGGGCCTCACTAAGTAGCGAGGCTATCCGAAAATGGCGATCCTCTGGTCTTAGCCTCCATGCCCAGCTTGTCAATACTTTAAGGACTTTAGTTTGTTTTTTGTTTTTTTGTTTTGTTTTCTTGTTGTTGTAGTGCATGTTCTTTATATCTCAATGCTTAACACATGGGGAAACCCCAAGAAATTGTTCTAG
This sequence comes from Muscardinus avellanarius, assembly GCF_963383645.1. Classification (NCBI taxonomy): domain Eukaryota; kingdom Metazoa; phylum Chordata; class Mammalia; order Rodentia; family Gliridae; genus Muscardinus; species Muscardinus avellanarius. The sequence continues at coordinate 77,986,224 of NC_137791.1, forward strand.
AGAAAAGCAAAGGAGAAATATGGTCACTTTTTTTTAGCATTCTTTAATTATTTTTATTATAGGTGCATTATAATAAATTGACTTAATGAAATACAAGATGGTAGAGGCATGCATACACACATCACTTGTTCAGCCCTTACTTCCCATTCCATTCCTTCCCTCTACTCTAGTTTCTTCAAATATGAAACTTTCAGAATTTGTTTTTTTCTTGTAACTGAGTCAAGCTGCTTTTTCTCCTTTTTTCCCCTTTGTTTTTTGTTAGGAAGAATATAGATGTTTATTATACGAAATTATAAAATTCAGACATACAAAGTGAAAAGATTTTCATCAGTCTCATCATTCTCCCCCTCCTCTTGGCGCATATGTGTGTATATGAGAGTTTGGTTCCTGCTATCTATAGAATTATTTTTGAATCCTATACTTACCAATACCTATTTTATCAAAATTGAGTTACACTGACACAAAACTTCCTTTTTTCCCCTACTTAGTATATCATTGTTGGCCCATTTTTTTGGTTATACTCTAATTATCTAATTGCTCTTCCATTGATAGACATTGGTTTGTTTCCTTCTCATTATTGTCACTCCTTTATTAAATAGATGTATCAAAGGAACCTGGACTATGTATTTTTATTTCCTGTGTTTTTTTCGTTTTTCTTTCTTTTTTTTTTTTTTCTCACCCCTGGCCCTATTTTTTATTCTTTATTTTGAAACAGGGCTAAGTTGCAGAGGGCCTCACTCAGTAGCTGAGGCTGTCCGCAAACTATGCTCTTCCTGTCTCATCCTCCCAAATGCTGGGATTACAAGCGTGTGCCACCACGTCCAGCTTTATGTTTACCTCTTCTTACTAATAGATCATGTTCATTAAAATAGAGTATAATAAATAGCCAAACTTTATGCTGCTTGTTCTCTTCAGTTTTTTTGAGAGGACAGGGAGTATTGTAATTGAATGCCTCTTTAAAAATTTACCTTTTTTTGTGTCTACTAGAGATTGAACCCAGGGGCATCCTACCTCTGAGCTATAACACCAACCCTATTTTTATTCTTTATTTCAAAACAGGGTCTCACTAAATTGTTGAAGACCTCACTAAGTAGCTGAGGCTGCCTGCAAACGAGCCATCTTCCTCTCAGCCTCCCAAGTACAGGGATTACAAGTGTGCATTGGCATGCCTGGCTTCATCTTTTTTTTTTAACAACTGTGCTTCCTTAAGTACTAAAATATATGTATTAGAAACTTACGTAAACCCTCTATTAAAAGCATTTCATGTATTATATATTGTCAGAATCAGAAGATGAAGTAGAAGAGGAGCAAGAAGAAAGGCAACCATCTCCTGAACCTGTGCAAGAAAATGCTAACAGTGGTTACTATGAAGCTCATCCTGTAACGTAAGAATAATAATTTGCAAGGTTATATTTGGTATGAAATGTAGTATAGTTGCAAGGTAGGTGTGTGTGTATGGGGGTAGGGATTCTGGGGATTGAACCCAGGCAGCATTCTACCACAAGCTACATCCTTACCTCTTTTTGTTTTTTGTTTTGAGATAGGGTCTTGCTTTGTTGCCCAAGCTGGCCTCAAACTTGTCTCAGCCTCCCAAGTACTGGAATTATAGGCATGTGCTAATAACATGCCTGCTGCAAAGAAGGTAGTTTTGTTCTAGTTTTTTTAATTTAATTTTAATTTTTTTCTGTGGTGCTGGCGATTCAACCCAAGGACATTCTTTCTACCTCTGAGCTGAAACAGGGTCTTAGTAAGTTGTCGAGTGCCTCACTAAGGAGCTGAGGCTGGTCACAAACCTGCAATCCTCCTGTCTCAGTCTCCCAAATACTTGGACTACAGGTATGTGCCACCACACTTGGCATTCTAGTATTATTGTTGGAAAGTATTTTGTGAGTGTGGTGCTGGGGATCAAACCTAGGGCCTCATGCATACTGTACAAACACTCTATCAGTATACCTTACCTTAAGCTTCTGGGGAAAAAATTTTTGACAAAACTAATAGATCAACTAGATGTGGTGGCACATGCTTGTAGTCCCAGCATTTGGGAAAAAGAAAGAAGATGGATGGATGGATAAAAAATAGGGCTGAGGGTATAGCTCAGAGGTAGAATGCCCCTGGCTTCCATCCCCAATACCACACACAGAATAAACCAAAACTAATAGATCAATATTTCAGTTTTAATTGCACATATGCAAGAATATTGGAAAGAATTGTTTTATTTAACATAATATTTTGACATGATTCACACCAGAACAGTAGTCTTTCACTGATAATGCATGCAGAATTTTTAGTATAACACTGAGTGAGCATTTTATTTATTTGTTACTGGGGATTGAATCCAGGGACATTTTGCCCCTGAGTTATACCTCCTTTATTTTGAAACAGGTCTCACTAAGTTGTGAAGGGCCTCACTAAGGAGCTGAGGCTGGCTGTGAATCTGCTATCCTCCTCTCTTAGCCTCCCAAGTACTTGGATTACAAGCATACACCACTATCTCTGGCTTATTTCTTATTTTGAAACAAGAGTTTCACTAAGTTCCTGAGGCTGGCCTTGAACCTGTGATCCTCCTGTGTCAAGTCTCCCAAATGCTAGGATTACAGGTGTTTACCACCTTTGTGTGTGTGTGTGTGGGGGGTAGTGGGGCGGAACCCAGGGGCTTTCTACCTCCAGGCTATACTCCCAGACCTATTTTATATTTTATTTGGAAACAGGGTCTCACTAGTTGCTGAGAGCCTCACTAAATAGATGAGGCTGGCTTCGAACCTGTTTGATCCTCCTGTCTCAGCCTCTCAAGCGCAGAGATTACAAGCGTGTGTCACTACACCCAGCTCCATTTTTTTTTTTTTTAATTTTGAAATAGGGTCTCAAAAATAACTTGTCTAGGGGCTTACCCCTAGCCCTTTTTCATTTCTTACTTTGAAACAAGATTCTTGCTAAGTTGCTGAGGCTGGCCTTAATCCTGTGATCCTCCTGTCTCAGCTTCCCAAGTACTGGGATTATAAGTGTGTACCCATGCCCAGTGGATTTTATTTTTTATAAAATACGGATATGGCTGGGTGTGGTGGCTCACGTTTGTAATCCCAGCATTTGGGAGGCTGAAACAGGAGGATCGGAGTTTGCGGACAACCTCTGCTACTTAGTGAGGCCCTTTGCAACTCAGTGAGACCCTATTTCAAAATAAAGAATAAAAAATAGGGCTAGGGTTGTAGCTCGGAGGTAAAATGCCCCTGGGTTCAATCCCCATTACTGCAAAAATTAAGAGAAAATATGGATTTGTAGTTAGCATGATGTAAACATTCTTGGTAATTACATTTTATTTTATTTATTTACTTATTTATTTATTTTTGCAGGTTGGGATGGAACCCAGGGGCATTTGACCTCTAAGCTACACCCCGTACCCTACTTTTTATTCTTTATTTTGAAACAGGGTCTTACTAAGTTACAGAGGGCCTCACTAAGTAGCTGAGGCTGTCCTCGAACTGTGATCCTCCAGTCTTAGTCTCCCAAGGTTGGGATTACAAGCATGCACCACCACGCCAGCAGTAATTCCATTTTATTTTTTATTTATTTTAATTTTTTTGTATGGTATTGAGTTTGGAACCCAGAGGCTTTCTACCTCCGGGCTATACTCCCAGACCTATTTTATATTTTATTTGGAAACAGGGTCTCACTAAGCTCCTGAGAGCCTCACTAAGTAGCTGAGGCTGGCTTTGAACCTGTGCGATCCTCCTGTCTCAGCTTCTCAAGCGTGGGGTTTACAAGCGTGCACTACCACACCCAGTGGTAATTCCATTTTAAAGTGGTGGGTTTGGGCTGGGGGGGTTCCCTCCATGTACAAGGCCTTCAGTTTATTTTTTTATTTTATTTTATTTTATTTTTTGTGGGTCTGGGGATGGAACCCAGGGGTTGTGGGTCTGGGGATGGAACCCAGGGGCATTTGACCTCCGAGCTATACCCCCTGCCCTATTTTTTCTTTGTTTTGAAACCGAGTCTCACTGAGTTGCAGAGGGCTTCACTAAGTAGCTGAGGCTGTCCGTGAACAGCCTGTCCGTGAACAGCCTCCCGAATGCTGGGATTACAAGGGTGCGCCACCACGCCTGGCTTCTTCAGTTTGATTTCTAACACCACAAAAATAAATTTAAAAACCTCAACTATAAGTATAGAGCAGAGTATGGTTTTATAACTAGCTATGCCTATTAAATTGGAGAGAAATTGAATTTTATTTTACTTCATTATTTTACACTAAAAAAGTAAACTAACACTTTATTGTAGTAATGGCATAGAGGAGCCTTTGGAAGAGTCCTCTCATGAACCCGAACCTGAGCCAGAATCTGAAACAAAGACCGAAGAGCTGAAACCACAGATGGAGGAGAAGAACCTAGAAGAATTAGAGGAGAAGTCTACTACTCCTCCTCCTGCAGAACCAGTTTCCCTGCCACAAGAACCACCAAAGGTTAGATTAAAGGAACTCTTTAGACCTTTAACATTACGCATTCATATTTGGTGCCATTAGTGACGCATGGCTCTTGTTCTATTGTGTTAAATTGTTTTTATTTAGTAAACTATACTTTTTATGTACCTGAAACAAACTATGGAATTTGTTACTCTGAGGAAATTTTATCGTTTTTTTTCCTCCCAAAAAATACCCCTAAGAATGAAATTTATAACTTAAGAGTAGTCTTTGTGTGTAATGTTTAGTAACTTACATGAAATTATTTGAGCCCATTTATAAGGCTGTCAATTGTTCCCTTCTGTACTAAATTCTAAGCACAGATGCACCAGGAATCCTGCAGTTTCCCAACTTAAGTTTGTCTGTAATTAAGAGCCTATTGTTTGTGGTTTAAATGTTATCAGTTTCCTTACTACACCAATTAAACTATCTTGTAAAGTTGAATGACACCCATAGTAAACTTCTTTTATCTTTTTGTAAAGTTAGAAGGTTAAAGTATGTTTAGGTAGTGAGAGGAGATTGCTTGTTCAATTTGTGAATGTCTGTTTAAGTTTCCAACTAGTACTCTTACTCTTTCCTATCCTTCCCCTCTCCCCTTAACACCATCACACACCCTATCTTCCCCCCAAGAGGGAAAGAAATTGGTTCTGTCAGGTTCAGATTTTTCTAGAATATTTAGTTGTCAGTGGTTTTGTTTGCCACTTGCTTATCTACTTAGAGTACATAGGAACTTGCTTGTGGTTTTACTTGGTAGTTCAGTCAAAACAGTTATAACCATGCATAATGAGATTTTCAAAGCTGGCACATAGACTGGCATGTGTGTGTGTGCCTTTCTTTTAGAAGTCTTCCAATATAGAGCAATAGTTTAGAAATGAAAAGAAAATATATATTTGGAAGTTTCCCTATAGGAATGTTGGTGGTTTTCCATGATTAGTAGTCTAGGTTTGTTGCATTTCCTGCAGGCTTTCTCCTGGGCTTCAGTGACCAGTAAAAACCTGCCTCCTAGTGGTACTGTTTCTTCCTCTGGAATTCCACCCCATGTTAAAGCACCAGTCTCACAGGTAACCAATCTGTGAACACATTGGATTGTATCCTTGTTACATTGCCAATTGCTTATTTTTTATACTTTTTTTAATGAGTCAATCAAATTATGGATTAAATATACAAAATTTTATTAAATTGTATTAAATGTCAGTGCACCCACTTTAAATGCCAAATCTCCATTCATCATCTACATAGGTGGTATTTGGGGTTTGGGTGTGTGAAATACAGATTAAGTTGGTTTTACTAATATACAGTAATTTAAAAGGCTTCTTAAAAATAATAAAGTGTTCCTTTTAAAAATTCTAAATTTTATTTAGCAAAAATATTGTAGGTAAGAAATTTGGAAAGGCACAAAGTAGTGTGGCATTGTAAAGACTTTTTAAAAAACAGAAAACTTTTAAAAAATATACACTGCCTAAGTTCTTGGTGTGTAAGTGGTTCGCACACCATTTAATTGAAGCCTGTACCAACTTATGACTGTAGTGTTCACCTTAACTGATCATTCCAGTATTCTGCTTTTTGTCTGTTTGTCATCTTACCCATTTCAAAGCTTTCTAAAAAATGTGAAAATAAGACACTGGCTACTTAAGTTTGTTAGATAGTTTAGTTTAACAAAATTTTAATTAAGTTTACTAGCTTAATTAAAGGGTGTCCAATTCTTTTTCCCTACATATTGAGTTAAACATCATTCCACTAGAAGATTTAAGATGGTTAGCATATGCATTGTTTATATGTTTCAAACAGTAAAACTGAGGTTTCAAAAGTAACTAGTAATTACTAGACTTTTAGTGTTGGTTCACATTGTAATCGGCTACATAATATAATTACTAACATGGTAACAAATACCTGCTGTTTAAAAGTTAGATATTTAAGAAATAAATGATTGCTTTAGATGGAACCAGAGTGCTAATCAGTGTTGTTTGTGCTTTTCAACCCACTTTCACAACTTGATAAGTGACTTAGAGCTTTCTTTTGAAATCTTGATTTATTAGATTCAGATTTGGAAACTGGGTTATTATTTCATAGATTTGGCTATGTTTATTTTCAATACTTAAAAGTTAAATAGCTAATGCTTATGCCTTTCATATGTGCCAGCCATTGTGCAAAGTGCTGTATATTCATTTTCATTGAATCCTTAAAACCATTCTATAAGAGTAGAATACAGTATTCTCATATTAGAGGTTAGAGAACTGAGGCCTAGACTAACTTACCTACTGTTAGGCAACTGAAATAGTAGGGCTGGTTTTTCACTTTTTGTAGTTGGATATCAAACTCCATAGATAACTCATACAAACCTACACATTTCTTCAGTACCTCTCTGCATTTACCTAAAGAAGAGTACTATATTTAAAGCATGCCTACAATACATTAGATTCTAGCCTTTTGCCCAGGAAAATAATTGTCCATATATCTAACATAACTTAATTTCAAGTATTTTTCTAACTTATTTTTCAAATTTTAGGAAACTAGGTTATATTTTCCACTACAATCCCTTTGTAAAATTTATTAAGTGTTTAAAATTTAAGCTTTAAAAGAACTATCTGATCTCTTTACATTACATTTAGAGTAAATTTATGACATTTCCTCTTGGCTTTTAATTTTATTTTGTTACTTCTATGTAGCATTTATTTCTTTATACTTTAACAGATTATTGATAAAAGGAAATTAAGTCAAATTTTAGGGTATTCTTAGGCATTAGTTTAGAAGTAGGTAAGTTAATTTCCTGGTAAAATGGTTTTGTTTGGAAATTGACTAGGTCGGTCTAAATAGCTTATGATTAATTGAAGGACTTGTTTATTAGTTGTGGTTGTACCTGATTTTATTGACTTGTTTTGATGGTTCCATTTTTATTTTGTATTCTGTTTCGTTCATTTGTGAAAATTGTCCTGTGATCATATTTTCTGGGTTTATGAAATTAATTGTAAGGACCTACTAGTATCTGGGGTATTAATCATTTTATCTGTTTGGAATAACTAGTTTTAATCATTGGGCCCAAAGAATTATAAATTCATAGCAGTTTTAGTTGACTTTACTCTTACGGAAAGGAATATTACTAGCTTTTTTATCTTATTTTTCATGTACTGGCATTATCGATTATCTACTTGCTATATAAAGTAGGTCAAGTTGCTAAATGTAAGATGTTGGATATTATTTGAATTTAATTTAAAAAGTTAAAGGATAAGAAAGAGTTTTGTTTTATAGTTACTTTGTTTTGGTAATCTGTTTTGAAAAGAATTTAAGCCTGTCAAGGTTAGGGCCTTAAATTCTTTGATAACATTCAGATCAAATGAGTCTTAAATTTTTTCTGAAAATTGTAAATGCAGTGTACATTGCTATTTTTATTCTCGTAATAAACTAGCATCATTAAACTTGGAACAGAGTAAGTTTATTGTTTAATTCTGTTGCATTCAAACTGAAGTAAGGTGTTTGTTTTAGAGACCATAGTTGAAAACTTTAAATAACTGCCCCTTTTTTGGCGTCACATTTTGAATCATTTGTATATCAACTTCCAAATATAGACAACAGTGGTCTCAGGACTATCATTAGGTCTCCTTGTCAGAGAACATATTCCTACATGCTTTAGGTCAGAGGGCTAAAAATTTAATTTTAAATGAAGCAATAGTTGCTATGAACATCTAACAGCAAACTGCTTGGATTTTTGTGTGAAGTAAAAATGAATGGTACTTATAGGAATAACCATTAAATACACATAAATAACAAAACAACTGGAGAGGGTTAAATTCATTTTTAAACTAGAATTCTAGAACATTGGAAGCAGTTTGATCTCAAGGAAAATGGAACAGCTGCATGGAGGAAACAACTTGGAAAAGGCAGGCAAATCTGTTAAAATATGCAGGCATAGCAGTTAGTGTATCTTTGGTTATAGTGGCTGAAATCATTGGTTATAAATTGTCAATTTTGAAAGAAGTCTAATTCTTTGTGTTCAAATTTATCCTTACAAATTATCCCAAAGTATATAAATGATGAAACAGCTGAGTGTGGTGGTACATACCTGTAATTCCAATACTTGGGAGCCTGAGACAGGAGAAGACCAGGTTCAAGACCAGACTTAGCAACTTAGAGACAGAGCGCCTCAGCAACATAGCAAGACACTCTCAGAATCAAAAAGAGGAGGGGGTTGAGTTTGTAGTTTAGAGGTAGAATGTTCCCTTTGGGTTTAATCTCTAGTGTCAAAATAAAATAAGACAAATAATTAAATAGTTCGAGCCATTGCTAGAACTGAGGTCTTCAGAGATGATTGTTTATAAAGATGAGACTGAAATTATTAGCTCTCAGTTTGAGGACATGTTCTGCATGTCCTGCTGGATGTTTTCAGCATTATTTGAAGATTAATGGATATATTTTTTTCTTTTCCTTGGGCTATAACTATTTGGGCAATAGAAAGCCTGAAGAGGTTGGGAATACTGAAAATACTGTTTTTATTAAGGAAATGGTAATAGCAGATGTGAATGATACTTTGTTTTCAAAATACTTACTTTGTGTGTTTAACTCAGCAGTTGGCAGAAACTTTTGGAGGATACCGTAAACTGTCCTATCATCTCCCCACCTGCCCTCCCACAGTTAAGGGAAATTGTTGAGGTTAATACTTTAAATAAATGTATGCATATTATAAGGAAGAATAGTAGGGAGCTAAAGATATTTCACTGGTTTAGATGCTGCATATAAGATCCTATTTTTAATGCTCATTTAAACTTAGAGATAGCTGTTTTAAGTGTTAGAGTAAGCTAAATTATGTGTTTTGAACTATTGAAATACTTATTTTAAGATTATGTGATGGGGGTTGGGAGGCATAATTGAGCACTGTGATATCTAAAGGAGGAAGCAAACTAGATATTTAGAAACAATATGTCTTGTATTCTTGTCTTTCTAAGAAGGTAGCCTTTAATTTTATTTACGTATTTACATGCAGTGGCTCATCTTGCATTTTTGTGATTTTTTTAATAGCAATACCTTTTATGCTGTTTCAGTTTGGTATAACTTTAATGAAAAGAAATGTAAAAACAGCTTATTGTGAGTTATACAGCTGTGAGTGGAAAAAATAAAACCTACCCTACAGTCCTAGATTGGTACAGAATTTATCTTTGAAATTATTTTTTTTCACAAACATATATGTTAAAAACAATGTAATCTTAAAATTACCATCATCTCTGCTACTGATTTGCTGATATTTGCTTTAGTTGGTCTTCTCCTGTAAAATGTGTTTCTTTATAATGTGTTTTTCTCCTTCTATTTTAGCCAAGAGTTGAAGCTAAACCGGAAGTTCAGTCTCAGCCACCGCGTGTGCGTGAACAACGACCTAGAGAACGACCTGGTTTCCCTCCTCGAGGACCAAGGCCAGGTGAGTCAGGCTTCTTTATACCCTTTAGCATGTCACACTTGGAGAGTTGGAGACGACTGAACTTTAAAAAAACAGATCCTCAAGCCGGGTGTGGTGGGGCACACTTCTAATCCCAGCATTCGGGAGGCTAAGACCGGAGGATTATGGTCATCCACTTAGTGAGGCCCTTTACAACTCAGACCCTGTTTCAAAAATAAAAAGACTAAAAAATAGGGCTGGGGGGTGTAGCTTGGAGTACAATGCCCACTAGGTTCCATACCCAGTACTGCAGGGCGGGGGGGGAACAGATCCTCACAGGGGAAAAAACCATCCTCATAGTATTGTATGCTTACAGATGTGAAAAACTTGCTGAAATACGGTTTGGGGTAAAACAACCAGTTTTTAGGGGAGAATTGTTGACATGCCTTGGAGACATGTATTTTGAAGGCATAAAAGACTTGACATGTTTTACTTGGTTATTGTCACTGGTTTTAATAATTCAAAACCAAGCTGCCAATAACCTACTCTTACTTAGTATAGTACTCTTATCTCTTCACTGATAAACACTAAGCACACCCTGATTCTTATTTTGATTGTCTTAGATATTAATGATTTTTGACTTGTTTATATTGTTAGCTAATATATATGTAGTACCTTTTGAATTCTTTAAGAGTGTTTAGATTGCTTTGGGAGGAGGCAGGAGATAATATATTACAACTTTAGAATGTTATTGCTCCAAAAAAGAAAAATAAGCCGGGCATGGTGGTGCATGCCCACGCTTGTAATCCCAGCATTTGGGAGGCCAGGACTGGAGGATCGCGGTTCATGAACAGTCTAAGCTACTTAGTGAGACCCTGTTTCGAAATAAAGAGTAAAATATCAGGGTAGGGGGTGTAGCTCAGAGATCAAATGCACCTGGGTTCCATCCCCAGACCCGCAAAAAAAAAAAAAGTGGTTTGTTACTAAAGCAGAAGTCACAAGAGCTGGGGATTTTTGCTGTTTTTTAAATTTATTTATTTATTTTTACGATTGTTTTGATTTTATGATCTTGAATGAGACCCTTAAATTCTGAGCTTCTCTTATGCCGTTCAATTATTACAAAAATTTTTCTTGTGTGATGCTTGCTTTATATGACTTATTGTGCTCCTCGTGCTGTTGGGCAGTTCAATTAAGATTATATAAAGGTGAGAGTGCCCTAATATGTATAAAGTATTATATAAATGATATATGATGCTATTAAATCATATTTAACTCATATTAAATATGATTTGGCTATAACACCATGTAGTCCAAGATTAAATAATTTCGAGTTTCAAAGCACTAATTAGTAGAAATATACCTCACTATCTGAAGTCTGTCTGGTTTCTTGGTGATAGCAACGATTTGGTTAAATAGGAGTACCTGTACTTCTAGTATTTAACTTGTATAATCAGACCACTAATCTAGAAGAAGAGACTTGAGTAGTCTAGAAAAAACCTGCAGTTTACCATGTTTTCTGACTAACCTACTAATAATAGATACTCTTTGAGGATCTTACCTGGTTTTATTAAAACAGTATTTATCAGGAATACCAGTATGAAGTGATTTTCTTTTACACGTTCATTGCTTTGAACTTTTTTTTTTTTTTTTTTCTTTTCAGTACTAGGAATGGAACCCAAGGGCATTCGACCTCCAAGCTACAACCCCAGTCCTATTTTTTATTCTTTATATTTGAAACAGGATCTCACTAAGTTGTGGAGGGCCTCACTAAGTAGCTGAGGCTGTCCACGAACTGTGATCCTCTGGTCTCAGGCTTCCTGAATGCTGGGATTACAAGTGTGCACCACTACTTCCAGCTGAACTCTTTTTTTTAATATGGAATTATAAATGTAAATATTTACTCCTGTTTCTAGGCAGAGGAGATATGGAACAGAATGACTCTGACAACCGTAGAATAATTCGCTATCCAGACAGTCATCAACTTTTTGTTGGTAACTTGCCACATGATATTGATGAAAATGAACTGAAAGAATTCTTTATGAGTAAGTGGTTTGTTTTGCTTTTAAAAAATTTTAGTTTTTAAGATTTAAAGACTATCCCACATGAAGCAGGAGATGTACAGGTTTTTAAAAAAAATACCAGGTTTTAAAAATTTTCTCTGTATGTGTATTCCACTACTGGTCTCACTGTAGTTGGTCAGAAGGGAATAAATGAGTATAATAGATGTTTCCAAGTGACCTGTTAAGGGTTGACTTGGTCTGGTTCAGTGTAGATTAAGAAAAGGCTGGATGGATCGGTTTTAAGTTACTATTTGACAATTATAAATCACAATTAGTAGAAAACACATTTTCTTTATGAAAGGGCTAATAAAGATGATGAAAGATATCAAAACAAGTAACCAGGTCAGTTGTTTGGTATCTTAGGTGATAGCTTACATGAGTGAATGTACCTTAATCATCACCGGGTATAACAGCTTTCAACTTTTTTCAAATGGATCAAGGACATTAAAATTATTCATCCTGAATGATTAAAACCACCACAGTATTCTATTAAAATTCTGTTAACCTTTGGTGTAATGTATATTTTCACAGGTTTTGGAAACGTTGTGGAACTTCGCATCAATACCAAGGGTGTTGGGGGAAAGCTTCCAAATTTTGGTTTTGTGGTTTTTGATGACTCTGAACCAGTTCAGAGAATCTTAATTGCCAAAGTAAGTGATTTTAAAAGGGCATAATTCAAGACTTTATTTCTGTCATATATAATATTAACCTGGTGCATTTTAAAACTATAGAAAATATTTTTAATGGTAAAGCTAAAAATAGTTCATTATGAAATGGTATTTATGCAAAGAAAATTTGCTAGTAGTATTAAAAGTCTGATCACTTTAAATTTCATTATTTACTCTGCTGAAGAAGGTTGGAAAGGTTGCAAAATAAGATTTTCATGAAAGTTTTCTCAAATTTATCTGTGCAGGGCAATGCATTTCTATTGCTGTCTAACCTGCCTATGTTTCTCTCCTATTTTAAAGCCAATTATGTTTCGAGGAGAAGTACGCTTAAACGTGGAAGAGAAAAAAACGAGAGCTGCAAGAGAACGAGAAACCAGAGGCGGCGGTGATGATCGCAGGGATATTAGGCGTAATGATCGAGGTCCTGGTGGTCCACGTGGAATAGTGGGTGGTGGAATGATGCGTGACCGTGATGGAAGAGGACCTCCTCCAAGAGGTGGCATGGCACAGAAACTTGGCTCTGGAAGAGGAAGTGGGCAAATGGAAGGCCGCTTCACAGGACAGCGCCGCTGAAGTTCCACTGTTGGCAAAGTCTTGGCAGTGGTACATTATTCATCGTGTTTGCATTCTTGTTAATTTTTTTGGCTTTGGAATGTGACACAGCCTTTTTGATCATTTCTTTGATGTGAAAGCATCTTTGGTTATCAGTTAAATTGAGGTGGACATTATTTCCCCAATTTCACAACAGGATTTGCATTATTAATTTATAAATCTAGACTTGGCGAATTAAGGACTGAGAAATGACCATATCTTAAAACTATCTACAACAAAATGAACTTGAAAGGATATACCCACTGAATTCAGGTCCTTTGAGTCAAAAAAAAATCCTCTGCTGCACATTTTGTTTAAGTGTTACTGTTTCTGCTTATTAATGTTGGAAACACAAGTAGTACAAATTGTGCAATTGGAGAATCTTGCCTTTTCTCTTGGCTCCCCCCCAAATACAAACCAACAGAAACTTGTTATGCACTCATCAGAATGCACTAATGGGTACTCTGAACTCAGTAACATTGACATCCGCAACAGGAGGCAACAGGGAAAAAAATCTTTCATCTTTTCCAGTAGAGAATAGTTTGTGAATGAGGGCATTTTATCTGCTTGCTGTGACCAGCGTGTGTACACATAAACCTTAACAAGACTACAGATATATTCCAGAAGAAAATCATTTAATAATGAACTAATAACAAAACAGAACTTCAAATGTTATGGTCTTGAATATTAGACCAGATTTAGTGGCTCCATATTTAAGAATTTTCTACCTGCCCCTCTTCAGTACAGGGATGGCTGGCTGCTCAACACACTCCTCCCCTTTTTCCTTTCTTTAAGCTGTGTACAGTGAAAATTGTCTTTCCTGTATTTTTGTTCTTTGGTAATGTAATAAGCATGATGGTGCCTTCTATTAATACATCATTCCAGTCTTGCTGGTAATTTTGTACAGTATAGTTAATGAATTGCTGTGCTGCAAAGCCAAACAGCTGCAAAATGTTGAGAAATCATTGAAGTATATAAAAATTGCAGTATCTTTAAAATCAGTAAAATGGACGCTTTATTTATCTTGTTTGGTTAGCAACTTTTGTGTTCTCTGTGGGGGGGAGTCTTGAGTGTTTGGGACAAAGAGGGAAAGAGGAAGTCAGTTATTTGAGTAAGTCTCTAGTTGACTTAGCTTCAGTGTCAATGTTGAAACATATCACTTCAGCACTAGGAAAAGTCAGTCAGCTTGATGTACATTTTTAGTGACATTTTAAAAGCAGTCAGATTCCATAGTGGCGAGTAAGCCTAAAGTGAGGATACTGCAATTTTCAGAGGAAAGAACAGCAGCTCTTAAAATGTTTGCATTTTCTATTTGGGGGGCAGGGAACTGTCATTCATTTTGCACAATTCTTGAACTGATGTCAGCACCCGAGTGGCTCCTGAATTTAAGTCTGGGACGGCATCATTTTATTTTTACATGAATCTCTAAACAATTCTGTAAGCAATGTTTGTAGCTGTTGGGTTATTGTCTGTCTTTATAACAAGTTCCAGTAAACCACAAGTATGGCAAAGGTATCTAATTTTATGCTTGGAGCAATCAGTACACAACAGTTTCTGATGTTTTAGGCAAGAAGTGGGATAAATAAATGTGACCACTTAAGCTGCTTGTTAACATGGAAGACTTCTCCATTCTCTTAGTAAAAACACAAAAAATATGCATTTGACATAGTAGCAAATTGGTTCTGAATTATGCAACTGTTTGCTATTTAGTAAAGTCGCAAATGATGCACATATTTTGTTTTTTTATGAGCTGGGCAATATGAATAATATTAAATCTTTTTTCCCCCTTTGAGTGAGGTCTTCCATGTTTGAGGAAAAGTCTTGCACTATCGCATATATTTGGGGGACACAGATTTTCATCGTTTCCTTTTTGGGGGGCTTAAGGACTTTTGTTGTTTGTTTGTTTGTTTGTTTGTTTGAAACAGTTTTACACTTTCTGATGTATAGTACTTGAAGTTCTTACCAGAAAATTACTTTGAAGTTTTGAAGCCTTTATCAAAACTACTTTTAAATAAGTGGTTTTATTGTCAGTGTTTTTCCCCAAGCATATTTTCCCTCTATTTCTCCTTCCCATTATATATATAGATATATATAAAAAAATAAAAATATGTGTATGTATCTGTATACATATATGTATTTCTAATCCAGGATATTGCCCTGTAACCCACAAAAACTGTTCTGGCACCAAAAGAAATGACAGATGTTAAGTGTAATAGAAAATTAGAGCAAAGAGCCATTCAGCTTCAGTCTTTACCTACCACAAATGAAACATTAAAACATCATATGGAGAAGTTTACATGGTGATTGTTCACCTGCAGTACTGTGGACTATTAACATTTTGTCCCCTTTTCAGTGAAACAGTAAAAATACTCATCTACCATTACTGTTATTTGCTGATTTTATTTTATTTTTTGATGGTAATATTCTATCCTTATGACACAATTGCAACCAAATTGGCTTTACCATCTTGGCTTTAGTAGGAATAGAAGACAGTGGATTACCATCTTTATTGCTGTAATGTGTTAAGCATTATATGCTAGTAGAATCTAGTTTTGGTTTTGGGTGGAAAGTATTCTTTTAAGTTTCCATTTTGAATGTGTTTGGACTAAACAAACAATAAACTACTGATGTCTGCAGCATTTATCTATGTCCCTAATTTAATCTGTAGTTTTATGTTCCCAACTGTTTTCTCCCAGTTGGATTTCATACAACCTAAGTAAAAATAAGAAAATGCTGTAAAAACAACTGATTTGTGAAACTTGATGTATGAAAAAGCAAAACATGTAACACTTCAACATTGTTAGAGCTATCCCAGCTCAGTTAGACAGCTGGTATACACGTTATGTATATTCTTGTATAACCAAGTTACCTAAGAATGTTAGAATAGTAAGTAGTAAGGAAGGGGAGAATGGCCTGAAGCTTGACCACTAAATAGTTGTTTAAAAAAAAAAATCTTGGATTTTCTAAAGGATTGCTATCATCTCAGAAGGAAAAGGAAGGGATGAGAAGATTGAGGTGGTTACTATCAATATGACCCAAGATCAGAAATTGGAACTAATTTATCAAGCTCTACCAAGGATATTAAAGGGGAGAAATAGTCATTTAGTCTTTCTTTTTTTGTGTTACTGAGGATTGAACCCTGGGACATTCTACCTTTGAGCCACACCTCTTAATTGTATTTTATTTTTTGTTTTTATTTTAAAACAGGGTCTTTCTAAGTTGCTGATGCTGTACTCAAACCTGCCATCCTCCTGTTTCAGACTGCCAAATACTGAGATTACAGGTGTGCGCCACCACAGCTGGCCCATTTAGTCATATTATGCCTCAAGTGAAAAATGAAGTTCAAAGACATATAATTTCAAAACTTGAAAATTTTCCTTGAATGGGACAATACTGATGTTTTTCCTGCCAATATATTCCTAACACTGTTTAAGATTCTAAGTTAATCTTCAGTAGTTTGCCCAAGGTGGTCTTGAATTCTTGGGTTCGACTGACCTTTTTCTTTATCTTCCCAAGTGCTGGGACTATAGGTGTTTGTCGTCATACCTGTTTCTTTTGTTTATTTGCAGTGCTGGGGGCTGGACCTTGATCTCACTCATGCTGGGCCAGTGTTCTGTCACTGAACTATACTGCACCCCAACCAGACTAGAAAATTTGTATGGAGCAAAATATTTGAAAAATCGCCATTCAAGACACTTAATTTTAATTATGTTAAATAGTCTTTTTTTTTTTTCTTCTAATGACAAGCATCTTTGTAGCAGTGAAATAATAGTGGATTGGGTTTATATATTTCCTTTAATTGGATTAACTTCATCTTAATTTATATTTTAACTATAGTTCAGTAAAGATCCTAGTGTGTTTTGTTTTTTTTTTTTTCCTGTGTTTATAAGACTTTGATAGATTTTAGTAGGCTCATATAGAAAGTTCAATTCCCCCATCAGGCTCCCACGAACTGGGATTTAGAGTTGTGCACCACCATGCCTGGCTGAAAGTTTTTTGTGTTTTGTTTTTTTAATTAAGAAGTAATTGTTTAAAATTATTTGCATTCTTAAGTCAAATAATTCCTAAATGATGATGTTACTGCTACTTGACAGATATCTTCAAATTGGCTTATATAATGTATGCACACAGGTTGAACAGATGTTAGAATAATCAGAAGTCTGTTTTGTGTTCCTGGGGATTGAACCTAGGGACCTTTTCCTCCAAGCTACACCCCGGCCCTATTTTATTTTTTATTTGGAAACAGGGCTTCACTAAGTTGTTGAGGCAATCTGCAAATCTGCGATCTTCCCAGCCCAGCCTCCCGAGTACTGGGATTACAAGCATGTGCCATCATGCCTGGCTCTAGAAGTAGTCATTCACAGAAATAACATTATGCTTTTGGAAATTGCCACATCAACTATTCTTTTTGTCCCTGATTTTGAGAATTTTGATAAAGCTGGTGGCTTCCTTGAAATACTTTTGTGACTTTTCACAAAAGGTACTACATTAACACTTTTTGTCACCCCCAAATCCAACTCATCATCCTTTCTTTTCCTGGTCTGCTCTTTGCCCTATAAACTTTCTGGGTGATTTCATTTAGGCCTTGCATTGTCTTGACTTCAACATATTATGCATCCAGTAAAGTACTCAGTAGTATATGATGTTCAGTGGTGAACATTTTTCTGTGCCTCTTTCCTCCTTTGCAAAATGAGGTGGTTGTGAACTCATTGGATGTCAAGTACCGAGAACAATGTAGTAGGCTCTCAGTAAGTGTTAGCTGAGTTGGCAGCTTTTTTACTGTCTGCCCTGTCACAAACATGTCTTTTAAAATAGTTTTGAGCTGGGTGTGGTGGCGCACATCTGTTATCCGAGTACTTGGGAGGCTGAGACAAGAGGATTGCAGGTTTGAAGCCAGCCTTAGCATCTTACTGAGGCCCTCTGCAACTTAGCTAGACCCTGTTTCCCAAAAATAACCCTGGGTGTGTAGCTCAGAGGTTGAATGCCCCCACGGTTCAATCCCCAGTACCAGAAACATAATAAAATATCTTTTTGGTTATATCATCTAGGGAACTAGTTAACTTAAAGTTAGGAACTTTAGAACACCCACCCCCCCCACCCCGCATCCCGGAACTTAACCTGTGTCTACCTTGCTGTTTAAAAATGAATATTTGAGCTGGGCCTGGTGGCACATGCTTGTAATCCCAGCACTTGGGAGGCTGAGACAGGAGGATCATGGTTCATGGACATCCTCAGCCACTTAGTGAGGCCCTTTGCAACTCAGACCCTGTTTCAAAATAAAGAATAAGCCGGGCGTGGTAGGGCACGCTTGTAATCCCCGTGTTTGGGAGGTGGAGACAGGAGGATCCCGCAGGTTTGAAGCTAGCTGTGCTGGCTTAAGAGACCCTGTTTCCAAGTAAAAATATAAAATAGGTCTGGGAGTGTAGCCCAGAGGTAGGAGGGCTTCCAGGAACCCCAGTACCACCAAAAATAAAAAATAGGGCTGGGGGCGTAGCTCAGAGGTAGAATGTCTCTGGGTTCCATCGCCAGTACCGCAAAAAAAAAAAAAAAAAAAGTTTTTCTGATACTTAATCGGCTTAGTGATGTTTCATCTGTTCCACTCGGTGTTTTCTCGGTCTTTCTCCATTATGTGGATTTCAGGTTGTAGGGAAACTTGTTCATCTTATTCTGATTAGTTTCCAGTGGCTCGTTTAATTCATTTATTAGCTTTTTATCAAGCTTCAAAGTGTTAAGTACTGTTTAGGTAATATCAATAAGTGAATTAAATAAGGTTTCCTACTCTTAAACAGATTAAAGAGAACTGAAACCCTATGGGGAAAGCAGATGGATATATCTTTTAAGAAGGTAGCTAGGGGAAAGACCTTTGAAGGTCTTGTTGGCTTAAGGGTGCTTGGTCTTTATCCCAAGAGTAGTGGGAATTTGTTGAAGATTTTAGCCAGTGCATAAGTTTGGGAAGAGATAATGAGGGACAAATTTCTATTTTGAAGTGTTTCTATCCACAGAATAAACAGATTGAAGGAGTTAAATATTGAACCTGGAGTAACTAGGTAAAAAGATGTCAGTGTTTCAGGCAAAAACTATGACAGCTTAGAGTGGTGGTGGTGGTAGAAACCCAAATAATTTGACATTTTGGAAGAGGTGAAGGTAAAATGGACAGGGCTTGGACAGGGAGAGCAACATTCAAGGAAAAGGAGTCCTAGAGAATCCCTTTTTTAAATGTATATTTTGCCCAAAAAAAAAGTATGTATGTGTGCACACATACAAAGAATGTGCCCCCATAATATAACACATAGATGATCCCTATAAGTGTGTATGTATGTATTTGGCTTCTTAAGATTATTTCTTTTTCTTATTATTCATTGTTATAGTGAAGACAAGCCACTGAACAATGTTTATCAAGTATTTAATGAATGCCTTCAATAAATAAGGCCCTAGGCCTCCCTGAACTTACTTATTTGGTAATGGTGAAGTAGTTGTAAATGCTATACAAAGCATTAAGATGGTACAGAGTAGCTGAGTGATCACATCAGGTAGGCTGCATCTAATGCAAGGAGAGATCAGCTAAGGCAAAGCCTGTAAAATTTGAGAAGCTTGGAAAGTTAACTGGAAGAAGCTGAGATAGAGTAGGTCAAGGAGTAGCAAAAACGATAAGGGGTGAGGTAGAAGAGAAGGGCACTACAGATCATGTAAGATTATAAGCCAGGGTCGTATCTATCATTTAGCTATATAAAAATGTGTACCTTTTTTCTTTTTGCAGTACTAAGGCTTGAATCCAGAGACATTCCCAAGCTAGACCTCCAGCCCTTATTTTATTTAAGTTGCTGAGTACACGGACTGTATACTTAAGTAATAATGTGTGAAAGTGAGAAGGACTTGTATAGCAGTCAGCAAGTTTTTTTTTTTTTTTTTTTAGCATCGAATATGTGCCAGAAGCCTGCCTGGGTGCTGCCTAGCAGTATAACAGATACAATCTGCCCTGACATGTGGAGTCAGGCGTGGTGGGACACACTTGTTATCCTGGTACTTAGGCTGAAACAGGAGGATCCCCAGATTTGCAGCTAGCCTCAGAAACTTAGGCTCCATTTCAAAATAAATAGGGCTGGGGTGTAACTCAGGTTTCCCTGGGTTCAATCCTAAGTGCCAGGGAAAAAGAAAGAGAAAAAAGAAAACTTGACGTGGTTTTTGTTTTGAAGGAGAGAAGCAAAAATGTGTCAGTAATTTCAGTCCTGACTAGTCCTGGTCAGAATACAACTCATTTAACAGTAATCCTGCAAGAAATAGTACAGTTGATTTTATGGAAAGGCTAACTCAGGCACAGGGTGGTTAGCAATTTATGCTAATGTAGAGTAGAACTAGTAGAAGTTATGCTAGGGCATGAAGATGAGGCTGTCTTAACCAGGGTGGTAATGAAAGGTGGTACATGTGCTATCTGTAGAGAAGGCAACCTTGAAGAAACTAGGGGAAGAGCATTTGAAGTGGAAGAACAAATACAAAGGCCATGTGTCTGGAAGGGGGTTGGTATGCTCAAGAGCAGTATGTCCATTGCAGCCCTAAGAAAATAATGCGGGTGATATCAAGAGGTAGGTAGTGCTAAGCCAAGAGTGGTCTTGTTCTTTTATTTTTAATTTATGATAGAATTGTAGGGATCTGAACAGGGAGTTAATGTTGATCTGAATTAAGAAGTGATGTAGGTGACAGGTGATGGTGGCTGGAATAAATATAGTGCTGAAGATGGTGATGAGCTGTCCTCTGACAAAGTATAACCTTTAAGAGCTGCTTATTGATTGGAATTTGAACATGAGGGAGGACTCGACTCCTGGACTTCTTGTGTGTGTGTGGGTGCACTGGAGATTGAAAACAGGCATTCTACCTCTGAACTGTACCCCTATTTTATTTTTTATTTGGAAACAGGGTCTTGCTAGGTTGGTGAGAGGCTCACTACTTGCTGAGCCTGTCCTGGAACCTGTGATCCTCCTCTCAGTCTTTTTCATTCCTTATTTTATTTTATTTTATTTTTGCGGGTTTGGGGATAGAACCCAGGGGCTTTCGACCTCTGAGTTACATCCTCTGCCCTATTTTTTATTCTTTATTTTGAAACAGTCTCACTGAGTTACAGAGGGCCTTATTAAGTAGCTGAGGCTGTCCGCGAACCGCGATCCTCAGGTCTCTGCCTCTTGAATGCTGAATTACAAGCGTGCACCACCACACCCGGCTCATTCCATATTTTAAATATACATACATACATACATACATACATACATACATACATACATACGATGGAACTTATAACATCTGGGGCATATCCCCAGGCCTGTTGGTGTGTGTGTGTGTTTGCTGGTTGGTACTGGGGATAGAACCCAGTGGACTTCAACCTCCAGGCTATACCCCAAGACCTGTTTTTTAAATTTGGAAACAGGGTCTGGCTAAGTTGCTGAAAGCCTCACTAAATTGCTGAGGCTTGTTTCAAACCTCTGATTCTCCTGTCTCAGCCTCCCAAGTACTGGGCTTTTGATGCACCTTGGATGGAAGGTGGAACTCTGTACACCGAGATGGGGGGAAAGCGGAAGTGGATTGTGAAGGGGACATCAATTCCTTTTGAGCCATGTTAAGTTTCATATGTTAATTGGATGTCCAAGGAGCACTCAGCAATTAAATGTATACTTCTGAAATTCTGAGGAAAGCTCTATGCTGAGAGCAACACAGCTTTTGGGTTAGATGAGATCACCTAGGAAGAGAGTATACAGAAAACAGGAGACTGGAAACAGCCCTCAGATAGTCTAGGATTATGATAGAGGAGGAACAAGCAGAGAATACTTGGGAGATATATGGCAAGTAATGGTGTCATGGGAAACTTAAATTTCAAGAGTTTATTAGAAAAAAGAATATGCAGAGCCAGGTGTGGTGGCACATGCTCATAAATCCCAGTACTTGGGAGGCTGAGACAGAAGGACCCTGGTTCTTGGACAGCCTCAGCTATGTAAGTCCTCTGCAACTTAGTGAGACTTTGTTTCCAAGTAAGAAAAAAAATAGGGCTGGGGGTGTAGCTCAGAGGTAGAATGCCCTGGGTTCTATCCCCAGTACCACACACACACACACAACTCGAATGTCAAAGTCTATCTCCTCCCCCCATATAAAAAGTATTGAGTGGTGGTGATGAGGCCAGTGGTCTGGCCTTACCCCACACAGTCATTTAGGAACACAGAAGAATGTAGGCTTCACCAGCTTTAATTCATGGGAGCTTCAAGATCATGCATGCTAGAGCCATCCCCACTAGGCTAGGAGACTTTTATGGGCCAGGACTAGAAATAAACATTCGAGTGGCTAGCAACCAGTCATATGGCTATCCCTGACTTCAATGGAGCCAAAAAATAAGCCAGCTGTCCAGGAAAAAGGAATTAGTTCACTGTGAGTAGCAAGTAAGCTCTCCAGGGTGGCTTTGGCAGGATGCAGGTCATCATGACTATTTCAGTAAAGTAGTAAGGATGAAGCCCAAGAGAAGACTGGAGGCAGGAAATGGAACTAATGAATGCAGACATCTGTAGTTTTGCTGTAGAATGGAGTAGAAGCTAGAAAGAAAAGGTAGGGTTATAAGAAGTGTGTTACCAGTGCTAAAAAAACAGGATGCATATTTTAATATTTGAATACTATTATATGCTATTTTAATATTTCTCATTCACATCACAAATGCTGGGATTACAAGTGTGGGCCACTACACCTGGCTTGTCCTTTTTAAAAAAAAAAAAAAACAATCCTGTTTCTACATAATACAACCTCCTTTTCAACAATCTGTAGATGGCTTTTCCCAGGATGTGTAATTCTTGAGTACCCTCAGTCTTTTCTGGCTTTCATACTTAGTTCTTTCTGAAATTGTTTTCTCAAACATCACCTGTTAAGCCGGGCGTGGTGGCGCACACTTGTAATCCCCGCACTTGGGAGGCTGAGACAGGAAGATCGCACAGGTTCGAAGCCAGCCTCATCTACTTAGTGAGGCTCTCAGCAACTTAGTGAGACTCTGTTTCCAAATAAAATATAAAATAGGTCTGGGAGTATGGCCCAGAGGTAGAAAAGTGCCTGGGTTCCACCCACAGTACCACAAAAAAAATTTTAATCCAGTTCTTTTATTTTTTTTTATTTTTTGGTGGTACTGGGGATTGAACCCAGGAGCATTCTACCTCTGAGCTACCCCCTTATCCCTATTTTTTATTCTTTATTTTAAAACAGTGTCTCAGCCGGGCGTGGTGGCGTACGCTTGTAATTCCTGCACTTGGGAGGCTGAGACAGGAGGATCACACAGGTTCGAAGCCAGCCTCAGCTACTTAGTGAGACCCTGTTTCCAAATAAAATATAAAAAAGGTCTGGAAGTATAGCCCGGGGGTAGAAAGCCTCTAGGTTCCACCCCCAGTACCACCAAAAAACAAAACAGTGTCTCAATATGTTAAGGACCTCACTAAATAGCTGAAGCTGGCCAAGAAATTGCTATTCTTCCATCTCAGCCTCCCAAGTACTAGGATTACAAGCATGCACCACCATGCCCAGCTTATCCTTTTGGTTTTCTGTAGGTTATAAATGGGTTACTTAAGCTTCAGGGTTTCTTGATTGAATGAGTCCCAAGATGCTTACATGGCAAATTTTATAGAGTTGCAAAAGTAAGATATTTTTGCACTCATTCCTGAGCTTCAGCTTCAACAAACTTGAATCGGTCCCTCACATATAAAATAATTTCATCAGCTGGGCATGGTGGGGTATGCTTGTAATCCCAGTACTTGGGAGGCTGAGACAGGAAGATGGTGCAGGTATAAAGCCCGCCATAGCTACTTAGTGAGGCTCTCCGCAACTTAGTAAGATCTTGTTTCCAAATAAAACATAAAGTAGGCCTGGAGGTAGAAAGCCCCTGGGTTCCACCCTTAGGTCCATACAAAAAACAATAATTTCATCAGATTTGGCTTACTAGCCTATAGAGGTAACAAAATAGGGCTTGGCTCCCTATAACTTGGTTGCAGCTAAGGATAGAACTAATTGCTACATTAAAACATCATGAGTTGCGGGGCCATGGTGGCGCACACTTGTAATCCCCGCCCTTGGGAGTCAGAGACAGGAGGATCGCCCAGGTCCGAAGCCAGCCATGCACGCTGGCTTAGGAGACCCTATTTCCAAATAAAAATGTAAAAATAGGTCTGGGAGTGTAGCCCGGAGGTAGAAGAGCTTCCAGGAACCCCAGTACCACCAAAAACAAAAACATAATGAGTTGACCAAAAAGACTATTTCCATACTTGGGTCCCCAAGTCTGTTCATCAATATAGGGTCAAGAACTAGATTATAAGCAATTTTCCCAAAATATGCCCTGGGAGATGTTTTCTAACATTAAAGATTATAGCAATGTCTCCCCCCCCCCTTTTTTTTTTTTTTTTGTGTGTGTGTGTGTGTGTGTGTGTGTGTGTGTGTGTGTGTGTGTGTGTTACTGGGGATTGGGCTCTACCTCTGAGCTACACCCCCTTGAATTTGTGGTCCTTCTGGGTCTGCCTCCCAAGTGCAAGGATTACAGGAGTGCATGTGCCTGGTCAGAATGTTTCTTAGTATACAAGAAGGAATTAATTTTGTGTGTGTGGTGCTGGGAATAGAACCCAGGGCCATTCTACCTCTAAACTACACCCCTGCAATCCTCCTATCTCAGCCTCCCAAGTGCTGGGATTACAAGCGTGCACCACGCCCGGCTTCTGATTTTTTATTTTTGGTGGTACTGGGGATGGAACCTTCTACCTCTGGGCTACACTCCCAGACCTATTTTGTTTTATATTTTATTTGGAAACAGGGACTCTTAAGCCAGTGAGGCTGGCTTCGAACCTACGCGATCCTACTGTGTCTGCCTCTCAAGCGCGGGGATTACAAGTGTGCGTCACCACGCCCAGCTACTATCCTTTATTTTGAAACAGGGTCTCACTAAGTTGTGGAGGGACTCCTTAAGTAGCTGAGGCTGCCTGTGAATCCAGATCCTCCTGTTTCAGCCTCCCAAGTATTGGATTACAAGCGTGCGCCACCATGCCTGGCTAAGAAATTAATATTTTAACTCTTAATATCTTAACATTAACTAGGCTACAAATGATGCTATCCAGGACACTCTTTCTTGGACCAAGATAGTTTAGGAGCCAAATATAAAACGTGTTATTGTTAGTGAGCCCTTAGGATCTCGGATTTCTTGAAAATGAGGAAAGCTTTGTTTCTTGTGTGACTTCAGTAGTATACACGATACTGACCTACCAGTCTTGCCCAGACATGGGTCCAGTCGGTCCGTTCCGCAAACGTTACCGCGTTTAAACATCATAAGCCCCAACTCCACCCCATTTGGCAGAAGTGCTCTGGTCCCAAGTACCCATCCCTGCACCTTCCTTCATTTTTCATTCATGCCTTCTCTTCCCCATCCTTGATCTCTACCCAAAGGATTTCCTTCACTTTCACCGCCCAGGCAGGCTCCCCTAGGGTCCCCTTTAATATCCAGTCAGCCAACACCTACCTTCTTTTACTTGCTCCACCTCCTAGCTTGTCTTCCTCGCATCTTTGCATTCCTGCCTCGACCAGCCCCACCGCGCAGAACCGAAAAGCAGCTTCAACCGCAGTTGGGCCGAACCTCCCCAGAAGAGGGCGCCCGCGGCCGGCCCCAGGCCAGCGAACTGGGAAAAACTCTTCATGGCGCTCTTTGCATGGCCTCCTAACCTCCCGCACCGCCCCCAGCACGGCCTGCGCTCAGGTGCCTCCGGTCAGCTCGCAGGTGCCTCCTAACCCGAGGACGGAGCTGTGCGGAGAAGCAGGCGTCGGCGCGTCCGCAAACAGAACCTAGGTCGAGCCCCAGGTGAAGGCGCGGGGGCTGGCGCTAAGCCAATCACCGCTCCTGACGACAGCGCCTGGCCAATCAGAGCGAGGGAGGCCTGCGCACGCGGGGCGGGCCCGGGCCCTTCCCTTGCAGCTGGGCGGCCAACGCCTCGGCCCGGGCTGGTGGGAGCCGTGCAGCTTCGCAGACTCGGGACCGGCGCCTGGGAGCCGGGGCGGCGCCCTCTCACCCCCGCTCGCCTGCCCACCGGCCTCGGCCTGCGCAGGTGTGGTGCCTGCAGTGGACGCATCCCGACCCGGGCCGCCTCCCTCCGGAGACTTTGTGCCATGGCCGGGGCGGAGTGAGGTCGTTGCCTTGGCGACAGCATGCGGCCCGCGGTCCTCCCGGGTGGGCGCTTGCGGCGGGCCGAGGCCCCTCTGCCTCCCTGCCTGCCTCCCCCAGGACCCGGCGCCGAGCCCGCGGAAGGAACCACAGCCCTGGAATTGCTGGTTTGCTAGTCGGCATCTTTGAGACCTGCTAGCGAGATGCATTTCGCCTCAAATTCGTTTCCAAGTTGAGAACCTTTTGGCTCTTTCCATGTGAGAGGATTTGAAGAAACGGTAAGTATAATAGTTTAAAGAGCTTCTGTTTCCTCCTCCTGTAAAAGGTTTCAACCTGTCTTTAACAAAATAAAAAATTAGCATCCTCCGGTATTTTTTTTTTTCTCAAGGGTTGGTATTAGAATCATGTGCTAATGTGGCTCGGGTCCAGAAAGACTATCGTGTCAGCTGGCCAGGCTTCTTTTTTTAGTTTGTATTACCCTTAGATTCAAGAGAAGAAGGTATGAAAGGAAGCAGTTTATGAGTAACTGTTTCAGGAAATAGGGGTTTTTGTAGGCCTTGATACTTTTAAGGTATTTGTGGGCAGTGCCACTTGAAAAAGCAGGTGTGTGTCCAGTGGTGTGTCAAAGTGTGCATTTGGCTGGGAGAATAAACTCGGAGTCGTAAACTGGGGTGATGTTAGCTTTGATATGCTTCAGAACGCCTTAGACATGCTTACGGCAATTTTTTTTCACTTTGCATTTTCAAATACCGAGGACTTCAATAACAGAGTGCTTTTAAATGATCCAGATTATACATTTCAGCTATTTTCGTCGTTAGTATGATAAACCTAAAGTCTGGTCTTTAACAAAACTTATTTTCTTAATGAAAGGAAATTAAGGAAAGGAGGGATGGAATTTTACATTGAGAATTCTAAATTACATTTTGTTAAGAAATGATTAATAGAAATTAAAAGGTCCAATATATGGAAAGTCAATGTCTGGGACACTGCTCTGTAAATAGTTTGTAGTAGAACCTACTTTCAAAACTGGTAGTAAAATAATGAAAGAATCTGAAGCTGGGCGTGGTGGGGCTTGTCTGTTATTCCAATATTTGGAGGTCTGAGACATGAGGATTGTTGGTTTCAAGTCAGCCTTAGCAACTGAGACTCCTCAACAACTTATCAAGACCTTGTTTCAAAATAAAAAATAAAATAGAGCTGGGGATCTGTCCTGGACATAAAACGCCCCTGGGTTCAAACCCCAGGAACACACACACACTCACCCACTCACCCACTCACCCACTCACACAAAGGAATTTGATGGTTGATTGATGTTGTTTTCACCCCCCCCAAGGTCAATCTCTTGGTTCTCCATGAATATCTACATTAAAAGTATGTACAAGACAGGCGTGGTAGTGCACACTTGTAATCCCAGCATTTGTGAAGCTGAGACAGGAGGATCACGGTTCGCTGGCAGCCTCACCTACTTACTGAGGCCCTTTGCAACTCAGTGAGACCCTGTTTCAAAATAAAGAATAAAAAATGGGGCTGGGGGTGTAGCTCAGAGGTAGAATGCCCCTGGGTCTAATCCCCAGTACTGCAAAAAAAAAAGTGATAGAATTTTTATCAGGTTTAAAAAATTCATTTTTGGGCTGGGCGTGGTGGCACACACTTGTAATCCCTGCGCTTGGGAGGCAGAGACAGGAGGATCGCGCAGGTTCGAAGCCAGCCTCGCTGGCTTAGGAGACCCTGTTTCCAAATAAAAAAGTATAAAAATAGGTCTAGGAGTATAGCCCAGAGGTAGAAAGGTTTCCAGGAACCCCAGTACCACCAAAATAAATAAATAAATAAATAAATAAATAAATACTGCTTAAAAAATTCATTTTTAGGTGTTCTGGGTATGGAACCCAGGGGCATTCCATCTCCAAGCCACACCCCCAGATCTATTTTATTTTTATTTTTAAACAGGGTCTCACTAGGTTGAGGAGAGTTTCACTACTTGCTGTTTCTGTCTTTGAACCTTGATCCTTCTGTCTCAGCCTCCCAAGTACTGGGATTACAAATATGCACCACCACACCTTGCTCAAATATTTTTCCAATTGAGTAGAAAGTACATAAGGATCTTAAACTTCGATCTCATAAAAATTTGATCTTCATTAAAATAAAAATCAGTTGTACCTTTTTCACCTCCATTGTGAAGGAATTTTACTTTTCTAGAGTGAGCTGTAATTGTTTTCTATGATAGTTCATGTATTGACTTATCTAAATTAAAAGTATATTCAGTTTTATTAATATGATATTTGGTAATTTAAATTGAAAATCAATGACTTGAATGTCTTTGCCTTGTCTATTATCAAATGTATGTGAATATTTTGAAGATATAGCTTAGGTGTGGAAATACTAAGAAATTATTTGTTAGTAGAAGTAGCCATGAATACAGTTACTAATATGAAATGAGCTGGGAAGAACTAATTTGCTGGAAAAGTGGAGGAAACTAGTATTCTGGATATTTCTAACTTTATGTCTTGGTTCCCACAGCAAGAAAAATTCCTACTGGTTTTAAACTAAAATGGAAAAATATGAGAACCTGGGATTGGTTGGAGAAGGAAGTTATGGAATGGTTATGAAATGTAGGAATAAAGATAGTGGAAGAATTGTGGCCATCAAGAAGTTCTTAGAAAGTGATGATGACAAAATGGTTAAAAAAATTGCTATGCGAGAGATCAAGTTACTCAAGGTGAGCAAATGCATAGACCGGAATGAAAAAATAATGTTGTTTCTCAAATGTTACAGTCATAGAAAAATATTACTGAGTTTTTATGTTCATTTTGTTTAGTAACAAACTTCGAAATGTAAATTTCTTTTTTGGCAATAAAAAAATAAAATGTCTATACAAATTTACCTTGTGAGTGTAAAAAAAAAAAGGATTTAAAAATAGTGGTTTCTTTTCTCTGTAACTGCCTATCAATCGCCACTCTACTTCTCATCTGTATTGTGTGTGTGTGAGGGGAGACCATCCCCAGGTTTGAAAACTCAGTAGTGGGACTCACAGTCCTGAGTATGCAGTTGTATTTATGACCATGATTTATTATAGTGAAAGGATAAGTAAAATCAGCAAAGGGGAGAGGCTCGTGGTGATTCTAGATGTAACCTTGGACGAACTTCCAAGAGTCCTCTTCTAGTGGAGCCTCGCAGGATGTGCTTGTTTCCTCTAGCAATTAGTTAGGACAACACATGTGAAATACTGTCCACCAAGGAAATTATTAGGAGCTCAGTGGCTCAGGGATTTTATTGGGGGCTGGTACCTACCCAAATTCCAAACTCGCAGAAGGAAAACAGGTATTCAGCACAAAATAGCATTGTTTGCAGTGAGCCACCCATATCACTTCTGAGAATGAAGGGAACCCTCCTGAAATGTGAGCTCCCAGATGCCAGTCAAGGGTTCACTTTCAGGTAGACCTTTCTAAGCATAGCAGTCGCGGAGCTGCTATGCGAAATCCTCTGTTTATCAATTTTATTCACCTTTAGAAGGAATCAATGTTTGACTTTTTCATATTCTCTCGTGTATTTGCTTTCTCTTTTTTTTCTTTCTTCCCTTTCTTTCTTTCTTTCTTTCTTTTTTTTTTTTTTTTGGTGGTGGTATGGAACCCAGGGGCCTTCTACCTCCGGGCTATACTCCCAGACTCCCAGATATATATAGATATAGATATATAGATATAGATATATATATAATGTGGAAATAGGATCTCTTAAGCCAGCGGAGGCTGGTTTCGAACCTGTGCAATCCTCCTGTCTCAGCCTCCCAAGCACGGGGATTACAAGCGTGTGCCACCACGCCCAGCACTCTTTCTTTCTTTCTTTGTATTTCATTCCTTCTACTTATTCTGGGCAGGTTTATTTACTTCATTGTACTTCCGTTAATGTATAACTTTATAGACATAAGGCTATATTCATTCATAAAATTTAGACTTATGTCTTTTCCCATTGAATCAAATCTTCTATAATCATGAAATATAACCCTTATTATATATTTTGTTTTACTGTCTGCTTTGTCTGAAGCTAATAAGGTTACATTAACTTTAGTTAATGTTCCATAGTCTAGCTTTGGCTATATTTTTACTTTCAATTTTTCTGAATTCTTGTTTAGAGATATCTCTTTTGCACATTATATACTTACAATTTTATTTGTTATCTAACATGATAATTTTTGCCTTTTAATTGGAGCATGTAATCCATTTACCTGATATATTTTTGAATTTAAATCTACAACCTTAATATGGCTATTTGTCTTAACAGTTCTGTTTTTTTTTTTTTTTTTACTTTGGATTATTTATATTACTATCCTGATTTTTTTTCTTCCTGATCATTCAAAAAGTATACATTTTATTCCTATCTTTTAGTAGTTACCCTAGGAATTTGG
Organism: Muscardinus avellanarius; assembly: GCF_963383645.1. Lineage (NCBI taxonomy): Eukaryota > Metazoa > Chordata > Mammalia > Rodentia > Gliridae > Muscardinus > Muscardinus avellanarius. Next base: position 78,016,895 of record NC_137791.1, read on the forward strand.
GGGGGGGTAAATTTTCTTTTTAGAACTGGGATTGAACTCAGGGGCATTCTACCTCTGAGCTACATTCTCAGCCTTAATTGATTGATTAATTAATTAATCTATTTTGCAGTACCAGGAATGGAACCCAGGGGCATTCCACATTTGAGCTACATCCCCAGCCCTAATTTTTATTCTTTATTTTGAAACACTGTCTCACTGAGTTGCAAAGGGCCTCACTAAGTAGTAGCTGAGGCTGTCAGTTAACCATGATCCTTCTGTATCAGCCTCTGGAACGCTGGGATTACAAGCATGTGCCACTACACCCAGCTTTATTCTTTATTTTGAAACAGGGTCTCATTAAGTTGTAGAGGGCTTCACTAAGTAGCTGAGATTTGCTGTGAACCTGCATTCTTTCTGTCTCAGCCTCCCAGATACTGGGATTACAAGCATGTGCCACCACACCCAGTTTAGGAATGTGTTAAAGTATAACATTATCTGGTACTTTTATTATTTTTCCAGATATTTCAGAAACTTTTTTAATATTCTATCTCTAGCCAGGTGTGGTAGAGAACGCTTGTAATCCCAGCGCTTGGGAGGCTGAGACAGGAAGATCGCACAGGTTTGAAGCCAGCCTCAGCTACTTAGTGAGGCTCTCAGCAACTTAGTGAGACCCTGTTTCCAAATAAAGTATAAAAAATAGGTCTGGGAGTATAGCCCAGAGGTAGATTAGCCCCTGGGTTCCACCCCCAGTAACACACACACACAAAAACAAAACTCTATCTCTGGTTATTCTCTCTTACTGTATTGTGCTTACGTCTTCACACATTACTGTTCACCCTTAGAGCTGGATGTGGTGGTGCACACCTGTAATCAATCCCAGTACTTTGGCTGAGACAAGAGAATCACAGTTTCGAAACCATTCTCAGCAACCTAGAGAGAACTTCAGCAACTCAGTGAGCTCTTGTTTCAAAATAAAAAAATAAAATATGGCTGGGAGTATCACTCAGAGGCAGACTACAATGGGGTTTACTCCCCAGTACCAAAAAATTAACCCTTATATATTTCTGAAAATACCATAAGACATAATTAATGTTTAGTGTTCATTTAGGTGGGTTTATTAATTTATTTATTTTAATTTTTGTTAGTACAGGGAATCTAACCTAGAGTCTCATGCATGCCTAAGTAAGCAATATACCACTGAGCAATACCCTCCAACTCTTTTATTTTATTTTATTTTATTTTTTATTTTTATTTTTTGGTGGTACGGGGGTTCCTGGAAACCCTTCTGCCTCCGGGTTACACTCCCAGACCTATTTTTATACTTTTTTATTTGGAAACAGGGTCCTCCTGTCTCCACCTCCCAAGTATGGGGATTACAAGTGTGCGCCACCACACCTGGCTCTTTTGTTTTATTTCAAGACAGCGTTTCATTAAGTTAGCCAGGCTGACCTTGAACTTGTGTTGTTCTTGCTTCAATCTCCTGAGTAACTGGGATTTGTTGGGTTGAAAGTTGAGAGGAACCAGGCCAGACAAGGATGTAATAGATAAGATTTTATTCCAACATCTGCAAGCTGATGGGCTGATAACAAGAGTGGCATCAGCCCCAAAAGACAGGGTGAGGATATTTTTATATATATATAGGGAAGAGATCTGCAAAGCATGGGAAGATTAAAATTGGAGGGAGTCATTTTTGGTACACCCTGAAATGGAAGCAAGCTGGCTTATCATGGTCCAGAGGAAGGGAACTGGCCCCAGGGTTGAAACTGGAGGGAGTAATTTTTAGCACAGCACAGTATCTGCACATATCAGGAAAACCAAAGGCAACTGTGCAGGAGATTAAGTGGAAAGATATTGCTGTAGGTTTTTATTTTTTCCTTGTGTTGGAGATAGAACCCACTCTACCTCTGATATAAAACTCCAGCCTATTTTTATTTTTATTTTGAAGCAGGGTCTCACTAGGTTGTTGAGGGTCTCACTGCTTGCTGAGGCTGTCCTTAAACCTGCAATCCTCCTTTCTTAGTCTGTTAAGTACTAGGATTACAGGTGTGTGCCACCACACCTAGCTTGCCATAGGGGTTTCCCTGATAGGACTATAGGTGTGTACCACAATCCCACCATCATTTAGGTTTATACTGACTACTTTGTTCTTCCTTCTTTTCTGCATCTCTAACCGTTCACCATTCATCTGGGGTCTCAGCCCTATTTTATTTTTTATTTGGAAGCAGGGTCTCACTAAGTTGTGGAGGGCTGTTCTCAAACCTACAATCCTTCTGTCTCAACTGCCCAAGTACTGGGACTATAGGCATGTGCCACCACACTGGCTAAGCAAAATATTCTAATTGTAGTTTAGTGAAAATATATATGCAGTCATTCCTGAAAGGTGTTTTTTCTGGGTATGGAATTTTAGGTTGAAATCATGGCAGTTATTTTCTGTCAATAAAAATCAAGTAACATTGTGCAGTTCTCTGACTTCCTTTTGGGTTGTGAAAAGTCAGCTACCATTCAGTTTCTGTTCTTATGCAAAGGTGTTTTTTTTATGTCTGGATATTTTTTTTCAACTTTTTGTTGACATACAATATAAATGCAGAAAATTTTATATAAAAATAGATCTCTATGATTTTTACAAAAACTGAACAAGATCATGTAACCATAATCTTAAGTCAATAAACAAAACATTTTAAAAAATGTAGCCAGGTACGGTGGCACACTGCTGTAATCCCAGTACTTGGGAGACTGAGACAAGAGGATTTCAGGTTTGAGTATAGCCTTAGAAATTTAGGGAGGCTTTGCTTCTAAATAAAAAAATGGGGCCTGAGGATATAACTCAAAGGTAGAATAAGTTACATACAAGCATGTGTGTGCGTGTGCGCACGCGCGCACACACACACACATTAAAAAACAAAACACAAACTGGGCGTGTTGGCACATGCTTGTAATCCTCGCACTTGGGAGGCTGAGACAGGAGAATCACGCAGGTTCAAAGCCAGCTTCAGCTGGTTTAAGAGACCCTGTTTCCAAATAAAATATTAAAAAATTGGTCTGGGAGTGTAGCCTGGAGGTAAAGGGCCCCTGGGTTCTATCCCCAGTACCACCAAATAAATAAATAAATAAATAAATAAATAAATAAATAAATAAATAAATAACAAAGCACATAAATCAAGAGAAGGGTACAAGTCCTAATTGTGCAACTCAGTGAATTATCAATAAGTAAACATACCTGTCCACCATGCAGGTAAAGTAGAATATATTATCAGCTCAGAAGCCGCCTCAACTCTTTTTCAATTATAGCCCTTTCACTGTAGGTCATATGCTAATTATATGTGTTGAAAATTTCTTCTCTGTGGATTTTATTTTCTTTATTTTTTCTCTTTCCTTCTTTCTTTCCTTCTTCCCTTCTTTCTTTCTTTTTCTTGTGGTACTGGGGGTGCATTCTACCTCTGAGCTATACCTCCAACCTTATGTTTTTTTATTCTTTATTTTGAAACAGGATCTCACTGAGTTGCATAGGGCCTAAGTAGCTGAGGCTATCCGCAAACCACGATCCACCTGGCTTACTTTTCACTCTGTTAGTGATGTCTTTTGTTAAATAGAAGTAGCTAATTTCAATGTAGTGAAAAATTTAATCTTTTCTTTTATGGTTGGTACTATTTATGTTCTGCTTAAGTTTTTCCCTGTTTTATTTTTTCATTTGAAAACAGGGTCTTGCTAACTTGCTGAGGGCCTCGCTAAGTTGCTGAGACTGACTTTGAACCTGAGATCTTCCTGTCTCAGCCTCCCAAGTACTGGGATAACAGGTGTGCACCACCACACCCAGCTCCTTACCTAGAAATTAGGATATTTTTCTATATGATCATCTAGAAATAGGTTTGCTTTTCATATTTAGTTTTAGTACACTTGAGACTGATGTTAATTCTGTTTCATGGCACAGTCAAAGCTTATGTTTTTTTGTGGATGTTCATCCAGTTGTTGAATAAATATTTTTTGAAAACACCATCTTTTCTCCACTGTTCTGAATGCCCCATTTGGTACATGTTCTTAAATGTAACCATAGTCTTGCTACTCTTCGTTTTGTTACATTGCTCTGTCTACATTTGTACCAGTATACCATAATCATATTTTTTTCTACTGTGTAAGTTTTTATATCTAGTAGAATAAATCTTCCCATTTTGTCTTTCTTCTGCAAAATTGTCTTGGCTATTTCTGTCCCTTTGCATTTTCATATAAATTTTAGAATCAATTTACCAGTTCCCATAAAAAAAGGGCCTAGCTAAGTAGCAGAGGCTGGGGTTCTAAGCGTGTGCCACTACACCCAGCTTTTATTCTTTATTTTGAAATAGGGTCTCACTGTGTTGCAAAGGGCTTCACTAAGTAGCTGAGGCTGTTCTAGAACTGTGATCCTCCTGTCTCAGCCTCAAGTACTAGAAGTAAAATTACGTGTGGCCACATTCAGCTGGATTGTAACTTAGACCAGTAAAAAAATGACTTTATCTATTCTGATAAGTTTAGGCTTGAAGTCTGTGTTGTCTGATTTAAGAGTTGCTACCCCTACTTATCTTTGAGGTCTATGCCTGGATTACCTTGCTCTAGCCCTTCACCTTTGGTTTTTATCTTTACTTGTAAGGTACGTTTCTTACAGACAGCATATAGATGGATTATGGTTTTTAGTCCATTTTGCCATGTTATGTCTGTGTGTGTGTGTGTGTGTGTGTGTGTGTGTGTGTGTGTGTGGTATTGGCTATGGAACCTAGCAGCATTCTACCTCTGAGCTACACCCTCACCTATTTTATTCTTTATTTTGAAACAGGGTCTCACTAAGTTACGGAAGGCCTCACAAATGGCTGAGGCTGGTTGAGAACTTTCTATCCTCATGTCTCAGCCTCTCAAGTACTAGGATTACAAGTGTGCACCACTAAGCCCAGCCACCTTATGTTTTTAATTGGGGAGGTAAGACTGTTGATATTCAGTGTAATTATTCTGAGTTTTTTGGTTTGTTTTTAATGGTACTGGGGATTAAACCCAGGGGCATTCTACCTCTGAGCTACACCATCAGCTCTATTTTTCATTCTTTATATTGAAACAAGATCTCACTAAGTTGCAGAGGACCTCACTAAGAAGCTGAGGCTGACTGTGAACCTGAGATCCTCCTATTTTAGCCTCCCAAATGCTGGGATTACAAGTGTGTGCCACCATGCCTGGTGAGAGAGAGTTTTTAATTCCTAACATTTTGAGTTGTCTTTTTTGTTTGAGGTATTATTGTTCTTCTTTGCTTTAGTTGTTCATTTGATGGAAATCATCCTTTCTCTGGTTCTAGAATTTAATTTCTTCTTTGTAATTTATCTCTGAGTATTTTCTCTAGTGCATGATTAGAAGACATAAATTCTTTCAGCTCCTGTTTGTTATGGAAGATTTTTGTTTCCTCATCAGATTTTAAGATACTTACTGGGTAGAGTAGTCTTGACTGGAAGTTATTTTCTTTCAGAGTTTGGAATATGTTGCTTCAGGGATTCTTGACTTTCATGACTTGGGAGTGATTTTTACTATTTTTTCTCCAAATGTCACTTGAACTTTTACTCTCATTGCATTTGATACTCTCTCCTTAGCCTTTATATTAGTCTATTTGATTACTGTGTGGTATGGTGAGTCTTTTTCTAGTTTTGTCTAATGAGGGTTCTATATGTTTTATGTACCTGTGTATCAAAGTCACTTTCTATGTTTGGAAAATTTTTGGATATTTTTTTCTCTGAAAAGATTTTTTTATTCTTTTGGTTTCAGCTTCTGTCCCCTTTTTTATGCCTATTATTTTTAAGTTTTCTCTTTTAAAGTTATCCCAGATCTCTTAAAAGTCTAGCTCATGCTGTCAAATAGATTTTTCTAAATTATATAATATGCATTCATTTTTGGAATGATTATCTATTTATTTGTGGTACTGGGGATTTATTTTGGGGGCACAACCAGCAGCAGGGTCTTGCTAGTTTGATGAGAGTTTCACTACTTGCTGAGGCTGTCCTTGAACCTGCAATCCTCCTGTCTCAGCCCCCCAAGTACTGGGATTACAGGTATGCACCATGATTCCCAGCTGGAGTGGTTGTCTTCTAAGAGTAAGATTTTGTTTTCCATGTGGTCTAGTCTACCACTGACGTTTGTACTGATGTTTTCATTTCAATTATTGCATTATTCACTTCCTTCAGAGCTTCTTTTTGATTCCTGTCAGGTTATCAGATTCTTTGCTGAGTTGATAATTCATTTCTTTCCGGCTTTCTTTGTACTTTTTTCTGAAATCCTGGATTACTTCTTACAGCTTTCAATTTACTACCCAAACATTCCATTTTACTTAATTTACTATTTAAATTATAGAATACTTTAGTCTTTTTTTTTTTTTTTTTTTTTTTTTTTTTGCTATTCTGACCAAAATACCTGACAAACACAACTTAGAGGAAGAAAGGTTTATTGGATTTCTGCTTTAATGGTTTCAGTCCATGGTTGGCCAGCTCCAAGGTAGAAGTGGCATCATGGCAGGGATTTATGGCATCCTTACCTAATGTTGGTAGGGAGTCAGACAGGCAGTCCTTAAGGCTGTACCCTCAGTGATCCAGCTCCTTTGGCCACACTCCACCTGGCCATATAGCCTAACACATGAGCTTCTCCATGGAATTCCCTATATTCCTACTATTGCATAGACATTTGTTTAACTTTGTGGTGCTAGGGATTGAACCTAGGGGCATTCTGCTTTCAAAATATACTCTCAGTCCTATTTTTATTTTTATTTTGAAACAGGGTATTGCTAGGTTGCTGAGAGTCTTATTACTTACTGAGGCTGTCCTCAAACCTATGATCCTCTTATCTCAGCCTCCCAATTACTAGGACTACAGGCATGTGTCACTATGCCCAGCTAACCTAGAAATTTGTATCCAACATAGACATTTGTATTAAATAAATCTGATCTGAATCTTCTGTGTGTTTTAAAAATATTTTTCTCTTGAATTTTGATAAATCTTGATATACCTGCATGAATTTTCTTTAATTATAGATATGATTTGAGTCCCTGGATGATGTATCCTCCTGGAGAGGACTCATGTTTGCCTTGCTGAGGCTCTTGAGGGCACTGGTATTTTAGAAAACCTGTTGGTACTAATATTCTGATATCATTTTAGTCCATTTGAGGTCTTTCCGTGACTTGAAGTTGAATTATAGCCCTTGAGATAGCCTCTTTATTGTTCACACTCATAGTTTGAGGACTTCTAGGTCCAACTCTAAATAGGAGGATTTCACCGTGCTTTACCCTTTTTTCCTACTGTGATGGCCCCTGGTACTTGAGGCCCATAAAAATGTCGGAAGTTTCATTGAGTCTCTTAGTCTCCTTTTGGAATTGCTATGATTCCAGGGTTGAAAACTAAGATAGCCCTATTGTCTGGTTCACCTCCTTGGGTTTCTGTATTTTTCCAGATCCTAGTCCAAATATATTTTCATATCTTAGCTCTCTACGACCTTCAAGTAGTTGTTTTATATATTTTGTTCAGCTCTTCCACTTATACTCAGGAGGAGAGTTGTTATAAATTACCTACTCTCTGTTATTGTAAAGAGAAGTTATTGTACTTCATTCTTGAGTTTTTGTTTGGGTCCAATCTGCTAAGTTACTTCCTGCATGTGTGCACGTTTGTGTGTGCGTTTCTGTGTGTGTGTGTGTGTGTGTGTGTGTGTGTGTGTGTGTGTGTTGCCAGGGATTGAACTCAGGGGCATTTTTTTGTTTTTTTGTGGTACTGGAGATGGAACCCATGGGCATTCTACCTCCAAGCTACACCCCCAGCCCTATTTTTTTATTCTTTATTTTGAAACGGTCTCATTGAGTTGCAAAGGGCCTCTCTAAGTAGTAGCTGAGGCTCTCCGTGAACTGCGATCCTCCTCTCTTGGCCTCCCAAATACTGGGATTACAAGCGTGTGCCACCACATCTAGCTTGGCATTTTAATTCTTCTTTTTTTTTTTTTTTTTTTTTGTGGGTCTGGTGATGAAACCCAGAGGCATTCGACCTCGGAGCTACAGCCCCCTGCCCTGTTTTTTTGTGTTTGTTTGTTTTGTTTTTTTGTGGTACTGGGGTTCCTGGAAACCCTTCTCTGGGTTACACTCCCAGACCTATTTTATATTTTTATTTGGAAACAGGGTCTCTTAAACCAGTGAGGCTGGCTTCGAACCAGCGCGATTCTCCTGTCTCCACCTCCCAAGTGTGGGGATTACAAGCGTGCGCCACCATGCCCAGCCCCCTGCCCTGTTTTTTATTCTTGACTTTGAAACAGGGTCTCACTAAGTTATGGAGGGCCGCACTAAGTAGCTGAGGCTGTCTGCGAACTGCCATCCTCTGGTCTCAGCCTCCCGAATGCTGGGATTACAAGGGAGCGCCACCACGCCCAGCTGTGGCATTTTACTTCTGAGCTACACCCCCAGCCCTGTTTTGTATTTTACTTGGAAACTGAGTCTCTTTAAGTTGCTGAGAACCCCTCAAAAAGTTTCTGAGAGCCTTACAAGGTTGCTGAAACCTGCAATCCTTCGGTCTCAGTCTCCCAAGTATGGGGATTACAGGATGTGCCACCACACCAAAAAGGCTGAAGATTACTTTTTAGGAATATTTGAAGATATTTTTCCTCCAGGGATGATTTCTTAATTTTTTCTCATATGTTCATGGGCACTGTGACAGTTAATTTATTATGTCTCAGCTCCAAATCCAAATCATCCTTTTTTGACCTGCATTCTCATCCTTGAACTGGACTCTAGAAATACTTCTCCTTTGCCATCTGTTTTGATCTCAGGTTTTGTCAATAGTCCTTAGCAAGAAGAAGAGTATTTTCTTCCAGTTTCTGGTATGCCTTTTTTTTTTTTCTTGGCAGAGCTACAAACAAACCACCATGTTATGGAGGTCTAGTAGCTTACCTTAGCAATTTTCATGAATCAGTTGTGGCCTACTGGAGCTTTCTGGTAAGTCTCTCTACCAACAGGCTGCCACACTACAAACCGTGTCTGTCCTGTGTCCTCTGGCAGATGTCTTCACTACTGGCAATCTATACATGTCTATAGCAGCCATTCCCTTTCCAATGAAAACAGAATCCTTGGCTGTTGTTGGGAGCACTTCTAAATTTTTAGTTCCTTCTTGTATACTTTCCCTCTGCAACTAGTAGCTGTTCTATAATTGCTACTGTGTGTGTGTGTGTGTGTGTGTGTGTGTGTGTGTGTGTGTATGTGTGTGTGTGTGTGTGTGCTGGGGATCGAACCCAGGGGCTTTCTACCACTGAGCTATACCCCTAGCCTTATTTTATTTTACTTTTTTGTTTGAAACAGTGTCTTACTAAGTTGCTGAGAGCCTCAGTGAGTTACTGAGGCTGGTTGTGAACCTGTGATCCTCCTGTCTCAGCCTCCCAAGTACTGGGATTACAGTGTGTGCCACCGTGCCCAGATTGCTTTATTAAAAAAAAATCTCTTAGAATTTTTTAATCCCTTCTAGTAATTAACTACCTTTAATAGATAACAATTACTTATATTAGAATTTCACTATTCTGATTTCTATCTGACGCCAGGAGCTACCAGTCCAAGATTTCCTTAGTAAGCTCAAAGTTCTTACGTATCTTGTTTTCTTGTATTTCTCATTGTCTTTTTGTTTTGATTGTCATTTTTAAAAATTTACTTATAGAAATATATATATATTATATGTGTGCTGATGGTGGAGCCCAGAGGCATTCTACCTCTGAACTACACTCCAGCCCTGTTTTATTTTTTATTTTGAAACAGGGTCTTACTAAGTTGTAAGGGCCTCACAAAATTGTTGTGGCTGACCACAAACCTTCAATCCTCATGTCTTAGCCTCCAAGTACTGGGATAACAAGTGTGTGCCACCACACCTGGCTTGTGAAATATTTTGCAGTTAAGATAAAGTTATCCACCTCCAGAGATGATATTCATTCACTTCTGCCAGGTGCATGGGGGCTTCCTGTTCAGTACATGAATCTGTGTACAAGGTTTGAGGTTCCTTGAACCATTATAGGTTATGTGAGGTCCAGTAATGACTGGTTTATTTCTGCCCATGTTTATTTTGGTGGGTGTAAATTTTAGGGTCCCTGCTTAAACTGGAGTTTGTTTTTCAAAGTTCCCACCTTTAGAGGCTTTTGGACTTTGACTTTGGCGTTTTAATCCCACAGGGACACAAAATTCAAAGCTCAGTTCCATATGTGTTACTTTTTGGCAAAATAAGCTTTGAGTCCTGAGATTTGGATTTTTCTTTTCTTGATTTTGGTACAATAATTCAATCTTCTTAGCTCTTCTGTTTCAGAAGATGTTCTTAAAAATTGTCCAACTTTTTATAAACTCTCAATAGGAGTATTGGTCTGAATGACTTAGTCTTCTGCTGCTAAATACAATAATCATCAGCCTTTATTCATTTGCTTATTCTTACTTTATTTCACTTTTTTGTGGTGCTGGGGATCTAACCCACCAGACCTTGTTCATGCTAGGCAAGCACTCTACTGCTGAGCTACATGTCTAGCCCATCATCTACTTTTAAAAATAACACAGAGGCAAAGATAATAACAGATGACCTTTTGAGGTCTTTTTGCACTCCTATTGGATCTTGACTATATGTGGTACTTCAACTTTATTTATTTTGGAGTAGGGGACATATTCCTCTTGGTTTCATCAAAGATAGAGTCATATTTCTTTTTCTTAATGGCTTTGTTGTGTTCTCTGAGAGGAAAAAGGAGAAGTATGGTCTTTTAACTATAGTTTTAAAACCAAAATATACTTTTATAATTTGTACTGTTTATACAGTTTATTTATATACTTTTATTATGCTAACATCTATTTTAGATTATAACTAATTACTAATAACTTGATCATGTACAAACTAATTTTCCTTTTTTTTTTACAACAGCAATTGAGGCATGAAAATTTGGTGAATCTGTTGGAAGTGTGTAAGAAAAAGAAACGGTGGTACCTAGTCTTTGAGTTTGTTGACCACACAGTTCTTGATGACTTGGAACTCTTTCCAAATGGACTAGACTACCAAGTAGTTCAAAAGTACTTGTTTCAGATTATTAATGGAATTGGATTTTGTCACAGTCACAATGTAAGTATTTGGCTTAAATAATTATTTTGACAGTCCTTAACTATCTAAATCCCAGCCACATAATTTAGTGAGACATTATTTTATTTATTTTTTGTGGTACTTGGGATGGAACCCTGGGGCTTTCTGCCTCCAGGATATACTCCCAAACCTATTTTATATTTGAAACAGGGTCTCACTAAGTTGCTGAGAGCCTCATTAAGTAGCTGAAGCTAGCTTCAAACCTGTGCTATTCTCCTGTCTCAGCCTCTCAAGCGCTGGGATTAAAAGCGTGTGCCACCACGCCCGGCTATTTTATTTTATTTTATTTTATGGTATTGGGGATGGAACCCAGGGGCATTTTACTTCCCTGCCCCATTTTTTTTTCTTTGTTTTGAAACAGGGTCTCACTAAGTTGTAGAGGGCCTCACTAAGTAGCTTAGGCTGGTTGTGAACTTGGATCCTCCTGTCTCAGCCTCCCAAGTACTGGGATTACAACAGTGTACCACCACAACCAGCTGAGACACTTGTTTAAAGTTTGAACTAGCAAAATAATTGAAATGAATTATATTACTTTGCTATTATCAACTTTTTAAAATTATAATACTTATAGTTTTTTCTTCCAACATTTTATTGTAAAATTTGAGGCCATACCTCAAAGTTGAAAGGGTGTCCAACATTAACATGCTTCTTCAACATTAAACACTTCATCTTTGTTTGTCATTAGACTTAAATATTCTTTCATTATTTTAGGGCAACATTTACTAAATGAAATGTACACATTTAAGTGATGAATTTTGACAAATGCATAATGAAGGATTTTTATATTTGTTAATTTAGGTTCTCTTACCTAGTTATGAGGAATGAAAACATTATAATTTCTACTATTTCTTTTCATTTTTGGTTCCTGGGCATTCCTTCAAGCTATATACTCCAGCTCATGTATTTTTGTTTTTGTTCTTTTTTGGTGGTACTGGGGGTGGAACCCAGAGGCTTTCTACCTCCAGGCTATACTCCCAGATCTTTTTTACATTTTATTTGGAAACAGGTTCTCACTAGGTTGCTGAAAGCCTCACTAAGTAGCTGAGGCTGGCTTCGAACCCATGTGATCCTCCTGTCTCAGCCTCCCAAGTGCGGGGATTACAAGCGTGCACCACCACGCCCGGCTATATTTTTGGTTTTGAAACAGGGTCTCATTAGGTTCCTGAGAGTCTCACTAAGTTGCTGACACTTACCTCAAAACTGTGATCCTCCTGTCAGATCCTCCTCAGCTTCCTAAGTACTGAGATTACACATGTGTACCACCACACCTGGTTTGACAATCTCTACTCTTTTCCTCCAGTCTTTCGCAATAATATGTCTTTTAAGTGCTATATAAAATAACCTCCAGGAAAAATGATACCTAAAGGATATAATATGAATAACAATACATATTCTTCCAGTTTTATAAAATACTTTAAATGACATTTTTATTATAAAAGTAATAAATTATGACAGAAATATTGAAAACTAAAGATAATTATAAAAAGAAAAAATGCATATTTAGGTTCACCACCTAAATATTTGATATATTTTTCAATTTTATTAATACTGTTATTTACTGTCTTTATTTTTCACTCTTCTATTGTATAGTTTTATTATGTATTTGAGTTATATTTTTTTGTTTTGTTTTTGTGGTGATTGTGGTGATTGAACCCAGGGCCATTCTACCTCTAAGCTATAACCCCACTCTTGTTTTACTTTTTATTTTGAGACAGAATCTTGCTAAGTTGAGGAAGACCTTGCTAGTTAAGTTGTTTAGGCTTGGGCTTGAACCTGTGATCCTCCTGTTTTAGGCTCCCATGTACTGGGATTATAGGTGTGTGCCACTGTACCTGGCTGAATTATATTGAATATTGAATTATATTGAATATTGAAATATATTGAATATATTGAGTAGTCTAATATAATATATTCAATACATGATTCAGTTTAACTAAATAGTATCTTATAGGATCATTTTAAAAGAGAGTATCATTTTATTTATTTATTTATTTATTTATTTATTTATTTATTTATTTATTTATTTTGGTGGTACTGGGGTTCCTGGAAACCCTTCTACCTCCGGAGTATACTCCCAGACCTATTTTATAATTTTTTTTTTAATTTGGAAACAGGGTCTCTTAAGCCAGCAAGGCTGGCTTTGAACCGCGTGATCCTCCTGTCTCCACCTCCCAAGCGTGGAGATTACAAGCGTGCGCCACCACACCTGGCTTAGATAGTATAATTTTAAAAGACACTGATTAATCCTCATAAAAAAGGATCATGTTAGCCAGGTGTGGTAGCATATGCTTGTAATCCCAATATGTGGGAAGTTGAGACCGGAGGATTGCTGGTTTGCAGCCAGCCTCAACTAGTAGTGGGGCATTCTGCAACTTAGTGAGACTCTGTTTCAAAATAAAGAATAAAATTAGGACTAGGGGCATAGCTCAATGGTGAAATACCTCTGAATTCAACCCCCAGTACTGAAAAAAAAAAAGGATTATGTTTTGGTCAGTATTCTCAGGGCTATAATTTAAAAACTTGACTGTGTAACTTGGAGTAAGGAAAATTTATTTACTTACAGTTTCGGGTTAAGTCCATGTGAGGCTAGGGACTATGGATCTTAGGTCATGGTGGCAGAAAACAGAGAGGGAGAGCACATGGCTGTGCTCCACATGGCTGTGCTCCTCACATGGCTGTGCTCCACATGGCTGTGCTCCTCACATGGCTGTGCTCCACATGGCTGTGTTCCTCACATGGCTGTGCTCCTCACATGGCTGTGCTCCACATGGCTGTGCTCCACATGGCTGTGCTCCTCACATGGCTGTGCTCCTCACATGGCTGTGCTCCTCACATGGCTGTGCTCCACATGGCTATGCTCCTCACATGGCTGTGCTCCACATGGCTGTGCTCCTCACATGGCTGTGCTCCACATGGCTGTGCTCCTCACATGGCTGTGCTCCTCACATGGCTGTGCTCCTCACATGGTTGTGCTCCACATGGCTGTGCTCCTCACATGGCTGTGCTCCACATGGCTGTGCTCCACATGGCTGTGCTCCTCACATGGCTGTGCTCCTCACATGGCTGTGCTCCACATGGCTGTGCTCCTCACATGGTTGTGCTCCTCACATGGCTGTGCTCCACATGGCTGTGCTCCTCACATGGCTGTGCTCCACATGGCTGTGCTCCCCACATGGCTGTGCTCCTCACATGGCTGTGCTCCACATGGCTATACTCCTCACATGGCTGTGCTCCTCACATGGCTGTGCTCTACACTGCTGTGCTCCTCACATGGCTGTACTCCACATGGCTGTGGTCCACATGGCTGTGCTCCACATGGCTGTACTCCTCACATGGCTGTGCTCCTCACATGGCTGTACCCCTCACATGGCTGTGCTCCACATGGCTGTGCTCCTCCATGGCTGTGCTCCACATGGCTATACTCCTCACATGGCTGTGCTCCACATGGCTGTGCTCCTTACATGGCTGTGCTCCTCCATGGCTGTGCTCCACATGGCTGTACTCCTCACATGGCTGTGCTCCACATGGCTGTACTCCTCACATGGCTGTGCTCCACATGGCTGTGCTCCTTACATGGCTGTGTTCCTCACATGGAGGAGCACAGAGAGGGAGTGAGGGGAGGGGAGCCCATATAATCCCGAGGCACACTCCCAGGTACATACCTTCTCCAGCCACATCCTACCAGCCTCGGCCACTGCCGGGATAAATCTGTTACAATGAATTTATCCATTGCTGGGATTATAACCCTCATGACTCAATCATATCAAATCTAAATAGGAGCTCTTCAAGGCTCCATTCTATATCTGACTAAAATAACTGTAACAGATCATATCTCCTCAGTAGGCGGGTAGCACTTAAAGACAGATGGCTGAGCTCCCTGCATTCATCTCTGTGCTAAGGAAAGTTTGCCAATGGAACAGTATACAGAAATATGACTGCTTCCTCTCTCTTGACAAGTGTTCACATGTATTCTGCCTATATTTGCTTCTGTGCCCTTTTATTTTTATATTTTTACAACTAACCAGACCCTGTTTAATAATACACTCTACCTCTAAATGTGCTAATACATTCAGGCAGTATAGAGTAGAGTATTGCTGGCAGAGTGCCACTCAGTGTTTATGGCAGAAGGTTTAATATCCAGTGGTTCCATGCATAAGCTTCAGAGCATTCATATATCTGTTTAAACAATATAAAATATGAGTTTTTAATGGGGAATGAATGATATCATTCTAATTTAACTACTTACTTATTCCTTTTTCTTTTCAAACCTCCAGGACCTATCTATCTGTTCCACAATTTTCACTCCCAGACCTCTTGTGAAATGGAAGCAATAATAGTACCTCTCACTCAGGGTTATTGTGTGGATAAAATAAGTACAAGTGTATAAGATTCTGAAACTAGTTCCTGACACATAAATACTATTATTGTTAGAAGTATATCCTAGGATCTGTTTTCTGGAAAGTTAACATTTCTATTCTTAAATATAATTATGGTGAGTGAGACTAAATAAACATGTACATGTATACTCAAAGATGAAATGTCTACCTTTCATAAAACAACAAAAACATTTCTTCTTCTTTTTTTCTTTTAAGCACTGGAGATTGAACCCAGAGGCATTCTATCTCCGAGCTATACCCCCAGCCCTATTTTTTATTCTTTATTTTGACACAAGGTCTCACTGAGTTGCAGAGGGCCTCACTAAGTAGCTGAGGCTGACCGAGAACCTGATCCTCCTGTCTCAGCCTCCGAGTACTGGGATTACAAGCATGCACCACCATGTCCAGCTACATTTATTCTTAAATACAACATTCCTATGTGTGTGTGTGTGTGTTGATATATGTGAACACTTGAATTGAAAAATTAAAAATGTGATTTTAATTCTTTGAAACCCAGGCTGAGTAAACACATTTATTTTACTGTTATCTTTTTTTTTTTTTTTTTTTTGTAGTACTAGGGATTGAACCCAGAGGCACTTTACCTTTGAGTTTACCATTTTATTTCTTATTTGGAAACAGGGTCTCACTAGGTTAATGAGAATCTAACCGCAGGGGGTGGGGGGAAGACAATTGATTCCAGGTGTGGTGGTATATACTTGCAATCCCAGTACTTAAGATGCTGAGACAGGAGGATCTGGGTTCTTGGCCAGTGTCTGCAACTTAGTGAGACCCCATTTTAAAATAAAGAATAAAAATAAATATTTAAAAAATGCATCATGAATGTTCTTTCTTGCCCAATTAGGTGCCAGGTTCTTAAAAACCAGGAATACCTTTACATGCATTTATTTGTATTCTTTATACGGACAAAACCTAGTTCTCTGCTCATGGCAGGTACCCTGTAAGTTAATTTTTGTTTACCATGTATTACACTCTGCTTTTTGTTGTAGATCATACACAGAGATATAAAGCCAGAGAATATATTGGTCTCCCAGTCTGGCGTTGTCAAGCTGTGTGATTTTGGATTTGCGCGGACGCTGGCGGCTCCCGGGGAGGCTTACACTGATTATGTGGCAACCCGCTGGTACAGAGCTCCAGAACTATTGGTTGGCGATGTCAAGTATGGCAAGTAAGACATCATTGAGGGGAGGGAACAGGTTGTAACTCCTTTCTTGATAAAGTGACGAATGTTCACAGAGTACAAATGATGCTTCTAAGACTGAAAAGGGAGGCTTATGTTTAGGGAAATTTATAAAGTGATTTGTAGTAAATTTTGGTAATAATAAAATTTCCATTAGGGCTGGGAGTATGGCTCATGTTAGAGTCATTGCCTAGCCCCTCAACTACAAGAATTACAGGCAGGCACCACCATGCATTGTTTGGTTTATTTATTTATTTATTTATTTATTTATTTGGTGGTACTGGGGTTCCTGGAAGCCCTTCTACCTCTGGGCTACACTCCCAGACCTATTTTATATATTTTTTTAATTTTTTTTTTTTTTTTTTTTTTTGGTGGTACTGGGGTTCCTGGAAGCCCTTCTACCTCCGGGCTACACTCCCAGACCTCTTTTTACATTTTATATTTGGAAACAGGGTCTCCTAAGCCAGCGCGCGCGGCTGGCTTCGAACCTGCGCGATCCTCCTGTCTCTGCCTCCCAAGCGCGGGGATTACAAGCGTGCGCCACCACGCCCAGCTATATTTTTTTTTAATTTGGAAACAGGGTCTCTTAAGCCAGCGTGGCTGGCTTCGAACCTGTGCGATCCTCCTGTCTCTGCCTCCCAAGCGTGGGGATTACAAGCGTGCTCCACCATGCCCGGCTGTTATAATTATTTTAAAGGTGGGGAAATTAAGTTGAGTTTATCACTTGTAAAGAGAGATTAATATTGCTTGGACAAGTCTGACACTGTTAGAATGAGACAGGGTCATGTAGGCAAGGGTAGAGGTAAAAATATAAGCCAGGCATGGTGGCTCACACCTGTAATCCCTGTACATGAGAGGCTGAGACAGTAGGATCACAAGGTTTGAGGACGACCTCAGCAGGTAGTGAGACTCTCATTAACCTAGTGAGACCCTGTTTCAAAATAAGAAATAAAATTGGGCTGGAGGTGTAGCCCAAAGGTGGAATGCCTCTGGGTTTAACCCCCTGTACTTTCCCCCACAGTGTGTGTGTGCGCGTGCGTGCATGCGTACGTGCGTGTGTGTGTGTGTGTATACACACACATATATATGATTATTACAATAAAACAATAAAATGTTTAAAAAACATAAGTTGTCTTATAAGTGAATTCTTCAGAGAGTACTGCATATTTTACTACTTTTTTTGTGGTACTGGGGATAGAACCCAGGGGCATTTTACCTCCAAGCTACATCCCCAGTCCTATTTTTTATTCTTTCTTTTTTTTGGTGTGTGTGGTACTGGGGTGGAACCCAGGGGCTTTTCTACCTCCGGGCTATACTCCCAGACCTATTTTATACTTTATTTGGAAACAGGGTCTCACTAAGTTGCTGAGAGCCTCATTAAGTAGCTGAGGCTGGCTTTGTACCTGTGCGATCCTCCTGTCTCAGCCTCCCAAGTGCTGGGATTACAAGCGTGCACTACCATGCCCAGCTTCTTTATTTTTGAAACAGGGTCTCACTGAGTTGCAAAGTGCCTCACTAAATAGCTGAGGCTGTCCACAAACCATGATCCTCCTGTTTCAGCCTCCCGAATGCAGGTATTATAAGTGTGCGCCACCACGCCTGGCATGTTTTACTACTTTTGATAGAAATCTTTCTAAACATTTTCCAGTTTCTCTGTTTTCCTGAGTACATTAAACATTAATATTTTCTTAATTGGTCTAGGTTCTCCTTTTCCTGGCATGCTATAATTATGAACCATTTTATAGTTCACGAATGACCGAAAGCAACTTAGAGATAGTTGTTCTCATGCTAAGCAACACTAGATCTTGTTGACTGAGTCCTAATAATTTAAAAAAATTTCTCCATTAGCTTTCTGATCCTGTTGCATTTGTCTTCAGCACTCCCATCTTTACTCTGTTATTATTATTGTTGTTGTTATTGTTATTATTATTATCAATTAATAGACTGATCAACCTTGTTAGAATTATATATAAGCAAAGAATAAATACACTCTGAATGGAAGCTGAGGCTCTTATTTCCCGAATAAAGTACATATAATAACTGTTTTTTCTTTGCAAAAGCTTTTCACTATTATTTCATAAGATTAAAGTTCTGGAGATCTCACTTACTAAAATTGACAGAAATCTTAACTTAGAATGTCTATAAAGAATATAAAAAATATTTTGAGTGTGGTACTGGGAATGGAACTCTGGAGTATTTTGTCTCTGAGCTATATCCCAACCCATTTTTGAAATAGTGTCTCACTAAATTTCTGAAGGTCTCACTAAATTGCTAAGAGGGGTCTTAAACCTGTAATCCTTTTGTCCCAGCCTCCCAAGTACTGGGATTCAGGTGTGTGCCACCATGCCTGGCTAAGAATGTCAGATATTAATAATATGCAGAGTAGATGCAGTCATAGTAAACACATTAGGATGCCAGATTTTACATCACATTGTTTTTCTTTCAGGGCTGTTGATGTGTGGGCCATTGGTTGTCTAGTAACTGAAATGCTCATGGGGGAACCTCTATTTCCTGGAGATTCTGATATTGATCAGTTATATCATATTATGATATGTTTAGGTAAGATCATACATCTGCATCTAAAATTTTAGAGTTTTTTTCCCCTGTGTCTTTATTTTTGTTGATTTTTTTGTGTGTGTGGTATTTGGGATGGAGCTCAGGGGTATTCTACCTCTGAAGCATACCCCTCCCAGCCCTATTTTTTATTTTTTTATCTTGAAACAGGGTCTCACTAAGTTGCAGAGGGCCTTACTAAGTAGCTGAGGCTGGTCACGAACCTCGATCCTTCTGTCTCAACCTCCCAAGTACTGGGATTACAAGTGTGCACCGCCATGCCAGGCTTTGTGTTGATTTTTAAAGTTGTTGGTACATTAAAGATGGTATCTGTTCTAAGTAAAGTTAGGGAGCAAATAGGAAAAGTGCATGTGCGTGGCCCAGTTTGATTTTGGTCTGTCTGACACATGTTCTTAGTCATACTCACCTCTCCCTTCCCCTTAACAGAGGGGAAAAAAGAAGGAGCAGAGGTTGTACATTTTTCTGCACTTAAAACATTCAGTTAATCTCATGTAAAAAGGGTGCAAATAATAGTTATATTTGGGTTAGTAGGCAGTTAGTGAAATACTACTTTTGCCCTCATCCTCACCTTCAAGATGAGGCATACAGAGACCTTCAAGTTAATCATGCCTCATATTTGACTTTTGTTGTTAGTACTTTGGACAGAATTTCAAAGCTAAACATCAAGGTCCTGTATTTGTTGAAATTCAACCTCATGTTAAAAGAGCGTGAAAGATAAAAATAATGGGAAACACTTGGGGGAATTTAACTATTTGATAAGTAATACATGATTACTTACAATAGGACTTTCATATAAATAAATATATCTTTTCAAAATAAGCTATGTGTTTAAGTTGTGAAAAGAAGGTAAAATGCCTAAATTTGACCTTCAATACAGGTACATGATCAGTTGGCCTAAAATCAAAATCTTAAAGAGAGAAACTTGTTTGTCTAGATTTAGATTCTGTCCACATGACTGTATATTTGTTGTTCTGGTCAGCCTGTTATGTTTTGCTGTTAGAAACAAAGAGCTGGTACTTCTATCTAGAAAATTATAATTCCCACTGTTCAAACCTGTCGTTTCTCTACACCCTCACTTCAGTCCTATCTGTAGTGGCAGGAGACCTTGTCTGGGTGGGTATGTTGAGATAGCAATGTTAATTTCCTTGAATTGACTTATGTCAAAGCCACTAGAAAGACTGTCATGTGCCTTTACAGTATAATTTGCATGTTGAGATAGTCTCATACTCTCTGTCTCCACATACCATAAGCCGTGTACTACCATTTCCTCTATTCCACACCACCAGTCTCTTTGCCATTTCTATTATGTATAATGACAGAGATGTGTGCTATTTTTACATCTAGGTAATTTAATTCCAAGACATCAGGAACTATTTTATAAAAATCCTGTGTTTGCTGGAGTAAGATTGCCTGAAGTCAAGGAAACAGTACCTCTTGAAAGACGCTATCCCAAGCTCTCTGATGTTGTAATAGATTTAGCAAAGGTAACCTTACCATTTCTTTTCACTTCCTTGTAGTAAATTTAGGTATAATGCCCCTGGGTTCTTTATGTCTTAGAAACTCATAGTAGAGCTAGGTTATTTTTTAGCAAGAGTACTTCAAAGGAGTTTGTATATTTCCACCTAGAGATATTGAGTGTGTGTGTGTGTGTGTGTGTGTTATTAGCAATGACTGATGGTCATTCTTTTTTTTTAATTTTTTTGCAGTGCTGGGGATGGAACCCGGGGGCATTCTATCTCTGAACTACACCCTCAGCCCTATTTTTTATTCTTTATTTTGAAACAGAGTCCAATTGAGTTGCAAAGGGCCTCACTAATAGCTGAGGCTGTCCTCAAACCACAATCCTGTCTCAGCCTCTCAAATGCTGAAATTACAAGCGTGTACCACCACACGTGGCTGGTCATTCTTTAGGTGTAGGTTTGTTTTCTTTCTTTCTTCCTTTCTTTCCTTCCTTTTCTTTCTTTTTTTCTTTCTTTCTTTCTTTTTTTTTTTTTGCAGTACTATGGCTGGAACCCGGGGGCATTCTACCTCCGAGCTACAACCCCAGCACCCCGTTTTTTTTAATTCTTTTTTTTTGTGTGTGTGTGTGTGTGGTACCGGGGAGTGGAACCCAAAGGCTTTTCTACCTCCGAGCTATACTCCCAGACCTATTTTATACTTTACTTGGAAACAGGATCTCACTAAATTGCTGAAAGCCTCACTAAGTAGCTGAGGCCTCACTAAGTAGCTGAACCTGTATGATCCTCCTGTCTCAGCCTCCCAAGCGCTGGGAATACAAATGTGCGCCACCACACCTGGCACAAATTCTTTATTTTTTAAAACAAGTCTCACTGAGTTGCAGAGGGCCTCACTAAGTAGCTGAGGCTGGCTGTGAACTGTGATCTTCCTATCTCAGCCTCCGAAATGCTGCGATTACAAGCGTGCACCACCACGTCTTCTTTTTTCTTTATTGTTATTTATAGATGTTTAAAATTCACCAGTGATGATGAAGACTTTTTTGTTTTTCTATATTTTTCTTTACTTTTTGTGGCACTGGGAATTGAACCCAATGGCATTCTTCCTCTGAGCTACACCTCCAGCCCTGTTTTATTTTTTATTTTGAAACAGGGTTTCATTGATTTGCCTTGAACTGGCCTTGAACCTGTGGTCCTCCATGTTTTTTCTGTATTTGAAAATTTAAATGTAGGCAGTTTTCCTTGGATAAAAATTTTGTTTGTTCTTGATTTTTCAGAAATGCTTACACATTGACCCAGACAAAAGGCCCTTCTGTGCTGAGCTCCTACGCCATGATTTCTTTCAAATGGATGGATTTGCTGAGAGGTATAGTATTAGGCCATGATAACTCTGGGTTCAAGTAAGGCTTTCACAGCAGTTACAAACAATACTTCTCTTATTTCTGCCACCACCTATTTTTGCAGGATCTCGAATATCTACTACCCTGCCCTTCATTCCCTCTTAGCACTAACGCAGTCCCTAGGGGTAGGGGGGCCTCTACTTTAATCAAAATGGTGCTGTTGGTTTCCATGAAGAAGACAATTTCTGCTTCTTTTCCTGTTTTCCTTGAAGTGACAAGTTCACTTTATTCTTTTTTTTTTGGGGGGGGTCTGGGGATGAAACCCAGGGGTATTCTACCTTCGAGCTACACCCCCAGCCCTATTTTTTCTTCTTTATTTTGAAACAGGGTTTCACTGAGTTGCAAAAGGCCTCACTAAGTAGCTGAGGCTGTCCAGGAACCACGATCCTCCTGTCTCAGCCTCCCAATGCTGGGATTACAAGCGTGTGCCACCATGCCTGGCTACACTTTATGTTTTTTTTTTTTTTTTAAATGCCTGTGCCACATTCCAAGTCTGAATAACCAGTTTTCTGTCAATATTTCTTCCAAGTAAAAACATTGTTTGGTGACAAAAGTGTTTAGTTTGAATCTCAGTCATGCACATGCTTTTCTTAATACGGCCATTGCATGTTGATTCATAGCAGAGGTGCTTTATGCATCTTCCGTTTTGTCACCTGCAGTTTCCCTCAGCTCAACTTCTGTCTTGACCCAACTTCCGCATGACTGTTAGGTAGAGTAGTCTTTTACCTATTGCAGCTGATGGCCTCTATGTCACCTGTTGAAAATATTAACATGGTGGAAAAAAATAAGATGACACTGTCATGGTAAGATAAGAATAATGTGGACTGTGGACCTCCTGAAAGGTTCTCAGGGACCGGAGAGATCTGCACACTGCCCTTTCAGAACTCTCGTTTAGGCCATGATTGTTCTCATTTTAAATAAGATAGTTTAGACATGAGTGGTGGTATATTCTTGTAATCCTAGTACTTGAGAGGCTGAAGACAGGAGGTTCCTGGCCAGCTTCAGCAGTTTGTGAGGCCCTCCGCAACTTAGTGAGACCCTGTTTCAAAATAAAGAATAAAATGGGTCTGAGGGGCCGGGCGTGGTGGCGCACGCTTGTAATCCCCGCGCTTGGGAGGCAGAGACAGGAGGATCGCGCAGGTTCGAAGCCAGCTGCGCGCTGGCTTAGGAGACCCTGTTTCCAAATAAAAATATAAAATAGGTCTGGGAGTGTAGCCCGGAGGAAGAAGGGCTTCCAGGAACCCCAGTACCACCAAAAAAAAAAAAAAAAATGGGTCTGAGGGTATAGCTCAGAGGTAGAATGCCCCTAGTTTCTGTCCCTAGTACCAATAAATAAATAACTAGTTTAACAATTTACCTATCATAACAATTTCATTTCATTGGGAAATGTATTTTTATATAGGTTTTCTCAGGAACTACAGTTAAAAATACAGAAAGATGCCAGGAATATTTCTTTATCTAAAAAATCCCAAAACAGAAAGAAGGAAAAAGAAAAAGATGATTCTTTAGGGGAAGAAAGAAGAACACTTGTGGTACAGGTAAATGTTTGTTTAAAATTTTAAATTTAGGGAGAAATGGAGATTTTTTTTTTTTTTTTTTTTTTTTGCAGGTCTGGGGATGGAACCCAGGAGGGGCATTTGACCTCCGAGCCACATCTCCTGCCCTATTTTTTTATTCTTTATTTTGAAACAGGGTCTCACTAAGTTGCAGAGGGCCTCACTAAGTAGCTGAAGCTGTCCACGAACCGCGATCCTCCAGTTTCAGCCTCCCGAATGCTGTGATTCCAAGCATGTGCCATCACGCTTGGCGGAAATGGAGATTATTTTTTTAAAGTTTTTTGAAACTGAGAATGGTGGTGCATGCTTATAATCCAAGTACTTGAGAGGTTGAGAAAGGAGGATCACAGGTTCA
Organism: Muscardinus avellanarius; assembly: GCF_963383645.1. Lineage (NCBI taxonomy): Eukaryota > Metazoa > Chordata > Mammalia > Rodentia > Gliridae > Muscardinus > Muscardinus avellanarius. The sequence goes on from NC_137791.1 coordinate 78,040,907, forward strand.
AAAGACAGCCTCAGCAAGTAATGAGACTCTCATTAACCTAGTGATACCCTGTTTCAAAATAAAAATAAAATAGGGCTGGGCATGTAGTTCAAAGGTAGAATGCCCCTGGGTTCAATACCCAGTGTGAGAATAAGAACATGAAAGTTTGTTGAGTGGTGAGCAAGGTGTTAACTTTTAGCCTAGTTGTAAAAAATATATTATCTCTTTCTGCCTGGCATGATGGCTCAAACTTGTAATTATAGTACTTGGGCTGAAAAGGAGGATCGCATGTTTGATGACAGCCTCAGGAACGTAGTGAGGCCCTCTACAACTTAGTGAGACCCTGTTTCAAAATAGGAAATAAGAAAAATAGGGCTGGGGTTAAGCTCAGAGGTAGAATGCCCCTGTATTCAATCTTCAGTACCACCAACCTGCCCCTGCCCCATATATATATTTCCTAAAGTCAGTACCTATTTTAAAAACTTAATATATTTTGTTTTGAGAGAAAGAAATGTAGAAAAAAATTGTAAAAAAAATGCATATATATAGGCCAGGTGTGGTGGCACTCGCTTGTAATCCCAGCATGTGGGAGGCGGAGACCGAAGGATCACTGTTCACTGAGAGCCTCAGCTACTTAGTGTTTCCCTCGCAACTCAGTGAGACCCTGTTTCAAAAAATATAAAGACTAAGCCGGGCGTGGTGGTTCACGCTTGTCATCCCTGTGCTTGGGAGGCTGAGACAGGAGGATTGCACAGGTTCAAAGCCAGCCTCAGCTACTTAGTGAGGCTCTCAGCAGCTTAGTGAGATCCTGTTTCCAAATAAAATATAAAATAGGTCTGGGAGTATAGCCCAGAGGTAGAAAGCCTCTGGTTTCCACCCCAGTACCACCTCCATATCTATCTATCTATATAGATATAGATACTTAAAAAATGGGACCAGCTCTGTGTGATGGTGCATGCTGGTAATCCCAGCATTTGGGAGGCTGAGACAGGAGGACTGCGGTTTGAAGACAGCCTCAGCTACAACTTAGTGAGGCCCTTTACAACTCAGTGAAACCCTGTTTCAAAATAAAGAATAAAAAATAGGGCTGGAGGTGTAGCTCGGAGGTAGAATGCCCCTGGGTTCTATCCCAAGTACCAAAAAAAAAAAAAAAAACAAAAGCACCATGTACCAGACTGTGCATTAGTGCTTGTCAGGGAATCAAACTTGTTAACATAAAATAATGATTCTGCTTTTTATTTTTTTGCTGTACTAGGGCTTGAACTTAGAGGCATTCTATCTCTGAGCTACACCCAAAACAAAGAAAAAATATTAGCCCTATTTTTTATTCTTTATTTTGAAACAGGGTCTCACTAAGTTGCAGATGGTTTCACTAAGTACCTGAGACTGGCCATGAACCTGCAATCCTCCTGTCTCAGCCTTGTAAGTACTGAGATCACAAGCTTATAACACCACACCCAGATGATTCTGCTTTAAAGAAAATAAGAAAATACTTTATTTTGAGCCAAATATGAATGATCATAACTACTTGAATGACATGTTCAGCTGTGGAAGAGGTTACGTGAACTTTTATAGGCTCAGAGCAGAGAAGTCAGCCGGGTGTGGTGGCTCACCCTTGTAATCCTAGCACTTGAGCAGCTGAGACAGGAGAATTGCACAGGTTCGAAGTCAGCCTCAGCTACTTAGTGAGGCTCAGCAACTTAGTGAGACCCTGTTTCCAAATAAAGTATAAAATAGGTCTGGGAGTATAGCCTGGAGGTAGAAGGCCCCTGGGTTCCACCCCCAGTACCACAAAACAAACAAACTAACTAACTAACAAACGAACAAAAAAACAGGTCATAATTCAAATATGTTAACCAATTACATTGGTGGGGGAATCATGGTGGTGGGCTACAGCAAAGCATGAAAGCCCTTCTATAGATTTTAGATGTTATCTCATAGCATTATTAGTTTTAGGGTTAGTGGGGGCTAGAGGTCTGTTAAACTTAGTGATAGATTCCAAGAGTTTTACCTAATAGTCATGAGCATGTTGGCTCAAATACAGATGTTGAAAGTAAATGGTTATTAGAAGAACTAAAGTCCAAGATAATTTTAACCCTGGACCTACAGCATTCAGTATCTCTACGATCACAGTGTTCTAATGAGCCAAGGTCGTTCTGCAGGATCTTTGCTGTCATGTCACTTCTTCGGAGAACTTCAGTTCTGTATGCTCATCATGAACACCTAGACATGTGTGTTTGCATGTACTCACACCCAGATGTGCACATGTGTATGCAGAAAACCATATGTATGTACAGGGAACCAACACACATACTTATCCCACTTTTCTTCCTTAAATGATATGAAGGAAAAATACTGTTTTAGAATTTTATGTGAAATGAAGCATTTTTATTTATTATTACTTTTTATTTTTTGCGGCACTAGGGATTGAATCCAGGTGTGGTCTACTTCTGGGCTATACCCCCAGCCTATTTTATTTTTTATTTTTTTGCAGTACTGGAGATGGGACTCAGGGGCATATTACCTCCGAGCTACACCCCCAGCCCTAATTTTTTTTTAAATTCTTTATTTTGAAACAAGATCTCACTGAGTTGCCAAGGGCCTTACTAAGTAGCTGAGGCTGTCCTCAAACCATGATCCTCCTGTCTCAGCCTCCTGAATGCTGGAATTACAAGTGTGAGCCACCATACTCGGCTTCCAATTTTACTTTTTATATGGAAACTGGGTCTCACTAAGTTGCTGAGAGCCTCGTTAAGTTGCTGAGGCTGACTTCAAACCTGAGATCCTCCTGTCTCAGCCCCTGAAGTACTGGGATTACAAGCGTGCTCCACCACGCCCAGCTCGAAGTGAAGCATTTTAAAATTGAGATTTGAGTATTTAGTTTGTTTTTTTCTGCTCAGTTACCTAGGATCTGTTCTTGATAGGTAATACACTACCAATTATTAAGTGAACCAAAGAAAGAAAAAATTCTCAATCTTATGTTCCCTGATTCTGAATACATAAGATTTCCACTAATATGTACATATGTGAAATTACCAGTGCCAATCTCAATATCATGTATGGGGAAAGGGGGGTAGTGTGGGGAGGGAGCCTGGGGGAAGCTCACTAAGTACCGTGTACGCATTTGTATCTGAACTATGATGTGAGGCTATAATTCACTAAGAAAAGTATATTTAAAAATTGGCATTCTTTTTTTTTTTTTTTTTTTTGCAGGTCTGGGGATGGAACCCAGGGGCATTTGACCTCCGAGCTATACCCCCTGCCCTATTTTTTATTCTTTATTTTGAAACCGGGTCTCACTGAGTTGCAGAGCCTCACTAAGTAGCTGAGGCTGTCCACGAACCGTGATCCTCCAGGTCTCAGCCTCACGAATGCTGGGATTACAAGCGTGCGCCACCACGCCCGGTTTAAAAGTTGGCATTCTTAAGCCAGGTGTGGTGGGGCACGCTTGTAATCCCAGCATTCGGGAGGATGAAACAAGAGGATCGCAGTTCTCATACAGCCTCAGCTACTTAGTGAGGCCCTCTGCAACTCAGTGAGATCCTGCTTCAAAATAAAGAAGGTGTAGCTCAGGGGTAGAATGCCCCTGGGTACTGCAAAAACAAAAAAAAAGTGGCATTTTCTTGATTCCTCTTATGTTTTTTGTTCACTGAAGTTTACATACACATGCACACACACATAAACATATATACAAATACAAATATAAATCAGTTAGTGTGACTCACAGTTTGGTTCTTTTTGCATTTTCATAATAACTATCTGAATGAGAATCCAGGTTTAATTTTAATTCCATAGATTAAATAAAGATAATCATCACAAAAATATGATAACCATGAAATTCTGCTCTAGGTGACAAGTACTTTATAGGAAGAGGTGATTTTTTTTTTTGTCCTTTTCAGATCATTAACCTTCTTAACATTTTCATTAATGGTCAGGACACCAATGCTGATCCCAAAGTTAAGAATTCTAAAGTACTTAAAATAAAAGCATCAAAAACTGATGGAGAGAAAGTTGAAAAAGGCAGTAGAGCTTCAAATGCCACCTGTCTCCATGACAACGGGACAAGTCACATCAAAACAGTGCCTTCTACAAGCCTCAGAGACTGCCCCAGTGTTACCATGGATCACACAAGGAACCCAGGCACGGCAATCCCTCCGCTTACGCACAATCTTTCTGCAGTTGCCCCCAGTATTAATTCTGGAATGGGGACTATCCCAGGAGTTCAGAGTTACAGGTATGAGAGGAGAAAAATAAATCTTAAATCTACTTAATATATTTACAGTTTATAAGTATGTCAGTTTATCCACATTATTTTAGTCTCAGAATTCCGAATGCTTGTCGGCTAGCTGCTTAAAACTTTTTGATCTGTGTGTTGAAAACTATTGGGATTTGATTAAAAAAAAAATTCACCTGAGTTGAAGAGGTAGAGGTTCACTGTTTAGGGTGAAGAGGATCTACAACTATTTAGTCTAATAATGTGAAAGAAGGCTATTGTAATGAAGGAGAGCATTGGCTTTGAGGATCTGCTGCTGCATGGTTTGGCTTGTGAACACTTAGTGTGGTAAAAAGAGCGCCTTTTGGGAATTTTGCAGAAAGGAAGGTACTTTATTTTGTAGGAGTTCGGCTGTGCAAGAGGCATAAGTATAGTGATAAATGAATACAACGTTTCAGCATTTTTTATTTGAGAATAAGCTTTAAATTCTGATTAAACCATGTTACTTAGTACTCTCTGTCATTTGGTTTTGTACTTTAAAAATACTTATTATTGATTCAGTCTTACTTTTTTTTTTTTTACAGAGTAGACGAGAAATCTAAGAAGTATTGTATTCCATTTGTTAAACCAAATAAGCATTCTCCATCAGGAATTTATAATATTAATGTGACCACATCAGTAAGTTAACTGTTCTTAATGGTAGAAGAACAAGCATTAGATGGTTCTAGACTTGTATTCATACTGAATATAGTGAAGAAATGAGACTTTTATTTGGAGACATACTATGAAACCTTAATTGTGCACATATCATTCCAGCCTGTTATATTCTTATTTTATTTTTTTTTTTTGGTGGTACTGGAGATGGAACCCTTCTACCTCCAGGCTACACTCCCAGACCTATTCTTTATATTTTTATTTGGAAACAGGGTCTCTTAAGCCAGCGCGACTGGCTTCAAACCTGCACGATCCTCCTGTCTCTGCCTCCCAAGCGCGGGGATTACAACTGTGCACCACCATGCCCGGCTTAGCCTGTCATATTCTTAATGTAGAATTCTGAAAACTTAAATTATTTTTAGGAGGATTGTGGTTCTTGGACAGTCTCAGCTACTTAGTGAGGCCCTGTGCAAATCAGTGAGACCCTGTTTCAAAATAAAGAATAAAAAAATAGGACGGGGGTGGGGTGGGGTGTTGCTTGGAAGTAGAATGGCCCTGGGTTCCATTCCCAGTACTGCAAAAAAAAAAAGTCTGAAAGATTTTTTTATATTGCCATTTGTTTTAATTGTTTACAGCAACAGAGTAAATTTTCTTAACCTAATGCTCACATTTTTAGAGTAAACAAAAAGAGAAATTATCTTATTATCTTACTCATACTAAATATTTAATGAAAGTATTTATTTAACAAATATGTATATGTGTGTGTGTATGTGTGTGTGTGTGTTTGTGTGTGCGCGCATGCACGCGCGCACATGTATTTTTTGTTATATTAAGGATTAAACCCAGGAGCATTATACCTCTGAGCGACAGCCTTATTTCATTTTTTTTATTTTGAAACAGGGTCTCTATAGGTTGTAAAGTCCCTCACTAAGTTACTGAAGCTGGCTGTGAACCTGCGATCCTTCTGTCTCAGCCTTCCAAGTACTAGGATTATAGGTGTGCTCCACCAGACCCAGCTTATTTAACAAATATTAATGACCATATGTTGTGTATAAGGTACTGGAACTACAGCCAGGCATGGTGGCACACATTTGTAATCCCAGTAGTTGGGAGGCTGAGATAGGAGGATTGCAGGTTCACAGCCAGCCTCAGCTACTTAGTGAGGCCCTCTGAAACTCACTGAGACCTTGTTTCAAAATAAAGAATAAAATAGGGCTGGAGGTGTAACTCATAATGCCCCTGGGTTCAATCTCCAGTAAAACACATGCACACACACACACACACAAAAAAAAAAAAAATTAATTAATTTTTTTTCATGGAATTCATGGTCTAAAAGAAGTTCAATGAATTTAAAACATGTGTCAGATTTTAATACTAAAAACATGTATAAGTCCCAAAGATAACACAGGAAGGATCATTATTATTCTCAATGTAGTCTGCACCAGTCCTTAAGAATGCTGTAAGATAACACTGAAGTTCAGCAGAGGGATAAGGAAAAACTTAGAGCAATCAGGTTATCCACTTGTAAGAAGTTTGAAATGATTGGGTGAGATTTTAGTTTGTGTTATTAATATCCTTCAAATTTTTTATTTTAGCACTTCAAATATTCACATTTTAAGACACGAGCAGAGTAATTATGAAAGGGTGCAAGCCTAGCAGATTTTGAAGCTAATTTTTTGGTGTTTACCATTCTGATGTTATCAGGTCTCTAGTGAAAAAAGCCTTCTTCAGGCAAATAAGAAAAGAAGGGAGTACTCCAAGACAGATGTTCGTTTGCCTGAACTAAACTACAATCACCTTCCTGAACTAAGGGCATTGGAAGGCATAGGTATGTTTAGAATGCTTTCACTTTTTTCAGCCCTTTTATTTACATTATTTGAAACATACATCAATCAAACAGAATATTAAAATAATTTATAGCTGGGTGTTTGGCGGACGCTTCTAATCCCAGCATTTGGAAGGCTGAGACAGGAGGATCGTGGTTCTTGGATAGCCTCAACTACTTAGTGAGGCCCTCTGTAACTCAGGGCTGGGGGTGTCGCTTGGAGGGAGAATGCCACCGGGTTCCATCCCCAGTGGAAAAAAAAAAGAAAATAATTAATAGAACTTCCCATATTTAAGTAGGTAAATGTGTATGTATATGTATATATATATACTTATTTGTGTATAATAAGTACATATTGAGAGACAGATGTAGAATGTGAAAAACTAACAAAATGTATACGTTTTTTTATTGTGTTTATGGTTGTTTTTCTCTAGCTCGAAATTCTAGGCTAACAAAGAAAGAGAACAAAGTTGTTTCAGAATCTCGAATTCCTTCTCTGGCTGCTATTGACCTGCATACCCCCAGTATTGCCTTACATCAGGTACAGAAATGCCCTTAGCTGTAGGTTAGCTGCAACTCAGGCGTCCCTCACACTTAATGTATTTTAGGAAGAATTTACTCTAAAGAACTAGTCAGGGTTTAGTGTGTGTGTGTGTGTGTGTGTGTGTGTGTGTGTGTGTGTGTGTAAGAGAGGGAGAGGAGATATCTATACAAATATGTTCCTTTTTTGGTTTTTTTTTTGGTGGTACTGTGGGTGGAACCCTTCTACCTCCAGGCTACACTACCAGACCTATTTTATACTTTTATTTGGAAACAGGGTCTCTTAAGCCAGCAAGGCTGGCTCCGAACCAGCGCGATCCTCCTGTCTCCGCCTCCCAAGCGCGGGGATTACAAACGTGCGCCACCACGCCCGGCTTGGGATTTTATAGTTTTTCACTGCCTTAACCCTAAAGCTTTAACTAACTTTGCATGTATGTCTACAAAAGTTTGTATCCCACTATGATGTATGAATACAGTGCACCAATAAAATAAAATTAAAAAAAAATAAATAAATAAACATTTTAAGATGAAAAATTTAAAAAAAAAATGTAAAACTCTGGAATTGTTTTTATTCTTTCAAAACAAATTGTCTACTTGACATTTTACCCATGACAATCCATTTCAATTTAAAGACTGGCTATTCCGTATATTCTTTCTCCTCTATGATTTCTTTTATAATTTCTATGTTTTGCTTCTTTCCTTCTGAGAGACCAATAACATATAAAACCTTTCAGTGTTTTCTCATATGTTCCGGATACTCTGCTCACTTTTTTTTTTTTTTTTTTTTGGTGGTACTGGGGGTGGAACCCAGAGGCTTTCTACCACCGGGCTATACTCCCAGACCTTTTTTTTTATATATTTTATTTGGAAACAGGGTCTCACTAAGTTGCTGAAAGCCTCACTAAGTAGCTGAGGCTGGCTTCGAACCCGTGTGATCCTCCTGTCTCAGCCTCTCAAGCGCGGGGATTACAAGAGTGCGCCGCCACGCCCGGCTCTGCTCACTTTTTTTAATCGGTGCATTGCAGTCATACGTCCTAATGGGGCGGAGGCACACATGCGCACATCACTCATTTAGCCCTTCCCCAATTCCCTCCCATTCCCTCCCCTCCCTCCCTCTGCTCACTTTTTGTAATCGTTTTTCTTTCCACTCTTCAGATTGTATAATTTTGATGATCTATCCTCCCATTCTCTGACATATTACTTTGTCATCTCTGTTCTGATATTAAGCTCATCCAGCCAGATTTTAAATTTCAGATGTTTTAAGCCGGGCGTGGTGGCGCACGCGTGTAATCCCCGCGCTTGGGAGGCAGAGACAGGAGGATCGAGTAGGTTCAAAGCCAGCGGTGCTGGTTTAAGAGACCCGGTTTCCAAATAAAAAAATATAAAATAGGTCTGGGAGTGTAGCCTGGAGGTAGAAGGGCTTCCAGGAATCCCAGTACCACCAAAAAATAAATAAATAAATTTCAGATGTTTTATATATTAGCCCTAAAATCTCTAATTCTGTTTCTGTGCTAAGAATTCTTGTCTCTCCATTCATTTCAATTAGGTTTTCCTTTACTTGATATAGCACAGATAAAATGGCTGTTTTGAAGTCTTAAAACGATGGTTCCAACAAGTTTTGTTTTTATTTTGCAACAAGTAGGAGTGATGGGTTGTAGTGGGCCATGGCAGATCAGAACTATGTTTTTTTTTTTTTTTTTTTTTTTTTGCGGGTCTGGGGATGGAACCCAGGGGCATTCGACCTCCAAGCTACACCCCCTGCCCTATTTTTTATTTATTTATTTTGAAACCAGGTTTCACTGAGTGGCAGAGGGCCTCACTAAGTAGCTGAGGCTGTCTACGAACCGCGATCCTCTGGTCTCAAGCCTCCCGAATGCTGGGATTACAAGTGTGTGCCACCACGCCCGGCAGAACTATCTTTTAATATATGTAGAAACTAATAGATCAAAGAGTAATGTCCTCTTACTTCATCCTTTTCCATGCAAGCAACTTGAACTATGAATAGTTAATTGTACGCATCTTTTATTTGAACATCCAGAGTTAGACTTTTGGATGAGTGGGATGTTGGAAATTACTGAAAACCTGTAATGCTTGATTATTAATTTATAGGTATCAGGATCTCCCCTGTCAGATGATTCAGAGGCTGATTTGCCTCGAATGGAACACCAGCACTGAAAATCATTTTAGTTCTGAAGAGGGTAGGTTTGATATCTCATACTTAAATCTGTATAACCTTACACAGGAAATATTGAAGAAATACTGCAAAGATTTTTTTGAGCTGAACATTCTCTGGTGATTGATTCCTTGAGAGCTCCTGACAGAGAAGGAGTTGTGACGCTTAGAAAATCAGACAGATGAAATCCTCTCCATAGAGCTTTCTTCTCGTGCTCGTGGATTGGTGCATATATTAGTTCAGTGATGTGAACTGAGCATGACAAGTGCTCAAGGAGGGTACACACTCATCCCCCTTGTCAGCCTCCGGCCTGTTGAGCAAGAGACACTGAATGACTACATGGCAATCTCTTTCCCAATAAAGAGGGTTCAGTGCTGTGCCAAATGATTGACTTGCTGTTGTATATAACTTTTTAGGCAGGACTAAAAACTCTCAAAACAAAAATCAGACCTTTTTGAATAATTTGCTGTGTGACCTTAAAGCAAGTCACTCAGTGTTTAATATCTCATTAACTCTGTATAAAATATGATGGTAATAAAATCTCATTTTCTCATAATGATATTATTAGAATTAATATGTTAGCTTCTACAAAAGCATTTTGTACATCTGTGACATCAAAGATGAAATTACTGTGAGGTAAAAAAAAAAAAAAAGCTCAAAATTTAGCTCTTCATTTGCATTGGTCCTCCCAAGACCCAGGGAGAGGTGTTTGCAATGTACTATTTGAGTTAGTTCGTGTGAACTATGAGCTGATTTATATAATCTGTATAAACTGTAGGCCCTATAAAACTGGGATCTGTTTTGTCACAATCAGTTATTATTTGCATAGAAAGAGATAATATGCTACACATGATAGTTTGGATTTGTAATTATCTTAAAAACTGTCTTTAAGCCAGGTGGTGATGCACTCCTATCACCTCAGTACATGGGAGTCTGATAGGAAGATTGTAAGTTCCAGGCCAGCCTCAGCAACTTAGTGAGGCCATTTCAAAACAAATAATAAAGTAGGACTAGGGCTATGGCTGAGGTAGAATGCCCCTGGGTTCAATTCCCAGTACTTCACACAAAAAGGATTCTCTTTAAAGCTTTGTGGTGTGTGTGTGTGTGTGTGTGTGTGTGTGTGTGTGTGTGTTACTGGGGATTGAACCCAGGGGCATTATACCTATGAGCTACACCCCTAGCCCTATTTTTTATCCTTTATTTTGAAATAGGGTCTCACCGAGTTGCAAAATGCCTCACTAAGTAGTAGCTGAGGCTGTCCACAAACTGTGATCCTCCTGTTTCAGCCAAATACTGGGATTTCAAGCATGTACCACCATGCCTGGCTAAAGTCTTGGGTTTTTTTGTTTGTTTGTTTGTTTTGGTGGTACTGGGGGTGGAACCCAGAGGCTTTCTACCTCTGGGCTATACTCCCAGACCCATTTTATATTTAATTGGAAACAGGGTCTCACTAAGTTGCTGAGAGCCTCACCAAGTAGCTGAGGCTGGCTTCAAAGCTGCACGATTTTCCTGTCTCAGCCTCCCAAGTGCGGGGATTACAAGCGTGCACCACCATGCCCAGCTAAAGTCTTGTTTTTAATACATAAAATCTAAGGTTTTCTTAGGCTGCATAGAATGCAACAACAATATCAGTCAATATATATATTATGAAAAAATAAGTGAGATAGAAATCAGTTTCTGGGAAGATTTTATGTATAATATTTGGTGGTGTACTTTTCTGTGCTTTTAGACGCTGCTCTAGCACTTGAGATGGCATCCTCTTACAACAGGAATGCTAACATCCAGGAAGAGCATTCGTGGTATCGATTGTTTCCTCCTTAACTGCCTACATTTTCCAGAAAGGCTTTGCAGAAGAAGGAAAGACAAAGACTACCATGTAGGAAGATCAGGATGATGGAACAAGTGCCCCTCCCTAACTGTTATCCCAGTACTTTTCCAGTCTTGATACTGTTTCAAGATATATACAATGAAAGAATAGTGATATGGTTCTTGTTACATGAATATGTACTTGCTGTTAGTAGATTGTGTATTTAAAGTTACCCAAGATTAAAAATGAGTAAAAAAGAGACACATTATAAAAGGTCATATTATTCATGCTTTGAACTTTGTGTGTAATCTCTATTGTTTACAGTTGAAGAAAATAAAGAAAAACTAGGATCAGTAAGAAATGTTTTCTAACTACAAAGATACACTTTAAAATCTCATTTAGGTATTAAGGAGATAGATAACTGCTGTCCATAGACAGATATGGATCTTTGGTTTCTGTGATTGCTGTTGGTGTCCACCGGGTGTACCATGGGACCTGGCCTTTTTGCTGATATTCTCAGCCACGGGAATGCGGATCTGGCAGAGAAGCCATTGGCTTGGAATGACTTAGTGCAGCTCTGACATTGGTTAGCCCTCTGTTCTGGACGATCCTGGTCTGATGATCCTGGGTGAAGGAGCATAATTGGAACAAGAGTGGACAAGAGGGATTTTGAACATATAACTTCCAAATGGGTTAAGTACTGTGCTTCTCATTTAAAAAAAGAGATGGGAAGCAGGGTTAACTGTTGACCCGGCTGGTGTCTCTTCTCTAGGCCAGTTGCTATTGAGCCACCCAGCAGAAGCAGCTTTGGGGAAGAAATGTTTGTTACTATAAACTCTACTTATCCCTGGTATTTTGCAGTCAGCAGTAGAACCCAGGGTCGTCCCTGTTGCCTTGTTACCTCAAACAGTTGGGCCTCCCCAAAAGCTCTTCACAAAGGCACAAAGCCATTCCACATGTGTCTTCTAGCTCACGGGACCAGTTTTAGGTGGGAGACTTTGCCTTCAGGTCCTTGGTTTCTAGCCATGCTCTACATTTGTCATTTAGAGAATAATTGTTAAAGGGACCAGAATTTGTGTAGGTCTTTCACCTTAGCCAATTAATGGTGTTTTCCCCCCAAAAGCCTTTGACTAGAACTTAGTACAAGAATTTAACTAGAATTTTTCTTGATTATTCTGAGAAGCTTAATATTAAAATTCTGACCTTAGACACTTGGGCCTCAAAAGAGTAGAACATTTAAGAGGAGGCAAAATAAAGGGATTCAACATAAGAGTCTGGTTTCAACATACAAGTGCTAGTTAAATTAAAATTTAGTTTCAATTTAAAAGCTTTATCTTTAACCTCTGACCAGGTGTTTGACTAGATTAGTGAGGCTAAAATGCTAAAAATAAATAAATAAATAAAAATATAGGCATTACGAGGCTTCTCATTAAAATATTTTATTTTTACTTTGAAAAAAATATTGCCAATATATACTACATGGAAATCAGACATACTTAAAGCCAAGTGGCACCACAGCTTATTTCAATGCTCTTTTTATGTAAAAATAGGAGTGAAAATATTAGCTCAATGTCTGAGAGTCTAGGATCAGTTTCCTTCTAATTTTTATACATGTTTTTGGTGTCTTTTGCATATTAGAAGACCTTGTGAACTCTAAAATTAAAGAATTAAATATCATTTACTTATATCCATTTTGACACTTGAGGGTTATATCTGGTTAGAACCTGGGAAGACCTAAGAGAAAAAGGTTTTGTAAATTGTAGCTAAAGATGGTGAACCAAAATAATCCTTTTTTAGTTTATGTTTATTTAATCTCTTTATAAGGATATGATTTATTCACATACTAATATGAAATGTGTACTAGTATGGGACAGTAGGCTTGCTGTGTGTATGTGTATCTTAAAATTAATAAATATTATCTCCATAGACGGTTTTAATTTAGATTTATTTATTTATTTATTTATTTTTGTGATACTGGGGATTGAACCCAGGGGTAGTCTACCTCTGAGTTACATCCACAGTCCTTTTTTTCTCTTTATTTTGAAACAGGGTCTCACCAAGTTGCGGAGGGCCTCATTAAGTAGCTGAGGCTGGCCACAAACTTGCGATCCTCCTGTCTCAGCCTTCCAAGTACTGAGATTACAAGTGTGTGCCACCACTCTCAGCTAATTTAGATTTATTTGAGTGACTATATATATATATATATACACACACACATACATATATATACATATATATACATACACATATATATACATATATATATACATACATATATATATGTGTGTGTGTGTACACACACACACACACACACACACACACACACACACACACACCACAGTATGGTATTTAATAAATAAAGTTAAAATAATATGTTCTTTTTTTTGGAAATTTTGGATATGGGGCAGCAAGTTAATTTTCTTGAATAGCTGGTGATCTAAGCAGCATGGTAATAAAATAACATATCTTACAAAGACTGCCCAACAAAAGTGGTGACAGACCCAGGCTTAGCACCCATTTCTTTTGATTGGGAATCCCTTGCTTGGTTGAAATGCCGATGTCCCATATAAATGGGAACATAGAAGACGTGACTCTCCCTTTCGGCTTATTTATTTTGGTTGTGCTACAATCTAAGACTGTATCTGAGCCAGATATGTTGGTACACACCTGAAGTTCCATTACTTGAGAGGCTGAGACAGGAGAAGCATAGGTTTGAAGCCAGCCTTGGCAACTTACAAGGTCCTTAACAATTTAGCAAGTCCCTCTTTTCAAATAAAAAATAAAATAGGGCTGGGGATGTAGCTTGGAGGTAGAATGCCCCTAGGTTCAATCTTAGCATCACAAAAAACCAAAAACAACTCCCACCTGCAAAAACAACAAAAAACCCTGAATCTATACTCAGCTGTGAGTCAGATTAGACTGAAAAAATGTGGCTGACTTGCTTTGTAATCCCTCCTGCATACCAAACCACTGGCAGGGAATTAGAGAACCACAGGAGTGCTGCTTTGAAGACTATAGTGTAGTCTTGGAGAACTGGGCTAAATGCATTTTTCTGTGTTAAGTATGTTTACATTACAAAGGAGCCCTTAACATTCTTTTATTTATATGAAAAAATCATGTTTTTATATTGTTTTCTAAAGGGTCTTTTTTTTTCTCTTGATAATTTCGAACATGAAATAACTTGAAAATGTAATTAACGTACGGCTTGTCTGCTTAACATGCCTTTCTGAGAAGTACCTTACCACAAATGTTGACATCATCACTTATAAGTAACTTGTGATTTAGAGCTCTGTGTTTATAGATATTTGTGGAAGTCTGATGTTGAGTGCAAATGTATGCTTCAGTTTAGATTTTTGATTCTGCTAGATTATCCTCCAAGAAAGCTATACAACTTTATATTTTCACCGCAGATAAGAAAAATCTATTTCTTTACATTAGGTGTTACTAATAATTTTCATTTTGGCCAGTCATATATCTTTTTCATTTTTCTATATTTATTGGATATTTAAATTCCTTCCTCTGTGAATAGAAGATATTTTAAAAGATATTAAAGCTGGGCGTGGTGGCGCACGCTTGTAATCCCCGCGCTTGGGAGGCAGAGACAGGAGGATCGCACAGGTTCGAAGCCAGCTGCGCGCGCTGGCTTAGGAGACCCTGTTCCCAAATAAAAAATATAAAAATAGGTCTGGGAGTGTAGCCCAGAGGTAGAAGGGCTTTCAGGAATCTCAGTACCACCAAAAAATAAAAAATAAATAAATAAATAAAAGATATTAAAAAGACATCAAGCCAGGTGTGGTGGTGCACGCTTGTAATCCCAGCATTTGGGAGGCTGAGACAGGAGGATCTCAGTTTGCGGACAGCCTCAGCTACTTAGTGAGGCCCTCTGCAACTCAGTGAGACCTGGCTTCAAAATAAAGAATAAAAAATAGGGCAGGGGGTGTAGCTCAGAGGTTGAACGCCCCTGGGTTCCATCCCCAGTGCTGCAAAAAAAAAAAAAAAAAAAAAAAAGGTCAAATAAGCCAGGCGTGGTGGCGTACTTGGGAGGGGTTTTCGGCTAGCCTCAGCTACTTAGTGAGGCCCTTTGCAACTCAGTGAGACCCTGTTTCAAAACAGATAATAAAAAATTGGTCTGGGGGTATAGCTCAGAGGTAGAATCCCCCTGGGTTCAATCCCTAATTCCACACAAAATAAAAGGTCAAAAAGATTTAAACTTGAATATTGGAGGTATTTCTATGTTTCTCCTATCCCTGAAAACTAAAGCAAACACCAAATTTAGAGAATATGTATATGTGTTATATATCCATGTTACATATGGTATATGTAATATGTATTAAAATCACACAGATATGAATATATTCCAAATATATTGTGGATAAAGAGTTACATTTTCACAAACAGAAGAATCTACTCTAGTTACACTTGTAAGTAGAGTGCTCAGGGCCCATGTCTGTCTAGTCTTTGGAGGAAGCAAGTCAAGGAGAAGTAAGCACTTCTAAGGTAGAGAGATGAAGGAGAAACCAATTCTAGGGTAGAGGGATGTAGAAGTCAGTCCTAGGGTGGGGGCTGAAGAAGTCAGTTCGCTTGAATGGGCAATAGCTATTTAAAAAGAGCTATGAAGCAGCTGAGCTCTGGAGTGGCTGGCGTTGGTCTTTCATACATTCCACCGCTCCTTGGGCTCTGCCGGGACTGCCCAGTGCTGCCAAGCTATAATCCAGGAGGTGGCAGTAAAGCCCCACTCACTGTAAACCAGAACCATCCCAAGAGGAAAACAATGGAAGAACCCAAGGTGAAATTTACCTGAGAGCTATTATCTGTTCCTTTTTGCATCCAGTCAATAGTCGTCATTTTAAGGAGTGCTCAGTCATTTGAGTCACAGGGGTAGCTGGGGAGGACTGTAGTAGAGGGGCCATTAGATGGTACCTCTAGTGGAGTGATGCTCCCTCGTGGACCCTTGACCACCGTAGTAGTCTATGATAATAAGGGGTTTTGAAGCATATTGGGAGCAGAAGAGACCCAAGCACATGTCCTCCTCAGTCTCTATGATTAGATCAGGATCCCCTAATGTCAGTGTGTGGCTAGTGACTCAAGTCAGCAAGGCAGAACCAGTGGCTGGTAGGAGCATGGGAGTGACGAGGAGGAGCCATGGATGTCACTGAGACTCGGGAGTAAAAGACAATGAGGAGACGGGTTTGTAATTCTAGCATTTGGGAGGCTGAGACAGGAGTGAGGCCCTTTGCAACTCAGTGAGACCCTGTTTCAAAATAAAGAATAAAAAATAGGGCTGGGGTGTAGCTCAGAGATAGAATGCCCCTGGGTTCCATTCCCAGTATTGAAAAAAAAAAAAAAAAGACAATGAGGATGTAGAATTACAAAAGTAAATTTGCCTTACAAAGTGAAACTGGGCAGATGGGAAAAGGTAGTGTCCAGAAGGCGGACCAGACCACTCCTAAGAGTACCAGTCTAATAATGGTTCTGAACAACTTTGGAATTATTTGGAAAAGTGCTTTTCAAGTGTGATGTCTAAGTGGCAAAACATAAGGTGATCCCCTTACAATGAGTGGCGATTTGAAAATTAGTCAGTGCTGGCCCTGGCTTGTTTTCTTGTTTAGGTTAGTTTGCACAGTGAGTCCCAGACACACTTCCAACCTTGACAGCAGTTGACTACTATGTGTAAGTCAGCCATCAGCCCACTGAAGTTCTCAATTGGAATAGGAAAGGGCATAATTTTGGGGGGAGAGGAATAAGCCATTTATTTTGTGTCTAAAATTTAAGCCCTTAATATACCTTTCAACAATGATTTTTTGAAAATCACCAAAGAAGACTGAAAAGGGACTATAGAAGAGGAAAAAAGTATCACCAGTATGAAAACAGAAGAACACATTTTGAACAAAGTTTCATTGTTATAAGGATGAAATCTGCCTCTATCCTGAGTGGTCTAATTCTCCGGAGAATTGTGAAAGCTATATCTAAAAAAGCTAAGATGTCAGCCGGGCGTGGTGGTGCACACTTGTAATCCCAGCATTTGGGAGGCTGAGACCTGGAGGACTGAGGTTCACAGACAGCCTCAGCTACTTAGTGAGGCCCTCTGCAACTCAGTGAGACCTGTTTTCAAAATAAAGAATAAAAAATAGGGCAGGGGGTGTAGCTCGGAGGTCGGATGCCCCTGGGTTCCATCCCCAGACCCGAAAAAAAAGAAAAAAAAAGAAAAAGAAACAAAAAGAAAAAAGATGTCTATTATATGCACAACATGTAATAAATCTTTCAGTTAAGACATGAGCAAGGAAGTAGATACATTTTGTTGGCAAAAAAAATCAGTTTCTTTGGGGGTATTAGACAAATATTTGAAGAATAGCAATTAAAGATCCATCTAACATAATTATTCCAGAAATCTATGAATCCGTGTGTCTGGCCGACCCTCCCTCCCTCCCTCCCTCCTTCCCTCCCTCCCTCCCTCCCTCCTTCCCTCTCCTTCTCCCTCCTTTCCTTTCTTTTCTGCCAGGGATTAAACAAAAGGCTTCACATTCTGCACACTGAGCTACACTCTCAGCCAAAACCTATGTGTCTTTACCTGGTTTTTAGAGGAGGGATTTTACAAAGTACACTGGGCTGTGATTTTTCTAAGTTATATATTACTGCTAATAAAAGTCTGAAAATTACAAAATTATGTTACCATTAAATAGAGGACTCTCTATCTCTGATTACCATTGCAGCCTACCCTCCAACAAACTACTGAGGAAGAGATATTGTATCTGTCTGTAGTAAAACAGGGAAAGATTCCCACTGTTCTTACCTTAATACCATGGATTTGGCCTGTACCTCAGTTTCACACAGATGGAATTTTATTGCATATATTCATAGTCATGCAGTAAGATTCATGCATCTCACATTCTTAGTTGAGCTTCATCTATGTTATTGTAAGTAACACAATCCATGGTTTTTCATTTCTCTGGTGTTTCAGTGTAGGACATTCACATTTCTGCTGTTGATGGACATTGGTGGTGTTTGCAGTTTAGAGGCATTCTGTGAGGCTGCAGTGATTTTACGTGGTGTTTGTTTTCTCTAGGACTTGCTGAGGTGTGTGGAATTGATTGTCTCGCATGTTCATAACAGTTGTGTCTACTCTTTTATACCTTCTACCCTTGCTGTATTGTCATACTCAAAGTCCGGGACCCCAGGGTGACAGAGACCACCACCACACATAATAATGCAAACAACAGGAAGGGGTTTATTGGGGGACTAGCTCGAGCTAGGGTTTAAGTCCCTCCAACGCAGTGGAGTCTTGACCAGGACCCCGAGTCTTTGTTCCAAGGCAGTTTTATACATTTCACCTCCAAAATGAAACGGGGATTTCTTGAGAGAAAACCCCGGTGAGTTCTTGTCTACGGTGAGTGAAGAATGACACCCGCAGACCTCAGGAAGGGGAGTAAAAGGTTTATTGGAAGCAGCAGGGAATGGGGCAAGGGTGGCTGAACACCCCCAAAGGGGCTGGAACTCTGGGGTCCAGCAGCTGCCTTCAGGACAATACTTGAGAGTAGCCCAAGCCGAATTGCCTTCAGGTGCAGGCTGCTTTCTTCCGGAGTCCACGCGATCTGCCAGAAGGGAATAGAGAAAAGTGGGAATAGAGAAAAGTGGCCGAACACCCCATAGGGGTGGTCGGAACTCCGGGGTCCAGTAGCTGCCTTCAGGGTCACTACCCGAGTGTTGCCCGAGCCAAGTGCCTGTCAGTTGCAAACTACTTTCTTCCAGAGTCCACGCGATCTGCCAGAAAAGAGGTACAGGTCACCCCTAGGGGCCTGGTCAGCCATGATGTCCAGCAGAGGCCTTCAGGTCACTACTTGAAAGTCGCCCGAGCCACGTGCCCTCAGATGCACTCTGCCTTCTCTCAGGGCCAACACCACCTGCGAGAGAGAGAACAGCTCCCCAAAAGGGGAGGGGGTCCCAAGCGGGAAAGTCCCCGCTTTGCCATCCGACTGGCCAATGCCTGACCGCTTGCAAGTCCGTTTGTGGTTAGGGTGACTTTTGGGATTCCAAGGAGAATTTGCATAGGGCATTTGCAAGTCCTTTGAAGGGTCTCCTTTCAGGAATGCCAGACTTGCTCGGTGGGTTTGTTGATTAGGAAACTCAGGATGGCTTTGTGAAGCTCTGGCCTTCTTATCTCTGAGCCTTTGGAATTTCAGGCATTTGTCGCCCCTCAGGAAACTCAGGAAATTAACTTTTTTCTACCAAGGCCTTTTCCCTATCTGCCTATTTCCTTTCTATCTCCTCATTATCACAAGCAAGGACAGGATACTTGGTGCCTCCCATTTGGTTCTTGCCTTCTAGGGTTGGTTGGGAGTTTTTCATCCTGACCCAGGTGCCAAAACTGGCACTTAACTGTTAGTTGTATTCCTGAAACTTAGGTCTAGCATGTTTGCTGTATGGATGAAGCCTGTCATGGCCCCGCTTTGGTCCTACAGTATTTCTGCTGTTTAGAACAAACCTAGAGCTTTCCACTGGGGGCACCGTGAGGTCTGGCCATGAGAGGAGACCGGGAACTATGAGAGGAGGTCTGGCCATGAGAGGAGAAGAGACCCAAGAAAAGTGTGAAAGAAAGAGGAATACCCCCTGACTATTACCCTGCCCTGAGATGACCTGGTCACTAGCCTACTAACCAGCAGCATACACGACTACTCCTGTACCTCCCCTTCCTTGCCCTGTAAAAACCCCTAGTCTGTAAGGAAAGGGGTTCCTGACTCTGTGGACTCTCTTTTCCAGTCAGCCCCATCCCCCAGCTTTACTCCAAATAAAGCCTGTTCTGGTCTGATGAGCCATATTTCCTTTGTTCCCATATTTCCTGACACCTATAGGAATCTAATATTTATTTACACATTATAAAAATAAGTCAGATCTTCTCTGTGCTGGAAAAAGTGGTGGTTCTATTTTTTCCTCTTGATAAAAGTAGCTGAGCTTTGTAATTCTTGAGTATCAGCGCCAGCTCTCTCTAGCTTAGGCAGCTGTCCTGGGAATTTGTAGTCACTGCCATCAAAATTGGATACTTCCTGTCATGGGTCGAATTCTGTTCTTCAAATTCATACGTTTAAGTCCTTACTCCCTCAGCACCTCAGGATGTGACACATTGGAGATGAAGAGGTGATTAAGTTAAACTGAGCCCTTAAGATGGACACCAATCCAATCAGACTGCACTTTTATAGGAAGGAGAAATTTGGTCATTGATGGCTTGTGTGCCCAGAGAAATGTGAAGAGATAGCAAGAGAACTGCCGACCACAAGGCAGAAAGAGGCCCCGAGGAGACTGATCTGCTATCACCTCCCTTTCGGACCTCCAGAGCCTTCAGGCCTGTGAGAAAACAAATCCCTATTGTTTAAGCCACCCTGGCTGTGACATTGTGTTAAGGCAGTCCTAGCAAACTAATGTAACTCCTCAAATACTTCTCAGATGACATAAGGTGATATTTATTTATTTATTTATTTATTTATTTATTTATTTATTTATTTGTTTTGCAGTACTGGAGATGGAACCCAGGGGCATTCTACCTCCAAGTTATATCCCTAACCCTACTTTTTATTCTTTATTTTGAAACAGGGTCTCACTGAGTTGCAAACAGCCTCACCTAAGTAGCCGAGGCTGGGTGCAAACCTGCAATCATCCTGTGTCAGCCTCCCAAATGCTGGGATTACAAGCGTGCACCACCATGCCCACCTTGATATTTATTTATTTTTGTTTTTTTTATATTTATGGAGATTTTTTCTTTATTGAGAAACTTAAGACTTGGGTACATCAAATAAATCCAATTTGGGGGGAATCAAAACCCACAATACAAAAAAGAGTCAACACTGTCTGGGTCAATATTTATTTTTTTAAAAGCAGCCTCTTTTAACCCCCCCCCCCCATACTATGGATGGAACCCACAGGCATTCTATATCTGAGCTACACCCCCAGCCCTACTTTTTTGTTCTTTATTTTGAAACAAGGTCTCACTGAGTTGCAAAGGGCCTCACTAAGTAGCTGAGGTTTGCCTTGAACCATGATCCTCCTGTCTTAGCCTCCCGTGTGCCACTAAGCCCAGCTCAAATTCAGAAATTTAATGCTGACATAATACCATTCTCTAATACATTCCCCATATTTAAAATTTGCCAGTTGGCTATACAACATTTTTTATGACAGTCTCTCCCTCCTCTCCAACCTCCAAGATCTAAACAAAGATCAAGGATCATATATGTAGTTGTATCACTTTAATTTCCTTTAACCTTTGTCTTTCATGACATCTACCTTTTTTCTTTCTTTCTTTCTTTTTTTTTTTTATTGGTACAGGGGATTGAACTCAGGGACATTCTACCTCTGAGCTACACCCTCAGCCCTACTTTTTATTATTTTTCTTTCTTTCTTTCTTTTTTTCTTTCTTTTTTTTTTTTTTTTTTTTTGTGGGTCTGAGGATGGAACCCAGGGGCATTCGACCTCCGAGCTACACCCCCTGCCCTATTTTTTATTCTTTATTTTGAAACTGGGTCTCACTGAGTTGCAGAGGGCCTCACTAAGTAGCTGAGGCTGTCTGCGAACCGCGACCAGCGGTTCTGCCACCACGCCCAGCTTTCTTATTTTTTTTTTTTTTAATTTTATTTTATTGGTGCACTGTATTCATACATCATAGTGGGATACAAACTTTTGTAGACATACATGCACACATCGCCCAGTCAGCCCCCACCCGATCCCCACCCCATTCTCTCCCCATCCCTCCCTCCCATGCTTGGCTTAGTGGTTGACATCTAGTATTATAGCAATTTATCCAAAATTAAAAATGATAATCTCACATAACAGTTTCATTTGTCTGATACCAAGCTTTTGATGACTTAAAGATAACATTTCAATATTTCTTTTTGCTTTCTTTCTTACCAGAGAATATTTTTTTCTTTTTTTTTAGGTGAAACTATCATATATTTATTTTTCAGAAAAAAATCTATCCTGATATGGAATATGGACTCTAGATACCCAAAACAATCTCGAAGCAAAAACAAAGCTAGAAGATGTATATTTTCTGATTTCAAACCATATAAAGCTACAATAATTGAAACAGTGTAGTACTGTTCTAAAGGCAGATATATAGACCATTGGAGTTAAATACAAGCCTAGAGATAAATTCTTCCCTATATTGTCAAGTTATTTTTGACAAGGTTTCCATGAAGATTTGGTGGTGGAAATAATAATCTTTTAACTAAATATTGTTGAAAAATAATAATTACATGGAAAAGAATAAAATTGGACCCTTACCTAATCCCACATACAAGTATTAACTCAAACTAGATAAAAGACCTAAATATAAATCTTAAGACTATAAACTTTTAGGAGAAAATCTGGGTCATAAAACCTCACAACATTGAAATTGGCAGTGATTTCTTGGATATGATTTCAATGGCACAGGCAACATAAGAATATACAAACTCCCTAAAAAATAAAAGAAAATATTGTATATCCAAAGACAATGTAAACAGAGTTAAAAGTTACTAATAGAATTGGATAAAATATTTCCAAATGCTATATCTGAAGGTATATTAATATTCCAACTAGAAATCCTAAAAATTAACAACAATAAAGGCAAACAATACAATTTAGAGATAGGTAAAAGACTAACATAAATAATGAATCTCCACAGATAACCAATCTTAGTTGTCTGTTGGATGGAAACTCTTGTTTCTCTGGTTCTGGTGAGTTTTACCTATTTCTTCTTTGTAGTTAATCTCTTTGAGTATTTTCTCTAGCGCTGGTTTTGAAGACATAAATTCCTTCAGTTTCTGTTTGTCATGGAAGCTTCTTATTTCTCCATCTAATTTGATAGAAAGTTTTGCTGGATAGGAAATTTTTGGCTGGAAGTTGTTTTCTTTCAGAGTTTGGAATATGTTACTCCAAGCCCTTCTGGCTCTCATGACTTGGTTTGGGAAGTCTGGAGTGATTCTAATTGGTTTGCCTCTGAATGTCACTTGGCCCTTTGTTTTTGTTGCCTTTAAGATTCTCTGCTTGGCTTCCACATTGGTCATTTTGACAATTATATGGCGTGGGGATCCTCTTTTCGGATCCTGTCTAAAGGGAGTTCTATAAGTTTCCTGGATCTGTGTATCAACCTCTTGCTCTATATTTGGAAAATTTTCTGCTATTACTTCCTTGAAGAGATTGTTGATCCCTTTGGTATCACTTTCTTTTCCCTCCTCTATTCCAATTATTCTTAGGTTAGCTCTCTTAAGATGGGCCCATATTTCTTCAATGTCAGATTCCTGCTGTTGGATATCTTTTTCTAGATTAGAAACTATGCATTTATTTTTGGATTGCTCATCTTCTAAGAGCGAGATTCTGTTCTCCATGTGTTCTAATCGGTTGTTTGTGCTTTGAATTGAGGCCTTTACTTCATTAATTGCATCCTTTATCTCTTTTTGGCTCTCTCTGAGTTCTTTTCGAAGCACCTCTATTATTTCTACAGTTATTTTCCTGATTTGATCTTCTAGAAATCTCTGATTTTCTGTTTTATCAGGTTCTGATGTTGTGGGGTTGTGCACATTCATTACTTCAGTGTTATTCCTCTTTCCCATGATTTTGGAGGTTTGTGCCTTCTCTGGGTTCTTCCCTTGGGTCACTATGGCTTCACTTAAGGTGCTCTGGATCTCGAGTCTGTATTATCTCAGACCCTACTACTCCTTTACTGGGTTGTATCACAGAGTCTCCAACCCAGGGAGTCGATAGAGGCTGCTTTAAACTATGGGGGGTGCCAGGTTGCACGCTCTCCTATGGTGTGATATCTCTGCCACCACCACTCCCTCACTGGGTCAAGTCCCAGGAGGCACAACACTGGGATTTCTCCTCTGTGGCCCGCAATTTGACTCACTGTTCTTGAGTACGTAGATGTAGCTGTACTGGACTCGGTGAATTCACTGCTGCTGCCGCCGCCGGTAGCAATATGGCGCCTCTGCCACGCCCTCGGCCATGAGGCTGGCGTATTTTTTCTTCTCTGGTTTTGATTTCCACTCTGAATCCCTGCAGCGTGTGCTGAGCTCAGCCACTGGGAGCTTTAAATGCTGTCTGCGCCGAAAGATCCCACCTGGCTGTTCCGCATCGGCTCACCTCGGCTTGCTGTAGCCGTCCGCTGAGTTCGCCGCTGCCGCCGGCAGTATGGCACTGCTGCCGCGTCCTCGGGCGCGTGTGTCTCCTCTGTGGCCCTGAGCTCTGTTCTCAGTCCGCTTTCTCTCTGGAGCCTGGTTGTTTTTTTGTTTTTCTGGTGATGGTGTTTTCTGGCTATGAAAGGCGCTCTTTTTGTGGTAATGGAGATTGGTTGTTAGCGGGACTCTTAAGCCCCGCTTTTCTCGGTCACCATCTTCCTGGAAGTCCTTATTTTTTTTTTTAAGTGGAGGACCTCACTGAAACGGGGGTTTCTTGCGAGAAAACCCCGGCGAGTTCTTGTCTACGGTGAGCGAAGAATGACACCCGCAGACCTCAGGAAGGGGAGTAAAAGGTTTATTGGAAGCAGCAGGGAATGGGGCAAGGGTGGCTGAACACCCTCAAAGGGTCTGGAACTCTGGGTCCAGCAGCTGCCTTCAGGACAATACTTGAGAGTAGCCCAAGCCGAATTGCCTTCAGGTGCAGGCTGCTTTCTTCCGGAGTCCAGAAAAGTGGCCGAACACCCCATTGGGGCGGTCGGAACTCCGGGGTCCAGTAGCTGCCTTCAGGGTCACTACCTGAGTGTCGCCCGAGCCAAGTGCCCATCAGTTGCAAACTACTTTCTCCCAGAGTCCACGCGATCTGCCAGAAAAGAGGTGCAGGTCACCCCTAGGGGCCTGGTCAGCCATGATGTCCAGCAGAGGCCTTCAGGTCACTACTCGAGAGTCACCCGAGCCACGTGCCCTCAGATGCACTCTGCCTTCTCTCAGGGCCAACACCACCTGCGAGAGAGAGAACAGCTCCCCAAAAGGGGATGGGGTCCCCGAGCAGGAAAGTCCCCGCTTTGCCATCCGACTGGCCAATGCCTGACCGCTTGCAAGTCCGTTTGTGGTTAGGGTGACTCCAAGGAGAATTTGCATAGGGCATTTGCAAGTCCTTTGAAGGGTCTCCTTTCAGGAATGCCAGACTTGCTCGGTGGGTTTGTTGATTAGGAAACTCAGGATGGCTTTGTGAAGCTCTGGCCTTCTTATCTCCTGAGCCTTTGGAGTTTCAGGCATTTGTCGCCCCTCAGGAAACTCAGGAAATTAGCTTTTTTCTACCAAGGCCTTTTCCCTATCTGCCTATTTCCTTTCTACCTCCTCATCACTAAGTACTGGGATTACAGGTGTGAGCCACCATGCCTGGCTACATCTAGATTTTTGAAGGTGCCAGTTTTGAATATATTCCTTGATTTTAGTTTATTTGATAATTAGATTTAGGTTATGTGTTTGGAGCATAATTAGAACTTTAGATTTACATAAGTTACTACACCCTTCTAACAGACCACGAACATACCTTTGTTGCCTTAAAAGTAGGTATATGCAGCTGGGCATGGTGGTCCACCCTTGTAATTCCAGTACTTGGGAGGCTGAAAAAGGGGGATAGCAGTTTAACGCCAGCCTTAGCTACTTAGTGAGGTCCTTTGCAACTCAGTGAGACCTCATTTCAAAACAAATAATTATAAAATAAGGCTGAGGGTGTAACTTGAAAATAGAATGCCCCTGGGTTCTATTCTATTCCCAGTACTGCAAAAAAAAAAAAAAAAAAAAAAAAAAAATCAGAAGTTAAAAGGAACTCAATCAAGAAACCAGTTTACTTTGAGATATTAATAACTGAAGATTAGTTCCCCAACTAAAAACTCTGTCAGGGATCACTATATAATTTATACAGATATATAAAATTATAAAATATATAAGATACAAACAAAATATAAAATATAATGTAAACTATAAAACAATACAGATAAAAGCAAATTTACTAACCCCAAGGAACAATGAAAAACTTATATATAAGCATACATATTTATATATGTGTATGTGTGTGTGTGTCTGTGTGTGTCAGTGTGTTTCTGTGTGTACTGGGGATTGAACATAGGGGCTTTATCAAAACAAATAAGTATCTTGGTATAGGGAACTGAACCAGGAACATTCTGCCTCCGAGCTTCACCTCCAGCCCAATTTGTTCTTTTGAAATAGGGTCTCACAAAGTTGCTGAGGCTGGCCTCAAACCTGTGATCTTCCTGTCCTCCTAAGGGATTACAGGTAATATACCACCACACCCAGACAAACAAATATTTTTTAAGACACAAAAGCAAATACTTTTTTTTTTTTTTGCTGTGTTGGGAGTTGAACCCAGGGCCTCCCACATGCTAGGCAAGTGCTACACCACTGAGCTTCCTCCTAGAGTAAGCATAATTTGTAACTGAAAGCGTGGGCTTCTCATATGGGCAACTCTGTGCATGTTCCAAGATGAGGAAAGATGTAATTTTTTATTTTGCAGGTTGGGGATGGAACCCAGGGGCTTTCGACCTCTGAGCTATACCCCCTGCCCTATTTTTTTTTTTTTTTATTCTTTATTTTGAAACCAGGTCTCACTGAGTTGCAGAGGGCCTCACTAAGTAGCTGAGGCTGTCCACGAACCGTGATCCTCCGGTGTCAGCTTCCCAAATGCTGAGATTACAAGCGTGCGCCACCTCGCCCGGCTGGAAAGATGCAATTTTTACCTGAAGATTTTTGAGAAAGCTATGAAACTATGAAATTCTATAGAGTCAGCCTCCCCCCCACCCCCGCTCTCTCTCCCTCCTCCCTCCCTCCCTCCTTTCCTTTCCTTTCCTTTCCTTTCCTTTCCTTTCCTTTCCTTTCCTTTCCTTTCCTTTCCTTTCTTGTACTGGGGATGGAACCCAGAGGCATTCTACCTCTGAGCTACACCCTCAGCCCTGTTTTTTTCTTTATTTTGAAACAGGGTCTCACTAAGTTGCGGAGAGCCTCACTAAGTAGTGGCAGCAAATCTTTGATCCTCCAGTCTCAGCCTCCCAAGTAGTGTGTCACCACACCCGGCTAGCCTGTTTTCTAAGATAGATGCAGTAATTGATACATTGAAACTATAAATCCATCATTAGTATGTCTTAGTTTACCTGAGATTTACTACATATTACCTAGCAAGGCTTCCTAAGGAGCTAGATTTTAGGACTGTTTAGTTTTTAATTGCAGAAGTTCTAAAGGCCCCTTTCCCTTACCCCAGTGCTGGGGTTTGAAGCCAGGCAAATATTCTGCCACTGAGCTACATCTTCAGCCCCCAAGTCCTAATGTTTGGAGAAAGAAAGGCCAAGCAAAGCCAGGTTGGTTCGGGTGTTTACAGCACTGCAGGGCAGCAGCACCTAGGTGTACTGTGAACATGGCTGGAGGAAGGGCCAGATGGGAGTGGGATTCAAATGCAAACCTTTATGTGTCTTCAAGTTTGCCCAAAGATTGCTCTTTTCTGGTATGTCTCCCACTAAAAGGGAGAGCAGGTGAGGTTTATTTCAAAATATAGTTTCTGGATGAGTATTTATTTAAACCTGCAAATGTGGCCAGGTGTGGTGGCGCACGCTTGTAATCCCAGTGCTTGGGAGGCTGAGACAGGAGGATCGCACAGGTTCGAAGCCAGCCTCAGCTACTGAGTGAGGCTCTCAGCAACTTAGTGAGACCCTGTTTTCAAATAAAATATAAAATAGGTCTGGGAGTATAGCCCGGAGGTAGAAAAGCCCCTGGGTTCCACCCCCAGTACCACACACACACACACACACAAAAAAAAAAAAACCCTGCAAATTTGAAGCAAATATCTGTTCCTATAATGAATAATTGCTATGAAATACATGAAGAAAATGTTCTTTCTCCTTTAGACATTTAATGAAGCAAGGAAGTACAGCATGATGATTTTATATCTCCCTCCTTTTCCCAGGCATCCATTCCCAGAGTTCTCATGTTTTTGTGTTATTTTCTTTCTTTCTTTGTAGCAGCACCTTCTGAACATAATTCTTGAGAGGAACAAGTTGTAAGCCACTGATGACACATGTAAAACCTAAGTTCCTACATATTGGCAAGATGATGGCACAAACGAGAAGCAATATTTTACAGAATAATCAATGAATAAAACCTAGGATTTGTTTCTCAAATTGTACTCTGAAAATGCAAAGGTCCCAGAGTCATATGAACTTTGTCTACAAAGTTCCAGAGTTATCAGAACATCCAGGTATTTATTTATTTATTTATTTATTTATTTATTTATTTATTTATTTATTTTTGTGTGTACTGAGGATTGAACCCATGGGCTTTCAACCTCCGAGCTACACCCCCAGCCTATTTTTTATTCTTTATTTTAAAGCAGGGCTTCACTAAATTGCAGAGGGCCTCATTAAGTAGCTGAGGCTGTCCACAAACCGCGATCCTCCTGTCTCAGCCTCCCGAATGCTGGGATTACAAGCGTGCGCCGCCATGCCCGGCTCCCAGGCAACTTTTTAATCAAGCCTTTGGGTATAGAATTGTATGAACAGTTTGAGAGAGAAATATTTCATTTTAACTACTGTGCATATGATGATAATAGAAGAAACAGTAAGCTTCTTAGCAAACTAATTATACCATTTGCTTAAAAAGTAACATTTAAATAAATGTAGATACTGCAGTTAAAAAATACTTATTCGGGCTAGATAATTCAGTTTATTATTATGAAGAATTACCATAGCCAGATTCCCCCATAACTTGTTTTTTCTTTAACCTTTATAAATTATTTTAAAGCTCACATTGTGAATACCTTGCTCTATATGTATCCTACTGAGCTTACGAGGACTGTCATTAATTCCTTCATTTAGTTCATGATGATCTTTTAAGTGTTCTTCCTGCTACCTTCGAAGAGGGGGCTAACGTGGCTGCCGTCTCAGCATGGATAGGAACAATTGGAACAGCCCATTTTAAGATTAATTTGCATTAGTATCTGAGGAGTTAAAAATAATGTATTTACTGTCTTATGTTGCAAACAAATATAACCTCTAATCCAATATCTTCATTGCTGACAGAGAGAACCATTTCTACCCAATGGCGTTTAGGATATTTCATCTCCAAAAATTTTAGTTTGGAAAGAGAAAACAGACATCTTTCTGTTGCCGTTTCACAGGCACCGGCTTCTTTCGCTTGGTCATGTTCGGGCTGCTCTCCTCTCTCTGCTTTCCTCAGATGAGCTTTCTTTCCGGACTCTTCTGACGAAATATCTTCCCCAAGTGAAGGGCCCCCGTGGCCAGCGAAATGGCCGGAAGTGGAAGGGGTGGTTGCACCTCGGAGGGAGGAAAGGTCTGTTGGGAAACCTGGGGTAGACTCCAGGCCTTCTTGGTGGAAAAAAGGGGAAAAGAGTCCTGGTTGCCCTTGTGGTGGCCTGGACCCTCGTCACGGGGTTCCTTGTCGCAGGCGGAGGGGTGAGTGTAAAGATCTGGCAGTCTGTAGGGTTGACATCATTTTGTGAACCTCCAGGAGGGGTGACTACTTCTTGTCCTGTGAAGAGGAAAATGCAAGTCAGGAAACAGGCCCAGGAACAGAAGCAAAAGGCAGATAGATCCTTTAGGGTGGGAGCAGGAAAGAAATAGGGGCACAGAGAAACAGACTGCTATGGCTTAAATGGTGCTGTGGACTCTCTTTCTTTCTTTCTTTCTTTCTTTCTTTCTTTCTTCCTTCCTTCCTTCCTTCCTTCCTTCCTTTCTTTCTTCCTTCCTTCCTTCCTTCCTTCCTTCCTTCCTTCCTTCCTTCCTTCCTTCCTTTCTTTCTTTTCCTTCCTTCCTTCCTTCCTTTCTTTTTTTCTTTCTTTCCTTTAAGGTACTGGGGATAGACCCCAGGGGCATTCTACCTCTGAGCTACACCCCCAGCCCTATTTTTTATTCTTTATTTTGATACAGGGTCTCACTGAGTTGCAAAGAGCCTCACTGAGTAGCTGAGGCTGCTGCGAACCCCAATCCTCCTGTCTCAGCCTCCCAAATGCTGGGATTACAAGCATGCGCCACCACGCCTGGCTTGGGCTCTTTTCTTATTCAACTAAAGTTTGTTGAACAGAAAAATTAAAACTAATAGGTAGCTCTGTGCAGCTTTAACAAGTCTTTATTACAAAATCAGTAGGAAATAGAAAGAGAAGAAAAAGCAGCATGTTGGCATGCACTCTAGAGAGCCAGAAAATGGAACTCTAACCCTTCTTGGGACCCCAGCCCTTAAGTAGATTTTGTATTGACATCTTATCAGCGTTACCAAGGCAATAGGTATTGGTTGCTCATCAACTATGGGTGCTTCAAAGCAGCACATAGTTTATCTTTCCTCTATCCAGGCCAAGTCACAGAGCAGAGGGGGTAAACAGAGGCACTGATTGCCTCTATATATTTTTAGGGCTAAAGGCTTTGTCTCTAAGGCTTTTACTATAAGTTAATCATTAGAGTGAAGGGCAAAGAGAGAGAGGACCTCCGCATTATAACAGCTCCCGCCCCTCCCTGCCTGAGCCCCTGCGCAGCACCCAGGCTCTGATTACCTTTTTCAGTTTGGAAATTGATACCAAAGTAATTTTCCAATACCAACACAGAGACCTCTCACAAGTGTGTTCAGAGACTTGCTGAGATCAATAAAATGAAGCAGGGATGTGCATTATGACTCAGCATTTCCACTCTGGAGAACTGACCCAGGACAAATAAGTGTCTATGTTTGCAAAAAACGAATTCAAGAATATTCATAGCAGCCTTATTCATGATAGCCTAATCTTGGAAACAATTGAGGTATCCAGTTATAGGAGAATGGGTAAACAAACTATGAATATTCATGCGATGAAATAGTAACCAGCAATGAAGAGGGAAAACTACTGATACCTACAACAATATGGATTAATCTCCTGGATATTATGTTGAGTATAAGAAGTAGTAGTCCATTTATATGAAGTTCTAAAGTAAGCCAAACTAATCTATGATAAAGAAGTCAGAATAATATTCAACTCAGGGTTACAGAAAGTATTATTTACTGGAAAGAGTAACTAGGGAACCCTTTAGAAATGTTCTATATCCTGAGCCAGTTGTTGGGACACACGCCTATAATCCCAGTACTTGGGAGGCCGAGGCAGGAAGATTATGGGTTCAAGGCCAGTATTTGGTAACTTAGCTAAAACCCTCACAATTTAAAAAAATAAAAAGCTGTGAGTGTAGGTCAGTGGTAGCTCTACCCACAGGTTCAATCTCCACTAACGCCCCTAGTGTTCTATACCTTGGTCTGGGTTCTGGATCTTGATCTTGTGTACATATACATATGTATATCTTCAGAACAGGGATAAACAAAAGAATTGATGAATAGGGTTAACTCTGCCAAAGGTAGAGACCATGAATGTTATCAATGCACTTAATTAGATGGGTAAGCTTAACTTTAAGATATGACAGGTTCCCAGATCAGTCACATTTTTTTGTTGTTGTTCTCACATTTTAGAACACGTGTGATACCAGACAGTAATCCAATCTAACCACTATGTGTTTAGTTTGCTGGAAGAATTTTTTTTTTAGCACTGGGGATTGAACCTAGAGGCATTCTACCTCTGAGCTATACCCCCAGCCCTATTTTATTCTTTATTTTGAAACAGGGTCTCACTAAGTTGCAGAAAGCCTCACAAGTTGCTGAGGATGGCTGCGAACCTGTGACCCTCCTGTCTCAGCCTCCCCAAGTACTGGGATTACAAGCGTGTGCCCTCGCTGAAGAATGTGTTTTTTATGTGGTCCTACCCACATGCTTGGGTGGGTGATTGGGGCAAGCTTATAGCTTGATCTTGAGCCCTTGGGAATTCCCAAAAGACAGCCCTGAACACTACTGGACATCCCACAGTCTAGCAAGCTCTAAAATCTGCCTGGCAAGTTCTAACACCCACAGACCATAAGACTTATGGAGTAGCTTCAGGTTTTAAGAAATGAGATGAGTCAAAGAGATGGGTGGGTGGTTTGCTCATTGTAAACAGCTGGAGCAGAGCAGTTTAATGAATGGCAGAGCACAAGGCCTAGGTAGGTCTGGTCTGACGGAAAAATGTCAAACTGGCCTTAATAACAAGGCTAGCTTTTCCCTTAGTGAGTAGATTCTGGTTAGAAAGTTCTCATGTTACAAAGATTCAAAGCATCAGAAACAATGAGTGATTTGTCATCCAGTCATTTTATGTGCTTTAAAATTTATTTTCACGCTTGTAATCCCCGCACTTGGGAGGCGGAGACAGGAGGACCGTGCAGGTTCAAGGCCAGCCGCGCTGGCTTAAGAGACCCTGTCTCAAAAAATATATATAAAATAGGTCTGGGAGTGTAGCCCGGAGATAGAAGGGCTTCCAGGAACCCCAGTACCACCTGTAGGAATGCTGGAAGAAGAGTTTTCCCCCCGCAGCATGAGAATTTAGTTAGAGAAGCCTTCTCCTCTATTAGGATTAAGAAAATAGGATATAAAATAAGATATTAGTATATAGAGTTAAGATATAGATATAGAGTTAAGATATAGAAGTAAGGTAGGATCGGAAGCAGAATGAAGATCTGTAAGCCAAGCTGTCCAGGTTGCAGGATTCAAGGACCAGGGTAGGGGACCCGCCAGGTCAAAGATTCTAGTCTCCAGCTTGCCGGCCAAGATCTCTGTCCTCCCCACACTGCCCCCTCAGAGCTGCAAGCAACATGGGCCCCATCCCCATATCTCTAAGCCAGGTCAGCCCTCCCTCTCCGGCCTGGGGAACAAGGCCATGCTAATCTGCTCTCCAGGCAGATTCCTCAGCGCAGAGATAAGCCTGGCCCAGCCAAGGTGGGTGGGAAAGGCAGCCCTAGGGAACGAACACATACCATAAGGGAGATAAGCAGTCTTCAGCAGGCTCTGACCTGTGTGGTGCATGTTTTAAAATTATTGGTTGTACTTGTTTGTCCTTGTATCTGATTGGTTGTATTCTAAGGTTGGCGGGCTCGGACTTTTGGCGGGCTCTGACGTGTGTGTAACCACTCCCTCCTGGGGCTATAAATTCAGACCTTGGAGTGAGCTCTGGGTCGAACCTCAACCATTTAGTGTCTTGGTCTCGACCCCTGGCTAGCCGGGACAAAGCTGCAGTACAATAAACCTCGCTTGCATTTTACATCTCTTGTGAGTCCTTCGTTATTTGGGTTGGTGGGCGATTCTCGGACCCTTCACACCAAAAAAAGAAAATTATTTTATGTAGTCTTAGTTTAACTTCATCATATGATTTCAATACCCAGTACCCTGGGTGGGTGTGGGGAAAGGACTGATATTTTATGCAAGGATCAGACACCCATTTAAGCTAACTTGAAAAGAGTACAGATGGGGGTCAGCAGGAGAGTTTGAGCATACGGATACCCTGGGTTTGATTCCCAGCAGACACACACACACACACACACACACACACACACACACACATGCACGCGCGCGCAGCTTAAGTACAGCCAGTCCTCAGGTGGACCAGTCCTGGAAAGTCAAGAGTCAAGAACTTGCTATCTCTTAAAATCCTCTACAAAATGTTCATTCTTCATTCATTTCAAACATCCTCTCTACCTAATTAGATTGCTTAGCTTCATATTTCAGAGAGAAAACATGGAGATCTGCCATGAACTTCTTCGGCTCCTACTTTTCTCTCTTTAAAGACAAGTCTATGTACTACATAACTATTTAATCCATTGGAATCTGACTGTCTCCTCTCCTCCACAAAAGCTAGTTTGGCAAAAGTCATCAATAGTCTTGGGCTTCTAAAAAGTTGGTTCCAGGTATTAAAATACCATTTCTTTCCCATTTCCCTGGCTCCCATTTCAAGTTCAGTCCCCTCGGGGAGGCTGTTCCTACCTGGAGGCTGGGCGAAGGCCCCTTACAATATTCTCCCTTGAGAAAATGAGACTAAGACACTTTGGACTACACAAAAGGATTAAATCCACATTATTAATTCTTACTGATTTCTGTTTTGAATCTTTATAACATAAGAACTTTCTAACCAGAATCTAGTTACAAGGGGAAAAGCTAGCCTCATTACTAAGTCCCATCTTGACGTTGTGCTACCAGATGCGGCCTACCTAGGCCTTGCCCGCTGCTGTTCCTCTATGAGGCCACCTTCATAATCCTCAGCAGTCACGTAGTCATCGCTGAGTGTTCATATTCCTGCTCCGCTGAAATATCCAGTGAATATCTTGCAGACTGCTACTTCCCCAGCCCTAGCCCAATGCCCACAGTAGAACTGAACTGACCAAAAGAACTCTGTTTTTGTAACTGCAAAAGTTATCATGTTCCTTCCTCTTAGGGAGAGTATGACAATAAGCAAATATTTCCCATATATTATGTACTTATATGCCACCAGAGGCACTGAACATCAAACATGAGAGTCCTGCAAGCTTAATGACACCAAAGTGGGTCAAACTTTTTTTTTTTTTTTTTTTTTTTTGTGGTATTGGGGATGGAACTCTTCTACCTCCGGGCTACACTCCCAGACCTATTTTATATTTTATTTAGAAACAGGGTCTCTTAAGCCAGTGCGGCTGGCTTCGAACCTGCGTGATCCTCCTGTCTCCGCCTCCCAAGTGCGGGGATTACAAGCATGTGCCACCACGCCTGGCAAAGTGGGTCCAACATTTTGATGTACATTATAAACATGATGGAGGGAATAATTGTGTTTAAAAACATGGCTCAGATCCAGGCTCACCAAGCTTAACAACTGTGTGAATACGAAGTCCTTAACCTCTTTGCATCCTTTTCCTTATTTGTAAAATGGAGAGAATACTACCTATCTCATCAGTTTGTGAATTTATCTGAAGTAAGATGCATAAATCTGGGCATCGTGGTATAATCCCAAGACTTGGGAGGCTGAGACAGAAAAATCACAGATTTGAAACCAGCCTCAGCAATTTAGCAAGACTCAGCAACCTAGTGAAATCCTATTTTTTAAAAAATGGATGGAGCCGGGCGTGGTGGCGCACGCTTGTAATCCCCGTGCTTGGGAGGCTGAGACAGGAAGATCGCACAGGTTCGAAGCCAGCCTCAGCTACTTAGTGAAGCTCTCAGCAACTTAGTGAGACCCTGTTTCCAAATAAAATATAAAAAAGGTCTGGGAGTATAGCCCGGAGGTAGAAAGCCTCTGGGTTCTACCCCCAGAACCACACACACAAAAAAATGAATGAATGAATGAATGAATGAATGAATAAATAAATAAAAAGAGCTATGGTGGGGGTAGTTTGGAGATAGAATGCTCCTGGGCTCAATCCTCCAAAAATGTGTGAAGTGTTCAAAATAGTGACTTCATACAATATACATTTAGCGTTAGCTATTATTATTATTAATCATCAATGTAATGAAAGAGTCTATTAGCATGAGCCTCATTTTCTTTTTAGGGGGGTCTGGGGATGGAATCCAGGCATATTTGACCTCCGAGCTACACCCCCTGCCCTATATTTTATTCTTTATTTTGAAACCGGGTCTCACTGAGTTGCAGAGGGCCTCACTAAGTAGCTGAGGCTGTCCACGAACCGCGATCCTCTGGTCTCAGCCTCCCAAATGCTGGGATTACAAGCGTGCGCCACCACGCCCGGCTGAGTCTCATTTTCTTAGGCTCACCTGGTTATATCTTATATACAATCTATACACGAAGAATAGAACTAAAGGACCCAGATGTTCTATGAACAAACCCTTCATGAAGAGAAGGGATTGTTGACTTGGTCGTTGCTGAAGTCCTCAACACCTAGAATAGTTTTTCATTTAGAGTAAATATTTGGTGCTCAGTAAATATTTTATGAATTCAAAAAATGAAATGGTCAGGCAGACACTGAGTTTTTGTCTATATATTCTTATAGTACGCAGGGAGTATTTAATTCAAGTCTCAGAACACTTGTAATAATAATTTATATTTAAAATTACAGTATAATTTTACAAGTCAAAATATTGCTTGAAATTTGGATATCAAATTATTATAGTCTAGACATGAAATTCATAGCACACCAACAACTAGCACTTTTTAAAAAAACAGAGTAATGATGAGAAGACCTTTGTTGTAATTACATGCACTCTGTGGTTATTTAAGCAGACAATAGCTGGTTTGTAGTGAGCTTTACTGACTTTTGGAGAAGAAGCTTTGTCCCTGGTATTTAAGTATGCAGTTCCTTCCTGCCATGGCACATGGAGATGTGGGATAGTTCTCTCGTGTGCTTTCAGAGTTGACCCAGAAAGAGATAAGTCCTGTGTTTAATTTACTCTCAGTAACTGCAACCCAATGCGTTTTGTGGATTCACAGAATTCTTGGCGATCTTGGTCAAATCTCTAATTTTAAAGATAAAGATTTTGGCCCAGTAGGTATTCCGCGGGCCTCTTTCAATTCCTTGCTGTAAGCGACGCCATTTCAATAATGTGCAGGTTACCACGTCAGATGCTGTGTCAAATACAGTGACGATAAAGACACAGAGCCTGTACACGAGATTCTACAAACACACAGGTCTGCAATGCAGACTGGGACACAAAGCATGCCTCGAGGAGGTAAGAAGTCAAAAGTGTGTGTGTGTGTGTGTGTGTGTGTGTGTGTGTGTGTGTGTGAGCGAGAGAGAGCGAGAGAGAGAGAGAGAGAGAGCGAGAGAGCGAGAGAGAGCGAGAGAGAGAGCGAGAGAGAGAAATTGCGACTTCACAATTATGTGTCTTAAGAAAGACTGAAAGATGATGTTATGGTAGCATTTAAATGTTGAGACTTGAAGCAGAATCTCAATAAATAGAAATGAAAGCAGGAGGAAGGAGCAGCTGCGGCTGCTGCCGTGGGGGAGGGAAAGGAGGAGGAAAAGGAGGAGAATTTGTTTGGAGAGCCACACATGACTGACTGTTTTTGGCACGCCCAGGGTGTGCATAAGTGATTGATGAACCGAGGCTAGGGCTGCTGGGATAGAGAGAAGCTACACTGGAAGGATTGCTCAATTCAGAAATCAAATCTCACATTGCAATCAGTTTCATTTACTTACTTACTTACTTACTTACTTACTTACTTACTTACTTACTTATTTGTGGAACTGGGGATGGACCTCCAGGGCGTTCTGCCACTGAGCTACATGCCCAGCCATTTTAATTTTTAAATTTGAGACAGGGCCCATGCTAAGTTTCCCAGGCTGTCTTTGAACTTGTGATCTCCTGCCTTGAGTTGCTGAGATTCTACCTGTGTGCTCCCACACCCAGCAATTGATGTCTTTACAAATGAATAGAAGGAAACTCTAATCTCATAATAACTTGCTTAGCTACATGTTTACAAAACCTCCCAAAGAGAAGGTGAAATCCTTGTCTTTATACTTTACACATTTCCCATAAACTGGAAAGAATGTGAAACATGACTAGTTCAGCTTTATGATGCCTATCTTATTATCTATTTATTTTTATTTTTTGTGGTGCTGTGCATTGAGCCCAGGAGCATTCTACCTCTGAGCTATGCCCCTAGCCCTATTTTTTATTCTTTATTTGGAAACAGGGTCTCACTAAGTAGCTGAGGCTGGTGGAGAACCTATGATCTTCCTGTCTCAGCCTCCCAAGTACATGTGTGCCACCACGCCTGACTATGTATATATGTATGTATGTATGTATGTATGTATGTATTTTTGTGGTTCTCAGATTTGAAACCAAGAGTGTTCTACTTTAGAGCTTCACTCTCAGTCCTATTTTATTGTTTACTTTGAAACAGTCTCACTAGGTTACGGAGGGCTTCGTGTTGTGGAGGCTGGCCGTGAACCTGTGATCCTCCTGTCTCAGCCTCCCAAGTACTGGGATTACAAGCGTGCACTGCCAAGCCCGGCTATGATGCCTCTTTAAGAAGTCACTTTCAGCTGGTGATGACTGGGGGTCCTGTCTTGGGACTTGGGGATAGCTGTTGTTTATAATCTATATTCCCTGGCCGTCTGAGGGCCAGAGTTTGTACAGAGATTGGGTAGGGGGATCTCTGTGTGTCCTACAACTGGCTCTGATGTCTCTACCCCTCTCCAATCAGCTAGGTGTGTGGCTAAACCCTGCAGAGCTTCCCAGGCCAGGGCAGGAGCATAAAGGGCTCTTTTTGATTCTGTGTCTCTCCTCCCTGAATGACATCTAGTTTTTAAACTAAGACAAACTGTGGGAAAAATGATAGATTCAATGTCTCCGAGGTCTCCTTCTCCTTCCCCTCTTCTTTGCTTTCCTTTCCCCAGGGGTTCACAAACCAATTCTTTTTGTGGGATTGAATTCTTTTACCTCCAAGCCACACTCCCAGACCTATTTTAT
This sequence comes from Muscardinus avellanarius, assembly GCF_963383645.1. Lineage (NCBI taxonomy): Eukaryota > Metazoa > Chordata > Mammalia > Rodentia > Gliridae > Muscardinus > Muscardinus avellanarius. Next base: position 78,079,310 of record NC_137791.1, read on the forward strand.
TTTATTTTTTTGAAGGGGGGAAACAGGACCTCACTAAGTAGCTGAGGCTGGCCGCGAACCTGTGATCCTCAGCCTCAGCCTCCCAAAGTACTGGGATTACAAACGGCGCCACCACACCAAGCTCTTCACAAACCAATTCTAAGGCTCAGGTCACCTGGAGTTTTAGTAGTGGAGGAAAGGAGAGAGAATAAGGACAATGGAGAAATCAATTTTAGGTAATCTTAAAGAAAGAGACCTGTGCTCACCTCAGCAGCATCAAGACACAGCTCACGAGGTATGCTTAGTTAGAGAAGTGATAAAGACTAAGCCCCCACTGTGGGCACGTGTCTGTGCTTCTGGAGATGGGAAGAGGCAACAGTTCTGTAATTCAAGATGGAGACTGTTACCTTCATAACAATAATAGCTAGTATTTTTTTTTTTTTTTTTGGCGGTACTGGGGATGGAACCCAGGGGCATTCTACCCCCAAGCTACACCCCCAACCCTATATTTTATCCTTTATTTTGAAACAGGGTCTCACTGAGTTGCAAAGGGCCTCACTAAGTAGCTGAGGCTGTCTGTAAATTGCGATCCTCCTGTCTCAGCCTCCCGAATGTTGAGATTACAAGTGTGCGCCACCACGCCTGGCATAATAGCTAATATTATTAATATGAAGAATTTTTCACATGTTGCTCACTTGGTCCTCAGCCCCCCGCCCCCAGCAATGATATTAATCCTGTCAAGTCACATGGGAGGAGTCTGATGCTCAGAGAGGTTGCATGTGTCTAAAGCCACACAGCTAGAGCAGAGACTGGGACCCAGGTCTTTAGATGATAAAGTGCAGCCACACAAGCTGATGGAAGCAGATATAACCACACAAGCTGATGGAAGCAGATATAAATATTTCCAGTTTATGGGAATGTGTAATCATGGAGCCAATTTCCTCTTTCCATATAACTTATTAATTAGCAGATCCACGGTAAAATAAAAACAAAACCCTTACCTTCCGCCACAGTTACCACCAACCAGCAGACCAGTACCCAGTAGGAGAAGCGGAGTCTGGGAGCCATGGCGTCCACCCTGGCAGTCACTGCCTGGAGCCCAGCGTGGCTTTAAATGGGAGCAGGTGAGTCACCAGCAGCCTGATTCAGGTAATTTGCATTTGCATAGTGGACCACAGCTCTCAGACCTGCGGTGTGAGGGTAAGAAATCCTTAAGGAAATACCAGACAGTATGGATCAACTAGAAGCGCCACCACACTCATCGCACCTTGATTTTGGACAACCCCACCCTCACCGACCTTTTAACCCCTCCAGCCTTCAAGCCTTCCGTGCTAGTGTCTCTCTCCTCTCTCTGTCCCTCCAAATATACAAACATTTTTCAAATATCTTTTTATTGGTGCACATGCGGGCACAATACTTGGTGTTTCCCTCCAGACCCACCCACGCCCTCCCCTTCCCTATACATGCCCTTGAGATTGGTATTGGAAATTTCATATTAGTACGTAGTACTGTTTTAACCGTTGCCTTCATCGCGTCTCCTTCTCCACCCCTCTTCTAATCCCTTTTCCGTAGCTCCATTATAGTCTCCCCTCCTTTACCTGAAGTCTATTTATTTATTTATTTATCTTGGTACTGGGGATTGAACCTAGGGGCATTCTACCTCCAAGCTACAGCTACAGCCCTTTATATATGTATTTTCAGAAACAGGATCTCACTAGGTTGTGGAGACTGTCCTCACACCTGTGATCCTCCTCTTTCAGCCTCCTAAGTACTGGGATTACAGGCATGCACTACCTGTAAGGCCCTTTGGTTACCTAGTTTCTCTCTAGCTTCCACATATGAGCGAAGACATACAACTGTTTGCTTTCCAAGACTGGGTAATCTCACTTAGCAAACAGTCTCTAGTTCTATTTTCTTGCAAGAGACATAGTTTTGTTCTTTATGGCTGAGTAAAATTCCATTGTGCATGTATTTTTTTTTTTTTTTTTTGTAATTCAGTTTTGTAATTCAGTCATCTGTCGATGGATACCTAGGCTGGTTCCATGATTTGACTATTGTGAAATTAAAATGAGAATTAATAAATGAGATGGCATTAAATTAAAAAGTCTCTGCGTAGCAAAGGAAGCCATTACGAGTCTAAAGAGAGGGCTTACAGAATAGGAAAACTTTGCCAGCTATCCTCTGTTAGAGGACCATCATATACAAAAAGCTTAAAAATCTAAATGCCAAACCCCCCAAATAACTCAATAAAAATGAGCAATTGAGCTGAATAGGAACTTCTCAAAAGAAATACAAATGTCCAATAAATATATAAAAATGTTCAACATCATTAGCAATCAGGGGAATGTAAATCAAACTACATTAAGATTCCATCTAACTCCAGTTAGAATGGCAATCATCAAGAATACAAATAAAAAAAAAGAATACAAATAAATGCTGGTGAAGATGTAGGGAAGCAGGAACTCTTTAACACTGTGGGTGGCACTGCAAATTAGTTGCAGCCACTGTGGAGATCAGCATAGAGGTTCCTCAGAAGACTGGGACTGGAAGCCGGGCGTGGTGGCGCACGCTTGTAACCCCTGCATTTAGGAGGCTGAGACCAGAGGATCGCCGTTCGCAGACAGCCTCAGCTACTTAGTGAGGCTCGCCGCAAATCAGTGAGACCCTGTTTCAAAATAAAGAGTAAAAAATTGGGCAGGGGGTGTAGCTCGGAGGTCAAATGCCTCTGGGTTCCATCCCCAGACCCCCACCCCACCCCAAATAAAAGGAAGACTGGGGACTGGAACCGCTTTATGAACTAGTTATATCACCCCTGGGTATCTTTCCAAAGGAATTGAGGTCAAAACATCACAGCAATACATGCATCCCCATGTTTCGAGCATCTTCTTTTTACTGGGGAGTGTGGTCCTCCTCTGCAGGAGAAGGGGACTGTCCAGGAAATGCTTAGCACTGCTTCCCTCTGTGTAGCTGACTGACTCAACGTAGTCGAACCTGAGGTGAAGGCCGTTATCCTGAGACTTCCAAGGCTGTTCTTAGCTCTCTGACCATGGTTTCTTCTTCTCTTCTCTGCATTTGTCCAGGAGACAAAAGCAGTAAAGTCAGAAAATCACCCCTCCAAGGTCATCATTTACGCATACATATAAATTCGGGAGTGTAATTTAGTGAGTCCTGCTTCCAGGCTTCCTTCTAATTCACCGAGTTGCCTGTAAGCTAGATGTGATACAACCCTGCCTGGTTGGTTTCCTGAGAGAAGGACTGTCAGTTGCTGGAGAATGAGGGGCAGTGGTCACAAGTGATTAAGAAACTGGACTCAGAGTTAGGAAAAACTCCAGTCTTGGTTCCTTTCCTTATTAGTGGGGTCACTGTGGTGAGTCCCTGGGACTTAGTCTGCAAAGTAGAATTTGTAGTACTGTGTCCGCCAGCTTTCCATCACTGTGGTAAAATACCAGAGAATCAACTTGTAGGCAGCAGAGGTTTATTTGGGCTTATGGTTTCAGAGGAACAGGTCTGTGAACTGTTGGCTTTGCTGCTTTGGGCCTGTGGTGAGACAGTACTTAGTGGGGGTAGCACATGGTGGAACCACGACACTCACTTCACGGTGGCTGGAAAGCAAAGAGGGAGGTGGGGTCCCAGTATGCCCAAAGGAGCACGCCCAGTAACCTAACTTCCTTCCGCCAGGCCCCGCCTCTTAAAGGTTCTACCACCTCTCAATATCGCCACAGGCTGGCGGCCCAGCCTTTAACGCTTGGGCCTTTGTGGAGCACCTATCCAAACCATAGCAAGGACCACCCTCAGAGGAGTGTGAACAAAGGCGATTACTGACATAAAGCGTCAGCCACGGTGGCCAGCCTGTAAAAGAAAGGGTGTGTTTGTGGTTGTTATTAAATTAGAGCCCCAACTCATAATTTATTCTCTTAGGAGGTTGTACTTGGTAAATCCTTTAGTCCCTCCAGAGCATTTAGAAAGAACAAAATTAAACACAGTCCCTGCCTCTGAAGGGCTCTGTGAAGATAAGAAATCTGTGAGGACAATCCAGTGAGGGGCTGTGCTCACTGTGCCACCATTCAATGAGGACGAGTCAGAGAAAAAGCACAAATGAAGTGCTTGTGAACTACGCAGGTTTGACGTTTCTACTAGGTAAGGTTCTAGAACAGATCATTATTATTGTAACTATTATTACTAATTTTGTAGTGATGAGGATTGGGTCCAGGGACACTCTACCTCTAAGCGACATCAACTTTTTTTTTTAATTTATTATTTTATTTATTTATTTTTTTGAGACAGGACCTTGAGAGTTGCCCAGGCTGCCATCCTCCTGTCTCAGGCTCCCAAGTAACTGGGATTACAGATGTGTGCCACCATGCTTGGTTAGTGTGTGTGTGTGGTACTGGGGGTGGAACTCAGGGGCTTTTCTACCTCTGGGCTATACTCCCAGACCTATTTTTATATTTTATTTGGAAACAGGGTCTCACTAACTTGCTGAGAGCCTTACTAAGTAGCTGAGGCTGGCTTAAAACCTGTGCGATCCTCCTGTCTCAGCCTCCCAAGTGCTGGGATTACAAGCGTGTGCCACCACGCCCGGCTCCAGCCCTATTTTATATTTTATTTGGAAACAGGGTCTAAGTTGCTGAGAGCCTCTCTAAGTAGCTGAAGCTGGCTTTGAACCTGTGCAATCCTCCTGTCTCAGCCTCCCAAGTGAAGTACTGGAAGGCTTATAAGTGTTGTGCACCACCACGCCCGGACTATTTTGTGTTTTTTTGAGGTCTCTTTATGTTGCCCAGGCTGGTCTTGAACTCCCGAGCTCAAGGAATCTTCCTGCCTCTGTGGAGCTGTGGCTGAGGAAGCCGAGGGGACAGTCATAGGTAAGAGAGTGAGGAGGGACAGGAGGCTGGGTCGTTGCTCTGAGTGAAGTGGGATGTTACCGGAGGATTTTCCAGAAGGTGTGACATGATTTATGCTTTATTACTATTTTTACTTTTGTCTGGGAATTGAACTCTGGGGCATTCCGAATCTGAGCTACACTCCCAGCTCTTTTTATTTTTTATTATTTTTTTATTTTGTATTTTTTGGTGGTACTGAGGTTTCCTGGAAACCCTTCTACCTCCGAGTTACACTCCTAGACCTATTTTATATTTTTTATTTGGAAACAGGGTCTCTGAAGCCAGCGCTGTTGGCTTTGAACCTGCACGATCCTCCTGTCTTCGCCTCCCAAGCTCTGGGATTACAAGCGTGCGCCACCACGCCAGGCTGTTTTTTTTTCTTTTTTTCTTTTTTCTTTTTTTGTAGTGGAACCCTGGGGGTTTTCTACCTCTGGGCTATACTCCCAGAGGTATTTTATACTTTATTTGAAAACGGTCTCACTAAGTTGCTGAGAGCCTCACTAAGTAGCTGAAGCTGGCTTCAAACCTATGCGATCCTCCTGTCTCAGCCTGTCAAGCACTGGTATTACAAGCATGCGCCACCACGCCTGGCTATGCTCTTTTTATTTTCTAAATTTGGAAACAGGGCCTCACTAAGTTGCTGAGGCTGGCTTTGAACCTGCGATCTTCCTGTCTCAGCCTCCCAAGTACGGGTATTACAGGGGTGTGCCATTGCACCAACAACATTTTTTTTTAAATTTATTTTTCTGTGGATCATATTGAAAATGGCATACATTCAGACTGTGCTTGGTGCCCTGGATTGTTGGAGTAAGACAGTTGGTTATAGTAGACAACTGCTACAGACTTGAGGGGAGACAGGATGACTCACGCGGGGGTGATAGCCTTGGAGGTGTGAGAGACCTAGGCGTGTTCTGGAGGTAGAGTTGACAGGATTTCCTGATGAATTAGGAGCAGGGTGTGAGTCACAGATAGCACTGTGGTTTTTGGTCTGTGCATTTGACTACTGGGGCTGGGTATGTTCAGATGATGAGATGATGGTACAGCAGAATTAAAAATGTTAGCATGTTTTTTTCATAGATAAAAATGGCTTATTCTGGAGAATCCACTGGTGTTTAGTGAGTAAACACTAGGAAACTTGATAACCTAAGACCAGTTATTAAAGAGTCAGTGGAGGGGTGGCTCAGGTGTGAGTCCCAGGAAACCTCAGCACTTAGAAGGATCTGCCTTACATCCTGGCTGGTGGTGCTCTGATATCCAGAAAGGACATCTGATGGACAGACAGGACGGGGGAGCAGATGGGTGGGTGGCTGAGGCAGTTTCTGCTGACCTGCCTGGATGTTGACTCAAGTCTGCCAGTTTTATCCATTTTTCATAGACTGAAATTGTTGGTTTTTTTTGTTGTTGTTTGTTTGTTGTTTGGTTTTATTTTTTGGTCCTGGGGATTGAACTCAGGTTTCTGGGCACACTTACGCACATGTTCTACCACTGTGCTATCTGGCTAGCCCTGAAATTGGTTTTGAATTTGTCTCCTGCCCTGGACTTTGATACCCTAGATGGCATGAACCTAATCTTTTTATTTTTAATTGTGGTGAAATGTAAAGTTTACTATTTTGGCCATTTTATGGTACAAAGTTTTTGTACCATAAAAATTTCTGGTACAGGGTATTGAACCCAGAAGTGCTCCACCACTGAGGTACCTCCCTATCTCTCTTTCCCCCTTTAAATTTTGAGACAGGGTCTTGCTAAGTTGCCCCGGCTGGTCTCAAACTTGTGACCCTCCTGCTCAGAGTCACTGGGATTACAAGGTCTCGAACTTGTGTCACCCCTGTACCTGGCTCATTCTGCCCCTTTTGTAGTGTACAGAAGCGCTGAGTCTTGATTAGTTTCAGCATCGGTGCTTGGCTTAGAGTGAGCCCTTCATATACCTCAGAAAGACGCCAGTGGGGAGAGCAGCCCTTCTGTCTCTGGAAGCATGTCTTTTAGCCAAAGGCTAAGCATCTGTATTCTGGGGAAAAAACCTAATGGTGACTTCCCTGCTTCACTCCATCTCAGTCCCTCTTTCCCTCTCTCTTGGTGGCTTAAAAATGTGCTTAGTGGCGCACTCTTGTAATCCCAGTACTAGGGAGGCTGAGACAGGAGGATCCGGGTTTATGGCCAGCTTCAGCTACTTAGTGAGGCACTCTGCAACTTTGTGGGACCTTGTTTCAAAATAAAGAATACAGCCAGGCATGGTGGCACATGCTTGTAATCCCAGCAATTGGGAGGCTGAGACAGGAGGATTGCACAGGTTCGAACCCAGCCTCAGCTACTTAGTCCAGCCTCAGCTACTTAGTGAAGCTCTCGGCAACTTAGTGACCCTGTTTCCAAATAAAGTAGAAAATAGGTCTAGGAGTGTATCCCGAAGGTAGAAAGCCTCTGGGTTCCATCCCCAGCACCACAAAATAAAGAATAAAAAATAGGGCTGGAGGTGTAGCTTGGAGGTAGAATGCCCTTGGGCTCCATTGTCAGCAACACATACACACACACACACACACACACACACACACACACACACACACAGAATGTGCTTAGAATTTCAGGGAGGTTAGAGTCAGAAGATACTCCATTTGGCTACTATGAAAACAGTTTTTGGTAAATTATTTTAGATTCTCATATTGAGACAGAATAAACCACCCTTCTGTAATTAATGGAAATGGAAGCTGGCAGCCTGGGAGGGCAAAAAGATGAACTGGCCTGGGTCAGTGGTGTTTGGAAAGGCTGGACCCCCTGGCTTCCCGGTGGCTGTGGAGCTAGCTGGCTCACAGGCACGCATTGCCTCTCCAGGATGCCTGCCTGAGGTGGATCCACTACCCCTGTGGGTCTCCTTGCCCCTCTCCGCGGTGAGAACAGCCTTCTTGTTGCTGGCCCTTGGGGAACCCAAGGCAAATGGTCCCAAGCCTCATGGGCCAGTCTCCCTTTGCAGGGAAACTGCAGCCCTGCCTGGGAGAGGCGGTCATCCCAGACGTTGTCCTTGGGCCCCCGAGGAGCCCTGTTGAGGGAGCGGGAAGTGGTGGACATTGAGGGCAGCTAGGGCTGGCTAGGGAAGAGGCTCCTCTGGGGCACATAAAGATCCAGTGGTCGGTGCTGAGTGAAGGTCCCATTATGATGTGGCCTGGATGATGTCCCTGCAAGGCTTGCTAGGGCGTCTTCTGCTGAGGTTTCTCTGGGAAAGGGTTGTGGACACCTTAGCCACACGCGTGACTCCCCCATTTTGAATAGAGACTGAGGTCAGGAGAAGGTTCCTAAAGTTATCCCAGGGATTTAACCACAGAAGGGCAATAACATCCTGGTCAGGGCTAGAATGATACCCACTACCCTGACAGCCCTCATTATCAATGGATTGAAACACAATATCAAACCAGTGGGATCCATCAGTGCACTATCCCTGTCCAGCCACCATTAGCTATGATACCTTGGACCAGCCAACCTCCTTGCTTCTTAATTTTCTCATCTATATTTTCTTTACTATATTCTAAGTACTGGCCATAATTAAGTCACTTGTTTGTTACGACAATCCAGTGAGCACAGGAAGAGTGGCTCAGTGGTAGAACGCTTGCTAACTTGTATGAAGCTTCGGGTTCAGTCCTCAGCACTGCATACAAACAAAACAAAACAATCAATTCAGTTCTGTTGTCTTCCCTATGTACTTATTTAGTGATACTGGGGATTGAACCCAAGGGTGTTCAACCTCTAAGCTACAACCCCAGTCCTACTTTATTTTGAAAGAGGGTCTCACTAAGTTGCTGAGGCTGGCCTCAAACCTGTTATCCGCCTGCCTCAGCCTCGTAAGTACTAGGATTACAGATGTATGCCAACATCCCCATTTATTTAAAAATGAGAAACCGTGAGGCTAATAAGTGGCAGAGTCATGCTGTAGACCCAGGCAATTTGGTTCTAAAATTCTTGTCCTTTATCATTGAGCTTACCGTCACTGTCAAAGCATCCTTAAAATTCACCTGCATACAATACTCATAAGATTTAGTTTGTCAAAACACCCCCTGCCCCCGGGTTAGGGATGGATGAAGCTCAGTGGTAGACCACTTGCTTAGCATTTATGAGGTCCCTGGTTTGACCTCCAGCACTGGAAAAAAAAATCTGAGGCAAAATAATTTAAGAGATGGATGATAATAAGAGATATAATTAAGAGAGATATGAGACATATCAGCCAATCGCAATCCTTGGACTTTATTTGGGTTCTGTTTCAAATAAATTCTGCATAAAAATTGAGACAATGGGGGAAATATGAATACTTATTAAATATTTGATATTAAGAAATTACTATGAAATAATTTTAGGTCTGATGGTGATATATAACTTTGCTTAAGAAGAAAACAGAGATACACACTGAAATATTTACAGGGGATATGCTGTTTGGGATTTGGTCCTAAAAGTTTATTTGGGAGCAAAATGAATGCCTTGGTACTACAAATTGAATCCAGAGGCATTCTATCTCAGAGCTATACTTCCAGCCCTTTTTATTTTTGTTTTGAAATAGGGTCTCACTAGGTTGTCGAGAGTCTTGCTACATTGCTGAGAGTATTCTCGATTCTGGGATCCTCCTGTCTCAGCCTCCCACATTCCGGGCTGTCCGTGAACTGTATCCTCCTGTCTCAGCCTCCCAAATGCTGGGATCACAAGTGTACACCACCATGCCCAGTGAAAAATTTTATTCTCTTGGGAAATATCAAAAGCACAATTGCCCAACCTTCCAGGTCTGGTGGGAATGACAGTTCATAGGAAGAGAACGGGGTGTGGGGGGTGGTGTCCTGCCTGGGAGAGTCCTCTTCCAAGGCAATGATGTATTTGGGGCCAACCCGTGCTTGATCTGGATGGTGTGAACTCATGAGCACATGCTGGCCATGTATGAATGAACTTCACTCATAGTGAGCTGGAGAACAATTATACCCTAAGATCAGGAAAATAATTTCTAGGCCAACTATAATAATACGCTAATTCTGTATGCTTCCCAGCAGGCTCAAATGTGTATATAAAGGCAACTTTGTCTATCATGATGATCATGACAAGGAGGAAATATTCCTATGCTGTTCCCCTTATTCCAATGGACAAACAAATGTACATGAAGAGGTTTAGTAGCAAAAAGCCTTTTCTTTGCAGCTATGCGGCTACACCACCCGTCTCAGATACGGCTCTCTCTGCTTCTGGCTTCACTGCTGTAGTTTTTGTTGCCCAGTCCAACACCCAACCCAATTCTTCCGGTTACCTAATTTTGAATTCTCTTTCTGCTACAAAACCATCATTTCCCCCTTCTTCTGGCTCCAGAATTGAGGTGTGACCTATATCTACCAATCACAGCATTTCTGTGACTATAGAAACTAGTTTAAGGATGGGCATTTGATATAAGGCGAGTCATTCAGGTCCCGTCAAGAGTAGTACTGGAGCCAGCCATGGTGGTGCACACCAGTAATCCCAGTACTTGGGAGACTGAGACAGGAGGATTGCATGTTCAAGGCCAGACTCAGCAACTTAGACCCTGTTTCCAAATAAATAAAATAGTGGGTGTGGTTCAGAGGTAGAATGTTTTTAGGTTAAATCCCTACTCTCTCTCTCTCTCTCTCTCTCTCTCTCTCTCTCTCTCTCTCTCTCTCTCTCTCTCACACACACACACACACACACACACACACACACACGTAGTCCTGGGACATTTATACAGTGTCTGAAAAGGAAGCACACGTACATTTTGCCTTTTAACTTGAAATTGTGAGGAGACATACCTACATGCACGGAGAGGCTGCTTGATTAACAAAATGAAGAGGTACCAGATTTTGCTAACATCCTTTGAACTGGATCCGGCCGTACCCAAAGCCACACACAGTGTACTGCGTATGGTTTGCCAAAATCTATTTGAAATGTTACTAGTATGTAATTTAGTGGAATGAGAATTCTATAATAAGCCTAGTGTTTAAAGTAAAAAAAGAGTTAATAATTTTTATACTCTTGGATTTGATTATAGACCATGGATGTTGTCATGGAATGGAAAATTGTCAGTTTTTGTGGTTGGGTAGAGCATTAGCAAAGATTAAGATGAACTTTTGTCATTCCACACATCCTTTCTGAGCGCTAGGGAAACAGGTTGCTAGACTCCCCTGCTGAGACCCATGGATACCTCAGTGTCTTGCCTGTCAGCGTGGTGAGGTGACTTCATACTGAGTGCTGGGTTGCTGTCCTGCCCAGTGGAGGCATCAGATAGACCCAGAGTGCGGTGGTGAGTGGCCCTGGCTCCCTCAGCTTCAGACACAGGATAGGCTCACATTCCATCCTTTGGCCTCTAAATACCCCCAGTGGAACTTCTGAATGGAGTGACTGAAGTCTGGCCTTTAAAACCATGTGCATGTTCAACAACAATTCAACCCGAAGTGTATTGTTGGATTAGGAATTCCTGGGCCTGGGATTGTGAGTTGGAGTTACCAACAGTGTGACTTTTCTTGTTATTTCTATTATTCTACCAGCTGTGAGGCCTTGGGTGGGTTACCTAACTACCCTGTTAAGTCATCATCTGTGAGATGAGAACTATGTCAAGGCCTGCTAGACAGGGCTGCTGTGGGTTAATAAAATAACAAGTTAATAAAATTTAAGTACTTCGCAAAGAGATTGGCACCTTGTAAATGTTGGCTATCATTATTACTAAAAATAATTTTCTTCCCTGAACAAACATTTCTTTTTCAAGATGGATGTCTGCAGCAAAACAAGGATAGAAAACATGAGGATTTATGACAATTCATCTGTCCTATGAGAGTGTAATATTTCTCAGATATCAGTACTCTGAAGTGCTCTTTAGTTTTCCAAGGTGTTGAGTAGATTGGAATTTTTTTTTTTTTGGTAGTACTGGGGATTGAACCCAAGGGAATTCTCCTTTGAGCCATACCCTCAGACCTATTTAATTTTTTGGTTTGAAACAGGGTCTCACCAGGTTGCTGAGGTTGAGAATCTCACTACATTGTTGAGGCTGTCCTTGAGCCTATGCTCCTCCTGCCTTAGTCTCCCAAGTACTGAGATTACAAGTGTGTACCACCACACGGGCCTGGAAAACTATTTGAATGCTCTCCATGGGGGATGGAGGTGGGCATTTTGAGGGTTCTGTTAGATGAGCAGTCATAGCCAAGTTAAGTAAAACCTTCTAACCACACCTACCCAGACAGTGGTTTGAAAAAAAATGCTCAGTGGTTAAGCTGGCAGAGGTTTGGGGGATTTCTTTGAAATATCATATCTAGGCATTACAGGATGCATTAGTAATTCAAGACTTGGACCTACCTTCAGCCAGTGTCCTAGGGATTTGATGAATAATAGGCAACCCTTAGTTTTCAGAAACAAAAATGCTTGATTTAATTTTTTGTGATACTGGGAGTGGAACACAGGGGCATTCTACGTCCGAGCCACACCCCCAGCCCTATTTTTTATTCTTTATTTTGAAATAGGGTCTCACTAAATTGCAGAGGGCTTCACTAATTGATTTAAATTTGAAGAATGCTTCTCTTAATCTGTTTTCTGTTGCTGTATTAGAATACCTATGTCTGGGTAATTTATAAAGAAAAGAGGTTTAGCTGGGAGTGGTGGCACATATCTGTAATCTCGGTACTCGAGTAGTGAAACAGTAGGATCATAGGTTCTAGGCCAGCCTGGGCAACATAGTGAGACTCTGTTTCAAAATAAAAAGGACTGGGTATGTAGCTCAGGATTAAATCCCCATATTCCAGCTGGGTGTGGTGGCGCATGCTTGTAATCCCAGCATTCGGGAGACTGAGACTGGAGGATCGTGGTTCCCGGACAGCCTCAGCTACTTAGTGAGGCCTCTGCAACTCAGTGAGACCTGGTTTCAAAATAAAGAATAAAAAATTGTGCAGGGGGTATAGCTCGGAGGTTGAATGCCCCTGGGTTCCATCCCCAGACCCGCAAAAAAAAAAAAAAAAAAAAAATCCCATATTCCTATGTCTGTCTGTCTGTCTGTCTCACACACACACACACACACACACACACACACACACACACACACACACAGATAGGAAGTTCAAGACCCAGTGAGGGCCTCATGATGCATCTCAGCATGATGGCAAGAAGGGATGAGAGGGGTGGACAAAGGGGCTGGATGCTTTATAAAAACTGGTTCTTTTGATAACTGACCCAGTCATGAGAAAGATACATGAATCCCTTGAGGGCTCCATCCTCATGACCCAAACACCTTCCGCTGGGCCCACTTCCAACACTCTGCACTGGGGACCAAGCTCAGGGGCTCCAGTGGGGACAAACTGTATTCGAACCATGGCCATGCTGCTATTAATTTTCCTTATTTTCTTTTCCACACTCTTTGTTCTTTTCCACACTCTTTGCCTACTTTTTTTGTCTTTTCCTCTGTCTCTCCACCTCCATCTCTCTCTACTTTACAGGAAATCTATTCCTGCCTTTCCAAGAAGTCGCTACTTATTCATATAATGAAATACTACTTTTCTGGTTGAAGGAAAAGTTATTCATGCTTTTTTTTTAATAAAAAATGTAACTATGTAATACAAAATGTCAAAAAGTCATATGGTGCTATATAAGTTTTTTTTTTTTTTTTTTTTTTGGTGGTACCAGGGATGGACCCAGAGGCCTTCTACCTCTGGGCTACACTCCCAGACCTATTTTTATATTTTTTAATTGGAAACAGGGTCTCTTAAGCTAGAGAAGGCTGGCTTCGAACCTGTGTGATCCTCCTGTCTCAGCCTCCCAAACACAGGGTTTACAAGTGTGCGCCATCACGCCCAGCTTATATATTTTTGCTGCTGCTTCTTAGGAGAAAGGAGTTATATAGAAACTTTTCTCTATCCTATGTGTCCAAAGTTGAAGACAGGACATTTTATAGGTCTATTACATTTTCTTAACTGAAAAACCACTTTTGCCATTTTTCTTCCAGCCGCGGCTACATGGATAGCAAAGTCTCATGTGCTCTATAGGACTCCTCAGAAAGGATAAAGAAGATAAAGAACAGCCAGGCATGGTGGCGCACGCTTGTAATCCCAGCATTCGGGAGGCTGAGACCGGAGGATCGCGGTTCGTGGACAGCCTCAGCTACTTAGTGAGGCCCTCTGCAACTCAGTGAGACCCGGTTTCCAAAGAAATATGGCAGAGGGTGTAGCTCAGAGGTAGAATTCCCCTGGGTTCCATCCCCAGACCTGAAAAAAAAAAAGATAAAGAACTGTGTCTACAGTGGCCTTTCAGCTGAGGGAGTTCAACAGGACTTCATCACTGGACTCAAACAATGTTGTTTCCTTTTACCACTCTTTCAACTAAATACAAACATGCATTCACAGGATTAGCTGCTGCATAATCTATCTGGTCCTTCCTTAAAAGAATGAAAAAAGAAAAAAAAAAGAAAAAGAAGAGCAAATGCCCCCAAGACTTTTGAAAAAGAAGTTAACAACAGCTTCCTTTTCTAGGAGAAAAATCCCTCCTTTGATCCCCAAATGTGGATTTAGAACATGTAAAAATGTGTCTAGACACTGTGATGGTGCATTTATGAAATCAATCTTGACATCTCGTCTTTAGGCTTCGTTATCACATCAAAGGTCCAACTGGAAAACAGAACCTTTATTTCCGTCCAATAAATCTTTGTCACGGGATAAGCCAGGATTTAGAGATCTAGGTAACTTTTTAACATCTCTTTCATTTCAAATTATAATCAGTATTTGGAATTTACTGCTGCAGTCTCATCTGTGCTTATGATAATAATTGCCAAAACCAGAAGACATTTCTTATAAACCCTGAAGCCATCCATGCTTGTCATTCATTAAGTCTTCCTGTTTAGAACAAAAGGGAAAGAATTCAGATACCACAATTCAAGCACCTATCTCCGATTTTAAACATCGGCCTTCAGTTGCAAAATAACTTCCTTATAATTACACAAACTGTGGCAGAGACCCATGTGAGTTGCTTCTTTTCTTCTTGGAGATGTCAGCGGGATAACTGCATCCTAATCTTGAATCTGAGAGGTGGAAAAAAAGAAAAGCAGTCTTTTTTCTTCTAAACCATGGAGGTAATGTCTAGAAAGATTTCCACATTTCACCGGGGAAAGTGGTTGGATACAAGCAGCAGATCTATCCACTCTAGAAGACAAGAAAGACCTTCCAAGTCCCGAGTTCATAATTTTCCCTCAGTCCACTGTCATCTTGCAGGATTAGTGTGAATTTTGCAGGGGCCAGAATGACTAATTAAGTGGAGATAGGATGAGTGCCATTACCACTCCTGTATCCCTTAACCAACCCACAGAAAACTGAAACAAGGACAGCATGGAAAAAAGAGGCTGCATAGAAACAGCAACATAGAAAGCCGGACACTCCTTAGGCCTGCAGGGTTGCAAAGATTTTTCTTAGCTTTCATCTGAGAACTTGGATTTGGGGAGGGTTAGATTCCCAAGCTTAGATAAGATGGCTCACTGTGCCTCTTTTTGACGGCAGCATGTAGTTTATGCTGAACACCTTTTCTTCTGGGAACCTTAAATTTGGGTGTGTTTTAGGTAAAGGCTGTTTATATGGCCAGCCTCCACACCCCCATAAAACATTGGACACTGATCTTTAATGAGCTTCCCTGGCACATTTCATAATACAGTCACAACTTGATGCTACAGGCATGAAATGTTTTGTGTGACTACTCTGAGAAAGGACTCTTGGGATCTTAACACCTGATTTTCTCTTTCTGGCCCAGTTCCGAAAGTTTACAGGCAACTTGCAGGAATGCTGTCTCAGCGTATCAAGTCACTTGATAAATCTTTGACCTTAGCTGTGGTTTGTGGTCTATTGACAACAAAGGAATTCCCGACAGATTTGTGCCCAACAGTAAACTTCCCAGGTCTTTGTGGCAGAACTTAAACATTTGATAGGTAACATCATATCTGACTCAGATTTGGGCCCTGTGCTTTTTAAAATGTGGTTTTATTAAGAGATCATCTTAATAAAAGATGATCTCTTTTATCTTTTAAAAATTTGGGCCATCTGTATGGGGGAGCAAGATTCTAGCCACAGATACTTAGTGATGAGCGCCTTGTGGAGACAGGCATTCAGCTACAGACTTGCAAGTAAGTGTTCCCAACATACAATTTTAATAAAAATAAAGAGTACTGGTATGTATTTTAAAAGTAAATTTTATTTATTTATTTATTTACTTATTTATTTATTTATTTTTGTGGTACTGGGGGTGGAACCCAGGGGCTTTTATACCTCAGGCTATACTCCCAGACCTATTTTATACTTTATTTGGGAACAGGGTCTCACTAAGTTGCTGAGAGCCTTACTAAGTAGCTGAGGCTGGCTTCAAACCTGTGCGATCCTCCTGTCTCAGCCTCCCAAGCACTGGGATTACAAGCGTGCACCACCATGCCTGGCTAAAAAGTAAACTTTATAGTGGTATAAAATGTTGCCAGGCTACACAGCTAGCAATAGCCCTGACTTTAGCTGTTACAACATTGTGATAACTTTGTTGCAGATGAACATGGCTATAGGTAAATGTTAGGCAACCATTGCTCTGATGGGTACATGCTTTTCTATACCTATAAAAGGATCAGAAACAGTTTACATTCACATGGAAGGAACACCAGCAAACATAAACCTCACCTCAAGGCTATGTTAATGGTATTGCTTCTGTTGCAATAAAATCAAGAGCTGGGCGTGGTGGTACATGCTTGTAATCCCAGTACTTGGGAGATTGAGACAGGAGGACTGCTGGTTCAAGGACAGCCTCAGCTACTTGGGCCCTCCACAACTTTTTGAGACCCTGTTTCAAAATAAAGAATAAAAAATAGGGCTGGGGGCTCAAAGGAAGAATGCCTCGGGTTCAATCCCCAGTTCAGAAAATGAGAGACCAGACAGACTTTTTTTTTTTTTTTTTTTTTTACAGTACTAGGGATGGAACTCTTGGGCAATCTACCTCTGAGCAACACCTCCAGCCCTATTTTTTAGTCTTTATGTATTTTTGTGGTACTGGGAATGGAATCCAGGGGCTTTTCTACCTCCAGGCTATATTCCCAGACCTACTTTATGTTTTATTAGGAAACAGGGTCTCACTAAGAGACCTCACTGAGAACCTAAGTATCTGAGTCCGGCTTCAAACCTTTGCGATCCTCCTGTCTCATCAGCTTCCCAAGTACTGGGATTATAAGTGTGCGCCACCACACCTGGTGGTCTTTTTGTTTTTGAAACAGGGTCTCACTGAGTTGTGAAGGGCCTTGCTAAGTAGCTGAGGCCATCCACAAACTGCGATCCTCCAGTCTCAGCATGCTGAATGCATGCGCTGCCACCCCCAGCTCCAGTGGAATTTAAAAAAATTTACAGTTTATTATATTGATTATGTTAATTCATGGAGATGAGCGAAAAGTGACTAGTAAAATGGAGGCCTTGATAAAGCACATGTGCTCTAAAAGGGGAGAGAAAAACCTACAAAATCAGAGCTGGATATGGTGTGCATGCTGAGACAAGAGGACTGCAGGTTCAAGGCCAGCCTCAGCAATTTAGCAGGGCACTCCACAACTTAGGGAGACCATTTCAAAATAAAAAGTAAAATAAGGCTAGGGGTATAGAGGTAGAATGCTCCTGGGTTCAATCCTCAGCACCACAAAACTGAAACAAAACAAAAACCTACAAAATTCAGGGGCCTTCAATATGAGTAAAATTTTGGGAGAGGTGTGTCCAATGATCTGGCACATACTAGGACATCCTTCCCTTTTAAAGTAAAAGACAAATTATTACAACTTGCACACCCTACTATAAAGACATAAGCACGATGCTTCCTAAGTCTCTCTGAGTTTTGATGGCAGCATATTTCACACTTAGAAATATTGTTATTCCCTATATACTGGGTAGCAGGAGAGGCTGCCAGTTTTAAGAGAGGCCCAGTGTAGGATGGGGCTGTTATGGCTATTTCATATTGTGGTCTGACCCAAGACAGCCATTTTGGTTATCTAACCTGGGTGAACAATATTAGAGTATTGTGGATATAAAAGATGCAGAAGAAATGAAAGTAAAACCCATGTATATGTACTCTTCATTTTTCTCTACCCATTCTATTGAATAACAATGTATAAGAATCACATGACACATTACTAGAGAAAATATTTTATTTTTCAAATAAATAATGGATTTTCACTCCTCAATTATTTCTGTAAGAATTTTAAGTTTTTATTAAAACTAACTAAATATATATTTAATAGGTTCATCTTTTATCAAGTTAAAGACTATGGTATAATTATCTTTAGTAACCAACGTCTATTTTCAGAAATTTAAACTTGATATGAAGAAAAATGCCACATTAAGTCCTTCGTACCTGATTTGGTACTAATGTAGAATTGCAGTATTGGTGTGTTCCGGATCCAGAAGCCTATGACCTTTAAAAGCAAACTGGAAGCCTTGCCAGCACTGGCTGCCTGAAAGACCTCTGGATGAGGGATGCTCTTCCTGGAAAGAATGGGGCTGGAATGTTTGGGAGAGAGGACTGAGGTATACACTGTGTTCAGGCATTTCTTTTGAGTGGCAGGTGGTGAGGACCTATTTTTTATGTCATATTTCTATTGGTAACCATTTGTCCATAAGAATAAAGAGCAAGTAGGCAGCTCTGGGTCCTTAATGATGGTGATATTTTATTCACAGTCATTTATTTCGCAGTGATGCTTTGTCTAATGAAAAAGAAAAGGACTGTGTTCACTTGAACACAAGTAACAAAAGTGACCTGTGGCAAGTGGAGTGTGGGCCTTTATTTTTGGGAAAAATTTCCAGACTTATTCTAAGCAACTAGTAGAGTGTAGAATCTGGAGATACTGTGTTTAGATTTTTACTTTCCTTTTTGTCTATCTGACTTCACTTTATATGTTCAAATAAGATGAAGAAAAAATTTTCTACCTTTATCAAAATGTCTTCATACCTAAGATGATACCCAAAACTTTCATTAGAGTGCCCATTATGGATTCAAAATTAAACAACTGATATAAATAATGGGTACTTAAATGGGTACTTAATGAACAATTTTTTTAAAGGAGTAAAAAGATAGAAATTCAGTGATTTCCTCTTAGCATAATGCTTATCTTGCAAATGTGGGTAAAAATCTCACTTAGAGGGAAGTTTGGAATTCTACATAAAAGTGCAACATGCATTAAGACGCAGAAAATTCTTAAATACAAAAAAATCAAGTGACCATATCCTTATTGATAGTAATATAACAGAAATAAAAGTACATGAACAAATTAGTACAAAACACAGTTCATTTCTCTTTAACACAATGACAACTGATACTTGAATGTTTACTACAGCACAGACTTCTGGGTAAGGATCATCTATATACATCTGCTTCAAAGGACAGTGTGACTGTGGCCAGTAGTTTTTATTCGAATCCACAGTATTTGTGAGTCTTAATTCCAGTTGTTTTAGTAAGAAATTAGGAGAGAAGCTAAATTTCTGATGCTTGAATCAGAAAATAGCTAACAGCTATTCTTTTGTATATTTGGTAAGAATCTATTCTAAAACTACTGCTTTACATACTATTTCTCTAAAAGCCTTTGAACAGTACCCTCCTAATTCCTATTTTATAGGAAGATATTTACTAATTTTATTATGCTAATTTTAATTAGCATATTTACTAATTTTAAATGGTTTCTTCTATATTTTAAAAAATGCCAGCAATATCAGTTTCTATAAAATACAAAGCAGCATTACAAGTATTCAGCTAGTTCTGACATTTAGATTTTGATAAAATGTTGTTAGTGCAACTAACCATTTAAAAATCAAAATCATGACCTCCTTTTTGTTTCACATCCAAGTGCCCTTATGAGGAGTAATGATATACTGTGCTGAGAAATGGAGACCTTGTGAAGAGTTTTCTTAAATTGGTGCTTATATTTAAAAGTCAACCAATTTTTACCATGTGTAATTTTCCAGGCCAGTGCCTTAGGCAGCCTTGAAAAGATCCTTTAGTATTATTAGTAACTAAAACACCTAGGGTTGGATCCAAGATGGATGTGTATTATAAACAAATTCTGCTTTATAGTAAAATACAATTAAAATAAAATTCAATGTACTTACCATAAAGCATATATATAAGGTGTTTGTAGCCAAAAATCTGATGCTGCTGAAGTATCCAGTTCCTACCACTATATAGCTTAGTTAGCTAATTTGATATTTCCTTATTTTTGTGGAACTTTCTTGAGGTTTGAACATCTTACAATAGTGACCTCGCACTAGTTTAGGTCTATAAAGACATAATTATCACAAGTCACAAAAAAACATGATAAATACCACATATTTTTGCACATCTTCAAGTCTTTGGACAACAACTATAATGTATAAAGCTCCAGAGGATCCAAAGAGGTACTTCCAATGATGGGTGTTATCTAGTAATGGTACATGAGAATTATTTTCTAAAAAAGTTGAATCAATGTCAATTTTAGTTAAGAACATAACATGAAACTACTTCATGAGAGAGTCTCACTCTATGCTCTCCTGACAACACTCCCAACAGAAAGCGTCCAGTCTATTTGCTGTTTCTTGACTGATCAGACATTCGTCCTTTAATTCCCTGATTGTCTTCCTCAATGATTTTTGGAAATGTTTTTCTCGGTCTAACACATTCCGTAGGCTTTCCTTGGTATCCTCTAGCTCGCTGATCACATGATCTAATTTATGCTTAAGTTTCTTTGGACTGTCCATTACACTGTAGCTATGCTCCTAAAAACATAAACACCAAGATATTAAATCAGACAGAGAAGTAGTTAGATGAAAGCTTATTACTAGGCTCCAGTTATTTCTTCACTTATGATGCTTAGAGATTTTGAAGCTGGTAATATTTAGAAGCTTAAAGAATACAGGAAGAGAATGGAGGTGGATGGGATATTTAGCGTGCCTCAAGTGCTGTTTTTTCTATGGCTAGGTATATATGAACACAGAACATTATGGATGGGAAGCAGTTCTCATCTGGGGGTTTGTTATCTGTCATGAACATCATGACCCTTGCAACTACTACATAGCTTTCATTAGTTAAGTGAAGCACTGAGAATAAACTTAACCTTTATCAAATACAAATGGTTAAATTTTTAACTGAGTTACTTCATTTTGGTGAATATTTTACTTTGTGAAAAACTCATGAGGATTGCATGCAGCAGGTCCTCAAGGCTGGGGGGTAGGGCTGTAGAGAGGACTCTGGTTTTAGAATTTTAAAAAGACAGCCTAGTGTGGTGGGACAGGCCTGTAATCTCAGTACTTGGGAGGCTGAGACAGGAGAATCATAGGTTCAAGGCTAGTCTCAGCAACTTAGCAAGGCCCTCAGCAACTTAGTGAGACTGTTTCCAAATAAAATAAAATAGAACTGGGGGCGTAACTTAGAGGTAGATTATCCCTGGGTTCAAACTCTAGTACCAAAATAAATAAATAAATAAGATAAAATTTAAGTCTTCTTAGTATTTATTATGATTATGCTTAAGTTTGCTGGGATTTTTTTCATTTCATTTGAAAATTGGAAAATATCACTGAGATGTAAAGGTACTGTAATGTTTTTCAAAAGCTGTTGCTTAATAAGATTAATAATTAAGTTATTAATCTGACTCTTTTGTTTCTAGCCCTGAGAAAGTAACAGAGTGGGCTGATTTTTACCCAGAAGAAACAATGCACAGACAAAAGATGTAAAACATCATTTTGAAGATAATGGTTATCAGGCATGGAAGGCAGCCCTCTGACTGCCCCAGGCTCTTGCCTCCCAGTTTGCAGGCCTCAGGGCAAGGAGGGAGAACCCATGCTGAACCGGCAGATACAGTAAAACAAGAAAAAGAAATGAAAGAAGCCGGGGTGTGGTGGCGCATGCTTGTAATCCCAGCATTCAGGAGACAGGAGGATCATGGTTTGTAGACAGCCTCAGCTACTTAGTGAGGCCAGCCTCAGTTACTTAGTAATGCCTTCTGCAACTCAGTGAGACCCAGTTTCAAAATAAAAAGAATAAAAAATAGGGCAGGGGGTGTAGCCCGGAGGTCGAATGCCCCTGGATTCCATCCCCAGACCCACACACAAAAAATGAAAGAGCTGGGTGTGGTGTACACCTGCAATCCCAGTACTTGGGAGACTGAGAAAGGACAGTATGTTCAAGACTAACGTCGGGCGTGGTGGCGCACGCCTGTAATCCCAGCGCTTGGGAGGCTGAGACAGGAGGATCGCACAGGTTCGCAGCCAGCCTCAGCTACTTAGTGAGGCTCTCAGCAACGCAGTGAGACCCTGTTTCCAAATAAAGTATTAAATAGTATCTGGGAGTGTAGCCTGGAGGTTCCATCCCCAGTACCACAAAAAAAAAAAAAAAAAAAAAAGACCAGCCTCAGCATCTTAGCCAGGCTTGCAGCAACATAGTGACACCCTGTTTCAAAATAAAAAATCAAATATGCCTGGGAGTACAGCTCTGAGGTAGAATGCTCCTGAGTTTGATCCCCAGTG
Source organism: Muscardinus avellanarius (assembly GCF_963383645.1). Lineage (NCBI taxonomy): Eukaryota > Metazoa > Chordata > Mammalia > Rodentia > Gliridae > Muscardinus > Muscardinus avellanarius. The sequence goes on from NC_137791.1 coordinate 78,101,646, forward strand.
TCACAAAAAATAAAAAATAACGAGAGATGCAAATCAAACCTACCCTGAGATTTCACCTAACTCCAACTAGACTGGCAACCATTCAAAACACAAACAACAAATGTTGGTGAAGATGTAGAGAAGTGGGAACTCTTAATTCATTGATGGTGGGATTGAAAATTAGTGCAACCACTTTGGAAAACACTATGGAGAATGCTCAGAAGAATAGGAACGAACCTACCATATAATCCAGCAACACCACTTCTGGGTATCTACCCAAAAGAATGGAAACCAAACTACCAAACTAATGCATGTGTATCTATGTTTATAGTCATACAAGTCACAATTTTCAAACTATGAAACCAGCCAAGATGTCCATCAAGAGATGAATGGATCACAGAACTATGGGATATGTACACAATGGAATTTTACTCAGCCATAAAGAAAAAACAATTATGTCATTTACAGGGAAATGGATGGAACTGGAGGACATTATGCTAAGTGAGATGAGTCAGTCACAAAAAGTAAGAAACTGGATGATCTCCGTAATATGCAGAAGCTAGGGAGAATATGGGTCAGAGAAAGAACTCTAGATGAAGGATAAACCATAGATGAGCAAATAAGGTGACCTGAGGGGGACTGGAAGGGGAAGGGGAAATTCTCTAATGTACCTGATGTACATTTCTAAATATATCAAAGTCAATCAGTAAGCCAAACATGAGAAAGAGGGGAGGGAGAGGGAATTGGGGAAGGGCTAAATGATTGATGTGTGCATACATGCCTCTACCATCTTGTACTCCATTAGATGTATGATTACAATGCACCAATAAAAAATTTAATAAAGAAAGCAATGAAAGGTATCCATATTAGGAAAAATTAAAACTATCTTTAATCATAGAGCACATGACAATTTATGTAGAAAATCTGATGACCTCTACAAAAAAATTTACTATGTGAGTTGAAAAGTGTGCCAGATATAAGTTCAATATATAAAAATACATTGCATTTTCATATTCTAGCAGCAAACAAAATGCCATTATAATAGCTCTAATCATACAAAATACCAAAAGATAAACCTGACAAAGTGAAATATTTGTGTGCAGAAAACAATAAAGCAATGCTGAGAGAAATTATACCTACATAAATGGAGACATTATAAGTTGATGTGTTGACAGACTTACTCTCATTAAGGTGTTAATTCTTTCCAAATGGATTTTTTGGCTTAAAAAAAACTAGTCAAAACTTTGGCAGATTTTTCTGGTAAAAATTTACAAGTGAGCTGGGCGTAGTGGCGCACACTTGTAATCCCCGCGCTTGGGAGGCGGAGACAGGAGGATCGCTCAGGTTTGAAGCCAGCCGCGCTGGCTTAAGAGACCCTGTTTCCAAATAAAATATAAAATAGGTCTGGGAGTGTAGCCTGGAGGTAGAAGGGTTCCATCCCCAGTACCACCAAAACAAAACAAAACAAACAAACAAATTACAAAGGGATGCTGAAATTCACATACATATGCCTAAAGAGGAACCTATAATAGGCAAAAAAAAAAAAAAAAAACCCTTTGAAAAAACAAAGTGGGAGGACTAATGCTGCCTCATTTTAGGAATTATTATAAGTTAGAGTAAACCGGGGGTGGTGGCGCATGTTTGTAATCCCAGTACTTGGGAGGCTGAGACAGGAGGATCACAGGTACAAGGCCAGCCTCAGCTAAAACTTAGTGAGGCTCTTAACAACTTAGTGAGACCATGTTTAAAAAAAAAAAAAAAAAAAGGCCTGGGGGTATAGCCCAGAGGTAGAAGGCCCTGGGTTCCATCCTTAGTACCAACACACACGCACACACAAAAAGCTATAAAGCCAGGCATGGTGGTGCACACTTGTAATCCCAGCATTTGGGAGGCTGAGACAGGAAGATCTCAGTGAGACCCTGTTTCAAAATAAAGAATAAAAAATAGGGCTGGAGGTGTCTCTCAATGATAGAATGCTCCTGGGTTCCATCCCCAGTACCAAAAAAAAAAAAAAAAAAAAAAAGCTATAGTAAAATAGATTTAAAGACTAATTGTGGCCTTAACATGAAGAAGCAACAGATGAATAACAAATGTCAGTTTGAATAGCCTGTATGACTAGTCAAGAAAACCTAAAGACATAGCTACTTTTATTTCCAAATAGAAAACACAATACTTAAAAGGGACAAATTGATTATTTTCTTGGTATAAACATCCTGTGATCCTGTGAACACATTCTTTAAATATGTAACCAAAAGATGAACTACGTCTATATTGTGCGTGCGCACTCACACACACACACATATATATGACAATGACCTGCGAGTTGATTTATTTGGAGATGTTAAATATTTTAAAAAATCTCAACTCTTAAAATCTTTGTATTTTTTGCTAGGATTTGAAGTTTGATCCTAATGGAGAGGACATGTTCATCTTAAAAGTGTTAAAACTAGTTCAGTAAGTAATTTTACTTACAAAAATGAACTGGGATTGGAATTCTTCAATACACGAGGAAGCACCAACAAGCTGGTGATTGTGGTTTGTGACTGGAAGGGTTTTGAGGGTGAAGTTTTTTCTACAATGAAGAGTTTCTCTTTTCTCCTGTTAACAACAATTAGTAACAATCATTGAGATATTTTAACTTTTCTTAATCTGTGTAGTAAAATTGGTACTGACAGGTTGGGTAAACGGCTGGGGGACCCCAACTGGCATCATCTTACCCGGCTAAAAAGAGTTCCATTACGACAGTCCCGTGACAAATTCTCTTGCACAGTGTTGGGGCCTACTAAGCTTCATTTTTCTCAGCATAATTCTCTTTGATGTTTTATTTATCAGATCCACTTGTTCACATACTATGGTGCTCTCCCTCTTCAGATGCCATACTGTCATAATGCCTCATCTGCTAAAGTCTCCTCGAGCACACATCACCAAGCTGTCCAGGGTAACCTCCAACTCACGCTGCAGCCATACTCCCACTTGCCCACTTCTAGAGGACCCAACCTCTCCTGGCCGAGGGGCCCCCTTGAGACGTCCCTTGAGAGCAGGAAGTAGTTTAAGATTCGAATCTCCACCCATTATCACCAAAAGGCCGGGATGACAGGTTGGGTCCCTCCCCGCCGGGCCGGGACCTTAGAAAAGGACGAGACTCTGCTGGGTGATATCGTGAGACAGGCGATATTGCGAGGGGCAGAGTTTCCACGCATAGCCCCATCCACAAGATATAAACTTTAAAAGGAAGGGCATTTCCTTTCCTGCGGCGGAGGAACTCAGAGGTCTTTAGGAGGATCCAGCTCCTATCCCCGAGAGAAGACCGTCTTAAAATTCTTTTTGGCACACTGGTCTCTCTTGCCTTTTTTATTGCACCTAAAAAACTTAACAGGTACCACATTTCTTTTCACGGGAATTGCTTTTAGAAGTCAGTAAATTTAGGCCAGGCGTGGTGGTGCACGCTTGTAATCACAGCAATTGGGAGGCTGAGACAGAAGGATTGCAGTTTGGAGACAGCCTTAGCTACTTAGCAAGACCCTTTGCAACTCAGTGAGACCCTGTTTCAAAATAAAGAATAAAAAATAGGGTTGGGGTATAGCTTGAAGATAGATGAAATTCTACACAGATAATTTACATAAACATGACAATCACGAGGAACTGCAAAAAGAACAGGAATATTTATATCATCTTAAAGGGGAGAAAGCTAAATAAGGTTATATGGTACAAGAAAATATATATACTTGTCTATGTAAAAAAGTCTGAATTTGAAAAAATATAAAACAAAATTAATCAATGCCATAACCAGAACTAAAGACAAATAACAAAACGTAAACATAGAGCAGATGGCAGTTAGATTGAAATTGTTAGTATGTTTTCAAAAAACAGCTTAGAAAAAGATAAGCATAAAAGAGGACCTAAGTAACAATACAAATACAAATGTTCTAAAATAAAGGTGAAAAGCCGGGTGTGGCGGCTCACGCTTGTGATCCTAGCATTCGGGAGGCTGATGCCGGAGGATCGCGGTTCGCAGACAGCCTCAGCTACTTAGGCCCTCTGCAATTTAGTGAGACCTATTTCAGATTAAAGAATAAAAACTAGGGCAGTGTGTGTAGCTCAGAGGTCGAATGCCCCTGGGTTCCATCCCCAGACCCGCAAAAAATAAAATAAATAAATAAATGTGAATTAATTAAAAAAACAATGAAGTCATAAAATAGTAAAATCAGACTAAGAAAAAAATATACAATGAATACATAAAATGTAGAAACTCATTAGTATTCAAAGATGAATTAAAACAATAAGATGATATTTTTTTTTGTTTGCCTAACAATTTTAGCAAAGGTGAAGAAATCAACTTATCCCAAAGAATAGAGTGGGTAGATAGGTTTATGTATAGCCAGTGTGAGAGTAGGTTGGTACAAGCTTCCTAGTGAGTCTCTGGGAGAGCGACATCTAAAGCAAAGCTTTAAAACTCTGTATAATCTTTGACTCAGCAAAAATGTTTAGGCTTATTTCAAGGAAATAAAGATATGAATGAAGATTTAGCCACAAGAATATTCCTTCCCTGGTTGTTAGAGGAATCCTAAACATAATACTGAGGACTGATTACATAAACCATTGTTCATATGTGGGATTACCTCTATATGGTCGTTAAAAATGAGCTATAAAATGGACACCACCACTGCTCGTAAGAATGTAGACCAAAAAAGCTTTAGCATGCTGAGGGTGGGTAGGACTAAAATTTGAAAAACCACTTTGGAAAACTATGGCAATACCTATTCAAACTGAACATATATATCCTAAGACCCAGGAATTCCTATTTGTATATACGTGCACCAAAAAACATGGTAAAAATGTTCACAGCTGTTTCATTTATAATAGCATCAAAATGAATAGCAAATACTTATCAAGAGCAAAACGAAGAAACTGGTTTATTAAAATAATGAAATACTGTAAAGAAAATAAATGGACAGTAGCCACATGCTACATGGGTGAATCATATAAAATGTTGAGCTGAAGAAGCCTGAGCACATACTGTAGGTAGAACTCCCATTTATATAACTGATAGTGATAGAAGTGAGGACAGTAGTTACCTTTGAGGGGATAGTAAATGGAAAACACCATGATGGAGGCTTCTGGAGCATTGGCAATGTTTTATATCTTGGTCTGAGCAGAGTGTATTCACTTTTGAAAATTCACCCATCTAAATACCTATGATGGTACTCATGTACTATCATGTACATGCATATACTTAATAAAAAAGTTCTATATAGATTTCTATTAAACATGTGATCTATAACCTGTAGCAAAATCACATAAAGTACCTGTTAAAAAGTACAGATGTCTAACCAGCAGGTGATGCACACATGTAATCCCAGTACTTGGGAGGCTGAGACAGAACTGCAGGTTCACAGCAATCTCAGCAACTTAGCACTAGGACTTCTGCAACTTAGTGAGACCATTTCAAAATAAAAAATAAAATAAGGCTGGGATGTAACCTAGAGGTAGAATGCCCCTAGGTTCAATCCCTGGCACTACAAATAAAAAAGTACTGATGTCTAGACTCTAACCCAAACTAACTGAATCAAATTCTCTGGAAATGGAGCAGAGGAGTCTGTATTTTCTTTTTTTCTTTTTTCTTTTTTTTTTTGGTAGTACCGGAGATGGAAGCCAGGGGTTTTCTACCTTCGGGCTATACTCCCAGACTTTTTTTTTATAATTTTATTTTATTTTAATTTTTTTTAATTAAAAAAAATTTTTTTGGTGGTTGCCGGGAGTGGTGGCGCACACTTGTAATCCCCCCCGCTTGGGAGGCAGAGACAGGAGGAACGCGCAGGTTTGAAGACAGCCACGCACGCTGGCTTAGGAGACCCTGTTTCCAAATTAAAAAAAAAATGTAAAAATAGGTCTGGGAGTGTAGCCCGGAGGTAGAAGGGCTTCCAGGAACCCCAGTGCCACCAAAAAAAAAAAAATAGGTTGGGCATGGTGGTGCACGCTTGTAATCCTTGCGCTTGGGAGGCAGAGAAAGGAGGATCACGCAGGTTCGAAGCCAGCTGTGCTGGCTTAAGAGACCCTGTTTCCAAATAAAATATAAAATAGGTCTGGGAGTGTAGCCCAGAGGTAGAAGGGTTCCATCCCCAGCACCATCAAAAAAAAAAAAAAATTTTTTTTTTGGTGGTGCTGGAGGTGGAACTCAGAGGCTATCTACCTCCAGGCTATACTCCCAGACCTTTTTTATATTTTATGTGGAAACAGGGTCTCACTAAGTTGCTGAGAACCTCACTGAGTAGCTGAGTCTGGCTTTGAACCTGTGCGGTCCTCCTGTCTCAGCCTCCCAAGCGCGGGGATTACAAGCTTGCGCCACCATGCCCAGCGTATAATTTTATTTGGAAACAGGGTCTAAGTTGCTAAGAGCCTCACTAAGTAGCTAAGGCTGGCTCCAAACCTGTGCAATCCAGAGGAGTCTGTATTTTAAATAAACTCTCTGAATAATTCTTGTAGACTAAAGTTTGAAACTGATTGTTGTGGAAAAATATTTAATATCATGGAGAGTAGTAGCTCAGAGTGGACTCTGGGAACAAAACACCTGGGTTCAAATTTACCTCTGCTGTTTAAAAGCTGTGTGGCCTGGGAAAGGCAGTGCAGGTGTCTGGGATCCCATTTCCTCAAGTGACAAAATGAGAATGATAAGAGAATTTACCTTAAATGTTTGTCTCAAGGACTAAATGAGTTTATATGTAAAGTGCTTAGAATAGTGCCTGAAACACAGCAAGCACTGTAGAAATGTAAAAATAAAAAACCAAAAAATCAAATGAAGAACAGCATAATCCTACTTTTGTAGGATTATCTACAAAAACATACATGAATTTATATAAAACACATGCAAATAACTGGAAAGCTATGTATCGAGAGTGTTTATAGTATGATATATGGGTAATCTATTTTATTTTTTGCTTCTTCATTTAAATTCCTATAATGAAAAATTTGTTATAAAGAAGTAGTTCTTGAAAATTAGCAATTTATGGTTTATTATGCTCGTATTTTTTAAAGTCTTCTTTACAGCTAGAAGAGACTGCTGGTAAAAAAAATCTTTAAAGGGAAGTGCATAAAATATTGTACATTTATTAATAAGGAAGAAAGTGAAGCATTCCCTATGTAATCACTTGAGTACTGAATATGAGCAATCAGTTACAGGGCTGACCAGGAGCAGGTGTACTTTTGGACTACCTTCATTTTTTTTTTTTTTTTTTTCCCTGTGGTACTAGGGATGGAACCCAAGGGCCTTCTACCTCTAGTTTACACTCCCAGGCCTATTTTCGTATTTTATTGGAAGCAGGGTCTCGCTAAGTTGCTGAGCGCTTCACTCAGTAGCTGAGGCTGGCTTCGAACCTGTGCGATCCTCCTGTCTCAGCCTCCCAAGCACTGGATTACAAGCATGTGCCACCATGCCCAGCATTACCTGCCAAGTTTTTAGCTCTTAGGAAGGAGAGACCTTCATGAAGGCTCTCTTTGAATTTTCCACATTGCACATTGGAACCAATCAGTCCATGGTTTTTGCAAGCAAATATATTCTCAGGTATGTGTCAAGAGAGAGGGTGAGGGTAAGGCAGCTAACTCATGGCACTATCACTGAGAAAACCCAGAATTCAACCAGTTTACTTATTCAAACCTTCTATTTTCTTTCTCTGACCTCTTCTCTCTTTTCTTTCTCCTAGTGTTCTTTTCCCTCTTCATCCTACCCAAGGATTTAAACTTGTATGTATGTGACTACTCTTGGACGTATGTTTTGGTCCTGTTAGTAGTTTTTTTTGTGTGTGGGTCTGGGGATGGAACGCAGGGGCATTTGACCTCCGAGCTACACCCCCTGCCCTGTTTTGTATTTTTATTTGGAAGTAGGGTCTGAGTTGCGGAGGGCCTCACTAAGTAGCTGAGGCTGTCAGCAAACCGCAATCCTCCCGGTCTCAGCCTCCGGAATGCTGGGATTAAAAGCGTGCACCACCACGCCCGGCTTTTGTTAGTAGTTTTGCTCTTGACGTCTTGAGGACTGCCGATATGAAAATTCAGTACAATCTTATGTTGATACCCATTTTTTAAGACACAAATCTTGAGTTATGTCAACCCTTAAAGTTGGTCAACTTTACTAAACCTTAGTAATGTACCAATATTTATGAGTGGTTACTGATGAAATACTCTTCCTAAACATTATGAAAGTGGAAGCTGCCATGTATAAATTTAAAAACTCAAAAGAATTCACTTCAAATCAATAAGCAAACAATAAAAATGTGGGCAAGAGTGGTGAAGGTTCTTTGATAGTATCACAGAAAGTGAGTACTGACTGTAAGTGGCATCTCAGAAACAAACCTGTAAGTGATATGGAGAATCAAAGATAGAAGGGATGACTCCAGGCTTCAGTTTAATATTTGGAGCACTTCTGTCAAAATCTGTCTTCTTAAAGTGCCTTGAACACAACACATCTCCTTTTTTAGGCTCCCAGATGCCTGCAGCGTTCACATCAAGTCTTTTCATTGCTAATACCCATTTCCTTTTCATATTTTCATCTGTGGGGAACCTAAAAAAAAAGAAAAAAAAATACAAAATGTATTTAAAAACCAAGCACTGTTGATGTGTATTTGAATTAAAACTCTCTTACATGACTGTGGCTCAACTGATTCCTTAACTAGATTGCTGGTTATAATTGCTATTGTAATTCTTGGGAATTATAATACCCAGGAAATTATGATTCATATTTGTGTAACTTAGTTTTTTTTGTGGTACTGGGTACTGAACCAATGGGTGTTCTACCTCTGAGATACACCCCCAGCTCTATTTATTTTTTATTTTGAAACAGGGTCCCATTAAGTTGCTAGGCTGGCCCTGAACCTGCAATCCTCCTGTCTTAGCCTCCTAAGAACTGGAATTATAGGTGTATGCCACCATGCCTGGCTTATAACTCAAGTTTTAATATTCAGATTTTCTGGCTATTTGGATAACTTATTTATTGATTGATTGATTTATGTTTGCGGTGCTGGGGATGAAACGCAGGGGCACTGTACCTCTGAGCTACACCCCCAGCCCTAATTTTTAGTCTCTATTTTTGAAATAGGGTCTCACTAAGTTGTTAAGGGCCTCACTAAGTGGCTGAAGCTGTCTGTGAACCGCGATCTCCGGTCTCAGCCTCCCGAATGCTTGGATTACAAGTGTGTGCCACCACGCCGGGCTGTAACTCAGTTTTATTTATTTATTTATTTATTTATTTATTTATTTATTAATTATTTTTGATGGTACTGGGGATGGAACCCTTCTAACTCTGGGCTACACTCCCAGACCCATTTTTTAAAAAATATTTTATTTGGAAACAGGGTCTCTTAAGCCAGTGAGGCTGGCTTTGAACCTGTGTGATCCTCCTGTTTCCGCCTCCCAAGCGTGGGGATTACAAGTGTGTGCCACCATGCCCGGCTGTAACTCAGTTTTAATATTCAGAATTTTCAGACAATCATTTTGCAGACAGGTGATTTTATTTAAAATGTCCTCATAGCTGGGTGTAGTGGTGCACGCTTGTAATCCCAGCATTTGGGAGGCTGAGACCGGAGGATCGTGGCTTACGAACAGCCTCAGCTACTTAGCGAGGCCCTCCGCAACTCAGTGAGACCCTGTTTCAAAATATAGAATAAAAAATTGGGCAGAGGGGTGTAGCTTGGAGGTCAAATGCCTCTGGGTTCTATCCCCAAACCCGCAAAAAAAAAAAAAAAAAAATCCTCATAAAGTTTTTAAGGATATTTAGCACTTTGTAGTAAGATATACAATCGAAGGGCTTTCTTCATTTATAGGTGGTAAGGAGTATCGCTTGGGCCTTTTCCTGTTTCAAGTGACATCCAGTGTACCCTCAGTGAGTAGCATCTTCTGTACTTTCATTCTCCTGTGAGTATCAGAACACTGCTTAGCACAGCATTTGGCAGAGAGTAAGTCTATAAATGCTCAGTGAATGAATGCAGAAAAAGGCTACAGGGTCTGCAGTTCTGTAGATCAGAATAATTTGAGAGATCTGAAGGCCAATAATCATTTCTTTCCTAATTTTCCAAGTGAATTCAAATTTATTTTGGAATAAAGTAGGGAGGTCACACTCATTTTTCATTTCCATATAGTTAGTAAAGTAGCTAGCAGAATTTCTCTAGCACACAGCTCAGTGCTTGGCACAAAAGCAGCAAAATGAACCTAGCAAACAAACTATTATTAAACCCTATTACTCCTCTCCTATGGCTGTCAGGAGAATGCTAAAATATTACATCAGAATTATCTAGACTTATCTGCAATGTAGCTAATGAACACTTGGTCTGAACTTGTAATTTACATCTTATAATCGATGCTTGATCTATTTCTAAATAGAAAAGATGACATATTTGAGTAAAGGCTCTTCAGGTTGTAAACTACAAGTAAACAAGATTGAACTTTAACTTGCTTCTGATACCTTGGTACTCTATACAACTTTTACCGAAATGATAGAAGTTTCAAAATATCATGGTCACTTCAAACTTAATAAGGCTATTTAGATGGGACCTGAGAACCAAAGTTCAAAATTGAAGACTGAAGTAGAACTGTCGGCTTTTCATAACAGTCAAAAGTACTTGGCTTAACTACAGCCCTCTTACACATGAAATGTCAGTCCTTTCAACTTGGAATTTGGCAAACAGCGAGATGCACATCCAATGGCGGAGCAACATTTCACCATGATTTTAGCAACTCATAACAGAACTGAAAAAAAAAATCAAAATGTAAGAGTTAGTAACGTCGAGGCTAAAGGGGAACATTATTTACCTTTCCCAGTATGTTTTATAAAACACGAAATCATGTGAGAAAGCCAAAGGCAAGAATTTTCCTCCAACATCTGCAGCTCTTTGCTCATAAAAATTTTAAGGGCTTGACACCTTATTAATTGAGCCAGCCGTGCCTCTTGAGGCGCACGACTTCAATTTTGTAGGTCTGTCCCTTTCGCTACCATCTCCTGATGGAAACCAGGTTCTCCCTGCCATGGGGCCTCTGCATACCAACTCCTCCAGGTAACACTACTACCTGCTACTCATCTTTCAGGACTCAAAGTCGGCCTCCCAGGGACACTTTCCCTGACACCTAGATTGAGTCAGGGCCCCTTTATTATCAGTTTCCTGGCAACCCACACGTCAAGCTGAAATCTCAATGGTCTGCAGGGGTTCTCTGATTAAAGTCTCTCCCCCAACCCGTGGGTGAGGTCCACGGAGGCAAGGCAGGGGTGCTATCTCCCTCGCCCTCTGCCCTCAGGGCTCTCTCTCTGCCTGCCCCTGGCGGTCAGCACGCTGATGCTGGACGGAGGCAGAGCCCGGGAACGTCAACAGAGGCGCGGGGCGGGAGGCGGCCAAGCTCCGCCCAGGCACAGGTGGCGGGGCCGCGGCCCGTCCCCTCGCTGGGCCGCCGTCGCCCTCGCTGCGGACGGCGCGCCGAGATCTGGGCCGACGGCGATGCGGGGAGACGACGGACCAACCTAGGAGGGATTACCGTGAGCGGCGAAGACGGCGACTAACGTCGAGGACGGAGATTGCGTCTCCCTCCGCTTCCGCCCATCGCCCCGGGGACCGGAAGTCCGGCAGCCCCGAGTCACGTGACCGGCGCCGGCTCTTCCGGCGCGGTGGGCGGCGCCGCTGTTTGGGGCGTGGCTTCCGCGCTGGGGGCCGGGGCGGCGGAGTGCGAGGGGAGGTGGCGGCGATGGCGGCGACGTCGCGGGAAGATGGCGTCCGCGGCCCGGAGCGAGGGCCGCGGGGCTGCGAGCACTATGACCGAGGATGTCTCCTGAAGGTGACGGCTCGGGCGGGGTGGGCGAGGCGGTTAGGCCTGGGCGTGTGTCGCGGCTGAGCTGTTGGGCCGGGACCCGCTCCTCGGTCCGGAACCAGGTTTCTTTCGCAGAGAACGCTTCTGGCGAGGCAGCCATAGCCCCGCCGCTCCTCCCGGCGTCGTCCTTTGCAGGCCGAGCCTTTCTCGACCGGCGAGAGCCTGGCTGACCCCAGCTGACTTTATCAGAGGGTGTGTGCCTCTCTTGCTGCTAGAAGTAGACTGAGGCCACGTCAGGTCTGTCCGAGTCTTCTCTCCAGACCCACCTGCAAGTGCATGATGAAATAATGCGCCGCGGAGGAGCAGGTGGAGAATCGGAATACAGTTTCAGCTGCTACATGTAGTCAGTACATTTTATATACCCTGTCCAGCTTCATTATGGAGTCGGTGCCTATGCCCAAACCTCTCAGTGTGAAAAGGAGGTCTGTGTGAAATGGAAGACAGTCATGTAATTACCATTAAGTCAGAAATCAGGTCAAGTGCCTCGTTTATAACTATTGTCATCTTTGAGAAAACCTCCTAGTCAATCTAGAGGTTTTGAAATCGACACCCATCCAATTAAAGTTTCCTGATTTTTCTTAGAAGAAGCAGTATAAAGATTTTGCTAAAAAAAAAAAAAAAGTCTAAGCTTTGGGCTGGATGTATAGCTCAGTAGTAGAGCTTGTGCTTAGCTGGCCCAAGACCTTGAGCACAATCCCAGTAGCCCCTGCCTTCCTGAGCCTTAGAATCCTACAGCCTCATCTCCAAACCACATATTTGCCCCTTAATAGCTTTGTGATTTCCCTGCCAGTACTTGGGATTTAACCCAGGAGCATTCTACCTCTGTGCTACACCCCAGCCCTATTTTTATTCTTTATTTTATTTTGCTATTTGTGTGTGTGTGTGTGTGTGTGTGTGTGTGTGTGTGTGTGTGTGTGTGGTACTGGGGGTGGAATCCAGTGGCCTTCTACTTCCGGGATATACTCCCAGATCTATTTTTATACTTTATTTGGAAACGGTCTCACTAGCTGCTGAGAGCCTCACTAAGTAGCCGAGGCTGGCTTTGAACCTGTGCGGTCCTCCTGTCTCAGCCTCCAAAGCACAGGGATTACAAGTGTGCACCACCACACCCGGCTTTATTCTTTATTTTAAAACAGGGGCTCACTAAATGCTGAGGCCGGCTGTGAACCTGTGGTCTTCCTGTCTCTGCCTCCTCAGTACTAGGATCACAAGCATGTACCACCACACTTGGCTAGCTTTGTGATTTTGAGTAAATTACTCATTAAGTGCCCCATATGTAAATAGAGATCTTAGAAGTTCCTCTTTTGTAAAAAGCACGAGTATTACATGCTAAAGGTGTGTAGTGTTTAGCAGGTGCATGCCTGGAGTGCATGCAGGTTGTGGTTTGGTGAGCATTACTGCATAGCGTTGGGTGAAGCTCTTTCAAAGGTGGTCATTCACCAAATGTTGCGTGCAGAAATTGAACGCTATCTGCTAAGCAATTTTATTGGTCTTTCAAACTTCATGTCCAAAAATCATTTAGCATCTTGCCTTCTTGCAGCACTGGATGAAGCTCTTTCAAAGGCGGTCATTCACCAAATATTCTGTGCAGAAATTGAACGCTATGTCCGTGATTACATATCTACTAAGCTATTTTACTGGTCTTTCAAATTCCATGTCCAAAACCCAATTTAGTATCTTGCCTTCTTGCAGCATTAGATGAAGCTCTTTAAAAGGCTGTCATTCAAGCTGGGCGTGGTGGCGCACGCTTGTAATCCCTGCGCTTGGGAGGCTGAGACAGGAGGATCGCGCAGGTTCGAAGCCAGCCTCAGCTGCTTAGTGAGGCTTTCAGCAACTTAGTGAGACCCTGTTTACAAATAAAATATAAAATAGGGCTGGGAGTATAGCCCGGAGGTAGAAAGCCTCTGGGTTCCACCCCCAGTACCACACACACACACACACACACACACACACACACACACACAAAGGCTGTCGGTCACCAAATGTTCTGCGCAGAAATTGAACGCTATCTTTGTGATTACATGTCTACTAAGCTATTTTACTGGTCTTTCAAGCTCCATGTCCAAAACCCATTTAGCATCTTGCCTTCCTCTGCCCCACCAAAGAAACCACACAACTATGTTTATGTTTCATAGCACTGAGTTACCTGGCCCTGAGTGAATGTCAAAGCACTTCTTTTTTTTTTTTTTTTTTGCCTTTCTAAACCTCCTTCCTGTAATGCCTGAGCTCAAGAGAAGAATGTTAAGGAGGAAGTGCTCATCTTGGATTAAATTGAACTGTTTGAATAAGATCAAAGCAGAATTGACCTTTAAATTTGACAAGAAGGTCATCACTCCCAATCTTTGTGTGTGTGTTGTTAGTGATTGAACCAGGGGCATTCTATCTTTATGCTACACCCTCAGTCCTTTTTATTTGGAAATAAGGTCTCACTAAGTTGCTAAGAGCCTCACTAAGCTGCTGAGGCTGTCCTGGAAACTGTGCTCCTCATATCTCAGCCTCCTAAATACTGGGATTATAGGAGTGCAGCACCCCATCTTTTTTTTTTATTTTTTATTTTTAATTTTATTTTATTGGTGCACTGTATTCATACATCATAGTGGGATACAAACTTTTGTAGACATACATGCACACATCGCCCAGTCAGCCCCCACCCGATCCCCACCCCATTCCCTCCCCATCCCTCCTTCCCATGCTTGGCTTAGTGGTTGACATCTAGTATTATAGCAATTTATCCAAGATTAAAAATGTTAATCTCACATAACAGTTTCATTTTTCTGATACCAAGCTTTTGATAACTTAAAGATAACATTTCAATATTTCTTTTTGCTGCTTACTTTCTTACCAGAGCATATTTTTTTCTGTTTTTTTAGGTGAAACTATCATATATTCATATATTTATTTTTCAGAAAAAAATCTATCCTAATATGGAATATGAATTCTAGATACCCAAAACGATCTTGAAAAAGAACAAAGCTAGCAGATATATATTTTCTGATTTCAAACCATATAAAGCTACAATAATTGAAACAGTGTAATACTGTTCTAAAGGCAGATATATAAACCATTGGAGTTAAATACAAGCCTAGAGCTAAATTCTTCCCTATATTGTCAAGTTATTTTTGACAAGGTTTCCACGAACATTTGGTGGTGGAAATAATAATCTTTTAACTAAATATTGTTGAAAAATAATAATTACATGGAAAAGAATAAAATTGGACCCTTACCTAATCCCACATACAAGTATTAACTCAAAATAGATAAAAGACCTAAATATAAATCTTAAGACTATAAACTTTTAGAAGAAAATCTGGGTCATAAAACCTCACAACATTGAAATTGGCAGTGATTTCTTGGTTATGATTTCAGTGGCACAGGCAACAGAAGAATATACAAACTCCCTAAAAAATAAAAAAAAAAATTATATATCCAAAGACAATGTAAACAGAGTTAAAAGTTACTAATAGAATTGGATAAAATATTTCCAAATGCTATATCTGAAGGTATATTAATATTCCAACTAGAAATCCTAAAAATTAACAACAATAAAGGCAAACAATACAATTTAGAGATAGGTAAAGACTAACAAAAATAATGAATCTCCACAGATAACCAATCTTAGTTGTCTGTTGGATGGAAAATCTTGTTTCTCTGGTTCTGGTGAGTATTACCTATTTCTTCTTTGTAGTTAATCTCTTTGAGTATTTTCTCTAGCGCTGGTTTTGAAGACATAAATTTCTTCAGTTTCTGTTTGTCATGGAAGCTTCTTATTTCTCCATCTAATTTGATAGAAAGTTTTGCTGGATAGGAAATTTTTGGCTGGAAGTTGTTTTCTTTCAGAGTTTGGAATATGTTACTCCAAGCCCTTCTGGCTCTCATGACTTGGTTTGGGAAGTCTGGAGTGATTCTAATTGGTTTGCCTCTGAATGTCACTTGGCCCTTTGTTTTTGTTGCCTTTAAGATTCTCTGCTTGGCTTCCACATTGGTCATTTTGACAATTATGTGGCGTGGGGATCCTCTTCTCCGATCCTGTCTAAAGGGAGTTCTATAAGTTTCCTGGATCTGTGTATCAACCTCTTGCTCTATATTTGGAAAATTTTCTGCTATTACTTCCTTGAAGAGATTGTTGATCCCTTTGGTTTCACTTTCTTTTCCCTCCTCTATTCCAATTATTCTTAGGTTAGCTCTCTTAAGATGGCCCATATTTCTTCCATGTCAGATTCCTGCTGTTGGATATTTTTTTCTAGATTAGAAACTATGCGTTCATTTTTGGATTGCTCATCTTCTAAGAGCGAGATTCTGTTCTCCATGTGGTCTAATCGGTTGTTTGTGCTTTGAATTGAGGCCTTTACTTCATTAATTGCATCCTTTATCTCTTTTTGGCTCTCTCTGAGTTCTTTTCGAAGCACCTCTATTATTTCTACAGTTATTTTCCTGATTTGATCTTCTAGAAATCTCTGATTTTCTGTTTTATCGGGTTCTGATGTTGTGAGGTTGTGCGCATTCATTACTCCAGTGTTATTCCTCTTTCCCATGATTTCGGAGGTTTGTGCCTTCTCTGGGTTCTTCCCTTAGGTCACTATGGCTTCACTTAAGGTGCTCTGGATCTCGAGTCTGTATTATCTCAGACCCCACTACTCCTTTACTGGTTTGTATCACAGAGTCTCCGACCCAGAGAGTCGATAGAGTCTGCTTTAAACTATGGGGGGTGCCAGGTTGCACGTTCTCCTATGGTGTGATATCTCTGCCACCACCACTCCCTCACTGGGTCAAGTCCCAGGAGGTACAGTACTGGGATTTCTCCTCTGTGGCCCGCAATTTGACTCACTGTTCTTGAGTACGCAGATGTAGCTGTACTGGACTCGGTGAATTCACTGCTGCTGCCACCACTGGTGGCAATATGGCGCCTCTGCCACGCCCTCGGCCGTGAGGCTGGCGTATTTTTTCTTCTCTGGTTTTGATTTCCACTCTGAATCCCTGCAGCGTGTGCTGAGCTTGGCCACTGGGAGCTTTAGACGCTCTCTGCGTGGAGAAATCCCGCCTGGCTGTTCCGCAGTGGCTCACCTCGGCTTGCTGTAGCCGTCCGTTGAGTTCGCCGCTGCCGCCGGCAGTATGGCGCTGCTGCCGCGTCCTCGGGTGCGTGTGTCTCCTCTGTGGCCCTGAGCTCTGTTCTCAGTCCGCTTTCTCTCTGGAGCCTGGTGGTTTTTTTTTGTTTTTCTGGTGATGGTGTTTTCTGGCTATGAAAGGCGCTGGTTTTGTGGTAATGGAGATTGGTTGTTAGCGGGGCTCTTAAGCCCCGCTTTTCTCGGTCGCCATCTTCCCGGAAGTCCAGCACCCCATCTTGACAAGTGTCAATGGAGAGATCTGGATAAAGCCTGATTGGAGTGGATCTAGAGTGACTGTGAGGAGTGCAGTTGCAAATAGCAGGCATGGACAGTTCTTGGAGTTTTATTGTAGAGGAGGAAAAAAACAGCCATCATTGCTGAAAATGGGGGATAATGGAATTTTTTTCCCTTTTAGGATAGGAGGTGTTAAAACATGTTTTTATATTCTTGGAAATGATCCAATAGAATGAGACTTTTTTTTTTTTTTTTTTGGTGGTGGTACTGGGGATGGAACCCAGGGGCACTGTACCATTGAGCTACACCCCCAGTCCTATATTTTTGAAACAGGGTCTCACTGAGTTGTGAAAAGGCCTAAGTAGCTGAGGTTGTCTGTGAACTGCAATCCTCTGGGTTTGGCCTCCTGAATGCTGGGATTACAAGTGTGTGCCACCACTCCCTGCTCTTATGAGACCATTTCAATAGTGCAGGAATAATAGAGTAAACTGTTAGGGTATTGTCCTTTAGCAAAGGGGAATGAGATCTAGCACGCAAGTGGAGTAGTTGGCCTTATGTTCAAGTACAAGCTGACTATAGATTGTTTTTAAAAGAAGGGAAGGCAGATGATATTCACAAATATATTGATAGAGTTTGTAGTGAAACAGGAAGCAAAGTCATCAGGTTGTTAAGGAGGGAGGAAGAGGTGCTACAGTTTCAAAGAAAAAGATGATGTGGAAAGATTATCTGTATCCTGTGTCTTACACTGTAGAAAAAAATGAGGGAATCAAATAATTGTGGAATTCACTTTTTAGGAATGGTTAGGATATAAAAATGGAACCAGCCATTATGGTGGTGGTGTTTTTTCTTGCCTGTTTCAGCTGTTGCTAATATAGACTGAATAGGAGAGAGTTGGATTTAATTGGGCTTGAGGTTTTATGTAGAGGAAGAGAGGAGGGAACTCAGGTACATGCATGGGAAGACTTGGCATTAGCAGAAAAGAGAAGAGGTAGTGGTTGGAGAGTGTTTGAAATTGAGGTACAAAGAGGGTGCAGTTCTTGTTTTGGAGCAGCAGTTCTTAAAGTGTGATGAATGGGCCTCTGGGGACCCATGAAGCTGTAAGGTCAAAAGTGCTTTCTAAGAATGCTGAAATATCATTTGTCCTGATTTTCAGTGCTTTGACATTTATACTGATGAGAAAGCAGTAATGATTAAGAGTGCAAGCACCTGTTTATGAATCAGGCCGTAGCCCTAAGCCATCCTATACCTGTGGTTTTAAAAATCCAGTTTCACTTAAAAATATCTTTGTTGTTGTTGTTGCTGGGATTTGAGCTCATAAAAGGAGCATTCTACACTCCTAGCCCTTTTTTATGTGTTTATTTATCGGTACTGGGGATTGAAGCAAGGAAGATTCTTCCCCCAGGCTACACCGTCAGCTCTTTTTATTTTGAAACAGGGTCTACAAAGTTACTAAGGTTTTTACTGAGTTGCTGAGGTTGATTTCAAATTGCCATCCTCCTGTCTCACCCTCCCAAGTACTGGGATTATTATAGGTGTGTACCACCGTGCCCATCGAAGATGTCATTGATGATGCAGTAAAATTAATAACTTTATCAAATCTCAATCCATGCTTTCATGTCTATTTTTATTTTTATTTTTTATTTTTTTGTGGTACTGAGGGTGGAACCCAGGGGCTTTTCTATCTCTGGGGTATACTCCCAGACCTATTTTATACTTTATTGGGAAACAGGGTCTCGCTACGTTGCTGAGAGCCTCACTAAGTAGCTGAGGCTGGGTTCAAACCTGTGTGATCCTCCTGTCTCGGCCTCCCAAGCATTGGGATTACAAGTGTGCGCCACCATGCCTGGCTTCATGTCTTTTTAATACCCTGTTAAAATGGGAAGTTTTCATCAAACACATTGGTTGTGTTGAGAAAAAGCTCTTGTGCAATTGGATTGTGAAATGAATTAGTTGCTTTATGCATTTTTTATATTTTTTACTTGAAAAAACTGTGATCATTTAGCTTTGGGTATTTGGCATGAAATTTTCTCAAAAAAAAAAAAAAAAGACGACTTATAAGGGAAACAATAGTATTGGTTACCAGTGATAAAATTCAAGGTTTCATGTAAACTAGAATTTTGGAGAATCCTATTAGCTTCTGTGAGCTTGGATAAGTGTATATGTTATTGGGTTGAACCCAGATCCTCCTACATGCTAGGTAAGTGCTCTACCATTAAGCTACGTCCCAAGCACAGGTGTGATTATTTGATTGCATGTGAACATTTGGAAGATCTACCTAACTCAGTATACTGGTATTTTCCAAATGATCAGTGCATGTGTAAAGAATCCATTCCAAGTGCAAGATAGATCAATGGATTTTAATTGAATAATAAAAGAATATTTTATTGATATGATTTTAGATTCAGTGTTACAACTAACCTTTAAGAGTTGTTGAGTTTTGGTGTAGTATCAGTAACAATTCTCTGAAAAGGCTATTAAAATACTCTTCCCTTTCCCATTTACATATTTATGTGAGGCCAGAGTTTCTTCATGTACTTCAGCCACAACTGAATACAGGGACAGACAGGGGGAAAGTATACTGATTTGTATTACAATATGTTCTTTATGTTACATGTAATGGACTCTTTATTTCAGTTGTAGTTTATGATATGACATATATCCATAGATATAAATTTAAAAAAGCTCTTTGGGATTCTTAGTAATTCTTAAGAGTGTAAAGGAGGCCGAGTATGATGGTGCATACTTGTAATTCCATTATTTGGGAAGCTGAGACAGGAGGATCACAGATTTGAAGCTAGCTTCAACAACTTAGGCTCTCAGCAACTTAGACCCTATTTCCAAATAAAAAAATAAAATAGGTCTGGGGGTATAGCCAAGAGGCAGAATGCCCTGGGCTGTATCCCCAATATCACACACAAAAACAGTGTAAAGGAGTTTTGAGAACTACTTTCTATATAGTATGACTGTGAGACTGTGGCTGAAGAGGGTTGGAGGATGAGCCAAGGAGCTGAATGTTCAGGCTGTTGGGAGGGAGGATTATCATTGTGGATGTACAGATCACCAAGTCTGAGGACAGTTGGGTAAGTGTTAAAATCTTTAAAGTGCCAGGCGTGGTGGCGCACACTTGTAATCCCCATGCTTAGGAGGCTGAGACAGGAGGATCACACAGGTTGAAAGCCAGCCTCAGCTACTTAGTGAGGCTCTCAGCAACTTAGTGAGACCATTTCCATATAAAATATTAAAAAGGTCTGGGAGTATAGCCCGGAGGTAGAAAGCCTCTGGGTTCCACCCTCAGTACCACCCCAAAAAAAAAAAAAAATCTTTAAAGAAAAACTATGTTCTGGTTAAACTGTGGCACAGTTTATGATCTGCAAGGTCATAGTGTACTGGAAAGAACTGGATTAGCTCACTGGCCTGGTTAATGACAAGACCCCATAATAATGTAGTTTAAAGAATAAAGAGTTTAAAGCTGGGCATGGTGGCGCACACTTGTAATCCCAGCATTTGGGAGACTAAGACAGGAGGTTCTCGGTTCAGGGCCAGCGTCAGCTACTTAGTGAGGCCCCTTGCAACTCAGCGAGACCCTATTTCAAAATAAAGAATTAAAAAAAAAAATAGGGCTGGGGGTGGAGCTTGGAGATAGAATGCCCCTGAGTTCAATCCCTAGTACTGCAAAAATAAATAAATAAATAAAAATAAATAAATAAAAATAAATAAAAGAAGAAAGTATTTATTCCCACTTAACAATTCTAAAATGAAAGTGGTTCAGATTGGTGATGAGGATTTGTTAACACACAACCATTCTGGGGACAAGTTTTCTTTCAGTGTATTGTTTGCCATGTTTTAGGCCATATCACCCTCAGTGTGATCCAACTGTGGCCTGGGCATTCGTGTGTTCAGGAAGGAGAGAATAGCTCTCAGTGGACCATTGACAGTCTTTGACAATCATGAAAACAAGGACTGTCTGCTAAATTTGTTGCATTCTCGGCAGCATTAGGCATATAGTTGATTATTACTAAATATTAGTGAAATAAAAATATTTTATGTTCAGGGGTTGGAGTATAAATGAATTTATCTAGAAATGTCTAAAAGGGGTTGCTTGTTTACACTGTAGGCTAAACATGAGAGCAGGGTGTTGTGGGGTTAGTTTTTCAGTCTAGGTATTTCCATCCATTATAATTCTTACTTTTATATTTTGCGGTACTGGGAATGGAATCCAGGGGCGTTCTACCTCCAAGCTACACTCTCAGCCCTATTTTTTAGTTAATATTTTGAAACAGAGTCTCACTGAGTTGCAAAGGGCTTCACTGAATAGCTGAGGCTGTCAGTGAATTGTGATCATCCTGTCTCAGCCTCCCTAATGCTGGGATTACAGTCGTGCGCCACCACGCCTGGCTATTCTTACATTTTAAAATAGATGTTGAAGGGAATAGTTAACAAAGTATGCCAAGTAGCAGTTATTAACAGTTGTTAGCAGCTGACCCATGGATTGTAATCTTTGATCTTGTTCCTTTCTTTTTGTATGCCAAACTTGTCTTCTTATGCTTCTTTCTCCCCTGGGTGTTAGGCACCTTGCTGTGACAAGCTTTATACTTGCCGGTTGTGTCATGATAACAACGAAGATCATCAGCTAGATCGCTTCAAAGTAAAGGAAGTACAGTGCATAAACTGTGAAAAAGTTCAACATGTAAGAGTTTATGACCTATTTCTATTTTCTTTTTAAACTTATTAAATGGTTTGAAGAAATTCAGTCAAAATTGCAAAGAATAAGTAAGATGTTTTAAAACTTATAAGCTAAATATACTTTAATAAATTCTAGGTATTCAAATAGTAATTAACAATTTTTTGGTAAATGTACTTCAATTTTAATTACTTATGTTCTTTTCAGGCCCAACAGACTTGTGAAGAATGTAGTACATTATTTGGAGAATATTATTGCAGTATATGCCATTTGTTTGACAAAGATAAGAAGCAGTATCATTGTGAAAACTGTGGAATTTGTAGGTACTGTATGTATAATGCTCTTTTTAAATTAATTCTAATGTACCTGGGAAATAACTTTTTAAAAATCAACCTTCTTGTAATATAATTTACATCTGATAAAATGCATTCATTTTAAGTGTCAAGTTCAGTGAGTTTTGAGTGAGTGATTGCTCGATTGATCTATCTCTATATATTTTTATTACAGTATTCTAAAAAGATTTTTCATGCCTTTTTTGCAATTATCATTTAACTTGTTCATCAAATTCTGTGTGGCTACTTTAAATCTTAACTTTGCAACGTTATATAGTTGATATTTAGGTATATAATATGTTCTTTGTTCCATAATTACAGAACATTTTTATGAATTTAAAAAAATTTTACCTTATCTTTTTCCTTCTCAGTACTCTTATATACATACCTGACTGCCTTCAACATTTGACCACTTATAGAGCCATATTAAGTAAACTTTGGGTAAAAACATTATAAAAGATGGGTAAAATACTGTCACATATTCTTTTAGCAAAATGAGGTGGTTCAAGTTCTTAAATATTTGTGACTTGAAGGCCTTCCTATTAAATTGTGATTTGAAGTCCTTCCTAATAAAATACTAACTAGGTGAACCTGCCATATTTTCTTCTTTGTTCTTAGAAATACATTGTTCTTTTTTCCCCTTTATTTTTATTTTTTTAGCCATGCTGGGGACTGAACCTAGGGCCTCCCACATGATAAGCAAGTACTCTTCCATGGAGCCTCCCTGTTGCTTATTTTATTTAATTTTTGAGTGAGACCATTCATATATGATATCATCTCCAAACCAAAATTTGATTTATTGCTTAGAGGATCGGTTTCAATATTATCATTAGAGCCCAGAGTATTGGTTCTCCACTGGGGATGATTTTGCTCTCAGAGGACATGTGGCACTGTTTGGAAACATTGTTGGTTGTCACAGCTGGGGTTGGGGTATGGTATTCACTGCATAGAGGAAAACGATGCTGCTCAACATCCTCTAATCTAGGGACAGTTCCCTACCACCAGAATTATCTGTCCCAAAATGTGAGTAGTGCCTAGGTGGAGAAAGCCTAGAATAGAGTGTTGCTCTCTGCCTCTGCATTTGCCTTCTGCTTTGTCTAAAATTTCCTCTTGTTTGATACTTTTCATTATGGGTAAAAAGCAAAATTTTAATTTCTCAACTGTGTCTCCAGCCTTTTGAATACCTTCTTTTTAGGTGTTGTAGCACTTTCAGCAGTTCAAAGAGAAAATGGAGGGATCTTGCAGTAGTTATTTATTGAATACTGTATTACCCTTTTGGGTGTTCCTACCATACTTTCCATTTCAGTCTTTGGCTAGGGTAGTTAGGAGTATTTAATAATTAATGTGAGAATTTCATACCGAAATGTGAACCTGTTTCAAGGTACAGGAAAAATAACGTCATTAAAATCCTATAAATCAGCCTGGCGTGGTGGTGCATGCTTGTAATCCCAGCATTTGGGAGGCTGAGACAGGAGGATCACAGTTTGTAGACAGCCTTAGCTAACTTAGTGAGGCCCTTTGCAACTCAGTGAGACCCTGTTTCAAAATAAAGAATAAAAAATAGGGCTGGGGGTGTAGCTCGGAGGTAATATGCCCTTGGGTTCCATACCCAGTACTGTACAAACAAACAAAAAAATCCTGTAAGTCAAATTTTTAAAAGGGTTCAGTGGTCCCATACGGAAATTGCAAAACGAAATGGGTTTATTCTAAGAAAGTAATTTTTCTCCTTATTCCTTGGGATATCTCTAAAGATGAGTAGTATCATAAAATATTAATCTCTAAAATGATTAGAAAAGGAACTGGTTCAGGTTGCAGAATAGATATTGTATGATGAAGGCTTCTTGTAGTCTTAGGGATTTGATAAGTGCTGAATTGAATCTGCATTTTTTCTCAAGACTTATAACTTGCTAATTGTGCAGTGTGAATCTCCAGGAATGTTGGGATTTTAATGTTTGGTTATAGAGTCCTTTTATATTCAGTAGAACCTAACTGGGTAATAATGTCTAGTTATCTAAGAACTTTTCAAGTAAGAAAGTTGTTTCATATTTTATATTATTGAGTACTGTATGTGACTCAGTTTTTAGACAAATGGTTATATGATCACTTCAGGCAGATATTTTAGTAGGTATTACATTTGTCATCATTATCCAAAAATTCCTGAAATCTCTTCTGCAGTTTTTTTGTTTTGTTTTGTTTTTTTTGGTGGTATGGGGGATGGAATGCTTCTACCTCTGGGCTACACTCCCAGACCTATTTTATATTCTTATTTGGAAATAGGGTCTTTTAAGCCAGCAAGGCTGGCTTCCAACCTGCGCGATCCTCCTGTCTCTGCCTCCCAAGCGTGGGGATTACAAGTGTGCGCTACCACGCCTGGCAGCAGTTGGTTTTTTAAATGAATTCCTATGGCATACTGAAAATTCTCCCTCCTGGAGGATTTGTCAAACTCTATTTTGATTTTCCAATTTGCAAAAAGATATCCTGAGCAAAAACAAGATTGGCAGATAAATGTTATCTTAGTTCAGAAACCACATATGGCAATCTGATAATTGTTTTAAGTAATTAAAACTATTGTTTTGAAGCTGAGCATTGTGGTGCATGGGGGAGGCCGAGACACGGGAATTGATGTTTTCAGACAGACTCAGCTACTTAGGCCCTGTGCAACTCAGTGAGACCCTGTTTCAAAATAAAGAATAAAAAAAATAGGGCTGGGGGTGTCACTTGGAGGTAGAATGCCCCTGGATTCATCCCCAGTACTGCAAAAAAAAAAAAAAAAAAAAAAAATTGTTTTTAAGCAATCAAAATACCAAAGGGCAAGTTAAAAAATGTGCAAAGGTAACATTGATAGAAATTCTTCCCCAATATGATGTATGAATATAATGCACCAATAAAAAATTTAAAAAAGAAATTCTTTATCCTTTCATTAAATTTTTCATTAAAATGTGAATTCTTATATTTTTTTAATGATCAGACATTATTTTACATATGAATTTATGGCAAAACAGTATTTTAAATCAGAGGAAAGAGTATTAGGATAATTGACAGCTTATTTAGAAAACAAAATTGATTCTTAAAACTGTATATAGTTGAGCATGGTAGCGCACACTTGTGATTCTAGTACTTGGGAGGATGAGACTGGAGGATCACAAGAACGAAGCCAGCCTCAGTAACTTAATGAGGTCCTGTGCAACTTAGTGATACCCTGTTTGCAAATAAAGAATAAAATAGGGCTGTGGGGCGTAGCTCAGGCAGAATGGCCTGGGTTATATCCCCAGTACCACAAAACAAAAAAACAAAAATCCTCCAAACTCTGTGCATTCATTAGAATGTAATTTTAGCATCTTGTAACAGAAACCCAAAGTAATAGTGACTTGAGAAAGGTAGTAGTTTAATTCTCATGGAAAAGTCAAAGTCATAGTTAAATAGGAGCCCAGGCCTATCTTACTTTTTTTACTCTGCTCTGTGTAAGGTATTTTCTTGTCTGTGTAGCCTAATGGCTCATATTCTGGCTAATGGAAGGGGGGTAGATGAAAGGCACAAAACAGAATTTTATTTATTTTGTTAACAACCTCCAAAAACAGTTGGAAAATAGTCCTTATTCAGGATACCTCTAAATAGCTCAGTGTCTAGCTAAATGCTCTTATTACTATAGAAGAAGAAGAAAAAAGAAAAAAAAAGAAACTTAGGGGCAACTAGCAACCTCACACCTTTACCATATGTAACAAATTTTAAATGGATTTAAAAAATATAAAAAAGAAAAGCTCTAAGTATTAGTTTGCAAAGGAGAATAGGAGCTATATTTTCCAGATGTCTTTCCCAAACAAACAATAGGCAGAACATAAGTTATAAGAAAAATATTGAAAGCCTTTTAATACATACAGATTAAAAATGACTGTAGCCACCAAGATCATTTCTCAGAGACATAGAAAAATCAGTCCTTAAATTTATTTGGAATAACAAAAAGCCCAGAATAGCCAAAGTAGTTCTCAGCAACAAAAACCATGCAGGAGGAATCACAATACCTGACTTTAAACTATACTACATTGTAATAAAAACAGCATGGTACTGGCACAAAAACAGATACATAGACCAATGCAGCAGAATAGAAGA
The DNA here is from genome assembly GCF_963383645.1 of Muscardinus avellanarius. Classification (NCBI taxonomy): domain Eukaryota; kingdom Metazoa; phylum Chordata; class Mammalia; order Rodentia; family Gliridae; genus Muscardinus; species Muscardinus avellanarius. The sequence goes on from NC_137791.1 coordinate 78,127,919, forward strand.
CCCAGAAACAAGCTCATACACTTTCAGCCAATTGATTTTTGACAAAGGGGCCAAAAACATACACTGGAAAAAAGATAGCCTCTTCAACAAATGGTGTTGGCAAAACTGGTTAACCATATACAGAAAAATGGAAATTAATCCCACTTTCTCACCCTATACAAGAGTCAATTCAAGATGGATCAAAGACTTGGAAATCAAACCAGAGACCTTGAAGCTTCTTGAAGAGGGCATAGGCCTAACACTGCAACACATAGGCACAGATAAACACTTTCTCAACAAGACCCCACAGGCACAACAAATTAAAAGGCGAATCAATACGTGGGATTGCATGAAACTGAAGAGCTTCTGTTCAGCAAAGGAAACTGTCAAGAACCTCAATCGAGAGCCAACAGAATGGGAGATTTTTGCCACCTACCCCTCCAATAGAGGACTAATATCTAGAATATACAGAGAACTCAAGAAACTCAACACTAAGAAACAAAGCATCCAATAACAAAATGGGCAAACAAACTAAATAGACACTTCACAAAAGAAGAAATTCAAATGGCCAATAAATGCATGAAAAAATGCTCAACATCACTGGCAATCAGAGAGATGCAAATCAAAACTACCCTGAGATTTCACCTAACTCCAACTAGAATGGCAATCATTCAAAACACAAACAACAACAGATGCTAGCGAGGATGTGGAGAAGTGGGAACTCTAAGACATTGTTGGTGGGATTGCAAATTAGTGCAACCACTTTGCAAAACAGTATGGAGAATCCTCAGAAGAATAGGAACAAATCTACCATTTGATCCAGCATTACCACTTCTGGGTATCTACCCAAAAGAAAGGAAACCAAACTACCAAACTAATGCATGTGTATCTATGTTCATAGCTGCACAATTCACCATAGCCAAACTATGGTACCAGCCAAGATGTCCATCAGTAGATGAATGGATTACAACACTGTGGGATATGTACACAATGGAATTTTACTCAGCCATTAAAAAAACTCAATTACATAATTTTCAGGGAAATGGATGGAACTGGAGGACATTATGCTAAGTGAGATTAGTCACAAAAAATAAGAAATCAGATGCTTTCCCTAATATGTGAGAGCTAAGGAGAAATGGGTCATAGGAGGAACTCTAGATGAAAAAGGAAATACTATGGGGGAGCAAACAAGAAAACCTAAAGGAGGAGAAAGGAGGGGGGAAGAAGGAAGATCTCTAAAACATACAATGTACTTATCGAAGTCAACCACCAAGCCAAGGAAGGGAAGGAGGGATGGGGAGGGAATGGGGAGGGAATTGGGTAGGGGTTAAATCAGTGATGTTTACATGTATGTACACACAAGTTTTTTACCCCAATATGTATGAATATAATGCACCAATAAAAAATAAAAAAAAATGACTGTAGCCAGGCGTGGTGATTCATACTGGTAGTCTTCTGCAAAATAGGCAACATATTGAGATCCTGTCTCTCAACAAAACAAGAACAAAACAGAAAACAAAACAAACAAAAAGATGAAAGGAGAGAGAGAAAATGGCTGTATGACAAAGGTCACAGAATAGAAAAGTAAATATAATATATACAAATGGAAAAGATTAACAGCCAGGCTATATAAAGGCCTTCTTTAAATTGGTAAAAATGGGCAGAGAATTAAAAAAACAATCCACAGAAGAAATCCAAATGATTTATAAGAATTACAGTGTACTTTCTCTCACAATTTGAGAAATGTAAATTAAAATGGCATATTTTGTCTGTCATACATGTATCCAGTGTTGGCCGGGTTGTGGAGAACAGGGTATTGTCTATTGCCATGCACTGTTGGTGAAAAGGTAAATTGGTAGCCTTTTTGGAGGTCAGTTGGCAGTATCACAATGATTTAGTACCCTCTGACTCAATAGTCTTTAAGTTTCCCCTTTAGGAGTCTTGTAAAAAATAATCAGAACATGGGCTAAGTGATGTCTGTACAAGGATATTCATTGTATCATTGTAACAACTAAAGAGTATAAGTTATATCAATAAGGGAATATTTTAAAAATAAGGATGTATCAGTACCATGTTATTAAGAAGAATGAAGTAGTTCTTTATAGACTGGCATAAAATAAGCCTCCTGGATAAATTGCTAAGTGAAAAAGAGCTATAGAACAGAATATATAGAATATATAGATCCTTTCTATATTCTTTATTCTATTCTCTATTAATTTATTCTTTATTCTTTCTTCTGTTTTATTCTTTATTCTATTTTCTTTATTCTTTATTCTTTTCTTCCTCTCTATAAAATTTCATAAGGGAAAAAAATTCGGCCAGGCGTAGTGGTGCACGCTTGTAATCCCGGCATTCGGGAGGCAGAGACCAGAGGATTGCCGTTTGTGGACAGCCTTAGCTACTTAGCGAGACCCTTTGCCATCTCAGACCCTGTTTCAAAAAATAAAAATACTAAAAAATAGGACCGGGTGTGTAGGTCGGAGGTAGAATGTCCCTGGGTTCCATCCCCAGTACTGGGGAAAAAAAAAAAAAATCTTTAGAAAGGTGAATACCATTCTGTTTGAGAGGGATGTTGGACAGACGGTTTGCCCCATATTCTTCAGTGGGATTTGAAATCTTTTTTTTACAGTGGGCATTATATTTACAAGGGCATTATATAATGAACAGATGATCAATGTAGTAAAAAGTCTTCTAATCTTTTGGCATTCATATATTTTGTTAGGATTGGTCCAAAGGAAGATTTCTTCCACTGTTTGAAATGTAACTTATGCCTAGCTATGAATCTTCAAGGAAAACACAAGGTATATAATTCAGTTTACATATTTTTTGAAGTATTACAATGTTTTTGAACATGAGATTAAATTCTAATATGTCTTAAAAGCATGCTAATTTTCATATATTACCAAGTAAAACTATATTTAATAAAACTATTTTTAAAAAAGCAGTATTAAGTAGATATTCTAAAATATATATCTCAGAACATCTGATTTACAATTTTTCTTTTTCTATAGCATACAATTTCTTTTTAGTTATTAGGATAATGTTGACAATTTCTAAGTTGATTTGTAGATCCTTATCATTGATGTTCTCCTGAGATTAAATCAGGAGAATACTGAGCAGAGTAAACCATTTGCACAGCATTCTATGAAAATTTAGAAAGTATTTTTGTAATTCTTTTTATAATTAAGACAAATATTTTTAACCTGGATTAGGAATTTCATTACAATTTTTAAACTCTTTCCTTGTTTAAAATGCTCTGGTAAAATATTAAATTTATAGTGATTCTACTTAATACAAGAATTTAAAGAATGGGGAATTGGCATAAAGTGAAATATAAATGATACTTTATAAGGATAGGAAATTCCAGACAAGAGAGAATAGTGAGCAGCATTATATGTGAGTTTTGAGAAAGGAAGGAGAGGGAGAGGGAGGAGAAGGGGTGAGGGAGAGAAACAGACATTGGAAAGTGTATTTGAAATAGTTTTCTTAGCACTCTGCTAGATTCATTAGAAGATAAGAAGTTCTTGTAGAAATATAATACTAGATAGTACTTGGCCTTAATAGTAAAGTGGTGAGGAAAATTAAGATGAATAATGAAAACATAGGAGATGGTAATGAAAATTAACGAAAAGAATGGTAGAAGACTCCCCAGATTTTCAACCCTTGTTTAAGGTGCTTGATTAGTAGATCGTGAATGTGTTAAAGATTAAAGATTCAGTTTGGCTTTATAAACTTAGGTTTCAGGTAAAAGCTAGATAAGCTAGCGGAGATAGCTAGGAGTCTATAGCCTCTTACAGATTACATATGTATGGGCCTTTCTGGTTTCCAAAGCATGTGAATGTAGAGTTTGCATGTGTGCCAGCATACATACATACGCACACACACAGCCAACTCATTGCATCCTCATGTCATTTACATTTAATTAACTAAAAGATGCCATCTGTTGTCAGATAAACTGATGGCAGAGAGTTAAAATGTGTGTGTGTGTGTGTGTGTGTATGTGTATGTGTATAAAATAAAATGCACTTTTTTTTTTCAGTACTAGGTACAGAACCCAGGGGCATTCTACCTCTGAGCTACACCCCCAGTCCTATTATTATTATTATTATTATTATTATTATTATTATTATTATTCTTTATTTTGAAACAGGGTCTCACTGTGTTGCAAAGGGCCTTTCTAATAAGTAGCTGAGGCTGGACACAAACCGGGATCCTCCTGTCACAGCCTCCCAAATGCTGGGATTACAAGCATGCCCCACCACACCCGGCTTAAAAATCTACTTTAAAATAAAATGAAATATGTATTAGTTTTATCTTATAAATAAGGAAATAGACTTAAGAAGTGATGGCTTCTTCACAATCTAGGGATTCATAATAGCAGAGATGGGATTATAATCCAGATTTTTAATTATTTGAGGGCTTTTGACTATATTATGCTAGTTTCTTTAACAAGCTATACATATTTTCTCGTGATATTTTTGTTTTGTTGTTGTTTCAATTGTGTGTGTGTGTGTGTGTGTGTGTGTGTGTGTGTGTGTGTGTGTAGGAGATTGGATTGAATTTAGAGACATTCTACCTCTGAGCTTTACCACCAGCCCTATTTTATTTATTTTTTTATTTTCTTTGTACTGGAGATTGAACCCAGGAAATTCTACCCCCGAACTCTTTTTTTTTTGCAGGTCTAGGGATGGAGCCCAGGGGCATTTGACCTCCAAGCTATACCCTCTGCCCTATTTTTTTATTCTTTATTTTAAAACCAGGTCTCACTGAGTTGCAAAGGGCCTCACTAAGTAGCTGAGGCTGTCCTCGAACTGAGATCCTCAGGTCTCAGCCTCCCGAATGCTGGGATTACAAGTGTGCACCACCATGCACGAGGTTAATGAGAGTCTGACTACTAGCTGAGGCTATCCTTGAACCTGTGACCCTTCTGTCTCAATCTCTCAAGTACTGGGATTACAGCCAGCACCACCACACCCATAATTTCAGTTACTTTTTATTGCCCGTATATTAGTAAATAGTCCTGAGTTCTGCTCAGGTGCTTCCATTAAAATGAGGAAATACTACTATGTCCATAGATGAGGTATCAGTACAAGTTTCACTAATGTATATGGGGAGGAGAGACTAGTGGGGCAGGTTTAAGAGGAAACACACCAAGACCTGTGTGCATGGATGGTTTGTATCACTTTGAACCTCACTGTGATGTGTGTGTATGTCTGTGTGTGTCTGTGTATTATTACAATGTACCAATAAAAGTATTTAAAGCCAAAAACAAAAATGAGGGAGTCACCATGAATGATGTGGTGCTTCCCTTTCTCTCTCTCTATCTAATCAGATATTAAACCTTGTTAAGATAACAACTCAGGCTCAGGAGTCAGTCTGCTCAGACTCACATTTAATTCTACCTTTTACTAGTGTGTAACTTTGTATGTTACTTAGCTTTTCTAGGTCTCAAATAGCTTATCTGTCAAAGTAATAATTTAACATATTTAATCTAGGGTAGTGAGAATTGAGCTTATATAGGTACTATACTCAAGTAAATCTCAATTTGAGCTATTATTATTACTAATGTTAATTACTGTAGCCTACTAATTAAGGACAGTAGTTTTGTAGTGAAACACTTAAGAGATGAAAACTTCCCAAACCTTATTATTTTGGGGTCTTGGATAAGTGTATTGACTCCCTGATGTACTTCCTTTATCTTTAAAATGAAGATATTCATAGTAGTTAAGGTTTGTTGAACATTTTCTTTGTTTCAGATAAAGTGTCAGGCCTGACAAAGTTGTAAAAATGAATGAACTATTAAAAAGACCTTTCTGACATAGAAACAGTGTATGTTAATGTTATCTGTTGTTTTTACTTAATTTGGTTTTATTGTTTTTATTATTACTATTATATCTGACACTTTTGTTTATTCAAGTTGTTAATGTGAGTTTCTCTTTTAAAACAGTGTATTGAAAATGTTTCCCGGCAGAATTGTCCAATATGTTTGGAGGTAAGTTTCAAATATTTTTCACTTTGAGCCTGGCATGGTGGCTAGTGCTTGTGATCCCAGTACTTGGGAGGCTGAGGCAGGAGGATTGCAGGTTCTTGGCCAGCCTTAGCTACTTAGTGAGGCCCTCTGCAATTTAGTGAGACCCCGTTTCAAAATAAAGAATAAAAAACTGGGCTCGGAGGTAGAATGCCCCTGGATTCAATCCCCTGTACCACAAAAAAAAAAAAAAAAAAGAAAAAGACAAAAAAAGAAAAAAGAAAAAGGAAAAATTTTCATGTTGGAACTCTCTCTTCTTAAATTTAAAATATTTGCCGGGTGTGGTGGGGCATGCTTTTAATCCCAGTACTTAGGAGGCTGAGATAGGAGGATTGCAGGGGTTCGAAGCCAGCCTTCAGCTACTTAGGCTCTCACCAACGTAGTGAGACCCTGTTTCCAAATAAAATATAAAATAGGTCTAGGAGTGTAGCCCAGAGGTAGAAGGCCACTGGGTTTCATTCCTAGTACCAAAAAAAAAAAAAAAAAAACCTTGAGTGTTTCTATTGTCTTCATATAAATCTAAAATTTCTTCCTTTACAGGATATCCACACATCACGTGTTGTTGCTCATGTCTTGCCATGTGGACATCTTTTACACAGGTAGAATACCTTTCATTTTCTTCAAAGACATTTGAAAACAGCAAAGAAGTTTTCAGTTTACTAAAACAATATTATATTTTCTTTCAGAACATGTTATGAAGAAATGTTGAAAGAGTGAGTGTTTGAGTTTTTTTTTTTTTTTTTTTTGTGGGTCTGGGGATGGAACCCAGGGGCATTGGATCTCCGAGCTACACCCCCTGCCCTATTTTTTATTCTTTATTTTTTGAAACAGGGTCTCACTGAGTTACAGAGGTCCTCACTAGGTAGCTGAGGCTGTCCACGAACCGCAGTCCTATGATCTCAGCCTCCCGAATGCTGCCTGGCTGAGTGTTTGAGATTTTAAAATTTGTAATTTTAAGATGTCCTATGGGGGATAGGGAGGTGGGTAAACAAGACTGCTACTTAGTGGGTGTGGCAGATATTTATATTGAGATAGATGAGTAGGTCCGATGACTAGTGTTAAACTGGCCAAGGCGCAGTGGGGCAACACCTTTAGAGCTGTACTTTTGTCCTCATGTCTCTATTATGCCTTATCCCCTCCTCAACTTGACCTGGCATCTCTTGTTTTCTGGCCATATTTAGCCAAGCAACACAGTCTCCACCTGAGGCTCTCTTGGTGTTGTAAATAAGCATGAGGAAAGTTGCTCAAAAGTTTGGTTGTTAAAGTGGTCCAGTAATGAACTGCAAAGAAAATTGGTAAAGAGATTATTAAAACTGGAACTAAAATGCGATGAGAAATAGTTAGAAAAAAAGAAGATCTTGTAATGTATTTTGGTCCTACAACTTGATTAGCAGAAATTTTACTTAGTAGCCAGAGAATTTTTTCAAATATTTTAGAAAGGAAATAATATTACTTGAGTACTTTTTTGTGAGTCTGGGGATTTGACTCCAGGGGTGTTTTACCTCCAAGGTATACCTGAAGCCCTGTTAAATTTTTTTTTATTTGGAAACAAGGTCTCATTAAGTTAAGAGGTCTCATTAAGTTAAGCTGAGAGCCTCACTAAGTGCCAAGGCTGGCCTTTAACCTACTATCCTCCTGTCTCTGCCTCCCAAGTACTGGGATTACAGGTGTGTACCTCTGTCCCTGGCTGAATAATTTTAAAGGAATACAATCTCTTTGCCTGAATGTGTTAAGAAATTGAGGTTCTTTAGCTAAGGAGGAACTTAATTGGTGATTTCAATTGTATAAAGTATATTATGCAAAGACTATGAAATAATTCTGCTCCATTTGAGAGAACTGAGGAAAAAGACTTGGGGTTTTAAGAAAATGCCATAAGGTAGAGGACTTAATTTGAAACTTATAATGTAGAAGTTCCCAGGTTTCTAGGAGATTATCTTGAAATGTAGAATAATACCCAATTCTGTGCCAGTTAGCATGCATCTTCTTGTCTACTCTGTTGACATGCTCTCTATTTAATGTTTGTGAAATACCTCTTCCACTCTTGCAGAGGCTACAGATGTCCACTGTGTATGCACTCTGCTTTAGATATGACGCGGTACTGGAGACAGCTGGACGTTGAGGTGGCACAGACTCCCATGCCATCAGAGTATCAGAACATGACTGTAGATGTGAGTGGAATCAGTGCTGAAAACCTGAGGTTTCTTAATGAACTTCTTTTTAAATTTTTGTCTTTTCCCCTAGATTTGTCTAAAAACATACATGCCATTGTAACAATTAGTAGGAAGGGCAAAATTATCTTTAAATTCTAGCTTTGTTGAGCTCAGGCCAGAGAAAAAAGTCCTAATGATATCCTTTTGCAGTTTTCTCCAACACTAGATGGCAGGCAAAAACTGTTTTGAATTATTTACACATTACTTGCCTTAGTAATGTAACTGAGTGGAGGTGATTCACTGATGTTTTATTTTAGGCTACAGATGTGTGCTTTAGTTTATTTCAAATTTTATTTCAGGAGAAACTGTTATCTGATATTTGAAGTTTAAGTTTTGATTTTTATATTTATTAGCCATAAACTACTTGCTTTGGTCTTATTTAATTAGCTTACAATCTAAAAGTATAAAAGTATTTCTGTGTCTTTTGCCTTACAGAAAATGATCATCTTTTTTGCCCATTAATTGAGCTGGTCTGCTTTATTATTCTATTCTTAGCATAATAATTAAATTATAGATCAGGATGGGAAAGCTAGATAGCTTTCTGCTACTTTAACAACTTTTGTACATATAATTTCTCTGAACATCTTCAAATACATCTACACACAAAGATAAAAACAGTATAGCAGAGCCAAATAAAAATTAGTTCTTGATTTATCACACTATAAAGTTTCTTAATTAATGTAGATAATTTAATTGTTAGTGAGGACAGGGAAAGATCACTTTAGAATGTTAACTGATAGTCATGTGATATTTTAGTAGAGACTGAAGTGTACTATGTTCCATATAGGTAATTTTAAAAATAATAGCTTTGTTAGGTATAATTCATGTGAAGCATGGTGGCGCATGCTTGTAATCCCAGTACTTGGGAGGCTGAGACAGGAGGATCGCAGGTTCAGAGGCAGCCTCAGCCTTGGCAACTTTGCAAGGCTCTCAGCAACCTACTGAGACCCTTTTCCAAGTAAATAAAAAATCAGGCTGGAGGTGTGGCTTGGAGGTAGAATGCCTCTAGGCTCAATCCCTAATACAAAAAAAAAAAAAGATAATTCACTTGCAACTTTTTCCTTTGAAGTGAGTATATTCATGGAATTGTGCAAATATCACAACATTTTAGAACATTTATCACTCCCAAAGATCATGTACTCATTAGCAGTCACTCCCCAGCCCCCACCACAAGGCCTAAATACCATTAATCTTTCTTAATTCAGATAGTATTTTTATTTATTTATTTATTTATTTTTCTTTTTTTTTCTTTATTTTTTTTGTGGTACTGGGGTTCCTGGAAGCCCTTTTCCTCCAGGCTACACTCCCAGACCTATTTTATATATTTTTTTTATTTGGAAACAGGGTCCCTTAAGCCAGCGAGGCTGGCTCCGAACCAGCGCGATCCTCCTGTCTCCGCCTCCCAAGCTCGGGGATTACAAGCGTGCGCCACCATGCCTGGCTCAGATAGTATTTTTAAAAGAATAGTTTTCCAAAGTATAATTTAGAGGAAATTTGGAAATTTCATCCTTATGGCATATCCATTCTAAAGCTAGTGCTTTTACTATGTAAGTGATACTAATTTATTTTTAGGTTAATACCTGTCTCCTTTTTCAGGAGCTCACTTAGCATCAGAAGAAATTAATTTCTAAATGGCACTTCATTGTCATTTTAGGGTTGAGCCAAGATCCTCTCTATACTCAGTTTTAGGAATCATTCATTTTTTGAATTTTAACTCATTCCTGAGTCGTAAGGAACAAACAACTTGGTATATTAAACCTAAAAAGTAAACAGAAATATTATAAGTGTATAAATAGTTCATTTTTATTAACTGAGAAATTTCTGAATGCCAATGAAAAAGAATGAAATCATGCATGCTATTTTTAATTGTAAGTTTTAGATAATTGATCCAGTTATGCCTAGGTTAGCGTCTTGCTTATACTACTCAACCAATTAGATAACTATATTAAATTAAGCCTTTGCTCAAATTTTTATTTAATTTTCTCTTTGTAATATGGGAGATTGAATCTGGGGTGCTGCTCTACCATTGAGCTTATATTCCCAGTCCATTCTATATTTTATTTTGAGACAGTGTCTTCCTGTTTCAGTTTCCTGAGTAGCTGGGCGTACTGGCGTGCATCACTATGCCTGGCCTTTCATTTTCATTATCCGAGTTCAAAGCTACCTGAATAGCCTCTTAAAGTTTTCAGTGCAAATGGAGATTTCCACTAATGGAAATGTCTGAACATATGAATGTGTATTTTTATATCTTTAATATGATTGTCAAGGGATTATTATAAGCAAACATCCACTTGTATCTATAACATTTAAACTTCTTAACTTGAATTCTTATCTTCACTTTCAGATTCTCTGCAATGACTGCAATGGACGATCCACAGTTCAGTTCCATATTTTAGGTATGAAATGTACAATTTGTGAATCCTATAATACTGCTCAAGCTGGAGGACGCAGGATTTCACTGGATCAGCAATGAACAGCATGTGCTTCACTGGAAAACTCAGCACTTGTGATGTAGAAAAAAGCTCTGTGGAAAGTATTCTGTTGTTACACCGCATCATAAACTATGCTTTGGAGTTGATGTATTTTCTACTAGTGTCACTGCATAAATCACTTTACAAGTACTTAAGAATTCAGGGTCTCTTTATAGAATTATCATAGCTCTATGTTGGATGAAAGCCTCTGTGCTTGTGTTTTTATTGGAAATTCTTTTAGTGTCATTGTTTGGGAGCCAATGATGTTTGCCATTGATATTAGATTCGTAGAAATCTATTTTATTTTCATGGAACTTGAAGTGACACTGTGCACGTAGAGTCCATTTCTAGTTCTTGATAGAACTGCATTTAATTTTTAGTAGTCTTGACTTTAAGGGCTGTGCTGTAATGAGAAATAAGTTTTACCTTATTGTTAAAATCTAATTATATATGCTTTCAAGTTTTTTAAGACAGTCCTTTGGGTCCTGTAAGTGAAATTTGATGTAATAAATGCTAATAAAATTATATTGAAAAATGGTTTAAAGAAAGTTTCTTTTTTAATGTGTTTTTGGCTGAATTACAGTAATATAGTCACTTTTATCATGTAAAATTCTCTTTTGAGGTATTTTTTATGGGAGTAGTTGGGGAAAATATTATGTAAAATAATGGGACTCTTCTAAAGCCTTAAGGTAAACATTAAAAACAATTTCTTTAGGTGTCCCCAAATTATTTCTTCAAAGAATAATTTTATTCATTCAGCAGGTATTAACTGAATAAATACTATATACCAGATATGTTCCTAGATGCTGTTTTATACTCAGCAGTGAATAAATACAAACATTTCTGCCCTCATACTAGATCAGCATATTTCTTGGGTGTTTTTGTGTTTCTTTTTAGTTTTGTTTTCCATTTTCACACAAACAATGGATATCTTTGTTGTAAATGGATGGTTTGTTTCTTCTCTAAATGCTTGAATTTAGGAGATGGATCAGTGGGAGGGACATGGAATATTCCTGGCATGATCTCTTGATTTCATAAAACTTTTTTTTGTCAGCTTATATAGTGGAATTAAATATATTTCTTTTTTTTTTTTTTTTTGGTGATATTGGGTTCCTGGAAACCCTTCTATCTCCAGGCTACACTGCCAGACCTATTTTATATTTTATTTGGAAACAGGGTCTCTTAAGCCAGAGAGGCTGGCTTCAAACCTGCTTGATCCTCCTGTCTCTGCCTCCCAAGTGCGGGGATGACAAGCGTGCGCCACCACGCCCAGCTTAAATATATTTCTTAATTCAGGAATGAAGTTAACAGACATGCTTCATGGTCTAGCCAACTTTCACAGTAGTATCCTAATACTCAGCATTAGGAAGTAAAAATCTATTTACTGATAGATATTTGTTAAGCCCCAATTGTATATCTAGTTTTAAATTAGTTGAATCTCTTATGAATAAGAAAGATAGTCTTATGGCTAGAAATCCTAACATTTCTGGTACCTCAGTTTTTTTCTGTTGCTGAAATCTTTTTACATGGATAAAGACAGCTATATTGATTTATGGTTTGGGGCTCAGATCTTTAAGACATCCTGTTTTAGTAAGCTTTCTGTTGTTGTGACAAAATACCTGAGATAATCTCATAAGGAGGAAAGGCTTATTTTGGATTGTGGTTTCAGAGGTCAGTTCATGGTCACTGGCTCAGTTGCTTTTGGGCCTGTGGTGCAACAGAACGTCATGGCTGGGAGCACATGGTGGAGCATAGTGGTTCACCTCATGGTGGCTAGGAAACAGAGGAGAGAGCCAGAGTCTTGAGGTCTCCTTGAAAGGCATGTCCCCCAATGACCTGACTTCCCCTAATAAGATATCACAACGCTAATAGGTTCCACCACCTCCCAGTAGCTCCACAGGGTAAGGAACAACCCTTTAAATGAATGGTTTGTTTCTTCCCTACATGCTTGAAGTTTAGGAGATGGATCAATGGGAGGGGCCTTTGTTGGATGTTTCTTATCCAAACTATAGCACCAGCTTTTCTATCTTCTGAATTATTACATTCTTCTTGTGTTCTCTCTCTTCATGATTCTTGCTCTGGACAGAGTAGTAGTGCTATCTTGTTTGGGGAAAGTTTGGGATACATTGCCAGGTATCAGTCAGCATACAGATAAGGAAATCCTAGTTTTCCAAATGTAGTATTTTCTATTTCTCTTAAATTGCTAAACTTAAATCATGCTACTGCTTTTAATCATAAAACTATTGGCTTTTCCAAGTAGGAATGAAATATATAATCCTAACAAGGCTGTCCTGTTTTCAGCATCTACTATGTACCAGGATCATGAGTATTAATCATGCTGTAATCCCATGGTGTTGTCTTCAGCTTGAAAATGAGGAAACTGAGATATGGAAGTTAACATCCTCAGTAACTGTTGGGAATCCTTTGTCCTGAACTTTCATTTTGTTAAAATACTGATAGCCATTTGTTACTGAACCGCTTATGATTTGATAGATTTACCTTTGATTTTTAGATATCTCTAGTTGTTAGAAATGTCTTACTTTAAATCTCATTTTGTCTTCCACTTAGGATTAAAATTTGTCTCAATTAATGTAGAGTAAGTATACAATCAGTTGTTAATGATATCTAATCATGTGCTTGAAGTTTACCCCAGTTGCTTCAAGGATTTCTCCATGATAGAGCTATCCAATGCTTAAAATTCTTCAGTAATTCTCATTCACAATCAGAATAAAATAAATCTCCAAGCATTTGTATGTAGTACTTAAAATATTAATCTTTTTTATACTAGGAATTGAATCCAGGGACATTCTGCCTCCAGGCTATCCCCCCATGCCTTTTTACTTTTTAGTTTGAAACAGGGACTCATTAAATTGCTAAAGATTTCACTAAATTGCTGAGGCTGACCTTGAACCTGTGATCATCCTGTTGTAGCCTCCCAAATACTGGGATTACAGGGTTAGGCTGTCTCACCCATCTTAAAGTATATAATCTGTTACTTTTCTTTTGCTTTTTTTTATTTTAAAGATAATTTTTAATATAGAAAAGAAGTAAGAAAAGATAAAAAGCTCTTTCAATTTTATCTTTCAGGAATAACTGTAATGAACATTTTAACAGAAACTTCATTCTTCCTGGTCGTGGAGACTTTAAAAATTTACAGGAATGTCAAACACTTGGTTTGATCTTAAATACAGTAGAATTGTTTGTCCTTGAAATAAGGTATGGTAGAAATGTGTGTCTCTAAAATAAGTCAGGTTGCCCTGATGTAGAATTTGTATCTATAGTTTACTTGTATTATTTTAGGAATCAGTAACTCAGTGTTTATGAATTTCTTAATGCATAGCTAATCATCAGCTTCACTTATTATTAGAGAAATATTGAGAAACTCATTTTTAATTTAGTTTTTAGTGTCTCAGCCAGTATATGGAGCTCTGGATGATATTGACTTCAGCTTATGTTTAAGGTAGTAGTATGTTTTTGTATCATAGATTTAAAAATCAAGTGCAGTTTTTCTTTACTGAATGCTTTTCATATTGCATACATGTTCTTCTTTCTTTAAATTTTGGCTTTAGCCGGGCCTGGTGGCACAAGTTTGTAATGCCAGCATTTGGGAAGCTGAGACAGGAGGATTGCAGTTTGAGGATAGCCTCAGCTACTATTAAGTGAGGCCCTTTGCAACTCAGTGAGACCCTGTTTCAAAATAAAGAATAAAAAATAGGGTTGGGGGTGGCCGGGCATGGTGGTGCATGCTTGTAATCCCAGTATTTGGGAGGCTGAGACAGGAGGATTGTAGTTTGCGGGCAGCCTCAACTACTTAGGCCCTTTGCAACTCAGTGAGACCCTGTTTCAAAATAAAGAATAAGAAAATAGGGCTGGGGGTGTAGCTTTGAGGTGGAATGCCCCTGGGTTTCATCCCCAGTACCACACACACACACACACACACACACACACACACACACACACACACACGTGTTGGGGTGTAGCTCGGGTAGAATGTCCTTGGATTCCATCCCCAGTACTGCCCCTCCAGAAAAATTTGTTCTTAGTCATGAATCAATGAATTTAATAAGTATTAAGGAGTCACCTTATAAGTACTTGCCACTTCATAGGTGCTCAGTAGGTGTAGATGTTCAAAACTATAGTACTTTTTTTTTTTCGATACTGGGGAAGGAATTCAGAGGCATTCTACCTCCGATCTACAATTCCAGCCCTATTTTTTATTATTATTTGTTTTGAAACAGGGTCTCACCGGGTTGCAAAGTGCTTCACTAAGTAGCTAAGGCTGTCCGTGAACCATGATCCTTTTGTCTCAGCCTCCCGAGTAACTGGGATTACAAGTGTGCCACCATGCCTGGCAAAACTATACTACTTGTTGCTTTTTCTTTAAAAAATTATGTTATTGTTGTTGCTGGGGGTTGAACTCAAGGGAGTCTACCTCTGAACTACACCCCCTGCCTTAATTTATTTTTTATTTGGTAACAGGGTCTCACTAAGTTGCAGAGGGCCTCACTAAGTAGCCAAGGCTGTGTGTGAACCTGCGGTCCTCCTGTCTCAGCCTCCCAAGTACTGGGATTACAAGTGTGCGCCACTACTCCTGGCTTTTTAAAAATTTTTAATTGACAAATAACTATTACGTACTTATGAGGGTACTTATGATGTTTAGATATATGTTTATATGTGGAATGGTTAAGTCAAGCTAGTTAATTCCATCTCATTTTTATATGATGAAAACATTTAAAATCTCAGTAATTTTAAAATGCACACTGCTTTATTATAGTCACCATTCTATAGACTAGATCACTCAAGCTTATTCCTTCTGTTTAACTAAAACTGTGAACCCTTTGATCAACACCTCCTTTTTCCAGCCATGTTCTCCCCCACCTCAGGAAACCACCATCCTACTCTACTTCTGAGTTCGACTGTCTTTGGATTGTACTTAAGATGAGTTCATGTAGAGCCTGGTATATTTCATTTAGTAAATAATGTTCTCTAGGAACATCCATGTAGTCTCAAATGATAAAAATTTTCTTTTTTATAGTTGCATAGTATTCTATTATGTGCCTATGTCATATTTTCTTTGCCCATTCATCTAATGATAGATACTTAGGATGATTTCATATTTTGGTTATTGTCAATCATTCTGTAGGGAACATGGAGTGCAGATGTCTTTTCTATATTTGGACTATGGTTTTTGGATATATGCCTGGAAGTGAGATCTTTGGACCATATGTAATTCTGTTATTTTTCTGAGGAACATACTGTTTTTTTGTTTTTTGTTTTTTGTTTTTAATTTTATTTTTGGTGGTACTGGGGTTCCTGGAAGCCCTTCTACCTCCGGGCTACATTCCCAGACCTATTTTATACTTTTTTATTTTTGGAAACAGGGTCTCTTAAGCCAGTGGGACTGGATCCTCCTGTCTCTGCCTCCCAAGCTCAGGGATTACAAGCGTGCGCCACCACGTTCGGCGGAACATACTGTTTTCTTTTATTAATTTATATCCCTGCCAACTGTGCAAGGGTCCCATTTTCTCCACATCCTTGTCAACTTATCTTTCATCTTTTTGACAATAGCCATTCTGATAAGTGTTAGATGTCTTATGATAGTTTTCATTTCCCTGACATTAGTGATGATAAAAAATTTTATATATTTATTGGCCATTTGTATATCTTCAGAAATGTCTATGTTTTGTACATTTTTAAGTTGAGTTCTTCATATTTTGTTATTGAGTTCCTTATCTATTTTGAATATTAGAAATTTGAATATTATGCGGTATATGTTTTGTAATTTTTCCCAATTTGTGGGCTGTTCTAATGATATTTCTAATGGTTCTAATGGTATTTCGATGGAGGCTTCAGGTTTTTCTGTGCATGAGATCATCTCATCTGCAAACAGGTAATTTCACTTCTTCTTTTCCTATTTTGATGCCTTTTAATTTCTTTTTCTTCTTTAATTACTCTGGTTAGAACTACCAGTACTGTATTGGAAAAAAAATGATGAGGTTGGGCATCCTTTTCATGTTCCTGATCTTATAGAAGAAGCTTTCAACTTTTCACTGTTATGACCTTTATTGTATTAAGGCAGATTCTTTCTGTTCCTAATTCATTGACAAGATTTTTTTTAATCATGAAAGGATGTTGGATTTTGTCAGCTGTTTTTATCTAATCTACTGAGATGGTCGTAGAGTTTTTGTCCTTCACTTTGTTATTTGGTGTGTCACATTTATTTTTTTCATTTGTTAAACCAGCTTTGCACACCAAGATAAATCCTACTTGATCATGATCAATAATCCTTTTAATGTGCTGCTAAATTTGGTTCATTAGTATTTTCTTGAGGGTTTTTGCCTCTGTGTTGAACCATGATATTGGCCTGCAATTTTCCTTTCTTGTAGTATCATTGTCTGACTTTGTTATCAGGGCATTGATGGTTTTGTAAAACGAGTTTTAAAGTCATTTCCTCTTTTATTTTGGCAGAGTTTGAGAAAGATCAATATTAGTTCCTTAAATGTTTGGTAGAGTTGCTCTGTGAAGCCATCTGGTCTTGGCTTCAATCTCCTTACTTGTTATTGACCTGTTTAAATTTTCTATTGCTTTTTGATTCAGACTTTGTAGGGTATATATTCCTAGGAATTTATCCATTTCTTCCAGGTTACTCACTTTGTAGGTTTTTAACTTACTAGTTCCTCATGATTTTTTGTATTTCTGTTTTACCTGTTGTTTTGTTTGCTCTTTTTCTGATTTTGAGTCTTTTTAAAATTAAAAAAAAATTTTGTGGTATTAGAAATTGAACCCATGAGCATTCTACCTCCCAACCCTCTTTTTTAATTTTTATTTTGAAACAGGGTCTCACTGAATTGCAAAGGGTCTCACTAAGTAGCTGAGGCTGTCCATGAACCAAGATCCTTCTGTTTCAGCCTCCCAAATGCTGGGATTAGCAAGCGTGTGCCACCATGCCCAACCACACTTTTTATTTTTTTTTTAGTTCTAATTTGAAATAAAGTCTTGCTAAGTTGCTGAGGCTAGCCTCAAACCTGCAATGATCCTGTCTCAGCCTCCCATGTACTGGGATTACAGGCATATGACAACAGGCCTGGGGAGCCATCTTTTCTTTTCTCTTTCTTTCTTTCTTTCTTTCTTTCTTTCTTTCTTTCTTTCTTTCTTTCTTTCTTTCTTTCTTTCTTTCTTTCTTTTTTTTTTTTGTGGTACTGGGGTTCCTGGAAGCCCTTCTACCACCGGGCTACACTCCCAGAGCTATTTTTACATTTTTATTTGGAAACAGGGTCTCCTAAGCCAGCGCACGCGGCTGGCTTCAAACCTCTGCGATCCTCCTGTCTCTGCCTCCCAAGCGCGGGGATTACAAGCATGAGCCAATGCCCAGTAAGCCATCTTTTCTTAACTGGGCTAAAGCTTCTTTGATTTAGTTAATGAGCTCTATTTTACTTTAATCATCTCTGCCTAAGTTCTTTTAAAATTTTTGCTGTTTGCATGAGATTGACCTGAGTACCTCACTAAGCAAACTTGTTTCTTACTCCTTTTTTCATGGAGATTATCTCCCTTGTATGTGTCCAGTTGGCAGCTCTGCCTTTTGTTCTTTATTTGTATACATTCCTATTCACTCTCAGAGCAGTCTTAAACCTATTTGGTCATATATCTGGTTTTACTTTTTATTTCCACTTATATCTATCCTGCTAGATTACTTTTTCTAGCTTAAATTTATTCCAATTTTTGTTAGAAAAATATACAAGTTCCCTTACTATATATTTGATTAAGCCCAGTCTTCATTTTGAAATCATAATATTGTTCCAATTTTATCTTTTTTTTTTTTTTTTGCGGTTCTGGGGGTAGAACCCAGGGTCCTCCTACCTTCAGGCTACATCCCAGACCTATTTTATGTTTTATTTGGAAACAGGGTCTCACTAAGTTGCTGAGAGCCTCCCTAAGTAGCTGAGGCTGGCTTCAAACCTATGTGATCCTCCTGTCTCAGCCTTCCAAGTGTGGGGATTACAAGGGTGTGCCACCATGCCGGGCACAGAGCCTGTTTTAAAATAAAAAGTAAAATAGTGGTGGAGGTACAGCTCTAGTATCATGCCCCCCTCCCCCCACGCCCCCAGTCCTCTTACTACACACTCACAATGTACTCACAGGCTGACCTAGTCTTCATGGTCTAGCTCAAGATGTACCTTTCCTGACTGTTATTCTTATTTCTTCTCCTCCCCCTCCTTTCTTCCTTTTCCCCTCCCCCCTCCTTCCTTCATATGGGGGTTGAACCCAGGGGCCTTCTACCTGAGAAGCTGAGTCAGCCAGAGCCTGGAAAACCTTGAGAAGGCACCATTCTATGTCTTCTTTAGGGCTGGTCACACATCATAGGATTTCTCTGGAAACCTACCTGCCTGTCCTCAGCTGCCCTCTGCTACCTCCTCCTCCCTGCCTCTCACTTGGCATCATGGCAGCATGTTACTGCATTTAGATGGACATTTATTACATTCTGTTCTATGTTACTTATATAGCAATCTCCCTCATTGAATTCTAAATTCCTTTAGAGCTGGGAGTGGTGGCTCATGCTCGTAATCCCAGAGCTTGGGAGGCTGAGACAGGAGGATCACACAGGTTCGAAGCCAGCCTCAGCTACTTAGTGAGGCTCTCAGCAACTTAGTGAGACCCTGTTTCCAAATAAAATATAAAATAGGTCTGGGAGTATAGCCTGGAGGTAGAAAGCTTCTGGGTTCCACTCTCAGTACCACAAAAAAATAAACTAATTCCTTTAGAGCTCCTGGTAGAGTGCCCAATAGTGAACGTAGTAGGATTTGCACCTTCTCTCACAGTTATGGTCCTCTGGAGTTTGGAACTTCCTGGTGTCAGGAATCATTTGTTGTGTAGAACAGTTTGATGCAGTAGAGATGGCTTGGGCTTTGGGAGCAGAGAAACACATACTGGTGTGTGACCATGGGTAGGTCTAGCCTTTGTGAAACAGGGCCAGGAATCAGCCTCAAGGGTTTGTGTGGTGAAATTTAAATAGGACAAAGCCTAATGCCCCAGGGACAATACCTGGTGGGCACTGGGCCCTCAGTAGATACTAAGGCTCAGCCCTCAGCTGATATTTGGCAGATTGAATATTCCAAGATGACTAACAAGATCTCTCTCTAAATTCCAAGCCCTCTGCATTGAGGTGGTCTCTAGCATGTATTCCTAGTAGACTATGCCTATTTCTCCAAGTCTCCAGCAAGTGGAACAGAGTCCAGCCTCTCTACTTTACCACCTGGGTTCGAGCACAGGGGACTTGGGAGACTACCCAGGATAAATGGTCATGAATGGACTAGGCGTTGCTCCTGGCCCTGTCTGTAGAGTCCCAGAGCAGGACATTGTCCCAGCAGCTCACCAGTTCATCCTGTTCATGCAGCTGCAGCCTAGAGCTCTCCAAACCCTCATTCCTGGTGCAGACCAGTTTGACTGGCTGCTCTCTTCTTACAAGGAAAGACCTTTTCTGCCCCCACCTCCACGCCACTGTCACTGGTATCCCTTGGCAAGGGAACCAATGTTTGGGCTTGGAGCACCCTGACTGGTTGGCTGTTGACTGAAACAGGCTTTGAAAGCCTCGGGGCTGTTGGAGGAAGAGCCCATTCTGTAAAAGACACTGGCAGATTTCAATGAAGTTGCAAGAAGGATAGTATTTTGGGGGTTATTATAATAAATTTTGGTTTCTCAAAAGAACAAGTTTGTCCCTAAATTCAGAAGGGAAAGAATCTTCACTTTTTTTTTTTTGGTGGTACTGGGGTTCCTGGAAACCCTTCTACCTCTGGGCTACACTCCCAGACACCTATTTTTTATATTTTTATTTGGAAACAGGGTCTCTTAAGCCAGCGCTGCTTGCTTCGAACCTGCCTCCTGTCTCCTCCTCCAAGCTCGGGGATTACAAGCGTGCGCCACCACGCCCGGCTGAAAAGAATCTTAAATACCAGAATGGCTTAACTGTGGATGGGAGACTTGAAGTACTTCTTAATTTCTCTGCTTAATAAGAGGCAAGAAATATTCCTGGCAATCAGTTTTCTTTAAGTAAGTGCAATAATACCTAACAATACTTGATACCTTTAAGGAAATTTTGCCTCCCACTCGTAGTCATAGCTATTTAGTCATAGTAGAAAAAGAGGACTTGAGGTCTGGAGATGATGCCCAGAGTTTGTATTTTGGCTCTGTCATTTACTTGCTTTGTGACTTTGGGCAGCATGTTTAACCTTTCTGTGTTTCATGGATTGTCAAGGTTAACCTCACTTATGTAAAGAGTTTAGATAAGGATAGCTACATTTTGATGTTTTTGATATCTGCTCACTTGGGATTCTATGCATAGTCCCTTTTCCCTTTCCTGTGTGTTGCCATTCATTCAACTATACGCACTAATTGGATTTTCATTTTTTACTTTTACCTTTAGTGTCTTGCCTGTATTAAGCCCTATACCTTTTCTCTTCTCTCTGAATTATACTTTTACATTTGGATAAGATAGACTGGCAGCCTGTCGTACAAGGATGCTGGAGAATCCTGCAAAGAAAGCAAACTCAGGGTACCTTTAAACTTGGTTTTCTGTCGGTAGAGGGAGCCGTGATGTTCTTAGTGACAGAAATCTTATCTGCAGAATGATTTTCCCCCCTACCTGGTACTTAAAAATAAGAGAGACTTTTATTGTTCATTATATAATAGAGATACAAACCAGTATCAAGAATGCACAGTCATTGAATAGTTTTAAAATTTAATTAAGCGTGTTTATTACCACTGTATTTCATATCTGCCTAATTTTATTCCTCAGGCCAGGTTTATAAAGGTAGAGTATTTTCAAGCATATTTGATCAATGTAATCTGCTGATGTTATGTCCTGCCACATTTTGAAATGGGTAAGGGATGGAGGAAGGACACAGATTGAGGGGTAAGGGCAGGAGTCTGGGAGCAACCAGGACAGTTACTATATGGACGTGAATTTTGGCACTATGGGAAATCTGCAAGCTAAGTAAATCCAAATAGATGATGGTTTTAATCAGGAAAAGCACTGTTTGGTTTGTTGATACTTGGAAACTGGTTAGGGCTAGATAGTCAACTGTATTTACCAAGGGGGATCTGAAATGTGGCAGATTGAATATTCCAAGATGACTAACAAGATCTCTATTCCAGTGTAATATTGACAGTCCTTTCTTAAAATAAAGTCATTTTAGTTTCTTTTCTCTGTTGCAGTACTGGGGATGTAACCCAGGGACATTTTACCTCACACCTAGCCCTATTTTTTATTCTTTATTTTGAAACAGGGTCTCGCTGAGTTGCAGAGGGCCTCACTAAGTAGCTGAGGGTGTCTGAGAACCGCGATCCTCCTGTCTCAGCCTCCCGAATGCTGGGATTACAAGCATGCGCCACCATGTTCAGCTTCATTTTAGTTTCTTATACTAGAGAGCACATGTTTGTGATGGAAAGATTAGAATATGTAGAACAGTAGAAAGATGAGAGAAAAACTGGCCCTTGATTGTATCATCCAAAACAACCCTTTGAGCATTTAGTTTATTTCTTCACAATATTTACTCTAAGCATGTAAAACACCTGGTTTGTGATCATAATGTAACATATTTATATCTTGTTTATTTTCACTGATAGAGCAAATATATCCTTGTAATACTACACTCTCTCCATAAATAATGTTTAAGTATCTTACAAAGTGTATCAGCGTAAACATTGAGCTTTGGGGTGTTACTGATGTTTTTTTTTTATTGTGCACAATACATGGCCTGTCTTTCAAATGCTCTCCTTCTTAAATGCAACTTATTTTAAAGTGGTAAGAAATGTTAGTGTACAATGTAGATAACAAAATCAATTAAGAACACCCCAGTCCGAGAACTTCTCATTTGATCACCAAATGTTTACTGGGTTTCTGCTGTCTTCAGCCACTGGATACATATGGGAAGATAGAAATAAATAGGTAAACAAGTGAATAAGATGATTTTATTTATTTATTTATTTATTTATTTATTTATTTATTTATTTATTTTTGGTGGTACTGGGGCTCCTGGAAGCCCGTCTACCTCTGGGCCACACTCCCAGACCTATTTTAAACTTTTTTATTTTTGGAAACAGGGTCTCTTAAGCCAGCACAGCTGGCTTCGAACCTGCGCGATCCTCCTGTCTCTGCCTCCCAAGCGTGGGGATTACAAGTGTGCGCCACCACGCCCGGCATGAATAAGATTATTTCAGACAGTGATAAGTACTACGAAGAAAAAACGTGGAGGGGTTACTTGATTTTTTATTTCAACTGATAGATAAAAATATAAAATTTGTACATAGTTGTGGGGCATGTGATACCTTAATACATACATCCATCGTGTCAATGTTAAATTAGGTTGAACATCTATCTCCTCAAACATTTATGATTTCTTTATAGCGAGAACTTTCACAATCCTTTCTTCTAGCTATTTTTTTTTTCTTTTGTGGTACTGGGGGTGGAACCCAGAGGCTTTCTACCTCTGGGCTACACTCCCAGACCTATTTTATACTTTATTTGGAAACAGGGTCTCACTAAGTTGCTGAGAGCCTCAGTAAGTAGCTGAGGCTGGCTTTGAACCTGTGTGATCCTCCTGTCTCAGCCTCCCAAGCGCAGGGATTACAAGCGTGCGCCTCCACGCCCTGCTCTTCTAGCTATTTGAAATGTGTAGCATGTTATTGTTATTTATAGTTACCTGACTGTACAATAGCACCCTAGGACTTTTTGCTTCTATCTATAATTTAGTACTCTCTTAAGAGCTTTCATCACTCTCCTCTGTGTTCTTCCTAGCCTTTGGTAACCACTATTACCAAGGGACATTCTACCTCCAGGCTACATTCTCAGCCCTTTTTTTAAATATTGAAACTGGGTCTCACTAAGTTGCTGAGGGCTGGCCTGGAACTTATGATCCTCATGTCTTAGCCTCTCAAATACTGGGATGATAGGCATGTGCCACCATGCCCAGCTGAGATCAGTTCTTAGAGATTTCATCTCTGAAACTAGTACTGGAAGGATTACTTTTAAAAAGCAGTTTCTTATGGGCCTTCTGGCTAGACAGTAAATTTGAAATAGTTGGAAGTATGGGGATGAGGGATGAAGGAAGCAGGAAATGGGGCATCAAAGTGGGTGAGCATTTTTTTGGTACGTGAAATAACATTTTTTTTTTTTTTGTGGTATTGCGGGCGGAACCCAGAGGCTTTCTACCTTCGGGCTATACTCCCAGACCTATTTTATATTTTATTTGGAAACAGGGTCTCACTAAGTTGCTGAGAGCCTCATTAGCTGAGGCTGGCTTCGAACCTGCGCAATCCTCCTGTCTCAGCCTCCCAAGCACGGGGATTACAAGTGTGCGCCACCATGCCCGGCAATAATAAACATTTTAGAACTAAAGGTGTTTAAAGAGGATCCTAAAATGAGAAAGTCTGCTGGTTTAAACATGATAGCCACGTAAAAAGACCCTGAGAGCTGGGCATGATGGCACACACCTGTAATCCTAGTACTTGGGAGGCTGAGACAAGGGGATCACAGGTTTGAGGACAATTTCAGTAAGTAGTGAGACTTTCATCAACCTAGTGAAATCCTGTTTCAAAATAAAATATGCCTGAGGATGTAGCTCAGGGTTGTAGAATGCTCCTGGGTTTAGTTCCCAGTGCCCCAATAAATAAGTAAACAAATAACCACAGCATCATTATCCATCAGGGAAATGAGAATCAAAACCATAATGAGATACCTTTTCATGCCTACTAGAATGGCTAGAATACAAAAAGACAGTAACAAATATTGATGAGTTGGAGAAACTGGAACCCTCTGTATTGATGATGGGAACGAAAAATGGTGCTACTGCTTTGGAAAAAAATTTGACAGTTCCTAAAATGGTTAAACAAAGTTACCATGTGTTCTAGCAATTCCATTCCTAGGTATATATCCACGAGAAATGAAAATACATATGAATGTTCATAGTGGCAGTGTTCATAATAGGCCAAAAGTAAAAGAAAAATATGATATGGGCATGTAATGGAATATTATTCACCTGTGAAGAGGAAAGAAGTACTGATACACAGTACAACATAGATGAACCTTGAAAACATGCTAGGTGAAATTAGCCAATAACAGGGAGCCACATATTATTGTATGATTCCATTTATATGAAGTGTTCAGAAGAGGCAGACCTGTAGAGACAGTACATCTGTGGTTGGGAGGAGGAGATGGTGATTGACTGTCAATGATTAAAGGTTTCTTTTTGATGATGAAAGTATTTTAAAATTGAATGTGGTAATAATCATGTAACTGTAAATATGCAAAAACTTCACTGAGTTATATAATTAAAATGGGAAACTTTTATAGTATGTTATAATTCAATAAAGCTGCTATTAAAAATATCCAGTAGCACTACATTAAAAAAAGTAGTGATTCCAGATGGAGTGACAGGATACCTGGGTTTGTTTGAACATAATTCGTTATTGGGGGTCAAGGGCTCTGGACCAAACAGGATTGGCTGTGATTAGATAATTATTGAAGCTGATATATAGGTACAAGGGGTTCTGTTATACTATTTAGTCTATTTTTCCATTATATCATTTGATGATATTTCCCATAATAAATATTAACAACATAGGAATTATTATTATTATTATTATTTTTGTGTAACTAGGAATTGAACCAGGGGCATTCTACCTCTGAGCTACATCCCCCACCCTGTTTTTTATTCTTGATTCTGAAACAGATTCTCACTAAGTTGCAGAGGGCCTCACTAAGCTGGCCACCAACCTGAGATCCTTCTGTCTCAGAGTCCCAAAGTACTGGGATTACAAGCGTTCGCCACCACACCTGGCAGAATTAATTTATTTAAAGACTTTGATTTTGGAGTAGTTATCAGCAGTCATAACCATGAGTGTGGAAATAGCATTGGTCAATAGCTTAGTATCTGGAGACAGTCTATATGTCTGATCTTGGTTTGCTCTGTGACCCTGGCAGGCCATGTGACTTTGTTATGCCAGTTTCTTCACTCAGAAACTAGAAGTTTAAAGCACCTACATTATAGGGATGTTATGAGGATTAATGAGTTCATAGGCACAGAATGCTTGCAACTTTTAAGAAGGAGGGGAAGTAGCAGGAGGGAAGAAGAAAGGGAGGAAGAAAGGAAAGGCAGGAGTGGGAGAGGGAAGGAAGAATGCAGGTCTTCACTACTTTCAAGGAAGTTTGTTTTACATCTCTTTCCTTGCTTTTCAACCGAGGCGAAGCTCTTGCGTTTTAAACATCTTTCTTCTGCTCATCTTTAGGGAGACAAGCTGTTGACATGCCCAAAGGGACGTGCTGCTCAGACACTAAAGCAGAACAGGAGGGATGGGTCGCCTGTCTGCCCCAGCCTGTGGTTCCAGGCACTTAGCATCATTTGTCAGAGGCTCTGGGAATGCATTTTCCTTAAACTGTGTTGTAACAGGCAGATTCCCTCTGGCTGCTGATCCCTCTCACCTCACCCTTTACAGCTGACCCTGGCAGCCACATTGTGCCTGTAGTGGAGAAGGAGGTTAGGAGAGATCATTGTGATTCTCAGCTAGTCATTATGTTAAGTGTTTTCTGCTCTGGTGCTTGGAGATGATGATCATTTTGCTGAGAGTACACAGTAGCTTAGCCAGCAGGCCAGGTACAGGTTTCCTTTCCTCTACATTAATGGATCTGTTTGTGGGCTTTTATCTATTCTCTTCAAGAAAGCTTTTCCACTAGCCTGGCTCTTGGTTCTGACCATGGTCTTGTTGGCATGGATTGGCCCTTGGTCTACCTCCAAGGAGATATTCTTGACTTTGTAGAAAGGAAAGGAGAATCTTTCCTTGCCATATACTGCCATCTGTCACCCTCTTTCTCCTCACAAACCTTGAGCGCCCATCCATTCATGTGTTTGCTCAATGATCTTTTACTGATTTCCCACTGTGTGAGAAATGCTATGTGTAAGCTTTGAGGGATTCCACACAAATAAAGGAAGGAGGGAAGAGAGAAAGGAAGGAAGGAAAGAAAGGAAAAAAGAAAGGTGGTGGTTCTTGGGGAAACCAATTATCTAGGAGAATTAGAATGTTTGATATTTTTACAGCAACTTATCAGTGCTTTATAATACTCTTCTTGCTTACAATACTTACAGCATCTTCTGTCTTGCAGTGTAATTTTCCATGTACAATAGAGGCTCACTCTGTTCCTTATTCTCATTCTTCTCCTGCCTCAAATCCCCCTCTTTGAGAAAGAAGCTCTGTTTTGATGCTTTTGTAGACTTCACCCACCCTGACACATGCCCAGTACTGGGAAGTGCATTTCCCTCCCTCCTTGTCTTTGTTCTTTCCTTGTCCCTTTCTTTGCTTCTTATCTTCCTTCTTGGTATTTGGATTGTGGTAATGGTTTTATATAAACCATTCATGAACTAGGGTTACTCCCTTTAGGTTCCTCAGACCATCAGCACTTCACAGTAGCTCCAGGTTGTAGCCTGGCAGGGGATGGAGAAGCAGGAGCTGAGGCTGGAGCCAACCCCATGTGGCGAGTACTTGATGAACTTTGGGTTCTATCCAGAAGCAATGGTAACTACTTGCCTGTGTTTATTGAATATTCACTGTGGGCTAACACTGTTCCAGGCATTGAGGATAGAGCAGTGATTAAGTCAGATGGGGTGCCTACCCTTAGGGGCTTATACTTCAGTGGGAGAAGATACGCAATAAACTCAGATATAAGATAGTGCGGCATGCTATGAGGAAGGAAAATGAGAGCATTGTGAAGAGAGCCACCCAGGCTGGTGGCTCCAGCCAGGTTTGTCCCACCAGACCTTAGTGCTACTGGGGGTGAGACATGGTCTGTGGGGAGGAGGAGGCCTGCAGCCACAGGGAAGGGAGCACATCCCCTGTACCAGGAGCAGCAGAGGCAGGGACCTGAGAAGACAAGGCTGGCATCTTCAGGAAGAAGGAAAGGGCCAAGTAGTGGAGGCCTAGTGCTGGGTGTGAGCAGAGGGAGATGTGCTTGGAGAGGCTAGATGGTGGCCGGTCATCAACCATGGAATACTATGGTAAGAAGTGCACACATATTTCTGGTTCAGTGAGAACTCTGGAATTTTTTTTTTTTTTTTTTTTTTTTTTTTTTGTGTGTGTGTGTGTGTGGTACTGGGGGTGGAACCCAGAGGCTTTCTACCTCCGGGCTATACTCCTAGATCTTTTTTATATTTTATTTGGAAACAGGGTCTCATGAAGTTGCTGAGAGCCTCACAAAGTAGCTGAGGCTGGCTTCAAACCTGCGCGATCCTCCTGTCTCAGCCTCCCAAGTGCAGGGATTACAAATGTGCGCCACCACACCTGGCTTGAACTCTGGAAAATTTTAAGCAAGATAGTTCGTTAATTTTCTAATAGTTGTCTGAAGGACAGATAGTAAAGAGGCAAGAAACAGGGGACAGGTTAAGCAGCTATTGTGTCCAGGGATGAGATTAGAGTGGCTCTAACTAGGGGTGAAGCAGGAGATCCTATGGCTAGTGGGTGGTAGAGAAACTCACTGTGTCTTACCCATCCCTCTGGCCATGGCAGAGTGGCACCACGTGCAGACTGCCCATGGAGAAGCAGGTTCACCCTGGGAGCAGTGCGGGGGTCTCAGACTCACTCTTGCTTTATTTCACTGGGCTCATACTCAGGCAGGATCCCTGTCTCCTTCCATAGTAAAACTCCATGTAACAGAAGGAACCACTTGGGCAATAGGAGACCTTGCTGCAAATCGTTTCTGAGAAGTCCAAGGAAATCATCAAGCCCTGTAGCAGAGTTATTAGATATGTGGACAAAAGAGAAAATTGTCAATGTTCTTGGTGTGTGAGGTATTGGGCATTAAACTCAGGGATACTCTCCCTCTAAAATATGCCTTCTACCCGTGTGTGTGTGTGTGTGTGTGTGTGTGTGTGTGTGTGTGTGTGTGTGTGGTATTGAGAATGGAACCCAGGGGCATTCTACCTCCCAGCTACATCCCCCAGCCCTATTTTTTATTCTTTATTTT
The DNA here is from genome assembly GCF_963383645.1 of Muscardinus avellanarius. Taxonomy (NCBI): domain Eukaryota; kingdom Metazoa; phylum Chordata; class Mammalia; order Rodentia; family Gliridae; genus Muscardinus; species Muscardinus avellanarius. The sequence goes on from NC_137791.1 coordinate 78,156,611, forward strand.
GAAACAGGGTTGCACTGAGTTGCAAAGGGCCTCACTAAGTAGCTGAGGCTGGCTGCGAATCACGATCCTCCTGCCTCAGCCTCCCAAATGCTGGGATTACAGGTGTGTGCTGCCATGCCCGGTTGACAGTGTTCTATTTCTGCTGTAAACTTCTTCCCAGAAAATTTTGGCTCTTCCTTCCTTTTATCCTTCCTTCCTTCCAGATCGTGGAAAAGATTTTATACTAACCATCCATAAACTCAGGGTTATCCTTTTTAGGTCTATCAGACCAATAATATTTCAGTTTAACAGAACCTGAGAAGGGAATTATTTTTATTACAAACCCAGCCATGTATAAACAGAACGATGCTGGCCCACTAGCTAAGTCGATGGTAATAAAGTTTTATCTAAATAGTAGAAGAAACAGCTAAAAGCACTAGTTTTTAGATCTAACAGGAGAGCTGGGGATCTGTGCGCTGGGTGAATGGGCCAGGCTAGAGTTAAAGCTCACATTCTCACTATGTTCCTGTCAGGCCCTGTGTGATTCAGTCCCACCCCTGGGATTACCCATGTTCCTCCTGGTTATTCCTCCCAACCACCTTGGCTTTTTCATGGTTTCTGGAACAGGCCAGGCAGCCGGCATCCTGTTCTCTCAGCCATGTGACCAACTTGGTCTCTCAACTCCTCACTCAGGCCTTGGTTTAATCTGCCCAGGCACTCTCCCTGAAATCATGACAGCTTCCCTTGCCAAGGAAAGCTTGACAAAAGTACATTAATATGGTGAGACTTCAACATCTTTCAACTAAATTAATTAATTAATTAATTAATTAATTTGCACTACTGGGGATGGAACCCAGGGGCATTCTGCCTCCGAGCTACACTTCCAGCCCTATTTTTTATTCATTATTTTGAACCAGGGTCTCACTGAGTTGTGGAGGGCCTCACTAAGTAGTTGAGGCCGGCCGCAAATCTGTGATCTTCCTGTCTCAGCCTCCCAGGTACCAGAATTACAAGCGTGTGCCACCACGCCTGGCCAACTAAATACATTCAATAGGTAGAGTAAGCACACAGAAGATCTTAATTCTATTTTCTTTTTTTTTCTTTTTTTAAAATATATTTTTTATTGGTGCATTGTAGTCAAACTCACAATGGAATACAAGACTTGTTAGGATATCCAAGTACACATCATCCAATTAGCCTTTATCCAATCCCAATCCCAGTCCCTCCCCCTCGATCCCATGCTTAATTTGGTGTTTAACATTGATATATTTGTTTACATACATCATGTGCTTTAAAGAGATTCTATCTTCCCCCATCCCATCCCCTCTGATTGGTCACCTTAATTGCTAATCGATAGGGCCCTTTCTTCCACTAGATTCCCTCCTATTACCCATTTATTCCTAGTTTTTGCATATTAGGGAGAGCATCTGATTTTTTTTTTCTGTGATATTTCTCTGTGTATGCTGCATTGCAAGTTCCAATCCCACTCTTAAAGGCCCCTGCACCAGCCTGGTCACCCGGTAGACTCTGATCCCAGCCTCGCTGGCTCTAGCACCGGCCTTGCCTTGTGGCAGGCTCGGATCATGGCCTCGGAGGCCCCAGCTCTGGCCTTGCCTTTAGGCAAGCTCCTATCTTGGCCTCGCTGGCTCTAGCTATGGCCTCACCAAATGTCAGGCACTGATCCCAGCCTTGCTGACCCCAGCACTGGCCTCGCCCCATGGCAGGGTCTGATCCGGCCTCCTTGGCTCCAGCACCGGCCTCCCTCCTTGGCAGGCTCCTATCCCGGCCTCGGAGGCCCCAGCACTGACCTTGCCTTACTGCAGGCTCCGATCCTGGCCTTGCTGGCCCCGACACCAGCCTCATCCTTGGGCATAGAGCCTCACTTCTTACTGAGACTGTCCTTGAACCTGCAATCCTGCTGTTTCAGTCCCAAGAACTGGAATTACAAACATGCACCACCATGCCTGGCTCTTTTCACCTCATTTATATGCTGATCTTATATATTTACATAGAAACCATGTTCAAAGTAAAACTACCATTTTTACATCCACATTTTATATAAAATAATAGGAGGACAAAAGCAGACATTTTTGTGTATATGTATGGTTGTTTTGGGTTTGATTTTTTGCAATCTCATTGTTGGATATTGAGTGTCACCCCAGGGCCACCTGTTGAAAACTTGGTCCCCAGCTTGTGGCAATATTAGGAGAGGTGGTGGAATCTTTTTTTTTCTTTTTTTTCTTTATTGGTGCACTGTATTCATACATCTTAGTGGGATACAAACTTTTGTAGGCATACATGCACACATCGCCCAGTCAGCCCCCACCCAATCCCCACCCCATTCTCTCCCCATCCCTCCTTCCCATGCTTGGCTTAGTAGTTGACATCTAGTATTATAGCAATTTATCCAAAATTAAAAATGATAATTTCACATAACAGTTTCATTTGTCTGATACCAAGCTTTTGATGACTTAAAGATAACATTTTAATATTTCTTTTTGTTTTCTTTCTTACCAGAGAATATTTTTTTTTCTGTTTTTTTTAGATGAAACTATAATATATTTATATATTTATTTTTCAGAAAAAAATCTATCCTAATATGGAATATGGACTCTAGATACCCAAAATGATCTTGAAAAAGAACAAAGCTAGAAGATATATATTTTCTGATTTCAAACCATATAAAGCTACAATAATTGAAACAGTGTAGTACTATTCTAAAGGCAGATATATAAACCATTGGAGTTAAATAAAAGCCTAGGCCTAAATTTTTCCCTATATTGTCAAGTTATTTTTGACAAGGTTTCCATGAACATTTGGTGGTAGAAATAATAATCTTTTAACTAAATATTGTTGAAAAATAATAATTACATGGAAAAGAATAAAATTGGACCCTTACCTAATCCCATATACAAATATTAACTCAAAATAGATAAAAGACCTAAATATAAATCTTAAGACTATAAACTTTTAGGAGAAAATCTGGGTCATAAAACCTCACAACATTGAAATTGGCAGTGATTTCTTGGTTATGATTTCAATGGCACAGGCAACAGAAGAGTATACAAACTCCCTAAAAAATAAAAAAACATATTGTATATCCAAAGACAATGTAAACAGAGTTAACAGTTACTAATAGAATGGGATAAAATATTTCCAAATGCTATATCTGAAGGTATATTAATATTCCAACTAGAAATCCTAAAAATTAACAACAATAAAGGCAAACAATACCCTTTAGAGATAGGTAACAGACTAACATAAATAATGAATCTCCACAGATAACCAATCTTAGTTGTCTGTTGGATGGAAAATCTTGTTTCTCTGGTTCTGATGTGTGTTACCTATTTCTTCTTTGTAGTTAATCTCTTTGAGTATTTTCTCTAGTGCTGGTTTTGAAGACATAAATTTCTTCAGTTTCTGTTTGTCATGGAAGCTTCTTATTTCTCCATCTAATTTGAAAGAAAGTTTTGCTGGGTAGGAAATTTTTGGCTGGAAGTTGTTTTCTTTGAAAATTGGGAATATGTTACTCCAAGCCCTTCTGGCTCTCATAACTTGGTTTGGGAAGTCTGGAGTGATTCTAATTGGTTTGCCTCTGAATGTCACTTGGCCCTTTGCTTTTGTTGCCTTTAAGATTCTCTGCTTGGCTTCCACATTGGTCATTTTGACAATTATGTGGCGTGGGGATCCTCTTCTCCGATCCTGTCTAAAGGGAGTTCTATAAGTTTCCTGGACCTGCGTATCGACCTCTTGCTCTATGTCTGGAAAATTTTCTGCTATTACTTCCTTGAAGAGATTGTTGATCCCTTTGGTTTCACTTTCTTTTCCCTCCTCTATTCCAATTATTCTTAGGTTAGCTCTCTTAAAATGGGCCCATATTTCTTCAATATCAGATTCCTGCTGTCGGATATTTTTTCCTAGATTAGAAACTATGCGTTCATTTTTGGAATGATCATCTTCTAAGAGCGAGATTCTGTTCTCCATGTGTTCTAATCGGTTGTTTGTGCTTTGAATTGAGGCCTTTACTTCATTAATTGCATCCTTTATCTCTTTTTGTCTCTCTCTGAGTTCTTTTCGAAGCACCTCTATTATTTCTACAGTTATTTTCCTGATTTGATCTTCTAGAAATCTCTGATTTTCTGTTTTATCGGGTTCTGATGTGGTGGGGTTGTGAGCATTCGTTGCTCCAGTATTATTCCTCTTTCCTATGATTTCGGAAGTTTGTGCCTTCTCTGGGTTCTTCCCTTGGGTCACTATGACTTCACTTAAGGTGTTCTGGATCTCGAGTCAGTAGTATCTCAGACCCCACTACTCCTTTACTGGGTTGTATCACAGAGTCTCCGACCCAGAGAGTCGATAGAGGCTGCTTTAGACTGTGGGGGGTGCCAGGTTGCACGTTCTCCTATGATGTGATATCTCTGCCACCGCCCCTCCCCCGCTGGGTCAAGTCCCAGGGAGCACAGTACTGGGGTTTCTCCTCTGTGGCCCACAATTTGACTCACTGTTCTTGAGTACGCAGATGTAGCTGTAGTGAATTCGGTGCTGCTGCCGCCGGTGGCAATATGGCGCCGCTGCTACGCCCTCGGCTGTTGGGCTGGCGTTTTTTTTTTCTTGGTTTTGATTTCCACTCTGAATCCCTGCAGCGTGTGCTGAGCTCAGACACTGGGAGCTTTAGATGTCCTCTGCGCCGAGAAATCCCGCCTGGCTGTTCCGCAGCGGCTCCCCTCGGCTTGCTATAGCCGTCCGGTGAATAGCCGTCCGGTGAATTCGCCGGTGCCTCCGGCAGTATGGCGCTGCTGCCGCGTCCTCGGGCGTGAAGCCGCGTCCTCGGGCGTGAGGATCTCCTCTGTGGCTCTGTTCTCAGTCCGCTTTCTCTCTGGAGCCTGGTGATTTTTTTTGTTTCTCTGGTGATGTTGTTTTCTGGCTTTGAAAGGCGCTGATTTTGTGGTAATGGATATTTGTTGTTAGCGGGGCTCTTAAGCCCCGCTTTTCTCGGTCGCCATCTTCCCGGAAGTCGTCAAGTTATTTTGACAAGGTTTCCACGAACATTTGGTGGTGGAAATAATAATCTTTTAACTAAATATTGTTGAAAAATAATAATTACATGGAAAAGAATAAAATTGGACCCTTACCTAATCCCATATACAAATATTAACTCAAAATAGATAAAAGACCTAAATATAAATCTTAAGACTATAAACTTTTAGGAGAAAATCTGGGTCATAAAACCTCACAACATTGAAATTGGCAGTGATTTCTTAGATATGATTTCAATGGCACAGTCAACAGAAGAGTAGACAAACTCCCTAAAAAATAAAAAAATATTGTATATCCAAAGACAATGTAAACAGAGTTAAAAGTTACTAATAGAATGGGATAAAATATTTCCAAATGCTATATCTGAAGGTATATTAATATTCCAACTAGAAATCCTAAAAATTAACAACAATAAAGGCAAACAATACCATTTAGAGATAGGTAAAAGACTAACATAAATAATGAATCTCCACAGATAACCAATCTTAGTTGTCTGTTGGATGGAAACTCTTGTTTCTCTGGTTCTGGTGTGTGTTACCTATTTCTTCTTTGTAGTTAATCTCTTTGAGTATTTTCTCTAGTGCTGGTTTTGAAGACATAAATTTCTTCAGTTTCTGTTTGTCATGGAAGCTTCTTATTTTCCCATCTAATTTGATAGGTTTGCTGGGTAGGAAATTTTTGGCTGGAAGTTGTTTTCTTTCAGAGTTTGGAATATGTTACTCCAAGCCCTTCTGGCTCTCATGACTTGGTTTGGGAAGTCTGGAGAGATTCTAATTGGTTTGCCTCTGAATGTCACTTGGCCCTTTGTTTTTGTTGCCTTTAAGATTCTCTGCTTGGCTTCCACATTGGTCATTTTGACAATTATGTGGCGTGGGGATCCTCTTCTCTGATTCTGTCTAAAGGGAGTTCTATAATTTTCCTGGACCTGTGTATCAACGTCTTGCTCTATGTTTGGAAAATTTTCTGCTATTACTTCCTTGAAGAGATTGTTGATCCCTTTGGTTTCACTTTCTTTTCCCTCCTCTATTCCAATTATTCTTAGGTTAGCTCTCTTAAAATGGGCCCATATTTCTTCAATGTCAGATTCCTGCTGTTGGATATTTTTTTCTAGATTAGAAACTATGCGTTCATTTTTGGAATGATCATCTTCTAAGAGCGAGATTCTGTTCTCCATGTGTTCTAATCGGTTGTTTGTGCTTTGAATTGAGGCCTTTACTTCAATGATTGCATCCTTTATCTCTTTTTGTCTCTCTCTGAGTTCTTTTCGAAGCACCTCTATTATTTCTACAGTTATTTTCCTGATTTGATCTTCTAGAAATCTCTGATTTTCTGTTTTATCGGGTTCTGATGTTGTGGGGTTGTGGGCTTTCATTGCTCCAGTGTTATTCTTCTTTCCCATGATTTCGGATGTTTGTGCCTTCTCTGGGTTCTTCCCTTGGGTCACTATGACTTCACTTAAGGTGCTCTGGATCTCGAGTCTGTATTATCTCTGACCCCACTACTCCTTTACTGGATTGTATCACAGAGTCTCCGACCCAGGGAGTCGATAGAGGCTGCTTTAGACCATGGGGGGGGGTGCCAGGTTGCACGTTCTCCTATGGTGTGATAGCTCTGCCACTGCCACTCCCCCACTGGGTCAAGTCCCAGGGAGTACAGTACTGGGATTTCTCCTCTGTGGCCTGCAATTTGACTCACTGTTCTTGAGTTCACAGATGTAGCTGTACTGGACTCGGTGAATTCACTGCTGCTGCCGCTGGTGGCAATATGGCGTCGCTGACACGCCCTCGGCCATTAGGCTGGCGTATTTTTTCTTCTCTGGTTTTGAGTTCCACTCTGAGTCCCTGCAGCGTGTGCTGAGCTCAGCTTCTGGGAGCTTTAGATGCTCCCTGCGCCGAAAGATCCCGCCTGGCTGTTCTGCAGCGGCTCACCTCAGTTTGCTGTAGCCGTCCGGTGAATTCGCTGCTGCTGCCGGCAGTATGGCGCTGCTGCTGCATCCTCGGGTGTGAGGCTGGTGTATCTCCTCTGTGGCTCTGAGCTCTGTTCTCAGTCCGCTTTCTCTCTGGAGCCTGGTGATTTTTTTGTTTCTCTGGTGATGGTGTTTTTTGGCTATGAAATGCACTGATTTTGTGGTAATGGAGATTGGTTGTTATTGGGGCTCTTAAGCCCCGCTTTTCTCGGTCGCCATCTTCCTGGAAGTCTTTAATTCTACTTTCAATACATTTCATTTAGTTGGTATTTATGGAGACACTTTTTGGGTGGAAAATGTTAATTTTTTTAATTTGTAGTAGAATAATTTATTAAAATTGATATGCTTGACCTTGAAGGAAATTTTAAGTTTTTAAGAATAGAGATAGCTGGGTGCATGCTTTTAATCCCAGTACTTGAGGGGCTGAGACAGGAGGATCATAGGTTTGCAGTCAGCCTCAGCTACTTAGTGAAGCCCTCTGCAACTCAGTGAGGCTCTGTTTCAAAATCAAGAATAAAAAACAGGGTGGGGGCGTGTAGTTCAGAGGCAGAATGCCTCTCTGGATTCAATCCCCAGTATGGCAAAAAAAAAAGTAGAGATTTTACAAGTCATATTCTAAGATTATAATCCAGTAAGAATAGAAAGAACAGTGACCAAAATTTATTTCCAGTGTTATGATATCTATCTATCTATCTATCTATAGATATATATCTAGGCATATATAATATGTCTATATTTGTCTATCTACTTACCTAGATAATATTTAAATAAAGGGATTATAAGCTTTCTAGGAAGCAATTAAGATAGAAAGTACTTCATACCAAAATCAATGTACACTGAAAAACCTATAAATATCCAAAAGAAAAATTTGCCTTAAATATTTTATTAGTACTCAAGAAGACAAAAAGAGCTTAATATTTATTTTAAGAAATTTGAAAAACCAATAATACCCAGAAGGAAAAAATTAAGGATAAAAGCTATAATGACTGGAATTAGATATAGAATAAAAATATTTAAAAGCTACTTTTTAATTTTTTAATAGTTTTATTGGTGCACTATAGTCTCATCATAATGTAAATCATGTTGACAGTGACATACATACACACAGCACTAAATAACCAGCAAACCACTTGTCAAGTCTAAGGAGAAAAATATCTACTATATTAGGAATAAAAAGGGGCAGAAGAACAGGCATCGGAGAAACGGAGTCTTAGAGACTCTGCTTGCAATTTCATGATAACAAATTCAAAAAATTGGAAGCAATACTTTATTTCTCAGAAAATTATAATTAATCATAAAGAAGTAAATAGAAAATTACTGTTGAAGTGTTGAAAGGTGATTAAAGATCTGTTTTAGAAAACCCAGGGACAGATACATTTAAGGCATTTATTTATTTATTTATTTATTTATTTATTTATTGGTACTAGGGATTTAACCCGGAGGCATTCTACCTTGAGCTACACCCCAGCCCCTTAAATTTTTTTTTTTCTTTTAAGTTTTGAAATAGGGTCTAGCTAAGTTGCTGAGGGCTTCAGGAGGCTGCTGAGCCTGGCCTCAAACCTGTGATCCTCCTATCACAGCCTCCCAAGTAACTGGGATTATGAGCAGGCATCACTACATCTGCCACATATAAAAGAACTTAAAATGCACCAAGGAAAGCACATTTCCACAGCAAGATCCACCAAGCAGGACTGAAAGTCTGCAGACCAATGGGATTGCTGGGGTTTTGACCCATCTTGAGTAGAATCCTGTGCAGGGAGAGAAGGTATTAAGTGAGAGAGAATGGAAGAGGAGACATATGCAAAATCCTGGAACGAGAAAGATCATGTTTTGTTCAAAGAATGCAGCAAGTCCAGTGTGACCAGAGCACGGAACCAAGAAAAGGAGAGTGCTCAGCAGGGTTCAGATGAGGTGAGCAGAATGGCCCTAGAGGGTCCCAGCCAGACCGCGTTACCTACCCGAATGATTCCAGCTCTAACCTGATGCCACCATATCCAGCTAGCTTCTGTACATCAATGCAGTACCGCACATCATCCTATGATACAGTGCCCAGGAGGTCTTTTTGGCCATACAGCTTTGCTGTGAATGATCCCAGCATGTTCTCAACACCATAGAATCCAGCCATTTCCAGAATTTCAAAGAAACCTCAAAAGCGTACCTTATTCACCCCCAAACAGCTGGGAGAGCTGGAGGCATTGTTTAAACACTCCATGTTCCCAGATAAACATGCCCAAAAGAAGTTAGCTTCACAACTCAGACTACAGGAGAGCACAGTGAAGGTTTGGTTCAGGAACAGGTGGTTCAAAGCAAGGAAGTACAAGTGGCAGCAGTAGCAGCGGCAGCGGCAGCAACAGCAGCAGCCCAAACAGCCACCAAACCAGACCCTTCCATCTAATGATAGGCCCACCTCACCATAACACCCAACCCTTCTTCTCTTTCTCCCATAGGCTTCACGTTCCCGTAGCCTCCTACCGCAGCCTGCAGGTCCTTTGGAATGCCCAGGGAACTCCAGCTTCACGGAGAACCCCACAGGTGACTCTCCATTTCAAGACCCTGCATTGGAGCAGCTGGACCCCTCAGTTCCTGCTTTGTTCTCGAACAGCTGTGACATAATCCGGACCATGTACAGTGTTTCTGATGATGCAACATCCAGTTGTTCCTTCAAATGTCTGTATCAGTATCTCCCACCCACCAGCTGCCAGCCAGAGGACAGGGTTCCTCTCTCAGCACCCTTGATGGCCCAGCTGTTGGAGTTTCTCCTAGGGAAAGGGGTCCAGTGGGCCCAACTGAGGCAGTGCCACCAGAAGTTCAAGAGATAGACAAGATAGCTGGGGATGTCAGGATGGTTCCAGTAGGGCAGGCCTTGCATTTTTTATTTTTTATTTTTACCAATGCACTAATAAATAGTTGGCCAACAGGAGGATCGCGGTTCGCGGACAGCCTCAGCTACTTAGTGAGAGGCCCTCCGCAACTTAGTGGAACCCCGTTTTCTAGGGCTGGAGGTGTAGCTCGGAGGTAGAATGCCCTGGGCTCCATCCCCAGTACTGCAAAAAAAAAAAAAAAAAAGGGCTGGGGGGGGTACTTCGTGGTAGAATGCCCCTAAATTAATACCTAGTACCAAAAATAAAATTTGAAATCAATTAAAAAATAATTTAAAATGCAAGAGATGATATTTAAATATGCTGGGAGATATTAGAATTATTTAATAAATACCAAATGTAGAATAAAGTAAAATTCTTTATATTATGCCACATACAAATGTAATTTATATACATTTGTATATAAATTACATTTGTATACATATCTCAAGATCATTTATAATGTAAATAAAGAAATCATAATAATTTTTGCAAGAGAATTGTAGGAAAATAAGCCACCATTTGAGGGTAGAAAAACACTCTAAGGGCCAGGCGTGGTGGCACACACTTGTAATCCCCGTGCTTGGGAGGCGGAGACAGGAGGATCGCATAGGTTCAAAGCCAGCCTTGTTGGCTTAAGAGACCCTGTTTCCAAATAAAAATATAAAATAGGTTTGGGAGTGTAGCCTGGAGGTAGAAGGACTTCCAGAAACCCCAGTACCACAAAAAAAAAAAAAAAAGAAAGAAAAAAAAAAAAGAAAAGAAGAAAAACTCTCCGAGAAATACTGAACCTCAAAGTGTGTGTGTGTGTGTGCACAACTGCTTACATGCATGTGCTTGTGTGCATCACCAATGGCAATGATTATATGAAAGGTAGTTGAACTCACTAGTTGTCAGGAAGTACAAATGAAAGTAACAGTGAGGTAGTGCTTAATGTCTATCAGACTGGAAAGAAATGAAAAGTCAATAGCACTTCTTGCTGACAAGAAGATCCAGAGCAAAAAGCAGACAGATACTGTGTGTTTTCAATAAACAAGAATAACAAGAATATTCTCCTAAACAATGTACAACCATTCAGTTCATGAAGGTAACATTGATATATTACTGCTATTTAATCATTACACAGACTCCATTCAGGTTTCATAAATTGTCTTTAATAAGAGAGACCTAGTCATAATCATATATTATTTTAATTGTTACGTCTCTTTTGAACAGTTCCTTCCTTAGGCTTTTCTTGACTTCCATCTCCTTGGTACTTTTGAAGATTACAGGCCAGTTTTGGTGTGTGTGTGTGTGTGTGTGTGTGTATTTTTTGAGAGTCCTTACCTTTGTTTGTTTTTTTTTTTTTTTTTTTGGTGGTACTGGGGGTGGAACCCAGAGGCTTTATACCTCCGTGCTATATCCCCAGACCTTTTAAATATTTTATTTGGAAACAGGGTTTCACTAAGTTGCTGAGAGCCTCACTAAGTAGCTGAGGCTGGCTTCGAACCCGTGCGATCCTCCTGTCTCAGCCTCCCAAGCACAGGGATTACAAATGTGCGCCACCATGCCCGGCTGAGTCCTTACCTTTGAATTTGATGTTTCTTCATGATTAGATTCAGGGTCTGTGACGTCAGCAGGAGCCCACAGAAGTGATGTATTCTTCTCCTGCTTCCTACCAGGTGGCACATGAGTGCTTTCTGTCCCATTACTCATGATGTCAACTTTGATTGCTTGAGTAATGTGCTGTCTGCCAGCCCTTGCCACTCTGAAGTTACTCTTAATTTTTGTGAGAGGTAATTTAAAATTTTGTAAAAAGTCTATTTCTCACCAAACTTTAATTAATTTACTTATTATTTTATATTAGTATGGGCTCCTGTTGCCTATTTTATCAGTGGTATTTATTATTTATTTATTTATTTATTTATTTATTTATTTATTGTGGTACTGGGGATTAAACCCAGGGGCAGTCTACCTCCAAGCCACACTCCCAGCCCTGTTTTTTATTCTTTATTTTGAAACAGGGTATCACTACGTTGCAGGGGGATCACTAAGTAGCTGAAGCTGGCCAAAAACCTGCAATCCTCCTGTCTCAGCCTCTTAAGTATTGGGATTACAAGTGTGCTATCATGCCCAGCTATTATTATTTTGATGTTTGAAATGTACCCACTGGTCAATAAAAGCCTGGTGTGTGTGTGTGTGTGTGTCTGTCTGTCTGTCTGTCTGTCTCTCTCTCTCTCTCTCTCACACACACACACACACACACACACACACACACACACACCTATTATTTTTTTATTTACTGAAAACCACAGCTGGGTGTGGTGGCACACATTGTAATCTCAGTACTTGGGAGGCTGAAACAGGAAGATCGCAGATTAGTGGCTAGTCTCAGCTTCTTAGTGATGCCCTTATGCAAATTAGTGAGACTTTGTTTCAAAATAAAGAATAAAAAAATAGGGCTGGGGATGTAGCTTGGAGGTAGAATGCTCCTGGGTTACATCCCCAGTATGGAAAGAAAGAGAGAGTGAGGGGGGGGGGGAGAGAAAGAGAAAGAAAACAAACAAAAACTTGCATCAATATCCTCATTTCAAATCCAACATCACAGGTATCATTTAATTTTCTTCCCCACCATCATTTGAAACTTTAAGTGTGAATATTTCTCTTATTCATGTTAGTAAATTTTGAATACTACTTTTTTTTTTTTTTTTTTTTTTTGGTGATACTGGGGTTCCTGGAAACCCTTCTACCTCCGGGGTACACTCCCAGACCTATTTTATGTTTTTTTTTTTTTTTTTTTTTTTTTTAACAGGGTCTCTTAAGCCAGCGAGGCTGACTTCGAACCTGTGCGATCTTCCTGTCTCTACCTCCCAAGCGCGGGGATTACAAGTGTGCACCACCACGCCTGGCTGAATACTACATTTTTATTATTTATTTATTTATTTATTTATTTATTTATTTATTTATTTTGGTGGTATTGGGGTTCCTGGAAGCCCTTCTACCTCTGGGCTACATTCCCAGACCTATTTATATATTTTTTTGAAGCAGGGTCTCTTACGCCAGCGTGGCTGGCTTCGAACCTGCGCGATCCTCCTGTGTCCGCCTCCCAAGCGCGGGGATTACAAGCGTGCGCCACCATGCCTGGCTGAATACTACATTTTTAATTTGATCTTGTTTTTTTCAGTTCACATTTGCCCTCTCAGGGAAACTGAAACCACACACACACACACACACACACACACACACACACACACACACCTAAAATTAAATGCTTATCAAAGTATACAAACCTATACAACTATAGAAGAAATGGAAATGTTTAAACATTCAAATGATATTTTTGTAAGTTTGTAGGAAAATTGCACGAAGACTTAGGGGCAGCCTTTATTTACTTTGATGAATCCCTTCTGTGGAACCCCTTTCTCACCCTGCTGCCCAGCTCTGCCCGGTGTGCACGCTCCCGGCTCGGCCCCTGACCTCGCTGGCTGTGCTGCCCCTCTGTGACCCGGCTCGCCTGGCCTTGCCAGTCTCTGATCCCCAGTCAACAGGTTAAAGGTCGCCTTCCACCTCCTTACCCTGATTGGCTAAGACAGGCCACTCCCCTCCACGCCCCCTTCTGACGCTCTTGGGTCACTGGACCGCCATGGCTCCCCTTTCTCCATTCCTGTCGTGTGGATGTCTATGCCTCCCATTTAAATACGTGTAGAGCTGAAAAATTGGAAAGGGAAGAACAAAGAATGGAAGGATGAGAAAGAGGAAGAAGAACAGTTAATTCATTTTAAATCTCCCTTCAGTGTATTCTAAGATACACATTTCCCTTAAAAAACTAAGGTGAATCTAGTAGATTGTAATATATAGTGCGTTCATTTTCATTCAGTTCTAAGTGGCTTATGATTTCCCCCATGGTTTTCTGCTTAACCCCAGTGTTATTCATTTATTTAAATAAGACTTTCATTCTAAAATCATTTTACTTGATTTGGTGAGGCATTTTAAGTGCCAGTGATTTCTTTCTGGCTTAACAAAGAAAGTCAACAAATGTGTATATTTTTGAAATGCCAATTTAATATCACCAGGGCAAAACATAGTAAGACAACCCATCAGTATTATAAGCTTCCTAGAGATGAGGAACGATTTCCCCAGGATATAACAACAATCTCCGAAGTCTAGGTGTCTTAGAAATCTTTGTCAGAATGATGCTGTCAGCCCACTTGTGTGCTGCAGAAGCTCCTGGGCTTTTCTGACAGCTCTGGGGGGAGTGGGAATATTTGCTCCTTAATTTGCAAAGACTCTTCACCAGCGTTGGAAGCACCTCTAGTTTTTCAAGGCTAAATGGCAAAATGTATAAAAAGAGAGATAGCTCTGAGAAAGCTCCAAACTCATGGTTTTAAATGGGTTGTATAATTTCTGCATCTATGTTTAGTAACATGTTTTTTAGTTTCAGACATTACATTGATTACTATTCTTGTATAATCAGTGTGATACTATAACAATATTTACAATATCTAAATATCTTTATTACATAATTTCCTTAGTGGTCTACAATGTAGGCAATTTGTGTGTATGTATTCTGAGGAGGGGGGTAACATCCTGTATCTATGGCTTGGTTTGAATTTATATACATATTAATTTGAGATTAAACTCTTGTGTCTTTCATTTCCCTCTTTACTTGAGCTAACAGTTTGCTTGGTGCTATGATCTCTTTGTGTCTCCCAAAAATTCATTTGTTGAAACCCAGTCCTGAGTATCATAGTAATAAGAGGTAAAGATTTGGAGAGATGAACTGGCCATGAGGGTGGAGCCTGGGGCCCCTAGGTAGCTTCAGATGGGGGGTAGTTTCTCCCCAATCAAGGCATTATTAGAAGGTTAAAACTTTCAGCCTCTAGGGAGGGGAGAGGGGCTGAAGACTGAATTAATAACCAATGGCCAATGACTTAACTAATCATACCTAAGTAATGAAACATCATTAAAAATGCCTCAGTGACAAGGTTTGGAGAGATTGCTGGTTAGTGAATGTATCGGGAGCAGGAGGGTCGGCGATGTGCCTGAGAGGGGATGGGAGCTTTGCTGCCCCCTCCATACCTTGTCCTACAAAGCTTTTGTTTGACTCTTTCCTGTGTTGTGTTCTTTATAGTAAAGCAGAATATGTGTGCAGACTTTTCCCCCCTGAGTTCTGTAAGCTCTTCTACACATTACTGAAATTGATGACAGAGGTGGTGGTGGAAAGGGCATGGGAGAATTCCTGATTGAAATAAAGTTGTACAGAAGTGTGGGTAAACTCAGGGCCCAATACTTGTAAGTGCTGTTTTTATTTATTTATTTATTTATTTATTTATTTATTTATTTTTATTTTTATTTTTTTTAATTTTATTTTATTGGTGCACTGTATTCATAGATCATAGTGGGATACAAACTTTTGTAGACATACATGCACACATCGCCCAGTCAGCCCCCACCTGATCCCCACCCCATTCTCTCCCCATCCCTCCTTCCCATGCTTGGCTTAGTGGTTGACATCTAGTATTATAGCAATTTATCCAAAATTAAAAATGATAATCTCACATAACAGTTTCATTTGTCTGATACCAAGCGTTTGATGATTTAAAGATAACATTTCAATATTTCTTTTTGCTTTCTTTCTTACTAGAGCATATTTTTTTTCTGTTTTTTTAGGTGAAACTATCATATATTTATATATTTATTTTTCAGAAAAAAAATCTATCCTAATATGGAATATGAATTCTAGATACCCAAAATGATCTTGAAAAAGAACAAAGCTAGCAGATATATATTTTCTGATTTCAAACCATATAAAGCTACAATAATTGAAACAGTGTAGTACTGTTCTAAAGGCAGATATATAGACCATTGGAGTTAAATACAAGCCTAGAGATAAATTCTTCCCTATATTGTCAAGTTATTTTTGACAAGGTTTCCACGAACATTTGGTGGTGGAAATAATAATCTTTTAACTAAATATTGTTGAAAAATAATAATTACATGGAAAAGAATAAAATTGGACCCTTACCTAATCCCACATACAAGTATTAACTCAAAATAGATAAAAGACCTAAATATAAATCTTAAGACTATAAACTTTTAGGAGAAAATCTGGGTCATAAAACCTCACAACATTGAAATTGGCAGTGATTTCTTGGATATGATTTCAATGGCACAGGCAACAGAAGAATATACAAACTCCCTAAAAAATAAAAGAAAATATTGTATATCCAAAGACAATGTAAACAGAGTTAACAGTTACTAATAGAATGGGATAAAATATTTCCAAATGCTATATCTGAAGGTATATTAATATTCCAACTAGAAATCCTAAAAATTAACAACAATAAAGGCAAACAATACAATTTAGAGATAGGTAAAAGACTAACATAAATAATGAATCTCCACAGATAACCAATCTTAGTTGTCTGTTGGATGGAAACTCTTGTTTCTCTGGTTCTGGTGAGTGTTACCTATTTCTTCTTTGTAGTTAATCTCTTTGAGTATTTTCTCTAGTGCTGGTTTTGAAGACATAAATTCCTTCAGTTTCTGTTTGTCATGGAAGCTTCTTATTTCTCCATCTAATTTGATAGAAAGTTTTGCTGGATAGGAAATTTTGGGCTGGAAGTTGTTTTCTTTCAGAGTTTGGAATATGTTACTCCAAGTCCTTCTGGCTCTCATGACTTGGTTTGGGAAGTCTGGAGAGATTCTAATTGGTTTGCCTCTGAATGTCACTTGGCCCTTTGTTTTTGTTGCCTTTAAGATTCTCTGCTTGGCTTCCACATTGGTCATTTTGACAATTATATGGCGTGGGAATCCTCTTCTCTGATCCTGTCTAAAGGGAGTTCTATAAGTTTCCTGGATCTGTGTATCAACCTCTTGCTCTATATTTGGAAAATTTTCTGCTATTACTTCCTTGAAGAGATTGTTGATCCCTTTGGTTTCACTTTCTTTTCCCTCCTCTATTCCAATTATTCTTAGGTTAGCTCTCTTAAGATGGGCCCATATTTCTTCAATGTCAGATTCCTGCTGTTGGATATTTTTTTCTAGATTAGAAACTATGTGTTCATTTTTTGATTGCTCATCTTCTAAGAGCGAGATTCTGTTCTCCATGTGGTCTAATCGGTTGTTTGTGCTTTGAATTGAGGCCTTTACTTCATTAATTGCATCCTTTATCTCTTTTTGGCTCTCTCTGAGTTCTTTTCGAAGCACCTCTATTATTTCTACAGTTATTTTCCTGATTTGATCTTCTAGAAATCTCTGATTTTCTGTTTTATCGGGTTCTGATGTTGTGGGGTTGTGCACATTCATTACTCCAGTGTTATTCCTCTTTCCCATGATTTCGGAGGTTTGTGCCTTCTCTGGGTTCTTCCCTTGGGTCACTATGGCTTCACTTAAGGTGCTCTGGATCTCGAGTCTGTATTATCTCAGACCCCACTACTCCTTTACTGGGTTGTATCACAGAGTCTCCGACCCAGGGAGTCGATAGAGGCTGCTTTAAACTATGGGGGGTGCCAGGTTGCACGTTCTCCTATGGTGTGATATCTCTGCCACCACCACTCCCTCACTGGGTCAAGTCCTAGGAGGCACAATACTGGGATTTCTCCTCTGTGGCCTGCAATTTGACTCACTGTTCTTGAGTTCACAGATGTAGCTGTACTGGACTCGGTGAATTCACTGCTGCTACCGCCGCCGCCGGTGGCAATATGGCGCCTCTGCCACACCCTCGGCCATGAGGCTGGCGTATTTTTTCTTCTCTGGTTTTGATTTCCACTCTGAATCCCTGCAGCGTGTGCTGAGCTCAGCCACTGGGAGCTTTAAATGCTGTCTGCGTCGAAAGATCCCGCCTGGCTGTTCCTCAGCGGCTCACCTCGGCTTGCTGTAGCCGTCCGTTGAGTTCGCCGCTGCCGCCGGCAGTATGGCGCTGCTGCCGCGTCCTCAGGCGCGTGTGTCTCCTCTGTGGCCCTGAGCTCTGTTCTCAGTCCGTTTTCTCTCTGGAGCCTGGTGGTTTTTTTGTTTTTCTGGTGATGGTGTTTTCTGGCTATGAAAGGCGCTCTTTTTGTGGTAACGGAGATTGGTTGTTAGCGGGACTCTTAAGCCCCGCTTTTCTCGGTCGCCATCTTCCCCATAAGTGCTGTTTTAAGTGAGGGCAGTCCTGTGGGTCTCATTAAGTGCCTGAGGCTGGCTTTGAACCTGTGACCCTCCTACCTTAGCCTCCCAAGTAGCTGGGATTTAAGGCAAGTGCCATTGCACCTAGGTCATCTTTGTTTTATTTTTATAGAATCTCTTTGTATGGTTTTTGTATGAGGATTAATACTTGCTTTCTAAGATGAATTAGAAAGTGTTTCTTTATTAATTTTTCTTTAAACATTCGATAAATATTTCTGGTGAAACCATTTGGGCCCAGAGATTTCTTTTTTGGAAGTTTTAAAAACTATAAATTCAATCTCGAAGAGATTCAAGATGGCGGCCACCGAAAACAACATGCATTTCTCGGAGAAGCCCTGGACACCAGTCTTTGGATTAATATCTGCTTGGGACAACTCAGGAAGACATTTCCAGCCGTAACTTCCTATCTAGAAACCAGGAGAGAGAGTGGATAAGGGCGGAACTGGAAGCAGGATGACAAGGAGGCGCACGCCATGCAAAAAAAGTGATTTTTGGAAGAGCACCCCAGAAGAGTTTAGAGAAAAGACCACTTCGGCTATGCATGCTGGAGACTCTGAACAACAGACCTTGTAAGGAAAAATAAACGATCTGGGTGTGGTGGAGGGAGCTGAGCAGTGGCCAGTGGGAAGGTCCTGGGCAGCCCAGTGCCCGGTGGGAAGTCGAGCCCGGCATCCCGGGCAGCCCAGCGCCTGGCTGGGAGTTGAGCTCGGCGTTCTGGACAGCCCAGCGCCCGGTGGGAAGTCGAGCCTGGCGATCTGAGCAGCCCAGCACCTGGCGGGAAGTTGAGCCCTGCATCCCAGATGGCCCAGCACCTTGCCCCCTACCCCCTGTGTCCTGAGAAGCCCAGTGCCTCTGTGCTGCGCTGGGTCCCTTGGAGCGTTCCTAACAGCAATTCCTGCTTGGCATGGTGAGGCTCTTAGAAGGGAGATAAAATTCATTGCTGCTAAGTGCTTGACCCCACAACCGCTTCAAAACACACATACTGTTTTCTAGTATTAAAAATATATATATATATATTGGAGAGGTTTTGAGATGGCAGCAGCAGCAGCCAGGATTCGGGAGATGCAGACAAATCCTATCCAATTCACATGGAACTTTTGGGAAAAAATCCCTGTGAAGGGGGACCTCTCCCTCCTCACATCCTTAAGAATTCTGAACATTATCTGTAAGGAAGGAGACCAGTGGAGAACTAGGAGGAAGGCGGTGGCAGTGGCGATGGCAGTGGTAGTGGAGGCTAGCATTTGGGAGAAGCAGGGATATGATCCAACCCACCCTGATCTTCTGAAGAAATTGCCCCAAAGGTAGAATGCTGCCACCACGCATGCTCAGGAATTCTGGACAACATGCAGTGTGGGGAAAGTATTGGGGAGAAAATTGAGATGGTGGAGGCAGCGGCAATGACAGCAGCCAGTATCCAGAACAGGCAGAGAGCTATTCTACCCATCTTGATCTTTTGAAGAAATTGCCCCAGAGGTAGAATGCTACTACCGCGCACACTCAGGAATTTGGGACAACATGCTGTGTGAATAGGGTGCTCAGAGGAGAACCGAGATGGCAGGGGCAGCGGAAGACGTGGTCACTATATGGTAGAAGCAGAGATGCAATCAAATCCACTCCATAATTTTAAAGAAATACCCTCAAAGGTATACTGCTACTGTCACACACGCTCAGGAACTATGAAAAACAAATTGTGTGGGAAAGATGGTCAGGAGAGAACCGAGATGGCAGCGGCAGTGGTGGTAACCAGAGTTAGGAGGGGCAGACCGATCAGGTCCAGTCCACCTTGAACTTTTGAGGAAATCTCTCCAAAAGTAGACTGCTCCTGCCACACAGGTTCGGGAATTCTGGTCAACATGCTAAGTGGTAAAAGGGTGTGGGGGGTTTCAGAGGGAGCCTAGCATGACCGGGATGGGTCGCCACGCAGTGTGTTCTGGGACTCATCAGCCTACATGGCCGCCGCACTCCTCTGTGCAGAGCGGAAGGCCAGGGTGTATGAGGAGCAGCAGAGCCTGCTCTCCGGAGTGAAGCTGTGGACCTCTGCCTTGGAGGGAGGACAAAATGCATTGCCACTAGGAATTTGGGGTTCCAGCTTTCGCAAAAGGGGATGGAATGGGGGAAGATGGAATCTCATTAAAACATAAGATGTACGTAAACAAATATATCAATGTTAAACACTAAATCAAGCATGGGATTAAGGGAGCGGGAGGGAATGGGATGAGGATTGGACAAAGGCTAATTGGATAATGTGTACTTGGATATCCACACAAGTCTTGTATTCCATTGTGATGTTTGATTACAATGCACCAATAAAAACTTATTTAAAAAATAAAAATAAAATAAATTCAATCTCACTTTAACTTTGTTGGCATCAGTGATACAACTCCTAATTTTTTGCATTAAAACATCCTTAGAAACCTGGGCGTGGTGGCTCATGCTTGTAATCCCAGTACTTGGGAGGTTGAGACAGGAGGATCACAGGTTCAAAGCCAGATTCAGCAACTTGTAAGGTCCTCGGCAACTTAACGAGATCCTATTTCAAAATAAAGAATAAAATAGGTCTGAGAATGTAGCACAGAGGTAGAATGCCTCTGGATTCAATCCCCAGTATTCCAAAAAATCATTAGAGCCGAGTGTGGTGGCACATGCCTATAATCCCAGTACTTGAGAGGCTGAAACAGGAAGATCACAGGTTCATCTCCAGCCACAACTTAGTGAGGCCATGTTTTAAAATAAAAAATAAAATAGGGCTGGTGTAGTACACCCCTGGTTTCAGTTCCCAGTACTGCAAAATAACAATGATAACAACAAAACAGAGCCCCCCCCCCACCAAACCAAAAACCACACCCGTCCTTAGGCTGAGTTTATCTCTTGGGGCCCATACATCCTGTATTGCTGTTTCCATATTTCTCACTCTTGGATTAAACAAATGTGGCTTATCAGTAGCTGTCAGTTGATCTTTGTGTTTAAGGCCCAGTTGGGTAACTGTAGCTGAACACTGTCTGAGATGTATGAGAGAGAAGATATTACCGATTTCATTCTAGTCTTCTCCTCTGTATTGGATAATGTTGCTGCTGTCCTCAAGGCCCTTCAATACCATTTTACCATTCTGGGGCATTACCTGGTTTTGCTGTGCTTTCCAAAGCCAGTACCTGGAGCCTCTGAAACTCTCTGACTCCCAGAGCCTGAATTTCAAAAAAGAGGAAAGCTGAAAGTACATGGGAATTACATCCTCTTGGGATAGAACTTAACTGATGACAGGCAGCTCTGGGTGGGGGGTAATTTACAGGCTGATTCCTTTCCGAAGATCAGGCTAATATTACCCTCTGTAGGTCCGTGCCAGCGTGCCATGGCTGCCCTTCTTTCCCCTCCCCTTCCCCACTTCCCTCTTCCTTCCTAGTTTCTCTTGGGAGAACTTCTTTAATAAATCACTCATGCACCAACTCTAATCTCAGGGTTTGCAGTTGGGGAAATCTGACCTAAGACATCAGTCAGAGGAGTTCAGAGGAGGACGCTGGTCTATTAGAAAGTGAAGGTGTGTGGCCTTGTTACCATGGTGACTGCTGAGGAGGAAGAGGGAGGAATCATGCCCTGTTGTTATGGAGACGGGCATGCTGGGCTTCATCACAAGGCTGCTTTCCTCCAGGTATGATGTTGCTGTGGAAACAGAGTCCAAATCCTCAAAGAACACTCAGTTCTAATCCCAGCTGCTTTACCCATCTGCTTTGTGTCTCATTAGCACAAGGAGCCTAGTGAGATAGGACAGTGACTACATCTCTGTCCATCCCAGCGGTCTAGAGAAGGGCCCCACCCATGGACTTTTTCCTGGGTCAGTGAGAACCTTGGATCACTTTTAGATAAGGTTTTCTTAATTAGATGGAATCACAAGTCTTCCTGTGATGCATGGTTTTCAGAATCACTACTGGGAATCACACTCACCACACGTTCACTCCAATCTATGATCAAGTAGTCCCACTCTAGATTTTTTTTTTCATGGTACTGAGGACTGAAATCAGGGGTATTCTACCTCTGAGCTACACTACCAGCACTATTTTTTTTTTGAAACAGGATCTTGCTAGGTTGATGAATCTCACTACTTGTTGAGATTGTCCTTGAACCTGTGATTCTCCAGTCTCAAGTTCCCAAGTTCTCAAGTACGCAATTATAAGCATGTATACCACAGCTGGCTGTGGTTCCACTTCAGACTCAGCGTTACTTTTTAAATTTTTATTTATTTATTTATTTATTTATTTATTTATTTATTTATTTATTTATTTATTTTGCGGTACTGGGATGAAACCTAGGGGCATTCTATCTCTGAGCTATACTACCAGCCCTATTTTTTAGTCTTTTTATTTTTGAAACAGGGCCTCACTGAGTTGCGAAGGGCCTCACTAAGTAGCTGAGGCTGTCTGTGAACCGTGATCCTCCTGTCTCAGCCTCCTGAATGTTGGGATTACAATCATGCATCACCATGCCCGGTGACTCAGCTTATTTATCTATTTATTTTGAAAAAAGAATTCGCTAAGTACCACATGCAAGACTCAGCCTGATTTTGAACATGTAGATATTCTGGGCATTAGCCTTTGTTTTACCAGAATCCAGAACAGTCATGCTAACTCATGACTAATGTTTTCCATGATCAAGAACGCAAGATTTTCATTTTTTTTAATGGATGTGACATATCTCCATGAGAATGGTATTGACATAAGAATGTGAGTGTAAACATTGATGTGGCCCAAGCCTAGCTTCCCAATAGATCACAGATTTTCTCAATCATGATGCAATGAGATAGAGACAATCTTAAGGTTAAGGGCTTGGGCTTTGTCAGATGGGCTTAGGCTGGCTCCTGAGATAGGGAGAGAGAACCATGGAAAAGATGTCTCTTAGTATAAAAAGCTATTTACTTGGCCACTTAAGAATGATGGTAACTATGTTTTTCATTGTTGTTGCCACTATTGTTGAAACTTTGCCAATGAATTAGAATTTCTAGACTCATCCCTGACATTTACTACCTGCATCTCTTAGAGGTATCAGCTGGGTTAAGGGATGGAGGTCAGTTGCCTGGGTGCAGTCTGAAAATCATTCTAGGTATTTCACATAAAACAATATTTAATATGGGTAATAAGGTGCCTACCCCAATCACCGAGAGAGCTGAAGAAGCAAAATTCAAGATGACAGCCACAGAGAGCTACCAATGCCACCAGTGGCCAGGAACCCTGGAGACACTGTTGTTGGCTCCATGACTCCTCTGCAGCCTTAGGGGTACAATTCAATGGAATGTGGAAAGAAGGTATTAGCACCCCCAGATGTGAAGCTCACACATTGGCTAGACCAGCAGGAGAAGAAAAGTAATTTCCCCTGCCTGCCTTCCAAATCTTCAATGACTTTATAACAACGACATGTTTCATTGTTATAAACCAAACCAGGACCAATACTGTACTGGCAATTTATCAAATTAATGTGATAATTTATTACTTAAATGTGGCATTTAATTCCCAGGTGTCTAACTCTTAAGATGAAAGAAGAATGAAGAAGAGGATGGAAGAGTGTGGGGGGGTCAGTAGATAATCTCTGGTTAAGTCACTTTCTACGTCTAATTGTCAGCAACCTAGATCTGTTTCTCAGTGTCGGGAACCGGATTGTGATGTTTGTGATCCGGATGTTCCTAACTAGCTTGTTGTATTTATGTTTTTGCTCTTGTTTGGCTCTATATATTGAATAGAGAAATTCCTGATTACATAAACAATAGATTGTTTGATTTGGGGTCAACTAAAAGTCAGCATGTATTTAGTGAAAGCTGTGAAGCCAGGACACAGTGATTGCGGTGTCATTAGCTGTCTGGGAAGGCAGGATAACAGTAACATTTGCAATAAGGGTGATGATAATAACAGTGATGAAGATAATGATTGCCACTGCTTATCTTTACTGCCTGCCCCAGCTCTAAGTGCTTTACATTTGCAAACTCATTTGATCCTCATCCCAATCACGTAAGATAAATGCCATTACTATTTTCAATTTACAGACGAAGGCACAGATAGATCAAGTGGTTAAATACATTTCCTCCAGTTCATACACCTACTAAGTAGCAGAACCAGGATGTGAATGCCAAACTAGCTCTTAACCACTACGAGACACAGAAATTCTCACAGCCGTGGTATGGTTTTTATTTGTTGGTTGTGCTATTCTACATGTGTTTTGTTTGAGTGCTACTGAAACCTGAGCCTTCTGTGACTCTCCCTTCTGTTTACCCCTTGTATTTCATGATAAAATTAGGGGTTAATATTTATGGAGGGATTTCTAGGTGTCAGGCTCAATGTTAAAGGATTTGTAGGAAATATGTCATACAATACACAAAACCACTTTATGAGGTGGAGGGAGTTTAAGTCGTCCATCCAGTGTAACATAGAAAGGAAGTAGCAGGGCTTGGGTTCAGATTCTAGAGCTGCACGGGCCAATTCAGGAGCTTCTGATCAAATCTGACATCTGAGCTCTTGAAATGTGGCCAGTCTGAATTACAGTGAGTGGTGAGAATAAAACACATGCCAGACGTCAAAGACTTTGTACGCTGTAGCGTATCTGGACAATGCTGATTTGTAAAGTACTGCTAACACCTCAGTTATAGCTTCAGTCTCCTCCTAGAAGTCCATCTAAATGTTGCTGAGTCGTGTTAGCAATAGCGATTGGTTGGAGACGATGTTACAGACGGCAGGGCCTTGGCTTGGGGCAGTGTGGCTTGGGGTGGGGTTTGGGACTCAGTAAGGATGCTGTAAATTTGCATTTCTTGAGTTTCCACCACCTCCAAGTGACCTGTTAAACTATGATCCGTTGGGGCAAATATTCTTTCTCTCCTGGTCTAAACAATCAATTGGTATATGTAAGTTAAATAACATGATCACATTAAAAGCATTTTTTTCCCTAAATTTCTTACCTGGTTTTGTTTCATATGTGAATATATTACTCAAGTCTATTGTCTTTAAAATAAGTTAATTTTTTTTTTATAATTTTGTAATCTTGTCACAGTTCTTAATCTAATGAAGCAAAATAGTTAGAGGTTTTTTTTGGAGGGGGTCTGGGGATGGAACTCAATGGCATTTGACCTCTGAGCTACACCCCCTGCCCTATTTTTTATTTTTTGTTTTTGAGACAGGGTCTCACTAAGTTACAGAGGGCCTCACTAAGTAGCTGAGGCTGTCCGTGAACCGCGATCCTCCGTTCTCAGCCTCCTGAATGCTGGGATTACGAGCGTGCGCCACCACACCCAGCGATTGTTTTGTTTAAGATGTTCCTGTGTTAGGTATTCTGAGAAGAAACCCGTTTGGGTTTGGCCAGTGTATGTGCTTCTTTTTTGGGGTCTGAGGATGGAACCCAGGGACATTCGACCTCAGAGCTACACCCCCTCCCTATTTTTATTCTTTATTTTGAAACAGGATCTCACTAAGTTGCGGAGGGCCTAAGTAGCTGAGGTTGGCCACGAACGGCGATCCTCCAGTCTCAGCCTCCCGATTGCTGGGATTACAAGCATGTGCTACCACGCCCAGCTCTGCACCTTTAAAAAAATAATAATAATACTGAGGATTGAATCTAGGGGTATTTAACCTCTGAGTTACATCACCAGCTCTTTTTATTTTTTTGTTTGGAAATAGGATCTTGCTAGATTGCTGAGAATCTCACCAAATTGCTGAGTCTGGCCTCAAACCTGTCAGACGCCCAAGTAATAGGGTTATAGGTGTGTATCACCACAACGGCCTGTATGTACCTTTTAGTATTCTCATGTTTTATGTATAAAATTGATTCTATTAGCTGGGCATGGTGGCACACACTTGTAATCCCAGCATTTGGGAGCCTGAGACAGGAGGATCGAGGTTCGCGGACAGCCTCAGTTACTAGTGAGGACCTTTACAACTCTGTGAGACCCTGTTTCAAAATAATAAATAAAAAATAGGTCAGGGAATGTAGCTTGGAGGTAGAATACCCCTGGGTTCCATCCCCAGTACTGAAAAACAAAAAAACAAAAACCAAAAAACGAATTCAACTGCTACAACCCGGAGCACATATGTTAAGTGAAACAAGCTAGGCACACAAAGACAAGTGCCACATGGTCTTACTTATGTGTAGATTCTAGAAAAGTTAAACTTATAGAAACTTTGAAGGGTGAGGAGATGGGATGGTGTCAGTTAAAGGGCATAAAATTTCAGTTATATGGGAGGAGTAAGTTCAAGAGATCTATTGTACGCAGAGGTGACTAGTTGATAACAATATATTATCTACTTGAAAATTTCTGACAGAATAGATTTTAAGAGTTTTCATCACAAAAAATATGTATGTGAGGTAAGGTATATGTTAATTATAGATAGTATTTTGTTGACCAGCTTGTTCTTAGAAAGAGGCCATGAGGTTTTAGAAGGTATAAGGCTGGTGCATAATATACCTTCCATGAGATTATTGAATTAAAGAATGAATAAGTGACTAATATTGTGTTTTCCATATAGAAAAGTTTTTTTTGTGTGTGTGGTACTGGGGGTGGAACCCAGAGGCTTTCTACCTCTGGGCTATACTCCCAGACCTATTTTATATATTATTTGGAAACAGGGTCTCACTAAGTTGCTGAGAGCCTCACTAAGTAGCTGAGGCTGGCTTTGAACCCGTGCAATTCTCCTGTCTCAGCCTCCCAAGCACGGGGATTACAAGCGTGCGCCACCATGCCCGGCTGGCTCTTGACTTTTAAATGCTAAAAGTACAATCATGTCAATCATGAGGCTTGGTAGTTGACCTGCACCCTTCCTCTGGAAGTACTTTTCTCAGTAGGCATGAACCCTGGAGAAATCTTTGCAAATGCTTTCTCTGAAGGCATCTCCAAAGGGGACAAGAATGTCCCTGTCCTCTGTTAATCCCTGTCTTCTGATGGATTTCTGAATGGAATTATGCAACCATCTTCTAATATATATATAATATGTATATATATATTATATCTATACATGATTCTAATATATATATACATGATATATATGTATATATGTATATATAGATACACGATTATATATATATGATTTCTCTAAATTTTCTTCTCAGTCAGGTTCCTGGGTAGGATTATTGCCCAGAAAAATTTAAAATAACCAATCCAAAGGTTTAGGTACAGAAGAGGTTATTTTGGGCCTCTTTAGCTGTCTACCCATTCAGATTCCTTGGATACTAGCCAACTTTCTGTGGAACTAAAACTAAGGAGAAAAATAACAGTGCCTCCAATGTGGGAGCTTTGAAGCCTTGACAGCAAACTTATCAGATCAAATTCTTCAGCAGTTTGATGGAATAAAAATTAAGTCAAACCTTTAGAAGTTGCTAATATAATTTCTCTCTACTCTGTTATTAGAGAATGAGTTTAACTGAGTTACATATTCTACATAAATACATCAGGTTGGGATTGCAGAACTTTTACTACTTTGCAAATTGACAAATGTCAATTTACCCTCAAAATAAGAAAATTTTCATTTAGAACAAGTAAATTGAATTATTTCATTTATACTGAATATTTACTATTGACAATTGCAAATATTTATTTTATTTTGGAAGACATGGCTTACTTGTGTATTATTATTAATAATAATCAAAATAACAAAAACAATAATAAAATACTATACTGAATGCTTCCTATGTGCCAAAAATTTTGAATGCTCTCAGTCTTTCAATATTTTAAGTTATTCATTTTTTCTTTAAGTACTTTAAAAGTTAAAATGCATAGATTTAACATTATGCATATAATGAAGCCTAAGGGTTTGTCTTTTTCTGGATATGATGATGAAAATAATGATATATTTATGAAATTTAACTCAAATTAGCATGATAGAAGCCATCACTGGCTTTGGGGCTGAAGCCAAAGTGTTCCCAAGCTATTTTGAAATATTCGGAGGCTACTTGTTCTCAGGAACAGGGGCCCTAGATCTGTCCACCGCCCTGTCTCCTGCCTTGTCTCTGCACTGCTTTTTTTCCACCTCTCAGAGCTCTGCTCTCTCTGACTTGGGCATAGGAGACCTGTTGAGGCTGAGCACTCTATTTTCTTTATAGCTCTGCTACCCTTACAGTTAAATCTTATATCCTATTTCAGCACAGACTGCAGGATGTAAGGGTCTCTGTAAACTTGCAAGTGAGACTTTCTGTCTTTCCCAGTATGCCTTGAATTGCTACTTGCTAATGTTAGACTATCATTTCTTTTGTCTAGGTTTCTAAGTTTATTAAGTAAAACCAGGCCGTTTTCAGGCCATAGTTATCACTATATACCATATTCTAGGCCAGGGGGAAATGGAAAGAAATAGAAAATGAAGAATATGTGTTGTTTGGAGATACTTAATAGGGCAATTCTGGAATGCCCTCATCTATTTTCCCTTGAGACTACTGAAGTGAGTGTAATTGCCCAGTGTGAGCTGGAGCCTCATGGAATTGTTTGCATCTTTCTTGTGTCTCATCAGGTTTCTGCAGCTATATCTAAGGCCAGGAGGGGCAACATGGAATGAGAGGAACTGAAGACAAAGCTCCAAAAACAAAGCAGTACTAGGATCTGATTAATTAACAGGCAGAATCTTGCATAGATTTCTATGCTACTTCAATTTTCAAAAACCCACACCACCCTGATGGCCTCATGGCCACATGTGTTAAAGGCGTCCTCTCCCCCATGACACGAAAGGGCCTGACCCCGGCTCTGCTCTCCTCACTCCGGGAACAGAGCTGTTTTCTGTGCTGCAGATGATCTGCGTGCACCAAGCATTTTGCCCGCCACCTACCAGCCTGGCGGCCTCCCGGGATGTTTCCTTTGGCAGGAGTGCCATACAGCTGCACTGATTATTAGTGAGCTTCTGAATTATTTATGTCAATGCTCTCTTTCATTAGTGTGAATTGTCATGAATTGGTTGTAATCAAAGTGATTTAGGGTTGAGAAACAAAAGAGTGAGGGGCATTTTTTACTTTAATGTTATAATTTGGGGCGGGGGGGGTTTGCTGTTGCTCTTAGAGCTCCCAACAGCATGGTTAGGAGAAGCAGTTTGGTGTGTGTGTTGGAGAGGATCCTGGTTTTGGGGGCTGAAGACCTGCATTCCTGGCTCTGTTTCCCTCATGGACTGAGCTTTGTAGTTCCTTGGAGATCACCTTGTCTAACCCGTGGTCCCTCAGTTGAGCACAGGCCCTGGGAGCTTACTGGTAGAATCAGCATCAGAAGCCAGGTGTCCAAATTCCTGCTTTGTTCTGATACACAAGATACATTGACCCGCGGGGAAGTTACTTCTTGAGGCTTAAGATTCTTTGTCTTTTAAAATAAGGGATATTCTGGACTGAATTATGTTCCTTCTGAATCCATATGTTGAAATCAATTGCCAATGTGACTGTATTTGGAGATAGGGCCTTTGGGATGTATTAAGGCTCAATGAGGTCATATGCAATGGTCCCTAATCTGACAGGACTGTAGCCTTGTAAGAGGAGGAAGCGAGGGACATCTCTTTCCCTCTCTCCCTGCCTCTTGAAGACACAGCAAGAAGGCCAGGTGATCATCTGCAAACCAGGTAGCCCTCGTGAGAAGCTGTGTGTACTGATGCTTTGATGTTGGGCTTCCATCCTCCAGAACTATGAGAAACATGCATTTCTGTTGTTGAAGCCACCCAGTCTATGATACTTTGATATGGTGGCTAGAAACTATAGAAGGGGTGGAATCGAGCATAGAAGATCAGAGGTGAATGCAACTTGTCTTAGTCGGAGTTCTTCTGAAGGCTGTCCTTGAGACAAACTAGAGTGGAAGAATTTGTTTGAGAAATGATTTCAGGAAGTAGTGTTGAGGGTTTGGGGAAGTGAGAGAGAAAGAGAGAGAGAGAGAGAGAGAGAGAGAGAGAGAGAGAGAGAGAGAGAGAGAGAGAGAGAGAGAGGAAAGCCAACAGAGGGTTATAACTACAGGTAACTGGATCTCAGGGTGACTGGGATTTAGAAGACTGTGGACTATGCCTCAGCATCCTCCCATTGAAGACTAAGAAAACGTTGATAGCCATATGCCAACCCACTTCCCTGGTGAGGGTAAGGCCCCAGCACTTCTGACCAGCCTGGCACATGCCTGCTTATATGCCAACAGGCAGAGTTGTTCATAGCAAGGCAGGCATGGGAATGACACACAGGGACACAAAGATAGCATGGGCAGATTTCTTAGGGAGTACTCTCCCTCTTCAAAGTGAATGCCTAACATCTGGGGGCTTTGTTAAAATTTAGACTCTGATTTGCTAGATCTGGGGTATGGACCAAGAGTACACATTTTTAGCAAGCTCCTAGTGAAGCTAACAGAGCTGGCCCATGGAATAAAATTTGGGTAGCAAACAGTCACACACTTGTTCATGAATTCAGCTCAGTTCAACAATATTTACTGAACCCTTGGTGAGCTGGATTCGGGGGATACACTGTGCTTGACATGAGGAACAGTGAGACCAGGACATAGTGATTGGGTGTTACATCAACTTTGCTGAAGATCTAAGGGGTTATCCTGATTTAAATTGCCCACGATTGAAAGTGCCTGGGGCATGGTGGCGCACACTTGTAATCCCAGTATTTGGGAGGCTGAGACAGGAGGATTATGCAGGTTTGAAGCCAGCCTCAGCTACTTAGAGGCTCTCAGCAACTTAGTGAGACCCTGTTTCCAAATAAAATAGAAAATAGGTCTCGGAGTGTAGCCTAGAGGTAGAAAGCCCTGGGTTCCTTTTCAGTAACACACACACACACACACACACACACACACACACACACACAAGTGCCCAGAACATACTTATTTATTTTAAGAATCAGAGGGAGGCAAGATTCATGGATAGTTTCTGTTTCTTGAATAGAATTTCAGCCTGAAAAATGGTAGAACACATCAGCACAGATCTACCTCTAAGTGTGTCCAGATGCCTTAGTAGCAGCCTCTCTGGGACCACAATAAGGTTTTCATGAAGCTCCTTGCTGCCTTTAACATTTTAAAATGTGAAAAAAAACCTAACAACAGCCCTAGAGCTGTAATGAAACTAGCATCATTTTTATAGTACCTCACAGCTTACAAAGTGCTTTCTACCACATTATCTCATTATGTCCTTTGCAGGCCTGAGAAAAATAATCTACAAATGGCATTTTAAAATAAATCTGTTGCCCATTAGGGCAGGTACATTACACAGCTGGCTACATGATATTCGAGACCTAAGGATAAGGATAAATATCTATGAAGAAGGCTGCATATGAACATCTACTGTGTCCTTGGGCACCCAGACTCTTCATTAGCTGAGAAAAGACATTTCAGACTCATTGGGGTTAATGTCTCATTTAAAAACTTCCAAGATGAAAGTTGAAGCATTTCTACCAGGGTGTTACAACTACCCTTACTCTCCATGCAGATCTTCCAGTGTAACCACGTGGATCTTCTTACTCTTGAGAGGCTTTGAGATATCTACACACCGACTCCTAAGCCAAGTACCAGGAGTGTGGCACAGGTACAGGGCACACACCACGTGACTGTCAGCCTCAGCCTGATTGGCCGAGGGGTCCAACCAGTCAAAGAAGAAATGTAAATGAGGTGCCAAAGACTTCCTTTAGGCATTGTGAAATGAAATGGCTGTGATGACCTCTGTACCTCTGTGAATATTTAGCTTTATATTCCAATGATCTCTAATCATGTCTATTGTTTTTATTTTTTATTATTTTTTCTTTTTTCATGATTAATAATTTTTTATTGGTGCACTGTAATCATACATCTTAATGGGGTACAAGATGGTAGAGGCATATATGTGCACATCACACCTTTAGCTCTTCCCCACTTCCCACCCCATTCCTTCCCCAAACTCTTCTTATGTTTGGCTTAGTGATTGATATGTTTTGAATGTACATCCTGTGCATTAGGAAATTTCCCTCTCCCCTCATCCCCCTCATTTAGGTTGCCTTATTTGCTCATCAAAGATTTCTCATTCTTCGTCTGGAGTTCCTCCTATGATCCATTTTCTCCCTAGCTTCTGCATATTAGGGTATTTATGTCTATCAAACATGCTATATCTGCCGGGCGTGGTGGCGCACGCTTGTAATCCCCGCGCTTGGGAGGCAGAGACAGGAGGATCGCGCAGGTTCGAAGCCAGCCGCGCGCGCTGGCTTAGGAGACCCTGTTTCCAAATAAAAATGTAAAAATAGGTCTGGGAGTGTAGCCCGGAGGTAGAAGGGCTTCCAGGAACCCCAGTACCACCAAAAAAATAAATAAATAAAAATTAATTAATTAATTAATTAATTAATTAAAAAAACAAGCCAGAAAAATTTCTCACTTCTTAAGTTATGACAAATTGCTCATTAATCCCATCTAAATTAATGACATACGTGTGTTTCTAAAGGGGAAAGAGGGCCGGGCGTGGTGGCGCACGCTTGTAATCCCCGCGCTTGGGAGGCAGAGACAGGAGGATTGCGCAGGTTCGAAGCCAGCCGCGCGCGCTGGCTTAGGAGACCCTGTTTCCAAATAAAAATGTAAAAATAGGTCTGGGAGTGTAGCCCAGAGGTAGGAGGGCTTCCAGGAACCCCAGTACCACCAAAACAAACAAACAAAAAAACCCAAAAAAACAACAACAAAAAAAACCATGCTATATCTAAAGCTGGACATGATGGTGCACGTCTGTAATCCCAATACTTGGGAGGCTGAGACAGGAGGATTGCAATCTCACTGCCAGCCTCAGCTACTTAGTGAGGTCCTTCTCAACTTAGGGAGACCCTGTTTCAAAATAAAAAATAAAATAGGGCTGGGGTATAGCTAGCTCAGAGTAGAAAGCCCCTGGGTTCAATCCCTAGCATCGAGAAAATAAATATATAATAGAGCTTAAAAACAAGATTTTATTATCTACATAACACAAATCTGTAAATAAGTGATACTAATGTTTGATAATTTAAAAGTCCAGTTCAAGTACAGTACTCGTGCAAGGTCAGCTTTTTTGTGATTCTTTTAGCTTTTATCTTATGGTCACAAAATAGCTGTCATAGCTCCAAGCATCATGTTCTTTCACAATTGAATTCAAACAAAAAAGAGGGTACTTCCTTTATTATTTTTAATCTTAGAGGAAAAAAAAACATTCTTAGAAGTTCCTCGTAAGTTCTCCTCAGACCCTTTTGACTAGAAATGGGTTATATGCTCACCTCCACATTAATTATTGGTAGAAGAAATGGCTTGGCTGGTCCTGTTTCATTCTCAGGGACTGGAGCAGAGACCAAACGTCCCCAAGCACATTGCTTCCTCAAATCTAAATTAAAAAAAAGGGAATGACTCATATACGTGAACAATATTGTCTGGTGCGCATATTTTCTATTGTTTCTTTAAACATTCCTACACTGCCTTCTGTGATGGTTATTTTTATGTGGCCACTTCACTGGGTTAAAGGGTTCCAAGATAGCTAGTCAAACATTATTTTTGGGTGTGTCTGTGAGGGTGCATCTAGAAGACGTTAAGATTTGAATGTGTGAAATGAATAATGAGAATCACTCTAACCAATGTGAGCAGACATAATCCAAGCCATCTTGGGTCTAATGAAACAAAAAAGCCAAGGAAGGGTGGCTTCTCCCTCTCTGTTTGAGCTGATGATCCAGCGTCTCTTGCTCTCAGATAGTGCTGTTCCTGGTTCTTGGACTCAGATTCAGACTCATAGCTTTGGCCCTCCTATCTTAGGTCCTGAAACTCAGACTGAATTATACCACTGGCTTGCTGGTCTTTCAGCTTGCAGAATGGCAGAGAGTGGGATTTCTTGACTTCCAAAACAATGTGAGTCAATGAGTCTTTGTATGCATCTTATATATCTTTTTAGTTCTGTTTCCTCTGGAGAATACTCACTAATATATCTTCCAAATGAAATGGAGACACATTCAGGGATTAGAATCAGAGACTAAGATTGAAAGCTTACTCTGTACTGAGTTTTACAGAAGGATAAACATGTTGGACAAACTGGATTTCTTGCTGCTCTTGGATCCTTATAAAGTAGGAAACCACTTGTCCAGAGCCCAGCCATGGTGTGTGTCCCTGCTGTGTTGTTGCATGCTTGGGGGCTTCAGAAGTGCAGAAAGAGAAAAAGCATGAGAGCAAAGTTACTGGGAGGAGTATTTGGAGGCAAAATTTCAGGAAATTTGGAGAGTAAGGAAGGGCAGAACTGTGGAAAGGGAAGGAGATATGAAGGGAAAGGAAATTTAAAATAGTGATCGGGTAACTATCCACTTTATATTACAAAACCCAGCTAAGAATGTGAGTTAATCTTGAATTGATGTCTTTTTGGGATCCTGTGTCTCTTTATAGCATTGTACTAAGACTTATGGCTTCTGCAGAGACACATGTTCCCATTCCATCATTGACCTCAAGCGATGGAAATAGTAATTCCTACCCCACACTCCCATTCTCAACTGAAAAGCCAACCTAGGCCTATGGGAAGGTCCTATTTAAGTTGCAAGATTTGGGAAGCTCTATGTTCAAGGTCATCTCAAGTTCCAAGATGGCTGCTCAAGCTTGCACCAGGCCTTGAGCATTCCAGCACAGAGCAAGGAAGGAAAGAAAAGAAGAGGAGCCAAGGAGAGTATTCGTTGGTTTCTTAAGGATGATTCTAGCTGGGTGTGGTGGCGCACACTTGTAATCCCCGAGCTTGGGAGGCTGAGACAGGAGGATCGCGCAGGTTTGAAGCCAGCCTCAGCTACTTAGTGAGGCTCTCACCAACTTAGTGAGATCCTGTTTCCAAATCAAATATAAAATAGGTCTGGGAGTATGGCCCAGAGGTTGAAAGCCCCTGGGTTCCACCCCCAGTACCACACACACACACACACACAGAAGAATGATTCTCAGTAGTTGCTCCATGATGCATCTATTTCCATTTTATTAATCAGAGTTTAGTCTCAGAGCTCACCTACACAAAGGAGGCTGGGAAATGTAGTCTTTGAGTGGCCATGGACTTAGCTGGAAACCCTACGACTATAAATCAAAGGAAGAATGAGTATTAGAAGAATAAAGAAGGAGGCTCTCCCACATCCATACTCTTCTCTATACGTGGGAATGGACTGGCACTTTTTCTGTTTCTTTACTTTTGTTAGTAGTATGTACTTAGCATAGCAAGTCCTTTTATTCTTGCATCTCACATAGCTCCTTAACCCCTTTGTTGTCTACTGAAATTTTATTCCTCTTCAAAGCTTAATTCAGTGCCACTTCCTCAAAGGAGTCTTCTCAAATTCTACTAATTAGAACTAACTTTTCCTTTTGTGCTCTGCAGCACGTATCATTTCTCATTACAGCAAAGTGTTTATTCTATTTCACATGATCAGCTGTTGTATATTTTTTCCTTTAGACTATAAATTTCCAGAGGGCGGATTCATTCATCCTCAAAATCATACATACTCAACTGGAAGAGAAATAAACTAAAATCTTGCTTAAGGCAAGGTAATTTTATACTTTAAAAAAAAATCACTCACAGCCAAATATAATCCTAAGGTCTTCCCCTCTTTCCTACACTGAGATAGGCACCACTTTATTTCTGAACTGATGATTACAGAGATACCATCTAAAAAGGACTAGAACACTAAATGAATGTTAATGAATGGAAAAAGGTTGGGGAATATTCTAAGTTGGTGCTATGATGTGTTTTTAATTTTCCTGTTGGAAGGGTTGGTGAGGTGAAGAGGAATAAAGTGAGTTTTGAAATTGGATATACCTGATTTAACATTTTGGGTGAGTGGGTTATAGATGTCTGACCTCAGGTAAGGAAATTCCTTCTAAACCCAGGTTTCCAGATATGTGCAAAAGGAATGAAAATACTTTTTGTAGGGCTGTACAGAGTATTAGATTAGGTATCTCCCCAAACCTGGCAGTTAGAGGGTACTCACTTCCTGGTCATTGTTATAATCATCATAATGCATACTTGCTATGATTAAGGGCAAAGCGCTATGTTATCCTATCCTAGAACCACAAAGGTGATTACACAGTGCACAGGAGTTTTGGGAAGGAGAGTTACCACAGAAGGCAAGAAATGTTATTACTGGTGACAGAAACTGAGTACATATCATTTATACTCCTGTAATTGAGATAAAATTTGGCACATTGACATGGTCAATATGCCTCTGACATCTATTTAAAAATCTTCAGGTGAAAAACTTAGATACAAAAATACAAGCACTCACTGGTGATCCTAATAGTCATAGAGAGATGTAGGGTAATAGTAAAAATGAAGAAAGCAGCAGTTCTGCTGACATGTGGGCTGAAGCATACTGTAGTTAAAACAGACCGGGCTTTTCATAGTTCTCTAAGGAAGAAGAACATTTAAACTCCAGGCTTTGTCTTTACTGACAGGAATAGAGAAAACCTAGAGCAATAAGTGACACAGCTGTCAGAACTTCAAGGCCAAAATGAAAAAGCAGATGCTACAGTTATAAGGAAAATTGGGAAGGTTTATACAAAGACTTGATTAAAAGATGACTTGTGGACTTCCCAAAGCATAGGAGTCACTTTTATGATTTCGTACCAATGTAAAGTTTCCATGAAGCTTTTGGTATACTTCAAGGCTATTATCAAACACATATATAACACTTTCCAGTTGATAAGATGCTGCAACATATGTTAACTCATTTAATTTTTTGTGTTACTTTTCTGTTGCTACATAACAAATTGCTATAAACTGAACAGTTAAAACAACACAGATTTGTATTCTCCCAGTTTCTATGGTCAGGAGTCTGCAATTTAACTAGGTCTTCTGCTCAGGGTCTCACAAGCTGTGATTAAGATGTCAACTGGGCTGTCTTCCCATCTGGTAGACCAACTGGGAAAGAATCTGCTTTCAAGTTTATTCAGTTTATTGATGGAATAAACATGTGATTGGATGGTGGAGAGCTTCTTGCTGAGCCCTCAGCTCCTGGATGCTGCCCCCACTCCTTTGGACTGCCATCAGCACATGGAGGCCATTGGCAAGGGCCTTTGCTAACAGGATCATTGACTTCATCAAGCTGGAAAAGAGGGTCTCCTGAGTCTGCTATCGGGAGGGAGCCATATAGTAGTAGTCCCTCAGGATCTGTAGGAAATTTTCTCCAGGACCCCATGGACATCAAAACCTACAGATGCTCAATACCTTTATATGGCATAATATTTACATATAATCTACCCAATTCTTCCATCTACTTTAAATCTTCTCTAGATTACTTCTAATACCTAATACAATGCAAATGCTATATGAACAGTGGTTACATTGTTTATGAAATTGTAAGAAAGAAGTCTTTGCATACTCTGTACTGACAATTTGGGGGGTTATTTTCAATTTATAGCCGATTAAATCCACAGATATGAAATCCAAGGATACAGAGCGTTGACTATATAATGTAATGTAGCT
Organism: Muscardinus avellanarius; assembly: GCF_963383645.1. Lineage (NCBI taxonomy): Eukaryota > Metazoa > Chordata > Mammalia > Rodentia > Gliridae > Muscardinus > Muscardinus avellanarius. The sequence goes on from NC_137791.1 coordinate 78,193,951, forward strand.
ATGGAGTGACCTTCTATAACCTTTTCCATATTCTACTGGTTATAAGCAAGCCATGTGTTCCACTTGCAGCCAAGGGGAGAAATTAAACAAAGGCATGAGCATCAGGAAGCAGGGATCGCAGGGGCCACCAGTGAGTCTGCCTGTCACCATCATCAACACAGTCCTTTGATATAGGTTGGATAGATGTTCTTAACCTCTGCTGTACAGATGAAGACACTTATGTTGAAAGAGGTTAAACTGATACTCAGATGCTTAGGTAATAAAAAGTTAGAGTCAGGCTTCCTAAGTCCTAGTTCGTGAGCCAAATGTGAGTATCTTACTAGTCTTTGTATCCAGCCAGCCAGCCAGCCAGCCGTTCATCCAACAACCAATGCTCTTTTCACTACATAAATGTGAGCAATATTTAGCAAACATCGCTTTTGAACTCAGCAGAATTGCCTCTTTGTCACTATATTAGACAGATTAGGCTATTTTCTCTGTGGCAACAAACACCTCCATAATTTCAGTGGTTTGAAACAACAGAGGTTTATTTCCTGCTCCTATAACATATCCAGTGAAGGCCAGCTAGGTGCATTGTTACTTATTAGGACACAGGCTGTGGGCACAGCCCCATCCTGGTTATTGCTAATGACCCTGCCACAGGCAAAAGAACTAGTCACAATCACTATTAAAAGCTCTAATCTACCATTTACTTACAACCCATTGGACAGATTAGTTATATGGTATTATCACAGCCACAAGGGAGACAGAAAGTCCAATCCAACATTATTTCCAAAAGTGGGGAGACCCAGAAGTAATTAGTATGTATTTTGGTGAAATAAAACTATAGCCATGAAACTATCTTCAATGGATGGAATATTTATGTCTCTGCTCTTCTACTATTAAGTTGAAATCCTAAACCTCAAGATAATGGTATTAGAAGGTGGGCCCTTTGGATGGTGGTTGGATGATGAAGGCAGGATCCTGAGAAGTAGAATTAATGAGCTGGGCATGGTGGTGCACTCCTGTAATCCCAGTACTTGGGAGGCTGAGACCAGAGGATCACAGATTTGAAGCCAGCCTTAGCAATTTAGTGAAACCCTGTTAAAAAAAAAAAAAAAAAGTAGGGCTGGGGGTGTAGCTCAGAGGTTGAGCACCTATGAGTTAAACCCCTAACACTACCAAAAAAAGAAAAAAAAAGTGGAATTAGAGTACTAATAAAAGATATTTAAAGAGAAAGAAAAACACTGTGCCCCTCCCATCATATGAAGATACAGAGAGGAAGTGCCATCACCTGGAAATTGGGCTCTTACCAGATACCAAATATGCTGCTGCCTTGACCTTGGACTTCCAAGGCTCCAGAGCTATGAGGAGCACATTTCTGTTGTTTATAAGCTTCCCATTTTCTAGTTTTTTTTTTATAGCAGCCTAAACACTATAAGGCACTAGCCTACCTCAAAATGTGGCCCTGGCATCTTTATACTCTTCATGACCTTGGTCCAAAATCCCTCATCTGACATCCCACTCTCTGCTCCTGGGCCTGTTCTTTGACAGCTCTAGCTTTTAGCCTCTTCACTGACTTTTTCAGGCTCATCTCTCTCTTAAAACTTGAGTTTTGCAAGGGCTTCTCCATATCTAGTTTCTCATTTCCTTCTTTTTCTTTTTTATAAATTTTTATTGGTGCATTGAAGTCATACATCTCAATGGGATAAAAAAAAAAAAACTTGTGGAGCTATACATACACACATCACCCAATCAGCCTCTACCCAATCTCTAACCCCTTCCCTCCCCCTCCTACCCATGCTTGGCTTCCTGATTGACTTTGATATGTTTAAGTATGAGTTTCCCTTATCCTCCCTCTTATCCCCTCAGATATGTCACCTTAATTACTCCTCTATAGAGTCCCTTTATCTAGAGTTCCTCCTGTTACCCATTTCTCCCTAATATTTTGCACATTAAGAAAAGCATCTGAGCTGGGCGTGGTGGCGCATGCTTGTAATCCCCGCGCTTGGGAGGCGGAGACAAGAGGATCGTGCAGGTTCGAAGCCAGCCATGCTGGCTTAAGAGACCCTGTTTCCACAGGAAAAAGTATAAAATAGGCCTGGTAGTGTAGCCCGTAGGAGTGTAGCCCAGAGGCAGAAGGGCTTCCAGGAACCCCAGTACCACCACCAAAAAAAAAAAAAAAAGAAAAAAAAAGAAAAGCATCTGATCTGATTTCTTATTTTTTCTGACTTTTCACTGTAAATGCCATAATTTTGTTCTCCCTTATGGCTGGGAAAAATTCCATGTGTACATATCCCATAGTTTTGAATTTCACTCATCCGTTGAAGGACATCTTGGCTGGTTCCACAGTTTGGCAATGGTGAACTGTGCAGCTATGAACATGGTTGTTCATGTATTAGTTTGGTGTTTTGGTTTTCATTCTTTTTGGTAGATACCCAGAGGTGGTATTGCTGGATCATATGGTAAGTTCATTTCCCTTCTTCTGAGGATCTTCTATACTGTTCTCCAAAGTGGTTGCACCAACTTGCAATCCCACCAACAATATATTAGAGCTTCTATTTCTCCACACTTATTCCCACTTACTGAAAACCCGAAAGCCAGAAGGTGAGTAACTTTGACAAGATGATCCATTCACAACCAATTTTATTTAATATAGGTCACTTGGATCTGGAAATCTGCTGAGAGATTAGGTGAGGCAGTGGCAGCTTCTAGTGCTTCCTGGCTACACAGCTGAAGAAACCCACTGGCCCTTTGCTGTGGAGTAGGCCCCAGTTTCAGGCATGCCTTGCAACAGGCTCCGGGTTCAGCCTCGCTGGCTCCAGACCCAGCCTCACCACATGGCAGGCTCCAGTCCCTGTCACTGTGGGCATGATGTTTACAGAGGTTCCCATTTCCCCCTCCATGTATATATTTCTTTAAGTAGGAGAAAACAGCATGTGTCATTTGCAGGAGCTGGGAGCCAAATTTCCTAGCAGCAATGGATTTTATCTCCCTACTGAAAATGGAGGCTCACAGCCTAACTATAGAGAGTGGGATCCACTGCTCCAAGCACACACTGGCCCCCAGCGCAGCACAGATTAGTGCGGTGGCTATAAGCTGAGGTCTCCCAGGACACCCAGTTCATCAAGCCGGCCCAGCAATATGGGCCAGGCTCCCTCCAACTTGCCCCAGACATTTTTCTTACATAGTATGTTGTCCAGCATTCCTGCACATGTGCAGTGGGAGCAGTCTACTTTTGGGGAGGTTTCTTTAAAAAAATCAAGGTGGATTGGATTGGAACTGTCTGCCTCTCTCAAATACTGGCTGCTGCTGCTGCCGCCATTTTGGTCTGTCTCCGTGAAACTTTTTCTTACACAGTATGTTGTCCAGAGCTCCTGAGCATGTAGGGCAAGAACAGTCTACTTTTGGGGAGATTCCTTCAAAAATTCAAGATGGATTTGGTTGGATCTGTCTTCCTCTCCTGAATACTGGCTGCCGCCACCATCTTCTTGGTCTCTCCTAGAGTATGTTGTGTTAAGTATCCCTGTGCATGGGTGGCAAGAGCAGTCAGCTTTCTGATCTCTTCTGGAATATCCCTCCAAAAATCACTTTTCTTGCAGTGGCGGGCGCCACGCTGCCATCTTGCCTCTAATTCCGCCATTTTCCACTCTCTCTCCTATATTTCAGATAGGAAGTCATGACTGGAAATGTTTCTGTGTGTTGTCCCAATCAGCTATTAAATCAAAATCTGTTGTCCAGGTTTTTTTCAGAGGGATGCATATCCTATTCAGCAGCTGCCAACCTACACAGCTCTGGCCATGGTTGCTGCTGCAGCTGCAACTGTAATTGCCACCATTTTCTTCTCTCTTCAATATATATATATTTTAATAAAAGAAAACAGTATATGTCTTTTGTAGGAGTTGGGGGCCCAAGTACTTAGTAGCAATGTGTTTTATCTCCCCACCAAGAGTGGAGGTCCACAGCTTTACCACAGAGAGCGGGTTCTGCTGCTCTGGGCACACCCAGCCCCAGCGCTGCGCAGTGGCCAGGAGAGCCCTTGGCACCTGGGATATGTGGCGCTGGCTGACCCGACTATGCGGGGCTCCATCTGATGGGCCACAAACATTTTTCTTACATAGTATGTTGTCCAGAGTTCCTGAGCGTGTGGGGCAGGTGCAGTCTACTTTCGGGGAGATTTCCTCAAAAGTTCAGGGTGGATTAGAATGAATCTACCTCCCTCTCCCTGATACTGGCTCCACTGCCACCATCTTGGCCCTCCTCCTGAACATTTTTCGTACATAGTATGTTGTCCAGAATTCCTGAGCATGTGGGGCAGGAGCAGTCTTTTTTGGGGGAGATTCTCCAACAGTTCAAGGCGGGTTGGATTGGATTTATTTACCTCTCTCAAATACTGGCCGCCGATGCCACCGTCTCCACCATCTAGGTCTGTCTCTTCTCACTTATATTTTAGGTAGGAAGTCATGCTATAAATGTCTCTATATGTTGTCCCAATCAGATATTAAACCACAGTCTGACATCCAGGGTTTCTCAGAGGAATGCATGTCCTATTTGGCCGCTGCGCCATCTTGCGTCCTGTCTCTCCTTTCCTTCTTGATCACAATGCTTGCTTCGTAGTATTCCTAATAACATTGTCTTCAGCCATTCTGGGTAAATAATCCACCAAGTTTTAGGGCATCTCTGTGACCCTAAACCTAGATCTAGATCCCACAGGCCAAAGTGTCTATGAAGCTGAGCAAGTCAACGATAATACAGCACCAGGGTGAATGACATCTAGGGAGAAAAATATGGCTATATTATTAATTATCCTCCTAAGTCTCTTCCTTCAGCGATTCCATAGGGACTGACCTGAAGTTAATTAGCAAGTATCATAAAAAAGGGAGACATCAATGGAAAGCATAGATCAAAGGATTAGACATGACCGAACCCAGCAGGAAAGTACCGCTAACCATGCACAAGGTGAATAATTATCTGAAAAAGGTGAAGAGCAACGCAACCTATCCATTGCACACCCACTTTAGCTCAATGTGAAAGCTCCAACAAGTGAGCTAAAAAAATTAATGCCCCGGTAAAACATATTAGAACAGTGTTGTATCAGCACAACATACACGGTGGGTACCCCACTGTGGTAACAAGGTACTAAAGAATAAAGAAGCAGCCAGACTAAATATGTGTTCACAGTAAAGGAGACATTTTTCATCCTACAACCATATTCTATTTTATCACTTTAGGCATTTCTGCCAACTCACAGACTAAATTGCACTCAACCTCATTGTGCATAAATTTTATTACCACTGTAGCATATAAAAGAAACTTGTTTGAGGAAAAGGAAAAAAAAACTGGGTTAAAAAAAAACACAGAAATTCTGGGAAACATCTCCCGTATTAAGGCAAAACATATAACTGCTGAAATTTAGCCCTAAATAGAGCATTTTCTGGTTAAAAGGTGACAGCTAGAGCGAGCCTCTTTTTTGGGGGCAGGTACTAGGGATTGAACCTGGGGATATTCTGCCTCTGAGGTACAACCCCAGCCTGCTAGGTTACTGGGAGTCTTGCTAAGTTTCTCAGGCTGATCTTGAACTTGTGGTCCTCCTGTCTCAGCCTCCCAGGTACTGGGATTGCAGACATGTGTGTGCCACCATGCTCAGCAACTGGAGCAAGCCCCCTTGTGCCTCTGACATTCAGCCATCTTGATTCTTGTGACTCTAGTTAGACTGTGCAGTCCTGTGATTCTTTTGGTTCAGCTTTAAGGTTTCAATTCACCTAATAAATTCACCTAAATAAATGTCTCTTCCCTTTGTTCCTTCTACACAGAGAGCCAAGGAATTCTGGAACTCAAAATAAACTTTAGAGAGCAAAGAGGTACATAGGGCCATTGCAACATATGAAGTAGAGGCGTTTGTTCCTTCCCGTTATTTGGTCAGTGCAAAGAGCTGTGCTAATCTGAGTTTTCACAGACTTAAAACATGGCCGAGCCGGGTGTGGTGGTGCACACTTGTAATCCCTGTGCTTGGGAGGCAGAGACAGGAGGATCCTGCAGGTTTGAAGCCAGCTGTGCGTGCTGGCTTAGGAGACTCTGTTTCCAAATAAAAATGTGAAAATAGGTCTGGGAGTGTAGCCCAGAGGTAGAAGGGCTTCCAGGAACACCAGTACCACCAAAAAAAAAAAAAAAAAAAAAAAACACAAAACAAATAAAAACCCAAACAAACAAAAAAAACCCATGGCCGAGTTTGATGTGAATTAGAGGTTATCCCAGGAAGCACAGGGAGAGGGCAGAGAAGTGAGGAGGCCAAGGGGGTTGGCAAAGAGCTTTCCATGGTGGGCAAGTGGGGTTTAATCCCACTGGGACCCTCTGTGTCAGGTGCAACGTGCCTCAGAAGTGCCCTACTGAAGAGAAGGGAGGAGGGACTATTACCTAGCGACTCCCGACTTCACTGTTGAGAGCTGGTCCTGAGGATGCCTCCCCAGCACTTTTCAGGAGTGCTAAGTGCATTCCCAGATAAAGCCTGCAGGCAGAGAGATGGAGCTGCCGGGTGAAGGAAGCCATCAGGAGATGCAGGTGAACTCTGCACAGAAGCTGCAGGTGACCCCAGGTGGGCTGAAGGAATATGGAGGGGGAACCACAGCGCCAGCCACAGGGAGCACGGAAGCTCCTCCCCGGCTCCTCCCCAAGGTCCACCATGTCCTGCTCCTGGTCTCTCTCCTACCCATCTTATTTCTCTCCTCCAACAGCTCGTCTCTGGCAACCAGAGTTCTTTCTCAGTAAGTATAAACCAATGTATATAAGTTGCACACATATACACACTCACTCACCTCTTTGCAGAAGTATCATTTGTGACACTCAAGATTTTAGATCCTCATAATTTTCCATTTCCCTGGCTGCTAGAAAGCATCGTTGATATGCCACAGTGATACAATTTACTCCTAAAATGCTGCCAGAACTGTTTGCATTCTTAAAAATTCCCTGCAAATGAAACCGTAATGATAGAATGCCTGTAAGAATAGACACTTTTTGCTTATAATTTGGTGGCAAATTTTATCACACCGCAGGCATATGCATAAACACAATTAATCTGATGGTTCTCACAAGTCCCCTTCCCCTTTGGGCCATGGGCGAAACTAAATTTTAAGTCATTAAGGTACCCTCGGGTGGATTCTATAATTTAAACCGTCTTTTTATATTTTTATTTTTTTAAATTTTATTGGTGCATTATATTCATACATCATATTGGGGTAAAAAACTTGTATGGACATACATGTAGACATCACCCATTCAGCCCCTACCCAATTCCCACCCCATTCCCTCCTTCCCATGCTTGGCTTAGTGTAAACCAAATTTTAGATTAGCTCAATCTCTATGGATGCTACAGCATTTCAGATTTCCTTCATTCACCCAGCTCCTCCTCTCCAAGGTGGGGCGCAGGGTGAGTTCATGGTGTTGGGGCTCAGGGCAGTCCTCACTGTGATGGACCGTTGTCCACTGAGAGACAGTCTGATCCTATCTCTGACCATCCTACTAGTTTCTGCTTCTGATGTCACTCATTTTTTTTTTTTTTAAATTGTTGGGATCCAGGGTTTTCCTCGGCGTGAGTCCTGCCCAGTACTTGGCTCAGCTCATTTCCCTGCATCCCTCAGCACAGGGCCATGTTGCCTTTGTCTTAGTAACCTGCTTAGAAGCTTGGCCAGTCGATGCCACCAGTACTACCCACCACAGAGCATCTGGGACCTCTGTGCACCTTCCAGGGTGCCTAAGGGCTGCAGGAGCCTGGCATGCCCTCCTAGACCCTCTCTGTTTACACCACAGCTAATTGCCTATTCTATGCTCCCCAAAGCCAAGAAGGCAAAGACAGCTGCATTGATGGTAGGTGAGGGAATCGCTTGCAAGAGCAGAAAAGCAGGAGCTGCCTTACTATCTACCCAGGGAAATCAATCCATGGCCAGAGCATGAGGCCTCTCAGTACTTCCCAGCTGGAGAGAACAATCATCTAGTTCATCTCTAATGCTACTTGCTGGGATATTGGAGCAGTGAACTTGTGTTTTTCTTTTTTTGTGGTACTGGAGGTAGAACCCAGAAACATTCTACCTCTGAGCTACACTCCAGCCCTATTTTTTTATTCTTAATTTTTTTATTGGTGCATTGTATTTATACATCATAATGGGGTAAAAATCTTGTGTAGACATACATGCACACATCTCCCAGTTAGCCCCCACCCAGTCCTCACCTCATTTCCTCCCCCTCCCTCCTTTCCATGCTTGACTTAGTGATTGACTTTGATATGTTTAAGTATGTCGTTTGCTTTAGAGAGATTCCTTCTCCCCCCATCCATCCCCTCAGTTAGGTTGTCTTATTTGCTCCTCTATAGGATTTCGTTTTTCATCTAGAGTTCCTCCTATGACCCATTTCTCCTTTTTTATTCTTTATTTTGAAACAGAGTCTCACTGAGTTGTAGAGGGCCTACGTAGCTGAGGCTGACTGCAAACCGCGATCCTCCTGTCTCAGCCTCCCAAATGGTGGGATTACAAGTGTGCGCCACCACACTCGACTAAACTTGTGTTTTATTTGGAGGTTGCCAGATGGAGAAAACAACAGAGTACCAAGACATCCTGGAGTTTGGGCTGAGTGATCACTTGATAAGATTTTGTGGCTCTCTCTTGGGGTGCCCAGTGATCACAGATATTTGTATGATTACAAAGCAGACAGGCAGATATCTCTGACTTACCCCATTGTTACAGCGAGTCTATAATTTATGGTTTAAATTGGGAAACTTGTGAGGGTATAAAGAATTTCTCAAAAAATCAACATTATGCATTTGTAAGTAATTCAAATTTTAAAATAATTACCAAGGTTGGGCGTGGTGGCGCACGCTTGTAATCCTCGCACTTGGGAGGAAGAGACAGGAGGATCAGACAGGAGGATCGCGCAGGTTCGAAGCCAGCCTCGCTGACTTAAGAGACCCTGTTTCTGGCCGGGCGTGGTGGCGCACGCTTGTAATCCCCGCGCTTGGGAGGCAGAGACAGAAGGATCGCGCAGGTTCGAAGCCAGCCACGCGCGCTGGTTTAGGAGACCCTGTTTCCAAATAAAAATGTAAAAATAGGTCTGGGAGTGTAGCCCGGAGGTAGAAGGGCTTCCAGGAACCCCAGTACCACCAAAAAAAAAAAAAAAAAAAAAGAGACCCTGTTTCCAAATAAAAACAATATAAAATAGGTCTGGGAGTGTAACCCGGAGGTAGAAGGGTATCCAGTAACCCCAGTACCACAAAAAAGAAAAGAAAAGAAAAGAATTACCAAGCAAGAGAGTTAATAGTGGCAGACTTGCACCAAATATTGAATGACACACCCGTCATAGCAGGAATTCAGAGCACTCCTCACACACTCCACCTCGAGACTGCTCAGCCTCCATCTCTTGCATGCTTGTCTCCACTCACCGGTGGCTGGGAGGCCGCCACGAGTGGAGGATCCGCCAGGTGGCTGCAAGGACACAGCAAGTACTCAGCCCACAGCACCCAGAGGAGGAGGGGGCTGTTGCAGCTGCTTTTGTTCTAACACATGCCTTTTCCCAACCAGCTCCCTGCATGCTGGGCCCTTACAGGAGGCAGTCGCTCCGTGGCATCTGGAAAGGATCAAGAAAAAAGAAGAAAAGTGCATTATTGCTTCACGTCTTCTGGATCTAGCCGTCTTCTGGTCCACGTGCTTTTGTGGATGGTACATGTGCTGCATACTCTAGACACGTCCATGGCAGGGAAATGAAAAGTCAAGGTCCTTCAGACCCTTCCCAGGGTCTTTTAATACGACTTTTATAGTAACTGAACTTTGTTAAAAATGAACAATCCAGGAGGAATGTCAAACTATTAAGGGCATAGAGACAATGAGTAATGAACAACATCTGGGACAGTGCCAGGCCAAGTAGGATATATTACCAACCTACCCCAAATCCATTCTCCTCCCATGCTTCAGTAATAGAGCCCCCTGCCCTGTCCCTTTCCAGCTGAGTGCGTGGCCACCCAGGAAGAATTCTTTCTAGTGGGGGTGGCGACTGAGCCATCTGGTTTCCAGGCACAGAATGGCGGCGATGCCGGTGGGGCCATCCAGGGTCCAGTGGAAGGGCACCAGCTGCAGTGCTGGCGTTCAGCAATGGCTTATAGCATGGGTTTAGCTTCGATACTGGCTCCCCTCTAGTTTTCTGAATCTCATTCTTTGGATTGCATGGCAATTATGTTAGCTTTCTAAAAAATGTTCTTTCAATAACTCTTCTCTCCCCAAGTCAATCTCTTTATATCTGTTTCACTCAAGTTAGAATATCGACTGGTTTAGCCAGGCGTGGTGGTGCACGCTTGTAATCCCCACACTTGGGAGGCTGAGACAGGAGGATCACGCAGGTTCGAAGCCAGCCTCAGCTACTTAGTGAGGCTCTCAGCAACTTAGTGAGACCCTGTTTCCAAATAAAGTATAAAATACCTCTGGGAGTATAGCCCAGAGGTAGAAAAGCCCCTGGGTTCCACCTTAGTAACACACACACACACACACACACACACACACACACACACACACAATATCGACTGGTTTAGGGAAGAGACCTTAGGTAACTTTCTCTAGTACGTAGGAAAAGATGTTCCTGACAGGTGTTTTTTTTTTTTCTTTTCTTTTTCTTTTGCAATAACGGGGAGTAAACTCAGGGCCTCACATATGCTAGGCAAGTATTCTACCACTGAACTACATCCTCAGCCCTTATTATTTTATATTTTAATACAGGGTCTCAGTTGCACAGGCTGGCCTTGAACTTGTGATGGTCCTCCTGTCTCAGTCTGCTGAGTAGCTGGGATTACAGGTATGCACCACCACGCCTAGCACCTAACATTCTTTAATTCCAGTATTTGGACATTTGATTTTTGGTCCTTCAACATTTTTTCTTTCAGGAAACTGCTCCTCTCCTAATTATATGTGATTCAGGGTGCCTGGCCTATACCACTGGTCAAGTAACCCAGGCCCAGGAAGGCAGCAGTCTCTTACCAGGGGCATTTGCCTAGGAGGTACACTTACCTAATCTGGGGCAGTCAAAGACTTTCCCAGAAATTAAGCATTTCACCACTAAACCTGGAGAGATGAACACATGTTCTCTTGCTCTTCTTGGACCGGGAACTGCACGGAGATGAGCTTAGGGTATTAGCAGTGATACCCTTGCAAGACTGCTTTCCAGATGGCTGCACCATTTTACATTCCTAACAATACTATATGAGGGTTTCAATTTCTCTGCGTCTTTGCCAATATGTATTATCTTACTTCTTTATTCTAATTATCCTAGTGGGTATGAAGTGGTATCTCGTTGTGGGCTTATTTTCATTTCTCTGTAATGATGTGAAGCATCTTTTCATGTGCTTACTGGCTATTTATATTTCTTCCTTGGAGAAATGTCTGTTCAGATCCGTTGCCCATTTTATAATTGGGCTATTTGTCTTTTTTTTTTTTTTTGTATTGAGCGTTGAACCCAGGGATGTTCTACTTCCCAGCTACAATCCCAGCCCCATTTTTAATTTTTATTTTGAAACAGGGTCTTGCTAGGTTGATAAGAGTCTCACTCCTTGCTGAGGCTGTCCTCAAATCTGTGATCCTCCTCCCAAGTACTGGGATTACAAGTATGTGCCACCACACCTGATTTGTCTTTTTATTAGTGAGTTGCAAGAGTTCTCTCTATCCCATATGCAAACTCCTTATCAGATATAAGATTTGTGAGTGTTTTCTTCCATTCTGTGTGTTGACCTCTCACTTGATAGTGTCCTTTGTTTTTCAGTTCTTAGTAGCATAATCGAGCAGAGAAGGTCTTAATGTCCTTTGTCTCATCTCTTTTAATGTATTTCTGTCCCCATGGAATCTGGAGTCAAGCAGAAGCCTTTTGATCAGAAAGCAGTTAATCATTTTTCCAACCCAGGGAAATGTGAAACCTTAGAGAACAAGTTTTGAAATAAAAGGAGGATTTTCTTGGGCTGGTGCTTTGCCTTGGTCTTCTGGGTTAGGAAGGAAGAGATTCAGTATGAGGAACAATCATTTTCCAGAATAATTCATACGTTATCTCCACACATTGACACAGTTTTGTTACACATGAATACGTGGGCAGAGAGGAAAAGAAAACAAATCTCAGAATAAAGATCCCAGGATAAAGGAGTCATTGCCTCCACTCCATCAAGAATCTTTACCTAGTTCATCAGTTTATAAAGTAGTTCAATAAACAGTTTTTGGGGCCTGGGTGTGGAAAGCTCCAGCTGGCAGCTTTTAAGGTGAGCACAGGAAGTGTGGGAGAGGGGAAACGTACAAGGAAATCCGTCCCTGTTCATACCTCACCCTAGAGTCAGAAGAGAACATGGGTGACCACCGACCACACATATTGGTAGAACATTGCAAGGGCAATAAATGAGACATAAAGAATGAGGAGTCACAGTGATTGGAGAAGTCCTGTTTAGGATGGGCAATCAGGAGAGAGCTCAGGGAGGAAGTTCTGAAATGATTCAGCTTTTCAGCTGGGTCTGGAGGCGGTGCTGAGATGGCCCCAGAGGGAGGTCAAGAGGGCAGACATTGTCGGCATCTGAAGGGTCTGGGGGACAGGCTGTGCGATGGTTCAGCTGGAGTTGAGGGCAAGTGCAGGGGAGAGGCTGGAGAGGAGGCTGGCAAGGATGCTTGTCCAGAACAAAGGGCTGTGAAGAGCGGCCTAGGGTCACATGGGCCATGATTATTAAGACAGTGGGAGCTACCAAGAGTTGCTGAGCAGGAGGGAGCGTGTTTGGAGTAGTTATCTAAGAAGGTAACTGGAGGCAGGACAAGTGGAGAGAACTTGGATGTGAGGAGAGCGTGGACGGTTGATTCCCCAGGGAAAGTATGCATGGTGCGTGAAATCAGACCTTGAAACCTTGGATTCAAGGACTGCTCTTGTGGCACAGTGGGCTGCCCCACGATTAGAGTGAGCTCACTGACTGAAGTCGGCCATCACCTGGGTTATCAGGAAGGAGGCAAGGCCACAGGGAGAGATGCCAGCAGATGCAAGGTGGGCAGCATCTATTGTCCCCACGCTCAAAACTAATCAAACATATTAAGCCACACGGAGCTTTATGATCAGTGCCAGGGCTTTGGAAATGCCAGCTGGCAGAGCACAACAGGGGATGGAATAAGAGATTGCTTGCCACGGAAACACATTCGGCTTCCAGGAGGACCTTCCCAGGGAGGAGACGGGGCCCTCCTGCCGTTCAATCTGCCCGCATGTCACGTGGAAATGGCAGGGGTGAAACGTGGGCACTCCAGCCACTGGGGCCTCAGCCTCCTCACCTGTGAAATGGCATGCATTTTGAGGACTAAAGAATTCATGTGCAACATTTGGCAGAGGACCTGGAACGTAGCAGACTGCTAACTCCCTCTGGAGGTTCCTGGGAAAGCATGCCTGTGGAGTCATGCGAAGGCCCTTTACCCAGAGCCTTGTCCTCTTTCACTGGAAGGCGTGGAGACACCTGGGGGTATGCATTTGAGGATGAAGCCCAGAGGCACCATGTGAATTGATTGGATGTGCTACTCTGTGGATCTGGCATAAAGCTACCAGGCAAATTGCTTGGTCCTTTGTGCTGGCTTCCCACTCCCTCCCTCTGCCCTATTTCCTGCCTCCCCCTTCCCTGCCATCAATAAAATGTTGGTCCACCCTGAGGGCTCAGGGATCTGACAACTTGTGCTGGAGTAGCCTGTGGTTCTAAAAAGGGGAGAAGAAGGCAGAGGACGTAGAGGCACAGCATGTGGGAGAGACGTGGGAAGGCTGGGAGGCGGTAAAGCAGCACCCAGGTTCATCAAAGGCACTGACTTCTAGGGCCTCTGGGCAGGTGACTGGCTGGCATCCTTCTTCCCTTCTTGTGCTCCCTGCCTCGCACCTCTCCTTCCTCCCACAGAATAAAGAAAAGTCAGATCTGGGAGTACAGCAAACTGGGAGAAAGCTGCAAGTGACCCCAAGGGATGATAAGTATCCTGGAAAGACTCAGACGCTGAGACCTGAGTTCAGAGCGGGGACCACGGATTGCTACTGAGGTTATGCAAGGCTTCAAGGAGGAGGCTGGGATCTGAAAGAACTGACCTTTGTAGTAAAGGGGGAAGGCAACAATTTGAAAAGGGTACAGAAAGAAAGAAAAAAGAACGAAAAGCAGATTGCATAAAAGAACAAATCCTTTATTTTGGTGAGATTTCTCCTTTCTTTCTTCCTTGGATTGAGTCCAAGGACATTCTATTTCTGAGCTACACCCCAGCACTCTTTGTTTTATATTTTAAAACAAGGTCTTGCTAAGTTGCTGAGGGTCATATTAATTTGACAAAACTGTGATCCTCCTGTGTCAGCTTCTCAAGTACTGGGATTACAGGCGAGCACCGCCATACTCAACTTTTGGGTGAAATTTCTAAGTGAGAGAAATTGTGGACCAGATGAAGGAGGAGTTGGGAAGCCAGGGTGAGGAGTCGGGACTTATTTTGTAACATTGGGCAGCACGTAGGTGACATCATCAGAACTGTGTTTCAGGAATGCTAGTCCATCTGCATTGTGAAGAATGAACAGCGATACAGGGTGTGCGCGGGAGGCAGGAAGCAGGGAGGTGGCTTGAGAGTATGGCAGTGGTCCAGGAAGAGCTATTGCTACTAGCTCCGTACTGCCGGGGGAAGGAAGAGAAGTCAGAGAAGAGGAAGCTGCATGCTGCGGGGTTCAAATGAATAGAAATTGGTAGCATTCACTAGAGGGGCTGAGTAGGAAAGAGGACTTGAGAATGACTTTGCTGCCTTTTCCCATCTGAAGTTGTTCGACTCCGCCCATTCCTTAAGGATACTTGGCTGAATAAATTATCCTTCAAGTTTCCCTTCTATAGGCTTTGCCTTCCTTCTCTTCCTATTTCCACCCACCAACCATTCTGACGATGGTGTGAAAATGTTTCTCATTTATCATCACAGCCGCATACAAGAAGGTATCCTGGTTTTTTAATGACGATGGCATTTTCCTGTACCGTTTCCCAAGGATTTCGCAATTAGGAGGGTTTTCACAGTGCATTTACGCTGTGGGAAAAGAACTGAGTTGTCTCCAGGGTCTTTACACTCCCTTTCAGATTACTGGCTTGAGCTTTTATTTTTGGCTGGGCAGGAAGGGGAGGGAAGAGGTCTGCTTGGAGCCACTGCTGACAAAAGGCTCAGAAGTGTGACGGTTTTCACTTGTTCCACTGTGATGTCTCCTTCAGAACCAGAATCAATTAGGCTTGAGCCGCAGCTGCTCGCCCGGCATTGACCTGTCTGCCCGTTTCCATTGGGATCCTCCTGTTTCCTCATCCCATCTTCCATGTAGGTCTTGCTTGAGTCCAGCTGGTGACAGACTACATGACAAACACCCCCACCCCTTCCTTTGAGATTTCCCTTGTTGATATCCAAAATGTTTTTTTTTTTTTTTCCTCTTGCCCTCAGCCTTCCTTTCTGTCTCCTGGTCTCCTTCCTATTCTTCCTTGGACCTGAAGATGTATACATGTATCACCCCTAACTGATGTTTTCTTCTTTCTTTCTTTCTTTCTTTCTTTCTTTCTTTCTTTCTTTCTTTCTTTCTTTCTTTTCTTTCTTGGTACTGGGGATGGAACCCAGGGCCCAGCCCTATTTTTTATTCTTTATTTTGAAACAGGGTCTCACTGAGTTGCAGAGAGCCTCACTAAGTACTGAGGCTGTCCACGAACTGTGATCCTCCTGTCTCAGCCTCCCGAATGCTGGGATTACAAGTGTGCGCCACCATGTCTGGCTTCCTAACTGATGTTTTTGAGGATGTTGAAAACAGCAAAAGCTCATTCCTCAGCCTGTGTCTGTGGCTCAGCCCCATGTATCTTCTTCACTCTGGAATCCAGGTTGAGAAGCTGCCCCAGTCTTGGTCTCTTGGTCTCATGGTGGAAGAAACAAACTACCATGAGCCCCTGCAATGGACCTACAGCTTCTGGTCAGAGGCAGAGGTGCTGCTTCAAACAGAACTTCTTTTCCACCTGTTACCTTGTCTCAAAGACAATGCCACATATGTTGTTTTGACTTGTTACATCAGCAGCCCATTTCTGTATCTGTCAGCTCTTTCTAGGATATACTGCAGTGAAAAGAGCCCCGCCCCAGTCTCCTGGGACATGCATTACAGAGAAGCACTGATCTTTGCTACCTGATATGTCGTGTGGATTTGCCAGCCCTGGCTTAAAGCAGCTATTAGACCATGACCACACTTAAGGGTCATCTTTATCTTTATTCTTGTTTCCAAGCTCTGGAAACAGATCCTCACTTGGGCTTTTGGCAGCGGGTACTTACTTTTACTTGTTTACTTCGAGGCAAATAATTTTTCTAAGGTGTGCTAGGGCACACATTTTTTCCAAAGCGTGCTAGGGTTTTTCCTCCCTCTCTCATCTTCTTTCCTAATGAGACCTCCATCCTGGAACCTTGGCTCACACCAGCTAGGATAACAGAAGGGGCTCTTTGGTAAAAGGCAGAATGGTTTAGAGATTAGTTGGATGGTAATGCCTTGAGTTTTGCTACAGAAAATTTGTATTCTGCGGACCTTTCTCTTTGGGGCACAGAGTTCTTTGTTCTTCATCCTTCCTGCCCTAGAAGGGCTATGTTTGCTGCCCAACTTGCCTCCCTGTTTGCCGGAAGTGAGGGGGAGAAGAGGTAGAATCCCAGGGGAGAGAAGTATGTTGAAGAGATGAAGAAAAAAAGAGGATGAAGGAAGAAGGCTGGTTTCTTTGATACCCACCTCTGTTGGGCTTAGGATCCAGGGCATAGCTAAGAGCTGTTTTGCCCAGCCTCTGGTCTCTGTATTTGTGATTATCTAATTGTATGGATTCTGTTTCTGGGAGTGGTTGTACCGTGCTTCCTTTCCAATAGTAAAGGGTGGAGGTACATAACCTCAACACATTACACAGAAAAAAAGCAAGGGATGCTTTAGTGGGGATATGGAAGATACTAGAGCTTCCTCAGCTCCTGGGTCTATAGAGCGCTGAGACTGAGAAACATAATTGAACATGAAAAGAGTCAAGTCATAATCCTGTGGTCCAATATCACAGAACCACTAAAAAAAGACTTCCAGAAACAATATTAGGGCTTTATGGAAAATGAGGAGCAACTGTAACAACATCCCTGAAGAATTTTGGAAGAGTGAGGACATGGGCGAGAAGCCAAAGATTACCCTGTATACAGTTTATGCTTCAGTAAAAAATGAGTACTCTACATACAATGAGAAAGAAGAGTTTGTCCCTTTAGTTCTTAACAAAAGGAACTTCAGCCACTAGAAAGACTCTAACATACCTTGTAGGCTTGGCGAAGCAGTTGTAGAGAGCTGGTGGATTTTCAAAAGAGCCTGGAGGAGATCAATTAGATAACTGGATGGAGATGGCTTTCCTCAGGCTGAAGGAGGCTTCGAGGCTGGCTGTGGACAATGAAGGCTGTGCTGCCATCTCGGGCCAGCTCTTTTGGCCTTGTGTGTGGCGAGAAGTGTCATGATTTCTTGCAAGTGGTTAACTTTGAACCATGAACCCTGAACTCAGGAAAGGGAACTAACATGGAGCCATGTGGAAGTGAGGCCATCTTTTAGCTCATGATGGCTCCTGCATGGTCTGGGAGCCACAGAGCCATAGCAAGGCAGTTGGCGGGCTTGAAGGGTTTCTTTTACTTCCTGTCAGTTGCCAACATGAGAAAATGCAGAGCTGAGCTTATTCTCTCCCACTGTGTTACCTTCAGAAAAACATGTATTCTGTGTTTGTGGGGGTGAAGAGAACCTTCACTCTTATCTCTTCTTCCGTGGTGATTTTTTTTTGGTGAGGATTAAATTGGCAGCTTGGGACAGCACGTACTTGAGAGGATTTACAGACATGCTGGGGGAAGGCATAGATCTCTATGCATACTGTTCCCAGCAGAGAGAAAGCCAAGGTCGATGGCTACAAAGGTCAATGCCATATTTAAATGTGTTTTGTCTTGAGATCATTTCCACAGCATTTTATTCACAAACATTCAATGACTTTCTGTTTCTCAGGACAAATAGTCATTAACATTATTATTTATCTCTCACGGGTTATAATTATGTTATTATAAATATGGACACACTAAAGAGAGTTTGCTGAGGAAAAATGGGCTTTTTTCCCCCCTGATAATGAGGAAAGAAGCGGGGTGACTGAACCCACTCAGCAATGATTCCAAACAGCTGGCTTTGCACTTGACCTGGGCAGAGAAGATTCTATCTAAGAAATGCCCACTTAGTAGTAATTTTGAGCTATTAAAAAAGGAAAAAAAAAACTATAACATTTAAAAACTAAGTAAAAGTGTCAAAAGTGTCACACTTCAAATAATTTACATGAAGAAGTTAAGAAGCAGTGGATTGACACTCTAAAGAAACTGGAGCCTTTCCTTCAAACAGAACCATGAGGGAGACATCTGTGAGGCAGAGAAAGAAGAGCTACTCTGAGTAAGGGAGGCTGGGTCTCCAGGGTGCATCTTGTCACCTTTCCTTCCCGTGGAGTGACCACTACGGTGCCTCTGTGGATCCCTCGGTTCTAAGAACTCCAATTTGAACACACTGGATTAGAGCAGGTTTTCCTAGAATATTGAGCCCCTAGGTTTTGACCGATAGGCTCCAGGTTCTGAAGGGCACATGGGGTTGAACGAGCCATTTAGTGTTTGTTACAGCCGGTGTGTACCTTCTGCCCAGGGTGTCCTGGGGCATGGGCTGGGGTTCCAGGGCTGAGACTGATTAGCTGTGGAACAAAGGGGGTATGGCGACAGCATCTGGTGTGAGGGACAACCCCAGTCCACGGGAAGTCTCCAAACTGCAAAGCCCAAAGGGGATTGGCAATGAAGCATTTGCTACTGAGATTGGGTGAGATGGGACTCAGCCTCTAGGAGTGGGGACAGGAGGCAGAAGTAGGGTTTGGGGATAGAAGGAAAAAGCCTTTATGGGATTCTGGGCTTTTATCTATAGGCAGGCAAGAAGTTCTAAGGGCTCGAGGGGGTGAAGAGAAGGCCTCGGCTGTGGAGGGATGTGGTTTAAGTCCCCCTGTAGGCAGTCACTGTTTGGGGATCTTGAACACATTTTGTGAACCAGGGAACTTGGGTACCTAAATCACTGGTACATCCCATCCTCTTACTTCCTCTTACTGACTAAGATGGGAATCTGACCAAAGATGGTCTTCAGAACTTACCTTCAACAAGAATTCAAAATAAATCTATGTTAAAATTCAATCAGAACTTACCTTCAACAAGAATTCAAAATAAATCTGTGTTAAAATTCAATGTAATGAGCTGGGCATGGTGGCACACGCTTGTAATCCCAGATTTTGGGAGGCAGAGACAGGAGGATTGTAGTTTGCAGACAGCCTCCACTACTTAATGAGGCCCTTTGCAACTCAGTGAGACGCTGTTTCAAAATAAAGAATAAAAAATAGGGTCGGGGGTATAGCTTGGAGGTTGAATGCCCCTAGATTCCATCACCAGTAACACACACACACACACACACACACACACACACACACACACACACAAATTCATGTGATATAACAATACTGAATAGATCAAGTAAACACTCAGGTTACCCATTTCTGTAGCATGTATGGCCTTTGGGCAGTTTTCCTTATATATATATATATATATATATATATATATATATATATATATATATATATATATATATATTGGATTATCATTTTTTAAATGTTTTTTGGTATATTATATTCATACATCATATTGGGGTAAAAAACTTGTGTGTACATATATGTACACATTACTGATTTAGCCCCTACCTAATTCCCACCCCATTCCCTCCTCGTCTGTCCTTCCCTTGCTTGGCTTAGTGGTTGACTTCGATATATTTAAGTACATTGTGTGTTTTAGAGATTTTCCTATTCCCCCCTCCTTTCTCCTCCTTTAGGTTGCCTTGTTTGCTCCTCTATAAGATTTCCTTTTTCATCTAGAGTTCCTCCTATGACCTATTTCTCCTAACTCTCACATATTAGGGAAAGCATCTGCTTTCTTATTTTTTGTGACTGACTAATCTCACTTAGCATAATGTCCTCCAGTTTTATCCATTTCCCTGAAAATGATGTAATTGAGTTTTTTTTAATGGCTGAGTAAATTTCCATTGTGTACATATCCCACAGTTTTGTAATCCATTAATCTGTTGATGAACATCTTGTCTGGTTCCATAGTTTGGCTATGGTGAATTGTGCAGCTATGAACATAGATACACATGCATTAGTTTGGTAGTTTGGTTTCCTATCTTTTGGGTAGATACCCGTAAGTGGTATTGGATCAAATGGTAGATTTGTTCCCATTCTTCTGAGGATTCTCCATACTGTTTTGCAAAGTGGTTGCACTAATTTGCAATCCCACCAACAATGTTTTAGAGTTCCCACTTCTCCACATCCTTGCCAGCATCTGTTGTTGTTTGTGTTTTGAATGATTGCCATTCTAGTTGGAGTTAGGTGAAATTTCAGGGTAGTTTTGATTTGCATCTCTCTGATTGCCAGTGATGTTGAGCATTTTTTCATGCATTTTTTGGCCATTTGAATTTCTTCTTTTGTAAAGTGTCTATTTAGTTCGTTTGCCCATTTTGTTATTGGATGCTTTGTTTTCTTAGTGTTGAGTTTCTTGAGTTCTCTGTATATTCTAGATATTAGTCCTCTATTGGAGGTGTAGGTGGCAAAAATCATCTCCCATTCTGTTGGCTCTCGAATGAGGTTCCTGATAGTTTCCTTTGCTGAACAGAAGCTCTTCAGTTTCATGCAATCCCACATATTGATTCTCCTTTTAATTTGTTGTGCCTTTGGGGTCTTGTTGAGGAAATGTTTGTCTGTGCCTATGTGCTGTAGTGTTGGACCTATGCCCTCTTCAAGGAGCTTCAAGGTCTCTGGTTTGATTTCCAAGTCTTTGATCCATCTTCAATTGACTCTTGTACAGGGTGAGAAAGTGGGACTAATTTCCAATTTTCTGCATAAGGTTAACCAGTTTTGCCAAAACTATTTATTGAATAGGCTATCTTTTTTCCAGTGTATGTTTTTGGCCCCTTTGTCAAAAATCAATTTGCTGAAAGTGTGTGGACTTGTTTCTGGGTCTTCTATTCTGCTCCATTGGTCTATATATCTGTTCTTTTGCCAGTACCATGTTGTTTTTATTACAATGGCTTTGTAGTATAGTTTAAAGTCAGGTATTGTGATTCCTCCTGCATGGTTTTTGTTGCTGAGAACTACTTTGGCTATTCTGGGCTTTTTGTTATTCCAAATAAATTTAAGGACTGATTTTTCTATGTCTGTGAGGAATGATCTTGGTAGTTTAATGGGCATTAAATTAAATCTGTAGATCACTTTTGGAAAGATGGCCATTTTAATGATATTTATTCTGCCAATCTACAAACATGGAAGATCCTTCCATCTTCTAAGTTCTTCTTCGATTTCTTTTTTCAGTGTTTTATAATTTTCTTTGTAGAGATCTTTTACCTCCTTGGTCAAGTTTATTCCTAAGTATTTTATTTTTTTGTGGGAGATCCTGAGTGGAAGTGTTTTCTGAATTTCTTTTTCAGTGGATTTATGTTTGGTGTACAGGAAAGCTTCTGATTTTTTAAGATTGACTTTGTATCCAGATACTTTGCTGAATTTGTTGATCAGTTCTATAAGCCTTTTGGTTGAGTTTGTTGGATTTTCTAAATATAGTATCATGTCATCTGCAAATAGTGAAAGTTTGAGTTCTTCTTTTCCTATTTGTACTCCTCTGATTTCCTTTTCTTGCCTTATTGCTCTGGCTAGAGTCTCTAGTACTATATTGAAGAGAAGTGGTGATAATGGATATCCTTGTCTCATTCCTGTTTTTAGGGGGAATTCTTGAAGTTTTTCCCCATTTAATATGATGTTGGCAGTGGGCTTATTGTAGATTGCCTTAATAATGTTGAAATATGTTCCTTCTATTCCAGTTCTCTGCAGTGTTTTTTTTTTTATCATAAATGGATGTTGAATTTTATCAAATGCTTTTTCAGTGTCTATTGAAATGATCATGTGATTTTTGTCCTTGGTTCTGTTTATATGGTGAATTACATGGGTTGATTTTCGTATGTTGAACCAGCCTTGCATCCCTGGGATGAACCCTACCTGGTCATAGTGTATGATTTTCTTGATGTGGTTTTGAATGTGTGTTGCTAGTATTTTGTTTAATAGTTTTGCATCCAAGTTCATCAGAGATATAGGCCTGTAGTTTTCCTTCCTTGAACTGTCTTTATTCAGTTTGGGTATTAGTGTGATGTTGGCTTGATAGAATATATTTGGGAGAGTCCTGGTTTTTTCTATTTCATGAAATAGTTTGAGGAGTATTGGTTAGTATATAGTTAGCTCATCTATAAAGGTTTTATAGAATTCACTTGGGAAACCATCTGGTCCTGGGCTTTTCTTTGATTGTAAGCTCTTTATTGCTGTTTCAATCTCTTTGATTGTTATTGGTTGGCTTAAGTTTTCTATATGTTCTTGATTCAGTTTAGGAAGGTTGTATTTATCTAGGAAGTTGTTGATTTCCTCCAGATTCTCCATTTTGTTGGAGTATAGTTTTTCAAAGTAGTTCCTGATAATCCTCTGGATTTCTACACTGTCAGTAGTAATTTCTCCTTTTTCATCCCTTATTTTCATAATTTGGGTTGATTCCCTCTTTTTTTTTAGTTAGGTTGGCTAGTGGTTTATCTATCTTGTTAATTTTTTCCAGAAACCAGTTTTTGGATTTTCTGTATTTTTTTTTATTCTCCATTTCGTTAATTTCTGCTCTAATTTTAATAATTTCCTGTCTTCTGCTGGCTTTGGGGTTCAATTGTTCCTGCTTTTCAAGGGCTTTGAGGTGTGTCATTAGGCTATTTATTTGAAGATTTTCTGTTTTTCTTATGTGAGCACTCAGTGCTATAAATTTTCCTCTTAATACTGCCTTCAAAGTGTCCCAGAGGTTTTGATATGTTGTATCTTTATTTTAATTTGTTTCTATAAATTTCTTGATTTCACCTCTTACATCTTCTATGACCCATTCTTCATTCAGAAGTGTGGTGTTCAGTCTCCACATGTTTATGTTGTTTCTCTGGGTCTTCTTATAGTTGATTTCTAGTTTCATTCCATTATGGTCTGAAATGACACAGGGAAGTATGTAACATTTTAAAAATTTGCTAGTGCTCATTTTGTGTCCCAGGATGTGATCTATTTTGGAGAAGGTTCCATGAGCAGCTGAGAAATATGTAAACTCTGCTGTAGTTGGGTGAAATATTCTATATGTGTCCAACAGGTCCATTTGGTTAATGGTGTTCTTTAGTTCTAAAGCATCTTTACTGACCTTTTGTCTGGAAGATCGGTTTAGTGTTGTGAGAGGTGTGTTGAAGTCTCCCAGTATTATTGTATTGGGATTTATCTGTGACTTCATGTCACAAAGAGTTTGATTTATGAAAGTAGCTGCACCTATGTTTGGGGCATAGATGTTGATTATTGTTATTTCCTCTTGCTGTATTATTCCTTTTACCAGTAAAATATGACCTTCTTCGTCTCTTCTAATAAGCTTGGGCTTGAAGTCTAACTTGTCTGATATCATATTTACTACTCCTGCTTGTCTTTGAGTTACGTTGGCATGGATTACCTTGCTCCACCCTTTACCTTAAGTTTGTTTCTATCTTTACTTGTAAGGTGTGTTTCTTGCAAGCAGCAGATAGATGGGCTCTGTTTTTTAATCCATTTTTCCATTTTGTGTCTTTTTATTGGAAAGTTGAAGCCATTTGCATTCAGTGTGATTATTAAGAGATGATTTTTAATTCCTAACATGTTAAATTTTTATTTCAGTTTGAAATACTGTTTGTTCTTATTTGCCTAGTTGTTTGCTGGATGGAAGTTCTTGTTTCTCTGGCTCTGGCGTGTATTACCTATTTCTTCATTGCAGTTAATCTCCTTGAGTATTTTCTCTAGTGCTGGTTTTGAAGACATAAATTCCTTCAGTTTCTGTTTGTCATGGAAGCTTCTTTTTTTTCACATCTAACTTGATAGTTTTTCTGGGTAGGAAATTTTGTCTGGAAGTTGTTTTCTTTCAGAGTTTGGAATATGTTACTCCAAGCCCTTCTGGCTCTCATGACTTGGTTTGGGAAGTCTGGAGTGATTCTAATGGGTTTGCCTCTGAATGTCATTTGGCCTTTTGTTTTTGTTGCTTTTAAGATTCTCTGCTTGGCTTCCACATTGGTCATTTTGACAATTATGTGGCATGGGGATCCTCTTCTCCGATCCTGTCTAAAGGGAGTTCTATAAGTTTCCTGGACCTGTGTATCGACCTCTTGCTCTATGTTTGGAAAATTTTCTGCTATCATTTCCTTTAAGAGATTATTGATCCCTTTGGTTTCACCTTCTTTCCCCTCCTCTATTCCAATTATTTTTAGGTTAGCTCTCTTAAAATGGGCCCATATTTCTTCAATGTCAAATCCTGCTGCCAGATTTTTTTTTCCTGAATTAGCGATTATGCGTTCATTTTTGGAGTGATCATCTTCTAGGAGCAGGATTCTATTCTCCATGTGGTCTAATCTGTTGTTTATACTTTGAATTGAGACCTTTACTTCAATGATTGCATCCTTTATCTCTTTTAGACTCTCTCTGAATTCTTTTTGAAAGTCCTCTATTATTTCTACAGCTATTTTCCTGATTTAATCTTCTAGAGATCTCTGAATTTCTGTGTTATCAGGTTCTGATGTTGTGGGGTTGTGGGCATTCATTGCTTCATTGTTATTTCTCTTTCCCATGATTTCGGAAGTTTGTGCCTTCTCTGGGTTCTTCTCTGGGTCACTACGATTTTACTTAAGGTGCTCTGGATCTTGAGTCTGTGGTATCTCAGTCCCCACTACTCCTTTACTGGGTTGTATTGCAAAGTCTCAGACCCAGGGAGTCTATCGAGGCTGCTTTAGACCATGGGGGTGCCAGGCTGGGCATTCTACCACAAGGAGCTGTGACTATGGTGTGATATCGCAGCCACTGCCACTCCCCCACTGGGTTGGACTGCAAAAATCTCCAACCCAGGGAGACTATCTGCGCAAATCCCTGGGCATACCGTACTGGGATTTCTCCTCTAGGGGCCACAATTTGACTCACGGTTGTTGAGTGTGCTGATGGAGCTGTAGTGTACTCGGGGAACTCGCTGCTGCCACCGCTGGCAATATGGCACTGCTGCCATGCCCTTGGCCATGAGGCTGGCATATTTCTTCTCTGGTTTTGAGCTCCACTCTGAGTCCCTGCAGGGTGTGCTGAGCCTGGCCCCTAGGAGCTTTAGACGCTCCTTGCGCTGAAAAAACTGCTGAATTCCACCCAGCTGTTCTGCAGCTGCTCACCTCAGCTCGCTGTCTACCCCTCCTCTCTGGAGCCTGGTGGCTTGTTGAGAGTGCTGGTCTGGAGCCATCCGGTGAACTCGCTGCTGCCACCAGCAGTATAGCACTGCTACTGCGTCCTCAGCCGTAAGTCCAGCGTATCTCCTCTCTGGTTTTGAGCTCCGTTCTGAGGACCACTACTCTCTGGGGCCTGGTGCTGCGAGGGAAAATGGCGCTGCTGCGGCTCTGTGCCATGGCTCCCTCCATATTATTTGAAAGCTGGGTATGGTTAGAGCTACAGAGCAACCCATCTGCTAGCATAAAATTTGGCAGATTCAAAGACTTCTCCCAGGGTTGAGATAAGGACAGAGCTTCCTGCTGGAAGGATAAAAGTTGGCACTGCTCTCCTGATGTGTGCTGAGGAGGGTAGTCAACTATGACCACTAGACAGTGGACAAATGGCTGGTGGGGAGGAAAATATTTCTTACCCCCCCCCCAAACCAAAGGTTTAGTAATTATTTCCTTTCAAAAGTGTCTCAAAAGCAAGGTCTCACGCTGGGTGTGGTGGTGCACGCTTGTAATCCCTGCACTTGGGAGGCAGAGACAGGAGGATCGCGCTGGTTCGGAGCCAGCCTCGCTGGCTTAAGAGACCCTGTTTCCAAATAAAATATAAAATAGGTCTGGGAGTATAGCCCGGAGATAAAAGGGCTTCCAGGAACCCCAGTACTGAAAAAAAAAAAAAGCAAGGTCTCCAACATGAAAGCT
Source organism: Muscardinus avellanarius (assembly GCF_963383645.1). NCBI lineage: Eukaryota > Metazoa > Chordata > Mammalia > Rodentia > Gliridae > Muscardinus > Muscardinus avellanarius. The sequence continues at coordinate 78,220,030 of NC_137791.1, forward strand.
TCTGAAGCCAATGAGCATTAACTGCTGAAATACAACCTCCCACCATTGTGAGGAGCTCCAGCCTGTCCTGTGTAGCTAGTGATTCTTCCTTCTGCTCAGAGCTCACATAGGTGTGGAAAACATGCCAAGAAGCAGCAAGTCATTTTAACATAAAGCTAGAAAATGTGCATCTTATAGATCTTAATTTTATTATAGTTTTTTTTGTGGTGCTGTGGGATCAAAGCTAGAGCTTCTCCCATGTTAGGTAGGTACTTTGTCACTGAGCAACATCCCCAGCCAATAATGGGGTAGTATGTAGTGTTTCACTATATCTATGTATCATTTAATGTTTAAGTCAAATTAAACATATCCACTCAATCATTTATTAAATTTCTTCATGGTGAAAATGTCCAATGTCTTTTCTTCTAGATTTTCAAAGTGTACAGTACACAGGTGTTAGCTATACTCACCCTATGGTGGATTCCATACCAGAGGGTCGTGCTCCTAATTATAACTTTGTTCTCACAGGTCGACTTTCCCTCCTTCTCCCTCCCCCTGCTTTCCTCAGCCTCTGGCAGCTGCCATTCTGCCCCCAGCTTCTATGGGTTCTCAATGTTTTTAGATTCCACTTACGAGTCAGATCATGCAGTACTGGGCTTTCCGTGCCTTGCTTATTTCACTTAACATCTTTGGTTCCGTGCATCTTGTTGCAAAGGATAGGATTTAATTCCTTTTTCTGTATGTACCACATTTACTTTATCCAGTCATCAGTTGATGGACACTTAGGTTGATCCTATATTTTGGCAATTGTAACACAATTATTATAGTGCTACAATAAACAAGGATATGCAGGTATGTCTTTGGTATGCTGATTTCATAGTATATGTATGTAATATCCTTATGGATATATCCTATTTTTGGGTCACATGGTAGTTCTATTATTAGTTTTTGAGAATCTTCCGAACTGTTTTCCATAATGGTTGTACTTAAAAAAAAAGTAGAATTTAAATCAAAGGGGAACTTATAGACCTATTTTGGTACTATCTTTTAGTAATTTATAGAATAGGGTTTTAGAGCCTAGAGTCTGGTGTTTCCTGTTATTTAGGTCTGAGATAATTTGCAGTGGTAGTTTGAGGTTTCTGGGGCCATTTTTCCAGAACCCTCTTATATGCTGCCTAGGCAGAGGCAAAGAAGTATCTGAATACAGAGCTAAATTCCTTGGACATGGACAGACTAAGGTTTGGTTAGCTTTTGACTTCTTTTTTTTGCTGTACTGGAGATTGAACTCAGAGACAATCTACTTCCTAGCTACACTCCCAGCCCTATCTTAATCTTCATTTTGAAACAGAGTCTCACTAAGCTGCAGAGGGCCTCACAAGTTGCTGAGGCTGGCCATGAACCTGTGATCCTCCTGTCTCAGCTTCCCAAATACTGACAATACAAGCATGCGTCACCACACTTAGCTTGTTAGAAAGCCTCAGTAAAGACCCCAAATCTCAGGGAACATTTGGAGTTGATTGACCCAGATCTATCTATAGAGAGGCAGCATGATATAAAATCAGTAAAGCTCCAGGAAATTGAGCTGAGAGAGGGTCCAGTTTATTTTGAGAAAATGTGGATTTTATTCCTTAGACTTTGAAGTTGCAAAAAGACTTAGAGTAGGATGTCTCAGTCATGTGGCATGTTGGTGGCAGAGTTAGATGTAGCATCCCTGACTCCTGACTGTCTCATGGGTCAGTAATTTTTCATCCTATAGAGGTTTCTCTACCTCCACGTGGTTCTGTTGTGCCCAAATTTGCCTTTGTGATAATCCTTTCTTCTTTCCTTTTTTCCTTCCTTCCTTTCTTTTTTCCCTACATTTCTTGCTTACCACATGCCTAGAACTGTGCCATTTATGGAAATACAAATGTGAGAACATCCAGTTTTGCCTTCTTATTCTTAAACTTTAAATAATCACCCACTGATAACATAGAGAAAGCTTCTCCTAAGGGCTTAAATGAGACCAAGGGTCTTTCTATTCTGTTATCATTTACCAAGGTCATATCTAGAAGTCTAGGTTCAAGTCTAGAACCAAGCACATACTTATTTTTATATGTGAAATAGGGTGATAAAGTCAATCTCAGACAGTGGAAATGACACACTTATTTTCAATTCAAGGGTCATGAGAACTTCTCCATCCACCTACCTTCATGGCCCCAGCAGAGGTAGGCAACCACAGAGATGAAATAACTGAGGGGGAAAAGGATATGGGCAAAAGCCTGCACAGAGGATGTCAGAGGAGACAAGGCCTAAGTCAGGACTGAGAGTGTCATGACAGATACTGGTGACTCAAAGTAGAACATTGTGGGTAAGAGCTTAGGGAAAACTTAGAGGATAGTCAGGAGGAAGCTGGAGCCAGAATCACTAGCCAAGGAGTGATGGGGTGTGTCTATATAGCGCCTAAGGAGATTCGGCCTGAGTGGCCTACGGCCTAAGGCAAAACTTTAAGTAAAGTGATTCAGCAGAAAAGGGGCAAAGATGGCGCCTGGAGGAAGCTAGGAAGGCGTGGTTTCCCCATTCATTATGGGTGGGGAGACTGAGTGGTTTTTCCCTTTCTACCTTTAAAGGAGCTTTCCGCACACATGAATGGCTCATGTACTGGCCTGGGATTGGCTGTAAACTACGTGCTAGTGATCTTTATCCTGGATAGGCTAGGCTATTTCTCATGGAAATTCCCCTCGTGGCTTGGTACTATATAAAGAACTGCTTGGAGAGAAATAAATGAGATCTTGCTTGACTTGACTCCCGGCTTGTGGGTTTGTGTTCGAGTCATCGGTACTCATCATCTCTCCAAGCCCCGTCAGCTGTCGGGCTGGATTCCCGACAAAGGAGGAAGCAGACACTAAGGAACAATGCAAACCCGGGTTGAAGACAAGTCTGCAGCACTCATGAAAGTCCCTGAGCTGGAGCAGCCATGTTGGAGAAAGACTGGCTTCAGGAAGGAAAACTGTGTTCTCACCAGTAGCTCGGGCAGATGTGGGGCCTGAAGCTCCTGGCTGAGAGGAAGGGGGCTGTAGAGCAAAACGGATATCTGATACACACAGCCTCAGAGCTCTCTGGGGATCCCTGGAGGTTGTCATGGCTACTGATTTATTAAGAAGGAGATGAAGATGGAGCCCCAAGAAAGGCATCAGTCCCACCAAGTTGCTTGTGCCTCTCCCTCCCTGACTGCATCAGCAAAGAGAAAACTCTCTGTGGGCATTTCATCAGAGAAGTAATTTCAATCCACTTACCCGAGGTGAAAAAGAGCAAATGCGAGGCACAGTGGCATGCCTGCAATTTGAGAGCTTCATTAAAAAAAAAAAAAAGATTGCTATAGCGTCCTCCTGCTATAATAATCGAAAATGTGTACAAGTAGATGTGGTGATGAAAACAGTCCATGGAAGGAGAGCAGTGAAATAAGGCATTTCCTTTAGCTTGAAGCCTGCATTGGGGCTGAGAGGTATGTGCAGCAATGACTATGGTTTGGATAAGTGTCCTCAAAGGTGCCTGTGTTAAAGCTTGGCTGCCGGCCTATGGTTCTAGCAGGAGGGGGTGGAGCCTTTAGGAGGCGGGGCCTAGTGGGAGAAAGTGAGGTCATTGGGAGAGTTTCCTTGAAGGGGATATTGGGACCTCCACTTTCGCTTTTTCTTTCTCCCCAGCCACAGTGAGGGGAATTGTCACCACATGTTTCTGCCATGGTATACTGAGCTGCAACAGGTACAGAGTAACAGGGCCACATGGCCATACGCAGAAGCCCATGAAACTATGAGCTGAAGTGAACCTTTACCCCTTATCAGTTGGTTATCTCAGGAGTTCTTGAGGATGAACTCTTTTTTTAATCTTCTCTTCTCAGCAGAACTATGCTGGTATTTGACTTCAGATTTCTAGCCTCCAGACTGTGAGAAAATAATGCTTGTTGTTTAAGCCATCTAGTGTATAATCTTTTGTTATGGCACCTTGAGTAGACTAAGACCAATTGGCTTAAAAGATGTTGGGGGAGGGGGAGTACTCTTTGAGTGCTTTCTTAAATGTGCACATAATCCTTATGTCTATTTTTAACTGAGACTATATGCTTGCCCATCAAGGCCTGCACTCTAATAGTGCTGGAGAATCAGTACTTTATTTGATAAATATTAAGTGTCTATTTTATGCTAGGCACTTTTTACAGTGTTGGAGTTACAATGGTGGCTAAGACCAGTCACTACTTTCTTTTTTTTTAAATAAATTTTTCTTGGTGCATCGTAGTCATATACCTCAATGAGATAAAAAAAACCTTGTAGAGATATACATACACACATCACCCAATCAGCCCCTACCCAATCTCTAATCCCTTCCCTCCCCTTCCTTCCCACCCATGCTTGGCTTCCTGATTGACTTTGATATGTTTAAGTACATCATGTGCTTTAAAGAGTTTCCCTCATCCTCCCTCTTATCCCCTCAGATATGTCACCTTCATTGCTCCTCTATAGGGTCCCTTCTTCATCTAGAGTTCCTCCTGCTACCCACTTCTCCCTAATATTTTGCACATTAAGAAAAGCATCTGATTTCTTATTTTTTGTGACATTTCACTGTAAATGCCATAATTTTGTTCTCCCTTATGGCCGGACAAAATTCCATTGTGTACATATTCCATAGTTTTGAAATCTACTCATTTGTTAAAGGACATCTTGGCTGCTTCCACAGTTTGGCAATGGTGAACTGTGCAGCTATGAACATGGTTGTTCATGTATTAGTTTGGTATTTTGGTTTTCATTCTTTTTGGTAGATACCCAGAGGTGGTATTGCTGGATCATATGGGAAGTTCATTTTCCTTCTTCTGAGGATCTTCTATACTGTTCTCCAAAGTGGTTGCACCAACTTGCAATCCCACCAACTATGTATTAGAGCTTCTATTTCTCCACACTTATTCCCACTTACTGAAAACCTGAAAGCCAGAAGGTGAGTAACTTTGCCAGGATGATCCACTCACAACCATTTTTTTAAAAATAGAGGTCACTTGGATCTGGAAATCTGCTGATAGATTAGGTGAGGCAGTGGCAGCTTCTAGTGCTTCCTGGCCACACTGCTGAAGAAACCCACTGGCCTTTGCTGTGGAGCAGGCCCCAGTTACAGGCCTGCTGTACAACAGGCTCTGGGCTCAGCCTCGCTGGCTCCAGACCCGGCCTCACCACCTCACCACGCAGCAGGTTCCTGTCACTGTGGGCATGATGCTTAAAGAGGTTCCCATTTTCCCCTCCATATATATATATATATATGTATGTATATGTATGTATATGTATGTATATGTATATATATATGTATATGTATATATGTATATATATACACATATATTTTATTTTATTTTATTTATTGGATTATTTTTTTAATTGGTGCACTGTATTCATACATCATAATGGGATAAAAAATACTTTTGTAGACATACATGCACACATCGCCCAGTTAGCCCCTACCCGATCCCCATCCCGTTCCCTCCCCATCCCTCCTTCCCATGCTTAGCTTAGTGGTTGACATCTAGTATTATAGCAATTTATCTAAAATTAACAATGATAATCTCACATAACAGTTTCATTTGTCTGATACCAAGCTTTTGATGACTTAAAGATAACATTTCAATATTTCTTTTTGCTTTCTTTCTTACCAGAGAATATTTTTTCTTTTTTTCAGGTGAAACTATCATACATTTATTTATTTATTTTTCAGAAAAAAATCTATCCTAATATGGAATATGGACTCTAGATACCCAAAAGGATCTAGAAAAAGAACAAAGCTAGAAGATGTATATTTCAAACCATATAAAGCTACAATAATTGAAACAGTGTAGTACTGTTCTAAAGGCAGATATATAAACCATTGGAGTTAAATAAAAGCCTAGAGATAAATTCTTCCATATATTGTCAAGTTATTTTTGACAAGGTTTCCACGAACATTTGGTGGAGGAAATAATAAGCTTTTAACTAAATGTTGTTGAAAAATAATAATTACATGAAAAATAATAAAATTGGACCCTTGCCTAACACCATATACAAATATTAATTCAAATAGATAAAAGACCTAAATATAAATCTTAAGACTATAAACTTTTAGAAGAAAATCTGGGTCATAAAACTTCACAACATTGAAATTGGCAGTGATTTCTTGGATATGATTTCAATGGCACAGGCAACAAAAGGGTAAACAAACTCCCTAAAAATAAAAAAAAATATTGTATATCCAAAGACAATGTAAACAGAGTTAAAAATTACTGATTGAATGGGATAAAAATATTTCCAAATGCTATATCTGAAGGCATATTAATATTCCAAATAGAAATCCTAAAAATTAGCAACAATAAAAGCAAACAATACAATTTAGAGATAGGTAAAAGACTAACATAAATAATGAATTTCCACAGATAACCAATCTTAGTTGTCTGTTGGATGGAAAATCTTTTTTCTCTGGTTCTAGTGTGTGTTACCTATTTCTTCTTTGTATTTAAACTCTTTGAGTATTTTCCATAGCGCTGGTTTTAAAGACATAAATTCCTTCAGTTTCTATTTGTCGTGGAAGTTTCTTATTTCCCCATCTATTTTGATAGAAAGTTTTGCTGGGTAGGAAATTTTTGGCTGGAAGTTGTTTTCTTTCAGAGTTTGGAATATGTTACTCCAAGCCCTTCTGGCTCTCATGACTTGGTTTGGGAAGTCTGGAGTGATTCTAATGGGTTTGCCTCTGAATGTCACTGGCCCTTTGTTTTTGTTGCCTTTAAGATTCTCTGCTTGGCTTCCACATTGGTCATTTTGACAATTATGTGGCGTGGGGATCCTCTTCTCTGATCCTGTCTAAAGGGAGTTCTATAAGTTTCCTGGACCTGTGTATCGACCTCTTGCTCTATGTTTGGAAAATTTTCTGCTATTACTTCCTTGAAGAGATTGTTGATCCCTTTGGTTTCACCTTCTTTTCCCTCCTCTATTCCAATTATTCTTAGGTTAGCTCTCTTAAAATGGGCCCATATTTCTTCAATGTCAGATTCCTGCTGTTGGATTTTTTTTTTCTAAATTAGACACTATGTGTTCATTTTTTGAATGATCATCTTCTAAGAGTGAGATTCTGTTCTCCATGTGGTCTAATCAGTTGTTTGTACTTTGAATTGAGGCCTTTACTTCATTACTTGCATCCTTTATCTCTTTTTGGCTCTCTCTGAATTCTTTTCGAAACACCTCTGATATATCTACAGTTATTTTCCTGATTTGATCTTCTAGAAATCTCTGAATTTCTGTTTTATCAGGTTCTGATGTTGTGGGGTTGTGGGCATTCATTGCTCCATTGTTATTTCTCTTTCCCTTGATTTCGGAAGTTTGTGTCTTCTCTGGGTTCTTCCCTTGGTCACTACGACTTCATGTAAGGTGCTCTGGATCTCAAGTCTGTGGTATCTCAGACCCCACTACTCCTTTACTGGGTTTTATTGCAGAGTCTCAGACCCAGGGAGTCAATTGAGGCTGCTTTAGACCATGGGGGGTGCCAGGTTGGGCGTTCTTTTGTGGTGTGATATCTCTGCCACTGCCACTCCCCAACTGGGTCAAGTTCCTGGGAGTACAGTACTGGGATTTCTCCTCTAGGGGCCACAATTTGACTCACTGTTGTTGAGTGCACAGATGGAGCTCTAGTGGACTCATTGAATTCGCTGCTGCTGCCGCCAGTGGCAATATGGCTCCACTGCTACGCACCTCGGCTGTGAGGCTGGCGTATTTCTTCTCTGTTCTTGAGCTCTGCTCTGAGTCCCTGCAGGGTGTGATGAGGCCAGCCACTGGGAGCTTTAGATGCTTCCTGCGCCGATAAATCTGCCGATTTCCTCCTGGCTGATCCGCAGCGGCTCACTTTGGCTTGCTGTCCACTGCTCCTCTCTGGAGCCTGGTGGGCTGTTGAGTGCTTTGGTCTGGAGCCGTTGGTGAATTCGCCGCTGCCGCCAGCAGTAAGGCGCTGCTGCCACGTCCTTGGGCGTGAGGCCGGCGTATCTCCTCTGTGGCTCTGAGCTCCGTTCTGAGTTGCCCTCCTCTCTGGGGCCTGGTGCTGCAAGGGAAGATGGCACCCGCCACTTCACGCCGTGGCTCCGGCTGCAGCACTGCGGTCTGGTTTCTTTCTGATGTCTTGTTTTTCCAGCCCTCTTTTTCTCTGTCCCTTGTAATTACATTTTTTGTTTCTCTGCTGATGGTGTTTTCTGGCTATGAAAGGTGCTGATTTTGTGGTAATAGAGATTGGTTGTTAGCGGGGCTCGTAAGCCCTGCTTTTCTTCGTTGCCATCTTCCCGGAAGTCCTACACATATATTTTAGTAGGAGAAAATAGCACATGTCATTTGCAGAAGCCGAGAGCCCAATTCCCTAGGAGCAATGGATTTTATCTCACCACTGAAAGTTGAGGCTCGCAGCCTCACCATGGAGAGTGGGATCTGCTGCTCCAAGCACACCCTGACCCCCAGTGCAGTGCAGAGGAGCACAACGGCCATGAGCTAAGTCTTCTCAGGACACCCGGCACAGTGAATCGGCCCAGCAATACTTGCGGGGCTCTCTCCAACTTGCCCTGGACATTTTTCTTACATAGTATGTTGTCTAGAATTCCTGCACATATGCAGCAAGAGTAGTCTACTTTTGGAGAGATATTTTCAAAAACCCAAGGTGGATTGGATTGGCTCTGTCTGCCTCTCCCAAGTACTGGCCACTGCTGCTACCACCATTTTGGCCCATCTCAGCAAAACTTTTTCTTACATAGTTTGTTGTCCAGAGTTCCTGAGCATGTGGGGGCAGGAACAGTTTACTTTTGGAGAGATTTCTTCAAAAATTCAAGATGGATTTGGTTGGATCTGTCTACTTCTCCTGAATACTGGCTGCTGCCACTGCCTTCTTGGTCTCTCCTAGAGTATGTTTTTGTTAAGTATTCCTGTGCATGGGTGGCAGGAGCAGTCTGCTTTTTGATCTCTTCTGGGATATCCCTCCAAAAATCAATTTTCTTGAAGCGCCGTGCTTCAGTCTTGCCTCTAATTCCACCATTTTCCATTCTCTCTTCTATATTTCAGGAAGTCATGACTGGAAATGTTTCTGTGTATTGTCCCAATCAGCTGTTAAATCAAAATCTGTTGTCCAGGGTTTCTCAGGGGCATGCATATCTATTTGGCCACTGCTAACCATCACCACTGCGGCTGTGGTTGCTGCAGCTGCAACTGTAGCTGCCGCCATCTTCTTCCCTCTTCAATATATATATTTGGTGGTACTGGGGTTCTTGGAAACACTTCTACCTCCGGGCTACACTCCCAGACCTATTTTATATTTTTATATGGAAACAGGGTCTCTTAAGCCAGTGGGGCTGGCTTTGAACCTGCACAATCTTCCTGTCTCTGTCTCCCAATTGCGGGGATTACAAGCATGCGCCACCATGTCCAGCCTCAATATTTTTTAATAAAAGAAAACAGTACGTGTCTTTTGCAGCAGTTGTGGGCCCAAGTACTTAGTAGCAATGATGTTTTATCTCCCCGCCAGGAGTGGAGGCCCACAGCTTCACATGGAGAGCGGGTTCTGTTGCTCCAAGCGCACCCAGCCCCAGCTCTGTGCAGAGGAGCCCGGAGGCCAGAAGCGCCCTTGGCTCCCAGGATGCGTGGCACCAGCCGACCCGACTATGCGGGGCTCCATCTGATGCACCCCGAACATTTTTCTTACATAGTATGTTGTCCAGAGTCCCTGTGGGGCAGGTGCAGTCTACTTTTGGAGATATTTCTTCAAAAGTTCAGGGTAGATTAGAATGTATCTACCTGCCTCTTCCTGATACTGGCTGCCACTGCCACTATCTTGGCCCTCCTCCCGAGTATTTTTCTTACATAGTATGTTGTCCAGAATTCCCGAGCATGTGAGGCAGGAGCAGTCTTTTTTGGGGGGAGATTTCTCCAACAGTTCAAGGTGGGTTGGATTGGATTTATGTACCTCTCCTGAATACTGGCCACTGCTGCCGCTGTCATCTCTGCCATCTTGGTTTGTCTCTTCTCTCTTATATTTTGGGTAGGAAGTCATGGCTATAAATGTCTCTATATATTGTCCCAATCAGATATTAAACCGAAATCTGATGTCTGAGGTTTCTCAGAAGAATACCTGTCCTATTTGGCCGCTGCCAGCTATTGCCAGCTATTTGGTCGCAGTGCAGAATGCAGCCGCCACCATCTTCGAATATATTTATTGAAACAAGGTCTCCAGTCTCTACTTTCATGTGGCTCACCTGTTAATGGAGAAGACTGAAAACAAGCATATGATCAAGATAACTTTAGGTACTGAAAATGCTATGAAAAATAAGACAGGTGTAGGGCTGATTTTCAATGGGCCCTTAGGGAAGTCTTCTCTGAGGAGATGATCTTGAAACTGAGAGGTAAATAACAATAGAGCTGCTATAAGGGCTTGGAGACAGGTCAGGAGTTAAGGGTCCATTTGCCATGGTCCCAGGAAGAGATGAAGGTGTTTAGGACTGGGAGTGGAGATGGAGAGGACTTGGATTAGGAATTATGGGTTTAGGGTGTATTCTGCAGGATAAGCCATCTGGAAGATTGGTAGAAGGCAGAAAAAGCAGAGATAAGTGGGACTTTCAAATTTCTGGCTTGAACAACTGGCTAGATGATATTACTGTTACTGAGAAAGAGTTAAGTCAGTTTGATATTATGGAAACAACTCATTGGTATATTTAATGATTTAAAAGATTCTCAACTTTTGTTTAGATATTGGGTAGACAGACTTGCTTTTAAGTTTGAGATCTTTCCACGTTGTTAGTCATCAATCACCTCCATTTATGAGAAATAATAGCTGTTTGATTCAGTGAGGAGAATTCTGGCACCCATGAAAAATCTATCACACTGATTATAGCTAGGCATGGTAGTGCATACCTATAATCCTAGTGCTTGGGAGGCTGAGACAGGAGGATCACAGGTTTAAGGCCAGCTTTAGCATCTTACTGAGACTCTCAGAAATTTAGCAACACCCTGTCTCAAAATAGAGGATAAAAAGGCCTGGGAGTTGTAACTTGGAGTACAATACCCCTGGGTTCTATCCTCAGTACACACACACACACACACACACACACACACACACACACACACATTATCATACTGATTACAGATAGGAAATCTCCCTCTAGTGTGTCCTACAGACAAACAGAATCAGATCGACAAGATAGCTGCATGGTTAGACCAACTGGGGACAGATAGAATTTCTTACCCTTCTTAGAGTGGATCTACATGCTTGCCATTTTCAGTTTTCTCTAAGGTCCATTTCCAAACCTCCCCTACCTTGCTCTGCATCACAGAAGATTACATTACCAGATCTGTTTGTCTGATTGAATTCCAGGTAGACTTGGCCAGTGAACAGCACGGGGAGAAAATGACAGGAGAGAAGCTGGGTGTTTCTTCTTCTCCTGACCTCTCCTGGGTGAAGCTTGTCTCTCTTGAGACAGCTTCCTCCCATGATGCCCAGCTCCCAGCTGGCAGCCCCTGCACAGACCAGCCTGGCCCCAGATCTCTGCTTCTGGGCTCTGATGTGCCATTTCTTGTGTAATTCCTCTGGCCCTACAGAAATAGTGGATTCCACTGCAGCCTCATGATTTCCTCTTTGCTTTCTGGATGCGTCTATTAACTGTTTAATACATTTTTAAAATTTAATTCCTCCTGTTTTTCCTTTCATTTTTTTTGGCACTGCTATGGCTTGAACCCAGGACCTCATACATGCTAAGTACACCCTTTAGCACTGAGCTACACTCCCAGTCCCTAATGCCCTCTATTTTTAATACTCCAAGTGATTTTTGGTTTCTTAAGAGACTCGTGAGAGATATAATATATATTTTGTCTATTGGGTTCTACAAATCCCTACATGTTAACTGATCAGCTTGTGAAGTCCTGACTTTTTTTTCTGGTTGTTCTTTGGCTCGCTCATTCCATCCCTATACCTTTCCCTCTTGCTCTTTCTGGTCTGGCATATTAATCTTTTTGGTCAATGACACGTCAAGCCCATTCTCTGAGGAGGGCATTTGCATGGTTGTCCTCTTTGCTGAGAAAGATTTGTGCAGATCCGCATGAGGAGCCATGATCCTAAATCAAATGGGTGTCTAGCTTCCCGGTTTCATTACATCTACTAGATGCCCTTCTCCATTGAATTGGATAATCAAGAGTTTCTCACATGAGCCTCTTTGCACATCCTGTTTTTAAAATGCAAACAGACAAGCACTGATTTCTTTTTGAGAATCTAGCAGGAGTACCTCAGAGTCCCACTTAGTTTTATGACCCTTTAATAGCAGAGGCTTTTGAAGTTTGCACACCAGAAGGAGCTGTCACATTTCATGCAGGCATTAGCTACTTTGCTCAGCAGTTAAGGGGAAAAAAAGAAATCTCTATTTTGTTTGTATCTTATTATATTTTCTGATGCATTGTGGAATGTTTTTGTTTTGGTCAAATGCTTTAGCTGGAGAGCAGTGAAAGCATTTGACAAAGCTTGTTTCATAGGTAGGAAAAGCTAGGACTAGAGGAAGCCAGAAAGGATCCCCTGATAGAGCACGCTCTGCCTGCAGGCTTACGATTAGATTTCCCTCTGCCTAAAAGAAGTCATGCTTTTAAAATGCAACTACTCTTTGGAGAAGTTGCATGCGTCCTTCTCTGGGTGTTGTAACACAGTTCAATTAATTTTCTTTCTGGCTTCTGGAGAGGTCAGATTCTGAGGGCACTAAGAATTTGGAACAAGTGGTAAACCAAAGGATGACTTTTTTTTTTTCCTCATAAACAGGGACTTATCCAAAGCAGTCTAAGCAGGGCATGGTGTGTGTGTGTGTGTGTGTGTGTGTGTGTGTGTGTGTGTGTGTGTGTATGTGTATGTGTATGCTCTTTTGGTAAGCAGCCATAAACAGAGGTGAAGGAATCAGTGCTTGCTTTTACTGTGTTGCACAGGTGTGTCTCTAGAGGATGGCATCCTTGAAAGAGGTCTAAACATTCTGGTCTAGGGAGGATGTGTTTTATCTTACTGCCATTTATCCTCTTACCCCAAGGAAAAATTGTACTCTGAAAATTTGTAATTTGATAAAGAGAACAGCTTCCTGGAATAAATGGATTTGGGTTTCTTGACTTGTTTTCACATGCCAATGAACATTTACATCTATTAATATAGCAATTTCCTCAGATAGCAAACTGTAAATGACTATTCAAACCTTCTTGCATTTATAGTTGTTGGTGGGAAATAGTTTAGGGGTTAAGTTAGTTATCTAGTAAAAAACCAATTCTCTTATGTTTAGGATACATAAATAAACTTATATGTATTGTCTTCTGTCTGGGGAAATCAAGATGCTATGATATCAGCAAGCCCAGGACTAGATAGCTATTTCAATATCCTGCCTGTTTACTTTGGGAATGGAACAGCTGTCATAAAGCTATTTGCTTCCAACAGGTGCAGCATGGCTCTAACTAATTGATGTGAAAGGTACAGTGGAAATAATCAGAAGGGAATTCCATTCTGCCATCACCTCCTGGACCACCCAAAGTTTCTAAATAAAATGCCAAGTTACAGATTTGAATTTTTACATGTTTAGATTCTTACTGTTTAATGGCTGTTTGCTTGATTTTCTAGAACTGGGAAAATATTTATATCTAGCTAGCGATCAAGGCTGCATTTTATTTCTCTTACCACCCATGTAATGGCTGGATGGAGAGTGGAGAACAGGCTTGTGCAATTTTTGGCACTTATCTTCCCTATTGGATTAATGGAATTTATATAAGTTTTCTTTCAAAATATTGGGGTTTAGAAGGTGCATTAGAGTGATTGAAGTGGATAACAAATGAAATTTCAGTTGAATGACAAATATACACTAGAATTTGCAACCATCGTTCTCTTTACTTTTAGAAATTCTTGTGCATTCAGATGCTATTGGTCAAAGCAAAAAAAGAAAAAAAAAGAAAAAAAAGAAAAAGAAACCAAACAAACAAATTATAGTTTTTCAAGTTAAATTTTAGAAACTCTAGGGTTTGTAAATCTTTCAAGTATAATGAACATGGTTGGCTGGTTTTTAGATGCTCCTCAAAGATCGAGATATATCCGTGAAGCCTCTAAAGCTGGCTGGATCTTCAACTGAACATGTTGTCTATTGACAACACTCCTTAAACCTCTTTAATTTTTTAACCTCTGGCTATAGAGTCTGTAGATCCAGATATTTTCTCAGCCTCCCTTGTAGTTAGAGGGAACCATGTAGCTCAGTTATAGTCAATGAGATTTAATGAAAAGGTTGCTAAGGGCTTCTGGGGAGAAAAATGAGACTCTCCTGATCTCTTGATAAAAGATGGATGAGGAGGATACCACCTCGTCTACATATTTTCTAAAGGTAGTGAGATGCCTGGCAGAGTGGCAGCCGCATTATGAACATAGATGAAAAGCCAAAATGTCATGGATGGTGGAAGAAAGAGTGGGTCAAGTCTAGATTCTTTTATTTTTTATTTTTTTGGTACTGGGGATGAAACCCTTCTGCCTCCGGGCTACACTCCCAGACCTATTTATATTTTATTTGGAAACAAGGTCTCACTAAGTTGCTGAGAGCCTCACTAAGTAGCTGAGGCTGGTTTCGAATCTGCGCAATCCTCCTGTCTCAGCCTCCCAAGCACAGGGATTACAAGCGTGTGCCACCACGCCCGGCTAAGGCTAGATTCTTAATGATAATATTAGACCATTGAGCTGGCCTGAAGTGCATTCTTCTGGATTTTAAGTTATGATAATTAGATGTTCCTTGCTTAAACTCTGCTGGTTGAGTTGTTTCTTGTAGACAAAAGCATTCCTAACTGATCATATGTTCAAAGATAAGTTTTTTTTTCTCATTTCTCCTTCCATTCTGCTTTTTCTCTTATACTCTTTCACTTCATGGCATCTACCATGTTGCCCATGTCAGAGTCTGGGGATCCTTCTTCTTTCTCTAATTCACCCCTCTTCTTGAACTTATGAACTATGTATTTCTCATCATTTTATCTCTAATCCCTAGTACAAAGCCTAGTACACAGAAGATACTCATGTTTGTTGAACTAAATTAATTTATTATTTTTATTTTTTTGTGGTTCTGGGAATTGAATCCAGAGACATTCTAACTGAGCTACACCCCCAGCCCTATTTTATTTTTATTTTAAAACAGAGTCTCACTAGGTTGATAAGATTCTCTTTACTTGCTGAGGTTGTTCTTGAACCTGTGATTCTTCCGTCTCAGCCCCCAAGCACTGGGATTACAAGTGTGAGCCACCACGTCCAGCTTTTGAATTAAATTAATTTAGAGTTACCAGATATTTAAGGTCATAAATTAACATGTGGATACCATGTAAAGTAAAGATAACATTATACATATATTTAAAGCATATTAGCCATATATCATATATTAGCTATATGTGTGTACATATATCTTAAGATTTTCTTCTTCACTTAAAAATCATTTTTTGAGAGCCGGGCGTGGTGGCACACGCTTGTAATCTCAGCATTTGGGAGGCTGAGACCTGACCATCGCGGTTCGCGGACAGCCTCAGCTACTTAGTGAGGCCCTCTGCAACTCAGTGAGACCCTGTTTCGAAATAAAAAAATAAAAAATTGGGTAGGGGGTGTAGCTCGGAGGTCAAATGCCTCTGAGTTCAATCCCCAGACCCACACACACACAAAAAAAATCATTTTTTGAAAACCAAGGATAAGGACATGAAGATACACACACACACACACACACACACACACACACACACCTTGTTTTTTAAAAAAACGTTGTGTATGTAAATCAAGATGATATAATATTTAGTTTTGCTTGGACTTACACTTTAAATTAATTTAAATTAATTAATTAATTATTTTGTGGATCTAGGGATGGAACCCAGGGGCATTTGACCTATGAGATACAACACCTGCCCTTTTTTTATTCTTTATTTTAAAATAGGGTCTCACTCAGTTGTGGAGGGCCTCACTAAGTGGCTGAGGCTGTCCGTGATCTGCGATCCTCTGGTTTCAGCCTCCCGAATGCTGGAATTACATATGTGCACCACCACGCCTGGCTTGTACTTACGCTTTTAAAAAAATATACTTTTATTGATGCATCATAACCTCACATCATAATGTAGTGAAAGGGACATATATACACACAGCACTCGGTGAGTTTTCACCTGGCTTCTTCCCCTTTTTCATACTTGACATTAAGATTGGTATTGATAATTTTGTATAAGTACTAAGCATCAGTGGAAGTGTTTCCTTCATTCATTTTTTCTTCCTCCACCACAAACCTTTTCTAGACTCTCTCCATTGCTCTATCAGGGTTTTCTTCCTTTATCAGGAGTCTCTCTTATATCTTGATTTTTCCATAGCTTCAACACATGAGAGAAAACATATGGCCTTTCAGTTTTTGTGACTGGCTAATATCCTTTAGCATAACATTCTCTAGATTCATCTATTTTCCTGCAAAGACATAATTTGTTATTTTTTTTTACTGCTGAGTAGAATTCTATTGTGTGTATATTTGACACACACACACACACACACACACACACACACACACACACATGATTTATTTATTTATTTTTTTTGGGCCCGGGAATGGAACCTAGGGACATTCAACTTCCGAGCTACACCCCCTGCCCTATTTTTTATTCTTTATTTTGAAACAGGGTCTCACCAGGTTGCACAGGGCCTCACTAAGTAGCTGAGGCTGTCTGTAAGCCGCAATCCTCTAGTCTCAGCCTCCCAAATGCTTGGATTACAAGCATGTGCCACCACGCCCAGCTGGATGTATGTGTGTGCATATATATTAAAGCTATGGTAAAAAAAAAAAAGCTTAGATAAATTAGGTAAACCAGATTGGCCCCTCATTAGAGAATGTTTTCTTACTGACCAAAGTTCTTTTGTCCCTCTGATTCTGTATTTCTTTTACAAAGACATGGTTGTATGAGCGTTGTTATATTTTCTTTTCTTGGACCTGTGTTTGAATTTTTTTTCATGTCAAAATTTCTCTCTCGTGACATTTGCTCCTTAAATCAATATTACAGATTAGGCTATGATCAGTGTTGCTCTTTTACTTTTATCCTGGCAGACATTTTGCCCCTTTATAATGGTTGTTGTTGTTGTTAGATATTGTCTTCCTTTGACTGATTGTGTTATGTTATTCTCAGAGTCTTGGGTGTCTTCTATCTTTTTACATAAATGGTGAGGATATAATAGCAAATCAAGGGGTTCATGAGTTTGTGGGAGAAATGGAGGAAATATCAGATTTAAAGTTAAACCAAACCAAATCAAAATCCTGAAGTTTGTGTAGCAGCTACCTTGCTTTCTGTATGTATTATGCTAATGATGTCAAGAAACCCTGTCAATTCTGCTATCTTATGGGTACAGTGGGAAGCAGAATTATACCTATTCTGGTCACAAACCTCCAAATACGATCCTACTGGAAACTAGGGTTTTAACATAGGCAATTTGGGGGGTATATAAATATTCAGTTCATAGCACTTGTTCAAACTTCACATTACAATAAAGGAACTAGAATCAGTGAAGGGAAATTACTGTGCCACATGGTGGAGCTAATGAGATATGAGGAGCATCTAGAACCCCGTCTGTTGTCTGTCATTATGAGAGACTAAGCCATGGCACAATCAGTTGTGGTGCATTTTATTTATTTTGGTGGTACTGGGGGGTGAAACCCAGAGGCTTTCTACCTCCAGGCTATACTCCCAGACCTATTTTATATTTTATTTGGAAACAGGGTCTCACTAAGTTGCTGAGAGCCTCACTAAGTAGCTGAGGCTGGCTTTGAACCTGTGTGATCCTCCTGTCTCAGCCTCCCAAGAGTGGGGATTACAAGCGGGCGCCACCACGCCCGGCTAGTTGTGGTGAATTGTTAAGTAATTCATTACTAAGAAGAGCTCAGGAACCAAGATTTTTGAATGGTTTACATTTTGGTTTTAAAAATAAGAGAAAATTCAAGGTTATACTTCGAGTTATGCCAATATCCTCTACTTATATTCCATTACTTCTTGGAGGGGAGAGGAGAAAGTGGTAGGGTTCTTGCTCAGCTTTGTCTATGGCCATGGGAAGGTGGTGCATAGATGAGAATCAGCTCTGTGCCCATAAATGGAATTCACATACCATGATGTCAGATCACATGAACTTCTCCAGAGCTTCTGGGTGTCTGCCCTTATATGAGTTTTTATTTATTTATTTAAAAAATTTTATTGGTGCATTGTATTCATACATCTTAATGGGATGCAAGATGGTGGAGACACATATGCACACATCACCCAATTAGCCCTTACCCAATTCCCATCCCCCATTTCCTCCCCTTCCCTCCTCATATTTGGTTTAGTGATTGAATTTGATATGTTTGTTAAAGTAAATCATGTGCATTAGAGAATTTTTCTCTTCACCCCTCCGATCCCCTTAGTTATGTCACCTTATTTACTCATCTATAATATCTCCTTTTTTGTCTAGAATTCCTCCTATGACCCATTTCTCCCTAGCTTTTTCATATTAGGGAGAGTATCTGATTTCTTACTCTTTGTGACTGACTAATCTCATTAGCATAATATCCTCCAGTTCTATCCATTTCCCCATAAATGATGTATGTTTTTCTTTATGACTGAGTAAAATTCCATTGTGTATATATCCCACAGTTTTGTAATCCATTAATCTGTTGATGGACATCTTGGCTGGTTCCATACTTTGGCTATGGTGAATTGTGCAGCTATGAACATAGATATACATGCATTAGTTTGGTAGTTTGGTTTCCTTTCTTTTGGGTAAATACCCATAAGTGGTATTGCTGGATTATATGGTAAGTTCTTTCCCATTCTTCTGAGGATTCTCATACTGTTTTCCAAAGTGGTTGCACTAATTTCCAATTCCACCATTGTTTTAGAGTTCCCACTTCTCCACATCCTTACCAGTATTTGTAGTTTGTATTTTGAATGATTGCCATTCTAGTTGGAGTTAGGTGAAATCTCAGGGTAGTTTTGATTTGCATCTCTCTGATTGCTAATGATATTGAGGATTTTTTATGCATTTATTGTCCATTTGAATTTCTTCTTTCATGAAGTGTCTATTTAGTTCATTTGTCCATTGGGTTATTTGTTTTCTTAGTGTTGAGTTTCTTGAGTTCTTTGTATATTCTAGATATTAGTCCTCTATTGGAGAAGTAGTTGGCAAGAATCTTCTCCCATTCTGTTGGCTCTGGGTTGAGGATCCTGACAGTTTCCTTTGCTTAACAGAAGCTCTTCAGTTTCATGCAATCCCACGTATTGATTCACCTTTTAATTTGTTGTGCCTTTGGGGTCTTGTTGAGAAAGTGTTTATCTGTGCCTATGTGTTGCAGTGTTGGACCTATGCCCTCTTCAAGGAGCCTCAAGGTCTCTGGTGTAATTTCCAAGTCTTTGATCCATCTTGAATTGACTCTTGTGCAGGGTGAGAAAGTGGGATTAATTTCCATTTTTCTGCATAAGGTTAATCAGTTTTACCAACACCATTTGTTGAAGAGGCTATCTTTTCTCCAGTATATGTTTTTGGCCCCTTTGTCAAAAATCAATTGGCTGTACCTGTGTGGATTTGTTTCTGAGTCTTCTATTCTGCTCCATTGGTTTATGTATATGTTTTTGTGCCAGTACCATGCTGGTTTTATTACTCTGGCTTTGCAGTATAGTTTAAAGTCAGGTATTGTGATTCCTCCTTCATGGTTTTTGTTGCTGAGAACTACTTTGGCTATTCTGTTTTTTTTTTTTTTTTGTTCCAAATGAATTTAAAGACTGGGTTTTCCATGTCTATGAGGAATGATCTTGGTTATTTAATAGGTATTGTGTTGAATCTGTAGATCACTCTTGGAAGTATGGCTATTTTGATGATATTTATTCTGCCTACCCATGAACATGAGCATTGAGGCTGCATGAGTTCATGGGTGCACCACGCTGGGCATTCTCATGTGAGGACTACAGCTTTACTTATGATATTGGGTGTTGTTTGGTGCTGGTCTGGATCTCTGGAGGGTGTGTTGAGCTTGGCCACTACTGCTGCAGCTGTAGCCTATGTTTATACAGGACTGATGACTTACAATTCTGATGTTCTGCAGCTGCTTACTTCAGGTCCTTGGCTTTTTTACTGATCGTTTCTTGAGTTGGGTGCAGTGAGGCAAGATGGCGCCATTGTGGTACCCGTGGCTGTGAGGTGGGTGGGTTTCTTTTCTGGTGTTGAGCTAGATCCATGGAGGGAGTGGTTAGCTTGGCTGCCACTGCTGGAAGTTATAGACAGCGTTTGCATAGGAAGAACTGATGGCTTACACTCCGATGGTCTGCAACTGCTCATTTCAGGTCCTTGGATGTTTTCCTGTTTGTCTCTGGAGTCAGGTCAGTGAGACAAGATGGTGCTGGTGTGGTGCCTGCTGCCGCAAGGTGGGCAGATTTCTTTTCTGCCTCCCTGATTGGTCTTCTAATTTTCTTTTCCCCTACCCCTGTAGCTATCATTTTATTCCTCTACTGATAGTATTTTCTGGCTTTGTAGAATGCTGTTTTTGAGGCAATGGAGATCAGGCGTCAGCAGGGCTGGTATGTGTTGCTTTCCTTGGTTGCTATCTTCCCATCATCCCGGAAGTCAGTTTTTATTTCTTTAGAGAAAAAAAAATATTCCCTCTGAAAATAATGTGAGTTGGAGGAAGATCTTATGCCTCTGAACATTACTCAAGTGATATCAGCTACTTTTTCCCCCTCCATTTTTACTTCTGGAGTCATAGATTTCATTGGATATTTTGCTACAGATTTTACCCATACTTTTACTTAATGTGTCAGACACCCAAGGGTATACATCACTAAATTCACATACTTTGTTCATGTCTAGATTTTCATACTACTAAGTTCGAAAAGTGAGTAAAACTAATTTTTATTTAAAAAATATATTAGAACAGCAGTAAGACTCTGGTGTGCTATTTTCATGATTAGCCTTCTTTGGCAAGCTGTGCTTTAGGACATGTTAGAGCACTTAGTGGAGTAAAGTGCACTTAAGTGGGCATTCAATACATATTGGTAATGATGACGGTGATGATGATGATAGTGATCACAGTGGCAACTATGAAGGAACCATGGCACCTTGCAATTTTCTATCAACAGTGGCAATTACATAGCAACTTCTGTTGTTGTTGTCTTACTGACAAGTGACTACAAACGTTAATTAACTAGAGAGACTGCTGGAAGGTCTCTTGGTAACAAGCAGCTTTTAATGCAGTCAAACAGAGGAAATCAGCATGATGTTTAGAATAAACCATTGATTGTATGAATTATGGTGTTCAGTGGCAATTACAAGTCTCCAAAGGGAGACTTTGTGGGAGAAGAATATCTTTGAAGGCTTTCAGAGTGATCTCAGTGCGTGCCCACGGACAGGAACTTCTCTCTACAAATTTGGGTCTTTGGAGCATTTATTTTGCCCTAGGACTTGGATTTTCTTTGTTTTACCCTCTGCTTTAGGGTATGATACGCTGCTGAATCATGATGGCATCAGATCCCAGTGGTCTTGCTGTTTTGTTTGTTTGTTTGTTTTTGAATCTTTTTATCAGATATTTTGATGCCATGGGTAATTGATAATAGAATCAAATTCAAAGGAAGAATAGCTTCTCTGAGGTTTCCTAAGAATTTGAATCTGTTATCTGAGTGAAAAATGATGCGTTGTGCTCTTCCACCTCACATAGTTACTTGTTGAAGGGGAAGTTGAATGCTTGCTTCTCACATAAGTAGGGTAACAGAATCCTTGGCCAGTCTAATAGACTCAGCCTTCATATATACTTATAAAGTCTTGTGTGGTGTGTCCTGACATAACATTTTTGTTTAGCTTATTTTCTTTATTACCAAATAAGACCATACATGGTATTACTTGAAATCACAAATCAAGCAGAGCAAAGTCATTTGATGTGACTCTGTCCTCCCAAGTTTTGGGAAAAAAACTTCCCTCAACAAATTTGGGTCTTTGGAGCATTTATTTTGCACTAGGGCTTGGATAAAGATGTGAAACATTGTTGTTGTTATTTGCCCATCTGCTTTCTGCAGGGCAGACAGGGGGAGTGAAAGTGAGGGCTAGTGATCACAGGAACCAGAAACGCCTGTTGAGCAGGGGTGGGAGATGGGCTGCAGTCTGCCCTGGCAAAGGGAGAACTCACTCTGGGCAGTGCGTCCAGCATTTTCCCACTAGGGAAGGGAAGACCAACCAAATACAAATGATAACTTTTCTTTGAGGAAATAAAGATATCTATGGTTATGTTTTACAACAGTTCAGTTGCTCTCACCTAACCCAGAGACTTCCAGCAGCTTCCTCCAGAAGGCAGTTCCTCAGCACTTTTTGAGGGGAAGCTTTTTATCCTTTTTCAGAGATGATAATAATAGAGAAGGGGCTTTACAAATGCTGTACATGAATGACAATCTCATTGAATTCTCAAACTGGTGAAGTAGGTTGTGTTACTAACTTCATTCCACAAACAAGTAGACTAATGTTTAGAGACATTGTGTAAATTTTCTGAGGTTCTAAAAGTGACCTAAGAAGCCTTCTCTGAGAGATCATGCTTAATCATGTTGATGCTTTGTTGATCCAGGTGGGGAAGGAAGTTCACAGAGTTTCAGTGAATTGCTTAATATCATGAGTTAGTAGCAGAGTTAGGATCAAACTTAGGTCAAATAGTTCTAAGTCTAATGTAGATGTTTTGCATTTTTCAACACTAAAAACTTGAGGGATATGACTTATTAAAGGGAATTAAGGGTGATGAGCGTATTTGACACAACCCTATAAGTGAAGCTGAGATACAGACATCCCTTGGTATTCACAGAAGACTGGTTCCAGGACTTCCTAAAGATACCCAAATCCAAGTATGTTCAAGCTCAAGTAGTATTTGTATATAACATATGTAATCCTCCTATATACTTTAATCTCTAGATTATATAGAGTATCTATGATAATGTAGACATCATGTAAGTAGCTGTTGTACCATATTGTTTAGGAAATAATATAAAAAAGTAATATAAAAAAGCAATATAAAAAGTAATATAAAAAAGTAATATAAAAAAGTAACATAAAAGTTTGATCTGGATGTGATGGTATGTTCCTTTAATTCCAGTACTTGGGAGCCTGAGACAAGAAAATAGGTTTGAGGTCAGCCTCAACAACTTAGCTTGGCTTTTGGGAAGTTAGTGAGACCCTGTTTTAAAAAAGGGCTGGGAGTGCAGCTCAGAGGTAGAATGCCTCTGGGTTCAGTCATCATACACACACACACACACACACACACACACACACACACACACACACACACAGTCTGCACATGTTTTCTACTGATGCAATCATCATAGGCCTAATTACATCAGCAGCAGTGTAATATTTCTTTTGAATACTGTGCATCATTCTTTTCAGCCTTTATGCCCTAAAAAACAGAGCCATAGGCAAAGCTTAAGTGCTCATACTCTACTGGGAGGTGCAATTCTAGGATATCAAGAGTAAGGGAGAAGGAGAAGTGAGGCATGGAGGGAGGAGGAGACATAAAGTAGTGTGGTATCAGTTGGGCCACACCTACATAAGAGAGCACAATCATTTGCTTACTTATATGGGAGTCTACAACCAAGTCATAAACAGAAACACAAACAAAGGAACCACTGTGCCTCAGAGAAAGGAAGAGAGGAGAACATTTCCAATAGCTTCTTCCCATCTTCCTTATCTCTTTCCCAAAGTCTCTTATTGTTCACTGTTTGCCCCTTGGGACACAGAGTCCCTCGTAGTTCTGGGCATGTTCCCTGACATCCATGGGCAGGTTCTGGGGAAGCTAGAGTTTCTGCAAATCTGCATGGGCCAAGTGTGGGCATCTGATCACTGTCTTTCCTGCAGAAGCCTGGCTTTTCCATAGGTGAAGAGGTAAAAGGTGAAGTAGAGCTTCACCTTCAGTACAGAGTAAAAGATGGAGAAACCACAGGCCCAGGAGGCAGATGATGCTTACAGATGTGGGAGATGTGTAG
The DNA here is from genome assembly GCF_963383645.1 of Muscardinus avellanarius. NCBI lineage: Eukaryota > Metazoa > Chordata > Mammalia > Rodentia > Gliridae > Muscardinus > Muscardinus avellanarius. The sequence continues at coordinate 78,244,020 of NC_137791.1, forward strand.
CTGTATGTCTTACAATGCATACATAGCTGATCCTCTGACATCTGGTTCTCATGCTGTGGTACTGTGCATTCATTTTTATAAGACTAAGATGTTCTCTGACAAAGGAAGTACAGAATCAACTGGTCACAGTGCATTTCATTAAAATATCCTAAAAACACTTAAAGAGGGTGAGTAAACTAAACCAGTTCCTACTGCTGTAGCTAATCTCAACACAAAATCGATATCCATCATCTCCCTCTTTAACCACCTATTTTTAGATTTATGTCTCCCTGGACACACATATTGGCTGGTCTTAGTGGCTAGCCTGGTAGGAATCTCAGACCTGCATCCCCAAGTGGCCTGAGATCTTAGTTGCTTTATCTCTGTGGTCTCTGACATTTACCATAATTGCCCATGAACAATCACTACTAAGCAATGTGAGTATTAAGGTGGGTTCTACTGTGTTCTCTGGGTTCTGTGTTATAGTGTGTAACAACTTGAACTCCTCTGGGCAATCAGTGTTGCTTACCTAGCAGGAAGTACCTTTTTTTTTTTAAATTCACTGGTTCTCAGGCATAAGGATCCCCTGAATGGTTAGGTGGTAACATTCACAGCTTCCCATTCAGTAGAATCCTTATGAGGATTCATTTTCTAGATCCGCCCAACCTCCATCCAAAATGAGAACCAGGAACTGTTAACTTGGTAGCACTTAACTTTTAAGGGCACAAAATGTAAATTCTGATGAGAAGAGTAGGGGTGAGAGGAGCAACTCTTGTGCTCACCCCTTTTTCCTAGGTCCATATAGGGGGTCTGTCAAGGACACAGTAGCACATATGGGCCTTTGCTGAAGGGCATGCATTGCATTCTGGAGGACAATGATCCAACTCTAGCAGATGTTGTTCCCAAGAAGGCTTCACTGAGTGAGCAGTGGGCTCTGTATTGACTTCTCTGCCAGGCTGGCTGCTTCTGGTAATGGGGCAAGTAGCAGGATTAGTTCATCCTGTGGCCACAAGCCCATGCTTGCACATCTTTTACCTTAAAATGAACTTCTTTGTTCATGCGGGATGACATGTTGAGATTAGATTTTTTTTTTTTTTTTGATACTGGGGATAGAACACAGGGACGTTCCATTTTTGAGTTACACCCCCAGTCCTATTTTTTATTCTTTATTTTGAAAAAGGGTCTCACGGAGTTGCAAAGGAACTCACTAAGTAGCTGAGGCTGTCCTTGAACCATGATCCTCCAGTTTCAGCCTCCCAAATGCTGGGATTACAAGCACACGCCACCACGCCCAGCTTGAGAGAAGATATCTTATAAACCTCTAGATTTTGATGGTGGAAGAGACCAGGTCAGAAGGGAAGGTGGTGTGGAGTAGACATGGATTCTCATGAAGATCAATTTTTTTCCCTTTAAGGTGGAAAGGGTCCAAGGATGAGTGGTGCCATGTTGGTCTCTGTGTCTGGGAGGTTGAGCACTCAGCAGGGACAGTAGCTAGAATGGCTTGGTGAAAGGGAACCAGTGTTGTCAGGTTCAGGTAGAACTGCAATCTCTGCCACCAAAATCACTTGATTCATGGACCTATTGAGAGTCTGGCTTAGGTCTACAGCCATACCACCCTGAATGTGCCCGATCTCATCTAATCTTAGAAGCTAAGCAGGGTCGGGCCTGGTTAGTACTTAGATGGGAGAGTCTAGCTGAGGGATAGAGGCTGGCTGACATTTATAGGACATGCCTCATCTATGAAATGAAGAAAATATTTTGTATGTTATCTTACAATACCTATATTGTTGGATTTGTGAGAATGAAAACTTAATGTATATAAACTGCTTGAAAGACTGCCTTGCTATACTCTGTGTTTTATAGGTATTTGCAATTATGTGTTCTTATTATCATATTAAAGTCAATGTGTCTTTTGGATTTTCTCACTTGCATTGCAAAAGACTCTCTTTTCCTATCCTACATGTTTTGAGCCAGGCATCAGAAAGCCAATGGATATATATCAAGCCCCAGTTTGAAGATGGCTGGGAGAAAACTAATCCTATTAATAGCAAAAAACATTGGCAAGTTCCATGTAAAATAATAGTAGAGCCTATAACACTTTTTTAGGTCTAAAATGTAAAGATATATTAATTTTTCTAAGAGCACTAATGAATCTGGATAGTCAGAGGTGAACCTACAAATGATTAATTTTAGTAAGCTTCATCATGGCTGCATTAATCATTCAAATACTTAATGGTTTAAACATTTAGGGAAAGGAAGGCTGGAAGGTCCCTGGCTATTGTTAGATTCTTCTCTCATTTTCATCATTCCTTATTGCTTCCACTTTTACATGGAGGGAAAAAAGTCAAACTACTCTTATTTTCGAAGATAATATGGTTGATCTGTTGCAACGTTTTGGTTCAGTACATTGTGAACATGTTTATTACTAGTTAAAATAATCAGGAGATGAAATTTCTTTTCACTTTATGTCTTTAAAAACAAAAATAGAATTTTATTTGATAGTTTTACTTGAAGGGGAATTAAATGACAAGAGTCTGATGCCATAGATGGGAAGGACTAAAGATCAGTCAGTTGAGTTTTCTAAGTCTTTGGTGCTGAGGATTGTTCATGATTGCATCCACTCAGTTCTTTCACAAATGCACAATTACCAAGAACAAAATCATGCATTTATTCTTTTGAAAAGGCTTCCATTCAAATAAAGCTTTGAAGTTCAAAAGGAAGAAAAAAGCAATGCCATTTCACATAGTATTTGTATTTAATTAAGTACGGAGATACTTGTTTGCTATTTAAATTAGGTTAAGAGACTGTAATTTAATGTTGTAGAATGTGCAAATAAATGATTGCAATTCTTCTTCTTCCCCATATACAGCCCCTTGCAAAGGGACTCTGCAGTTCCTTTCATTAGGAAGGAAAATCAATTTCCTCATCCTTCAAATATGAGTTGATCTTGTGATTTGTTTGACTAATAAAACACAGTGGAAGCTTTGCTTTTCCGGTTCCAAGACTGGAATGTAAGAGGCCTTCCTCATTTTAGTTTCTTTTAGAACCCCGTGGCCACCATGTGAAAATCCAGGCTGGTGTGGTAGGGAATAAAGCTTTCTAAATGCCACAAAGCCCGGTTGCCCTAGTGTGCTAACTGACAGATGTGTAACTGGATCATCCTGGACTAGGCAACTTGAGAAGCTCAACAGCCTAAATCTGACCTGCAGCTGTTTGTAGCTGCAAGTGCAGGTCTGGCCCATGAGAATTATCTAGATGAGTCCCAGCCAAACTTCTAGCCTACAGAAGAGTGACATAAGTGAACGGTAGTTGGTTTCAGGTTTGAAATAAAAAATAACATTTACTGAGCACTTACTATCTTCAGTGTATACTAAGCGTTTTGCAGTTATTGACTCATTTTTCCCCCCCCGTGATGCTAGAGATTGAACCTAGGGGCATTCTACCTCCAAACTACATTCCCAGACCGATTTTTAATTCTTTATTTGGAACCAGGGTCTCACTAAGTTTTGGAGGGCCTCACCAATTAGCTGAGGCTGGCCATGAATTTGTGATCCTGCTGTCTCAGCTTCCCAAGTACTAGGATTACAAGGGTGCGCCACCACACCTGGTTTATTGACTCATTTAATCCTGATAACAACCCTAAGTAACTGAATTTACAGTTCAGTAACTATTGATCCAACTGCAGTTCCATGGCTGGGACCTGATTAGATCCAGTGAGGTGACAAATGAAGAATGCAGCCTGGGGCCATCTGTTAGTCACGACAGAAGTAACATCTCAGCAAAACTCTTGAGGTTGCCAGCCTGACCCCTGCTCATGGATCATGAGGCAAAGCCTATGGTAGACAAAGCCTAATATCTTCGCAGACCTTCTTAAGGAGGGTTTCTCTAGAGTGACACTGACACCATTTTCCTGTAAATAGCCAGATTGTAAATATTTTAGGCTTTCTGGGCCATATGGTCTCTGCTGCAATGATTTAACACTGTCTCCACAGTGGGTAAGTAGCCAAAGGCAATCTGTAAACAAGTGAGCCTGGGGCTCTCATAAATGGGTGGCGGGCTGAACTTGGTCTGTAGTATTGCTCTCAGAGCAATAAGAGTAGTAAGCTCTCATAGCATAAGACATCCATTTAATACAATCGATTACCTTTTTTAATTTTTTTTTTTTTGTGGTACTGGGGATGAAACCCAGGGGCATTCTACCTCCAAGCTACACCCCAGCCCTATTTTTATTCTTTATTTTGAAACAGGGTCTCACTAAGTTGCAGAGGCCTCATGAAATAGCTGAGGCTGTCTGGGAACCGCGATCCTCCTGTCTCAGCCTCCCAAATGCTGGGATTACAAGCGTGCGCCACCACGCCTGGCTCAATAGATTAACTTTTCTCCCGTGCATTTAGCACGGTATCCTTCTTTGGGGAACTGACAAAACAGTCACCTGGGCTGTTTTCAGCAGGTCTTACTTCTTTAGAGCCCTAGCTGAGAAAGGTATAGATATTGCCTTCATCTTGAATATGGATCCTTCTGTGGTTGAGGGGCAACTATTGAGCAATGGACCATGTTGTTTTCATGTTTATACCCAGTGGGACAAAGGGATCCAGTCCTAGGAGAATAAGGAGGGGATGTTTCTAGAGTATCAACACATTTCTCCTGTGTGTCAGCTGGAATGTGTCACATACTCATTTCTGGGTCAAGCCTAGTAAGAGGACAAGATTGCCTTGATTGACTGGAGCTACTCAGGTCCCAGACATGGAACTGCAGTTGAATTAATAGTTACTGAATTGTTAACTAATACCATTTCTATGTTTTCCTCTCAATTGAATAATTAATTTTTCTGTTAAAACTTTTGAGCACATTACTTCATTGTGTTGCCTCCAGTAGTGGTGATATGCAGACCAACATTAACCTAATTTTTTATTATTTTGAAGTGTTTTTAAAAAAGTTTGGGGTGCTTTAAAATTTTTTGTCTTTACCCCTGTTGTCAAATTTTATCCTGACTTTGATAGTAGTGGGTCTTTTTTTCAATTATTTTGCTCAGTATTCAGTGGATTATTTCTATGTATGGACTCATATCATTCTTTGGCTCAGAAATTTTCTACTATTGTTTATTTTAAAAAGTTTCCATTCTTTAAGTCCATCTCTTTTCATGTTTTAGAACTTCTATGATATGAATATTGGATCTTCTTTTATCTTTTTTCCTTGTCTTTCCTGCTGTGGGTTGAATTTTATCCCATATATATAAACATATATGTAAATATATGTAAATAGACATATGTATGTTGAAATATGTATCCCCAGTGACTTTAGGGTAGAACTAGGGTGGCCTTATTTGGAAACAGAGTTGTCACAGATGTAATTAATTTATTCGAGGTCATGCTGGAACCTGATCCAACATGACTAGTCATGTCCTTCTTTTCTCTTTCTGTATATGTATAGTATATGTATATGTACACACACACATAAAATGAAATGATGTTGAATTTTATTAAATGTCTTATCTGCATTTATTTATTTATTTACTTATTTATTTTGCAGGTCTGGGGATGGAACACAGGGGCAGTCAACCTCCAAGCTATACCCCCTGCCCTATTTTTTATTCTTTATTTTGAAACCGGATCTCACTGAGTGGCAGAGTGCCTCACAAAGTAGTTGAGGCTGTCTGTGAACCGCGATCCTCTGGTTTCAACCTCCTGAATGCTGGGATTACAAGTCTGCACCACCATGCCCGGCTTTATCTGCATCTATTTAGATATGACTTTTGTCCTACACTTTACTCTGTTGAGATGGTGTATTATGCTTATTGTTTTACATATGTTAAACTATCCTTGCATTCCAGAGAAGACTCCCACTTGATCATGGTGAATAATTTTTTTGATGTGTTGTTGGATTCAGTTTGTTGTATTTTGTTGAAGATTTTTTTGCATATGTATTCATCTAGATTATTGGCTTGCAGCTTCCTCCATTTTCTAAAGAGAAAGCTTATCTGTTGAGTTTGGTATAAAGGTAATACTGACCTTGTAGAATTAGTTTGGAAGAATTTCTTTTAACTTTTTTGGAATAATTTAAGAAGAATTGGTATTAGTTTTTCTTTAAATGTTTGGTAGAATTCAATGGTGAAATCATCTCATTCTAGGCTTTTCTTTGATGGAAGACATTTTATTATTTATTAATCTTGTTACTTGTTATTGGTCTGCTCAGGTTTTTTTTCTTCATAATTCAAACTTGGTAAGATGTATTTGCACAGGAAAATTTGCCCTTTTTCTTTAGGTTTTCAAAAAATTTTTTGTGCATAGTTATTCATAGTAACTATAATGATCCTTTGTATTTTTGTGGTGTCAGTTGTAATGTCTCCTTCTGAATTTCTGATTTTATTTAGTTTCACTATGTTATTCTTAGTCTAGCTAAGACTTTGTCAATTCTGTTTATCTTTTCAAAGAACCAGCTCTCTCTTTTGTTGATCTTTTGTATTTTTTAGTCTGTATTTTATTTATTTTTGCTTACTTCTATTTTTTCTAGTTGTTTGAGGTATGGTGATAGATTGTTGATTTGAGACATTTCTGCTTTTCCAACGTAGATGTTGTTATGGTTTGGTTTTAGAATGTCTGCCGACCTTATACTGTAGATAAGGCCATTATGTTGGAGGTGGGACATGGTTGCTAGGAAGGAGTTCCTGGAGAAGGGGCCTTGGGGACTATAGATATATATGTCTTTCCTCTCATTGCACTCTTTCTCTCTGATTCTGGCCTCCAAGATGTGAAAGCAGGGTCCCTTTACTTGTATTCTCTCTCTGCTACCTGCCACCATGTCCTGAGCTCCAAGACTTTATCTGGCCTAACATGGACTAAAACCTCTGAAACCTCCAGAACTGTGAGCAAATATACCCTCTGTCCTCCAAGTTGAGGTGGTCAGGTATTTTGGATTACATCAGTGAGAATGCTGACGGAAACTGGTGTTTTTTCCATAAGTTTTCCTCTTATTACTACTTTTTCTGTGATCCATGGGTTTTAGTATGCTGTATTTTCATTTTAATTTGTTTCAAGAAAAAATTTTATTTTCTATTTGCAGTGCTAGGGAATGAACCCAAGGGTATTCTACCTCCATGATACACCCCCAGCCCTACTTTTAATTCTTTATTATGAAACAGGGTCTCATTATATTGTAAAGAGTTTCACTAAGTAGCAGAGTCTGGCCGTGAACCTGTAGTCTTTCTGTCTCAGCCTTCCTAGTACTGGGATTACAAGTATGTGCCGCCACACCTGGCTTGTTTTAAGAAGGTTTTATTTAAAAAATATATATATATTTCCTGTTTCATTGGTTGTTCATTAGTTAGTTTAATTTTTATGTATTTGTATAGTTACCATGTATTTTTGTTATTAATTTTAGGTTTTATTGCACTGTGGTCAGAAAAGATAACTGATGTGATTTTAAAAATTTTTTAGAATTTGTTGAAACCTCTTTTATGTCCTATAATATTATCTGTGATGGTGAATGTTTCACATGCTGCTGAGAAACGTGCATTTTTCAGCTGTTGGATAGAATATTCTGTTGTTACACGATCGTCCCATTTGGTCTAGGGTGCAGTTAACTCTCTCTCTCTCTTTTTTTTTTTTTTTTTGATTTTCGGTGTGGGTAATCGTTCATTGCTGAAAGTGGAGTGTTGTAGTCCTCTACTGTTATTATATTAAAGTCCATTTCTCCCTTTAGCTTTATACATTTTTGCACTCCAATATTGGGTGCATGTACATTTATTTCCTTTTGTTGAATTGACCCCTTTATTGACCTTTTTGTCTCTTTATATTGCTTTTAATTTAACTATTTAATTTGATTTAAAGTTCATTTTATCTGGCCATTCTTGCTTTATTTTGAATTTTCTTTGCTTATTCTTATTCCGATCCTTCACTTTCAGTCTGTGTATTTCTGTAGAGGTGAAGTGAATTTCTTGTAAGAAGCATATAGTTGGGTCTTGTTTTTAATACCCATTCAGTGATGCTACATCTTTTATTTGTAGAATTTAATCCATTTACATTTAAGGAAATATCAATATATAAGATCATATTATTGCCATTTTATTTGTTTTCTAGTTTTATTGTTATTTCTTTCTTCCATCTCTCTTGTGCTCTTCCTTTGTGCCTAATTTTTGTTAGTAGTACACTATGATTCCTTGCTTGCTATTTTTGGAAAAATAACAAAATAATAGATTTTTACTTTGTGGGTAACATGAGGTTTACAAAAAATGTCATTGATGATAAGAAACTATTTTGAAATATTAAGTTAGCATTGATTATAAAGATAGGGAAAACAAAAAGTAAAAGTACTAAGAAAAATCTCTATATTTGCACTCCATTCCTCCCTACATTTTGTATTCTTGATATATTAGTTTACACCTTTCTATAGTGGCTATATCTTATATTAATATAATTATTAATTTTATTTGCTTTGTTTTTTATTGTTATAATAAAGACATTAATGGTCAAATACAATGTTTACAATATTAGGGAATTCTGAATTTTTGTATAGTTGCTCTTATCAGAAACTTTTATCCCTTCTAATGTCTTCTTTACTTCCTTTCTTTTTTTGTTTTGTGGTACTGGGGTTCCTGGAAGCCCTTCTACCTCCGGGCTACACTTCCAGACCTATTTTTATCCTTTTTTATTTGGAAACAGGGTCTCTTAAGCCAGCATGGCTGGCTTCGAACCTGCGCAATCCTCCTGTTTCCACCTCCCAAGCGCGGGGATTACAAGTGTGTGCCACCGCCTGGCCCTGCTAATGTTTTCTTCTTACTTGTCATCTCTCTTTGAGTTTGAAGAGATCTCTTTGGAATTTCTTGAAGGACAGCTCTAATAGTGATAAATTCTCTTAGGTTTTATTTTCGGAGAATGTTATAACTCCCTTGTTTCTAAAGGACAGTACAGTACTGTTGGGTACAGTATTCTTGGTTGACACTTTATTTTTTCTTCAGTACTGAAAACCCCACATCACTCACTTTTGGCTTACAAGGTTTCCCATGAAAAGTCTGATGTCTATTGTATTTTTGAATGGCCTGGCTTCAAGCTCACTATTTTTTTTTTCTTTCTGTTTGGTATATTCTGCTATTGATGGCTTCTGTCACATCTTGTTTCTTTTTCTATACTTTTCAGCTCAAACATTTGTTTGATTAAGAAAATTATTTTAATTTCTCTGTTAAAATTTCCTGGCAGAGTACTGAACTGTTTCTTTATGGTTTCTTGAGGCTTACTGAATTTTCTTAAAAAGGCTTTTTAAAATTCTTTGCAAGTTTGCATATTTGGTTGGTTTCCCTGAAAGTCCTTAATATTTGTTGATGCATGACATCTTAAGTACATTGAAAGATTAAGTTTTATTTCAGTCTTCATAATCTGGTTTCGTCTGTATATCTTTCCAGAAATTCTAGGTAGGCTGCCTATTTTCTCTGTGCCTATGTTCACTTTCCATATTTGAGCACTAGGTGGCGCCGTAGATCTAGGTTTTCTGTGAGCCTGCTGTTGGTGTATTGCTGCTGTTTCAACACTAGAGTGTGACTAAGTCCAGGTTTATCCAAATCTGCAATTGGTACCATGTTCAGAATGTGCTGGAGGTGTGCCTAAAAAGGATCGGCTTTCGCCCTGGGCCAGGGCAGGCCTAGACCTTTGTCCTCAGTCTCTGGGTGGTTGAGCACCACAGGATTCTGCCCAGCTGTGGAGGGACTGGCTCTAGGCTTCTATTCTGGATTTGGTGCCTGTTTCCCTTTTCTGTCCAAAGCAGATACTTACTCTTTTTGTTGTGTTGCTTGGAAATAGGGGAGGAGTGGACCATCCTACAGCTCCCAGTATGGTAACCCTGACTCAGAGACAGAGCCCCCAGCCCAAGGCTGGGGCAGCAGAGCTATATGACCAAGTCCATGCTGCTTGGGTGCTGCTGCTGAGGTGGACTCGTCGCCTGATGCTGCCTGGAAAAGAACCTGACTGACCATTCTGACTGACCAGTGCTGCAGGTCTCTACCTAGCACCAGGCAGGTCTGGAGGCTCCATCTGTGGTCACTGTCTTGAGAACAGGGGTCTTTCCAGTGTTGGGTTTCACTGGCCTGGCTCTGAGTTCTCAGGCCAAGTCCTGTCCTACCCTCTAGCAGGCGGAGTCCTGCTCCTTGCTTCTGTGCTGCCCGAGGTAGAGTGACGGGGCGGAGGCTGGCCCTCAGCTGCCTGGGCTGACACTAGGCTGGTTGGCACTGGATCTCATAGCCTAGGAATGCGCAGTCTCAGGGCAGGACCCACTATGTCTGGTAGTGATGGAGGCTGGAGCTGAAGTCTGTCCTATCCCTAGGGCACAGGTCTCTGCGGGGGCGCTGGGGCGGGTCCAGGGGCTGTCTGTGATGCGGGACCTTGGAGCCTTTGGGCCCTCCTGGTGCTTGGTCTCACTGCAGCAGGCCTGGCCCTGGACAGGTCCCCTCGGCTCACCTTCTGTCCACTATCCAGCAGGTGGAGTCCTGCTCCTTGCTATGCTGCCCAAGACTGGGGGAGGGGTGTTGGAGGGAGTTCCCGGCTGCTTGGCTATGTGGGTTCAGAGGCTCAGTGTGCAGGTACCAGCCGGGGACAGGGGCAGTGGGGATCTACTGGGCATGGGTTTTCACGGTAATGCACTTGGGCCTGGTACTGGGTTTCAAGTCTAGGACCTGGATTTGATTTCCTCTCCCTCCCCTAAGGGGGAGCTGTCTCCCTCCTGCTGTGCTGCTTGGGATGGGGGAGGGGCGACAGGACAACCTTTTCCTTTTGACCTTCTTCATTGCATCTCTTTATATTACTAGAATCAGGTGCTGTGGTCTCCTGGATTCCTTAGCTCTTAGGACGGTAGTCTGGAGAAGGTAGTCATATTGGTGCATTTGTGAGGAGGATTGCTGGAGGATGTCACTCAGCTGCCCCTTTGCTCTGCCCTCCAGTGCTCTTATGAAAAGGGGACATTTAGCTGGGTGTGGTGGTGCTTGCTTGTGATCCCAGTATTTGGGGGGGCCAAGACAGGAGGAATGAAGATTTGAAACTAGCATCAGCAACTTAGCGAGGCCCTCTGCAACTTTGTGAGACCCTGTTTCCAAATATGAAATAAAATCAGTTTGGGGTATAATTTGGAGATAGAATGCCTCTGGGTTTCATCCCCAGTACCAAAATAAATAAATAATAAATAACTAAATAAATATAAAAAGGGGAAATTTGGACCCGGATTCTCATGGAGGGAGAGGGCTGGAGGCAGAGATCAGAATGATGCATGTATAAGCCAAGGAATACCAAGGTTGCCAGTAAATCACCGGAAGCCAGGAGAGGGCATGGGGCGGATTTTCCTCCTCACTCTCAGGGGAACTGATGCTGCCAACATGTTGATCTTAGATCTAGGATCCAGAACTGAGCCCCCGGTTTATGGCACTTCGTTCCCGCAGCCCAGGGAAGTGAGCGGAGCTGTGTTCAAACTCTCATCGCTTCTTCGGCTTCACCGAGATCTAGAAGAATTTGCTTGTACAGCTTATCCACTTGTTCTGCATCTCTGCCCATTCAGGATGTGGTCCGGCATTTGTATGTTCAGATTCAAGACCTAGAATTGGTTGTCAAAGGAGCCTATTCTCAAGGAAACTGTACTTATTTCCTTCAGTCTTGATGCTAAAATTAATTTTTCATAAGGTAAAAAAAAGAGCCTTCAAGGACATCCAGGGTTAGAAAGAAGACAGCTGGGGTGAGAACATGTGCTGGAACCGGATGGAGGAGAAGTAGATTGTGAAACTCAAAGAGTTTAATTTTGCCAATACCTTAAATTATTCAAAATAATTAAGTGACAATGAAGAAAAGTAGCTATCAGTAACCCTTGATTTTTTTTTTTTTTTTTTTTGGTGGTACTGGGGTTCCTGGAAGCCCTTCTACCTCTGAGCTACACTCCCAGACCTATTTTTACATTTTTATTTGGAAACAGGGTCTCCTAAGCCAGCGCGCATGGCTGGCTTCGAACCTGCGTGATCCTCCTGTCTCTGCCTCCCAAGCGCGGGGATTACAAGCGTGTGCCACCACGCCCGGCTGTAACCCTTGATTTTATGAGGGAGGGGTGTGTGTGTGTGTCTGTGTCTGAGAGAGGGGGGGGGACTATCTCAAATCCATTTTGAAAATGGGTGAAATGTGTACTAGTATTGGGAAGAGGTTTTAAAATGTATTAATGTATCAGTATTGGGAAAGATTTCCAATTTTAAAAATATATCTTTTAGGGTGTATTCATTTCGAGTCACCCCCCCATGCCATTTTGGCATGGGGCTGTATTTTTATTTTCTGTATTTCTATCTTTCTAATAAACTTCTTTAATTCTTCAGCAATATCTATCTATCTATCTATCTATCTATCATCTATCTATCATCTTTTATACTAAGAAAGCCAGGGCTAGCTAGCAGAAAGGAGGGACTTGTAATTTACATTTCTAAAAGAGAAAGAAGAAAGCAAGCCAGGGCAGAGGTTTCTTTACATTTCTAAGGGAAAACAAATGGCGTAAGGGAAATCTGAAGAAAATCCCAGACCCTGGAGAAACAATTTAACACATCTTGGGAGGGATAAAACAAAAGGTAGAGGCCTGTGTTTGGAGGCAGGACAGTCTCCTCCTTCTGGGGCAAATCCTGCTGGAGACAGCAGAGCCGGGGCTGGAGATAGGGGGTAACATACCTCCACATCAAAGGACCTGCCAGGAACTTGGTTGGGATAAAACACTTAGTAAACTGGAGTTCTGTGGCATTTTCATTCGAATTGCCCCCCCTGCCCCGCCCGCTTTCGGGCATAGGGCTGTAACTATGTCTTGTATTTCTATCTTTTTGATAAACTTCTTTAAATCTTCAGCAACTGTCCAAGCTATTCATATTTATTCTTAGCTTAGGACAAGAATCCACAGTTTTTCTTCTGTTTGGGGTCGTTTTGGGTTTTGTTATGGGTTGGGGATAAGTGTGTCTGGGACCTTAGCAGGGGTTCCTGGGGAACAGTTTCCCCAAACCATACTCTCCCAATCCATAACAAAATGTACACACAGTAAATATCAGTAAGTAATTAACCTTGTTTATATGAACTAAAAATTCAAAATCTTTGGGCTGACTTGGACTTTTATTAGAAGGTCTAAATTAAAAAAAAATAGCCCGTTCTTATTTCATAGATACAACAAATTTTTTTCTCCTTTGGCCATTTTTTGAGATGTATCAGGACTTTATTTCACGCCAGTAGCAGAAACCACAATAGACTGTAACTTAAACAATAAATGGATTTTAAAATTCATGAATTCTAAAGTCCAGAAAAGAGCACTTGGGGTGTTACCTAGAGACCAGGCTCCTTTGTCTTTTTATTGCATATGAGCTTCATTCTCATGGATGTGAGGTGGCTGTCCTCCTAGCTTTGGGTGCACATTCTAGGATAGAAGAAAGAAAACCAAATATAAAAAGGAAGGACTGATGTCAATATTAGTATAATGGATGCGTGTGACAAAAGCCCAAAATTATAGTGATTAACGATGAAGCTTATCTATCTCTTAATGAAATTTGGAGTGCTGACATTCAGCCACGTGGTGTCAGGAACCTAGGCTCCTCTTATCTTTGTGCTCCATCAATTACAGTGGCAATAAAAATGACAAAAGATATGGATGATTTAAGACTTAAGATGTGATAGTATGTTCACATCCTTCACTTATATGTTCAGAAAGGAATTATAGCACAAGGTACCATCATAAGATTACTGGATAAAAGGTTAACGAGTCACTCATTATTCTTCAGTTAAAGTCAGACATCATGATATCCAGCAGCTTTAGAACTACCTTGTCAAATACTCATACAAGAAACATGTTCAAAGAGGACAGAGAAGTGGCTACTACGTGTTTAAAAGTCTCCCTGAACACATAGTAATACCAACAAACAGGACAGGAATAAATATATTTCTTGAAGATAAAGTGGTCCATTTGCTTGCTACAACTTGCTGGAGAAGGAACCTAACTGAAGTTCTTCAGAGGGCAAATATTTCTCACGTGATCCCTTCTCATTCTGCTCCAGGGAAGATGCTCAAGTTGCTGTGCATCCAACAAAAGCTAGGGTGCAAATGCAAATTCAGAGACTGTTTTGTCATCCTGAAAGTAAATTATGGTGCGCTGTTGTCACGTTCCTACATTCGAGGTTTCAGGGCAAATTAAAGTAGTAAATTCAGATACAATATTAAAACTAAAAATATAAGTAGAAGCAAATATTGCCTGCTCATGAAAATGTTCAGAAAGCATCTTCTTCAAACATGACACAAAAACTCTGTTTTTGAGTTTGCTTCCATGAAATTCTATAATCACTAGTCACCAAAGATTTAAGTCCAAAAGTTGCAGAGGACACAAGACCTGATTTTCATGCATTTACTCCTGGAGTAGAAGGACCATATCACTACCAGTGATCGCCAATTATAACTGGAACTGGCAAAACTATCTTCCTCTGCTAATTTTGGTTGAGAGTGAAGGTCTATTTGATTCTGTAAATATGTGATAGATTAAGCATAAGAGCAATCTGGTAATCAACAGAACTGAGATATAATTACACCTGCACTTAAAAGCCGACTTTAAAAAATTGAGAGGTAGTATTTTAAATAATATGATTGAAATTATGACTCAATTTATTTTGTAGGGGAAATTTCAGACTTACCCTTATGGTAAGAAATTTATCCCATAACAGTAACCTTCTAGCTTGGTTTTGATATTGAGTTCAAACTTGGCTTTTATGATCAGGCCAATGTATGTATTTGTTACATTTTCATGAATTTTTGAGTTGATACAAATAATTCTTATAAAATATAGGGAGAGTATAAGTAATAATAGTACAAAACATCAATTGCCTGACACCGTGTCGAAGAAAAACAGCATATTATTACTAAGTCTATTTATTTATTTATTTATTTATTTATTTTTGGTGGTACTGTAGGTGGAACCCAGGGGCTTTCTACCTCCGGGTTATACTCCCAGACCTGTTTTATATTTTATTTGGAAACAGGGTCTCACTAAGTTGCTGAGAGCCTCACTAAGTAGCTGAGGCTGGCTTCGAACTTGTGCGATCCTCCTGTCTTAGCCTCCCAAACATGGGGATTTCAAGCATGTGCCACCACGCCCGGCTAAGTCTCTTTATTATGTGTCCCCTTCATTCCAACCTTTTCCCTCAGAGAGATCCACTCTTCTGAATTTTTGCATTCATAAATTTCTTACTTTTTTCTGTAGTTGTAGGAGATTTATGTTTACATCTCTGAATTATATATTTTTAGTTTTGTTTATTTTCAGTTTTGTATCTTTGAACATTGTTTCTAGAATTTATCTATGTTGTAACATTCATTTTCACTGTACTGCAGTTTTTAACTATATGAACATTACACAGCTTATTCAATCTACTCATTAAGGCCATGTATTATTTTATCTTCAAAATTGCATTCTTACATGTAATGCTTCTGTGAATATTCTTATGTGTCTGGATATATAAAAAAGAGTTAAAAAGTCTAGTGTGTGCGGTTGGGTGGGGGACATGAGGGAGTAGTTTAGATAGTGATGAAGTGTGAGTTTGGAAGTCAAATTTATGTTTTATTCACATGGATATTTAATTATCTCAGCCATCTCTCCTTTCCTATGAATGCCACAAGTATAATATATTAAGGGCCTGCTTATAAATAACCTGTGTGAAAACTTTTTATTCCATTCAGTTGGTTTATTGGTATCTTAGAACATCAATTCAATAATAAGTCTTTCAATCCATGGACATAGTATAGTTCTCCATTGATTTAGATCTCCTCTAATGTCTTTCAGTGAAGCTTTATAAATCCCCTTTCAGAGGCAGTGCACATTTGCTTTATCTGACCCTATGAAGATGTCAGAGGCAATGTCCAGCCTCTCAGCTGCTTCCAGATTGGGCAGCACATCTCTGTCAATATGCTGGCCTCACATCTAAGGATTTCTGTATTTTTTGTAGATCTTGGCCTAGTAATTCATACTCTTTTTTAGTTTTACTATACCTAAAAACATCTTTATAGATTGTCCAGATATTTTAATTTCCTTCAGAAAGAGAGTGGGCCCATGGAACTTGGTCTGCCACAGTTGGGAGGAAGCCCCCAGATCTTCTTTGTACTTGGAACCTCCAGACTTTCCCATTTTTAAAATCTCCTTTATTTCCCTTATTTCTCTTGTTTTATTTCGTCAGCACCGACCTTCATTTTACTCTTTGCTTCTTTCTTCCTGTTTGCTTCACATATCTTTCAGCTTCTCTGCTGATCTTTGTTTTCCCTATCCTTTTGTATTTTAATTCAAATTAAAGCCTGTTTCTTGAT
The DNA here is from genome assembly GCF_963383645.1 of Muscardinus avellanarius. Classification (NCBI taxonomy): domain Eukaryota; kingdom Metazoa; phylum Chordata; class Mammalia; order Rodentia; family Gliridae; genus Muscardinus; species Muscardinus avellanarius. Next base: position 78,260,315 of record NC_137791.1, read on the forward strand.
CAAGACAAATAGAAGTGAACGTGATGGAAACTAAGAAGATTAGCACATCCTTCAAAACGAAACAATAATCTCATGGGGATTCAGCCCAAATTAGCACATTCACTTATTTGAAATGTGGATTTGATTCAGGTAAAAACTCATATGGGAAAATCAAGAGGCAGCGTGGAAGTGTAGTGAGAGTTTGGGTTTCAGACTAAGATAGATTCGGACATTAGTCTCTCTCTACCATTTGAGAGCTGTGGAGACTTGAGTTTATTTAAGGACAGGAATTAGTCAATGCAATTTTACTTATTTCTCTTCGGTTGGTGGGTTAAGAGATTTACATTTTGTCCATCTAAGCTGCATACCTGTCCCAATGATATTGATATTGCACATGGACTGAAGAGTTAAAAAATTTTTTTTTCAGTACTGGGGATTGAACCCAGGTGCATTCTTCCTCTGAGCTACATGCCCAGCCTTATTTTTTAATTATTTATTTGGAACAGGATATTACCAAGTTGCAGAGGACCTCAACTAAGTAGCTGAGGCTGCCTGCCGACCTGTGGTCCTCCTGTCTCAGCCTCCCAATTATGGGGATTGCAAGGGTGTGCCACCATGCACGGGGCTTCAAATTTTTTTAAAAGGAAGGATCATTGTGGACACTTCATTTGAAGTCCCAACTGCTAAATACTATGAACTGTTAGATGTTTCATATCATTTGGGTTATTCTAAAGTCTGAATGGTCCAGGTTGTTGTATTGGCTAATGTTGCCACATTATCTGATTGAGCAAATGTCCATTCTTTGGTATTTCTTTGCTGGACACTAGGAAAAAGACTTAGGGTTTTCATGTAGGAGGCCTCTGGGAGAAGTCACTGAAGAATAACAATAGGATCTAGGATGGGGAGGTGGAGAAAGTCTTGAGAGATTAACATTTCCGGAAATGAAAATGAATATAGCCTCTGTCAGGGAGGTGTATCTTAATTTACACAAAAGATCAACTTATGAAAATTTGTATATGCATTAAAGTTTAATAAGTATAATGACACTGAGATTTCCCAAGGCATCTTAGTACACAGTGAAGCCCGGGTGTGAATCCCTTTGTAAAGCAAAGAAGGTTCTTCTTCTCTTGTTTTTAAAATATCAAATTTTATTAAAATAAATGTTATATGAACTTCAAATGTTAACTATTAAAGTATACTAGCAGTATAAACATAGTGCTCATTTACCAAAGAGAAGATTTTTCTAAAATAGACCAGGATAAAAAATAACATATTGTCACCTTCTTGAATTCTAATGAGTATATTTTTCTAAGGAATATATTTAAAATTTAAAGTTTAGCTGACTGTGTATTTAGGCTTCTTTCTCTGTCTCTTTCTTCTTAATCTAGCATTTAGTTTTCAAAACGGAAAACTCCTACATTTTGCTTCTTTCATTTATGCTTCCTGTATATGTAGTGCTATGTATAGATAGCTATCAAGAAACACAGATCTCATTATATTCTTACATAATATTTTATATTTTATCTAATAATATAATTATTTCTTTCTTTTAACTTTCTTACCATCACTAGAGACTTTGCACAATGTTGAGTAATTAAAATATAAGAATTTAAATTATGATTTTGAGACTGGGCATGGTGGCACATGCTTGTAATCCCAGTACTTGGGAGGCTGAGACAAGAGGATCTCAGGTTCAAGGCCAGCCTTAGCAACTTGTGAGGCCCTCCACAACTTAGTGAGACCCTGTTTCAAAATAAAGAATAAAATAGCTGGGGATATAGCTTGGAGATGCCCCAGGGTTGGATTCCCAGTAAAACACAAACACACACACACACACACACACACACACACACACACACACACCACATACCTTATATATATGTATTATGTATATATTTATATCTGTTTGTATATAATTTTGTTACTTTTGGAATTCTATCTTGGTATATAATGTGTTCTTTGGATGGTGATGTTAGTGCAGAAAACTAGTATCTTTTGTTAGAGCCAAATGGACAGATTTGTCAATCACCATTCCCATTTCAGCCAGCACTTCAGCAGGGACATAAGATTATAATCTGACTTTACATAAGAAAAGGGGTATTGGTGGAGGTAAAATAGTAGAGTAGAAGAAATATTTTATATTTTATTAGGACAGCTGAGTACTGATGCCTCAGACTAAATGACAATGTGCCCTTGAAGCTGACCTTGGTAATTTGAAGCCCTCCAGGAAAGAAAACAGAAGCCCTGGAACCCTACTGTGGTGAAATTAACAGGTAAAGTTTTGCCATACCTAGTGTTAACAAAGAATAGAGATATTCGTGATGAATGACAACTGTCTTGCAGGAGACCATTTCCCAAGTTTCCTGTTTCCTGGAAAGTAATATTTATCTTAAAGAAATTTCATCTCCACAATACCCTCTCTTGTGTTGCCAATGTGCTAAAGGTAGTTGTTTCCATTACAGAGGTCCACCAAGAGAAAAAGACATGAAAGATCATGCAGCCAAAAGTAGTGTCCATTTACTCATTTTCTCTAGGCTCTCAAAAATTCTAAAATAAGTGGGAAAAATGTTAATGCTGTTGACATAAGTGTAACTTGGTAGTAGATGGGAATTTTCTCTGGAGAACTTCAAGGCTGAATCACCTGCTCATATTATTTACTACCAAATAATGTTGTGCAAAAAAAATTTTTTTTTGGTACTGGAGATGGAACCCAGGGGCATTTTACCTCTGAGCTACCCTGTTTCTTATTCTTTATTTTGAAACAGGGTCTCGCTGAGTTGCAGAGGGCCTCACTAAATAGCTGAGGCTGGCCGTGAACTGTGATCCTCCTGTCTCAGTCTCCCGAATGCTGGTATTACAAGTGTGCACCACTATGCCCGGCTCAGTGTTGTGCAACTTTCTGGGTATTGTAAATCTACTCTTTTTTTGGTGGCCTATTGCAGCCCATTACTTTGAAGGCAGCACAAAATTCCAGGGAAGGTGTTTTCCAATCTCAATGATCAGGACACACCAGAAGAATGCAATTCCTACCTTGTGATTAGTGAAGTCGGCCTCTGAAATATCTACCTTTCACCAGGTGATTGCTTCTCTTAGAAATGGTTGATAAGAGTAGGTGTGTAGGCTGCAGGCTCGTATCTTAGAGGCTCTCAGGGACTAGAGAACATTGTTGGGAGAGAGCAGGTAAGGACCAGTGATTCTGAGGATACTGCAAGCAGAACACTGGCCCCCAGTTGAGGAGTTGTTCTGCCTAAAATGCAAGTAACATTCCTCTTGAGAAAATTGCAAGAAAAGTACAGCAAGGACCACAGAAACACTTGTATACACACTGTCTCCGCCACCAAATTTGATATAAACCACTCTAAAATTTAGTGGTTACAACAAGGCTTTGTTCTCAGTCACATTGAAAGCTAAACAAGTGGATCTCAAAGGAGATGTAAAGATCAGGAGTGAGGTTAGGAGAGGCTGGGAAGGGCAGGGGAAAGAGGCATGGGGAAATTGAGTAATAGGTACAAAATTACAGTCGGAAGGCATAAGCTCTAGTGTTATATAGCACAATAGGGTGAGTACAGTTAGCAATACTTTGCTGTATATTTCAAAATAGGTAGAGAAGAGGGTTTTGAACAATCTCAACATAAAGAAATGATAAATGTTTGAGATGATGAAAATGTTAATTACCTTGATTTGATAATCCCACATTATAGACATGTATTAAAATATCACACTGTTCCCCACAAATATATGCAGTTGTTTTTTACAAATTAAAATATGTTTAAACAGTCAGGTGCAGTGGTGCATGCCAGTAATTCCTACAGTTGAGAGGCTGAGACTGGAGGATTGCAGGTTAGAGGACAGCCTCAGCAACATTGTGAGACTCTCACTAACCTAGTGAGATCCTGTTCAGCATTTGGGAGGCCAAGACAGGAGGATCACCAGCCTCAGCTACTACTTAGGCCCTTTGCAATTCAGTGAGACCGTGTTTCAAAATAAAGAATGAAAACTAGGGCTGGGGGTGTAGCTCGGAGGTAGAATGCCCCTGGGTCCCATCCCTAATACCGAAAAAAAAAAAAAAAGTAAAAAGGGCTAGGATGTCAGTGTGTAGGTAGAATGTTTCTGGGTTCAATCTCCATTAATTTGGGCAAAAACAACAAAACGATAATCCTTTACTCTTTCTCATGATGCTAGTTGCTGATGGGCTCGGCTGGCTGTTTTGGCTCTGTGATGTGGTGTAGCTGAGAATGCCAGTCCAGCTGCATTTGGCGGGCGTTGGAATATTCAAGCAGGTCTCTTATTCTCCAGGGGATGTCTATTTGTGGTTTCTTCTTATTCTTTAGTTTAGCCTGCGCTTTTCTACACTCCGGCAACTGGCTTACAAAAGTATAAACATGAACGCTACGTGACTTCTTATAGGCCAACCTTAGAATTCATATATCACTTCTGCCTCATTTTATTGAAAAAGGAGCTCACAGGGGGAAAACTAGATTTAAACGAAGGGTTGGCAGACGCAAGAGGAGCAGCAACGTCTCCTTGCAATCAGCATATGGACGGAGTGGGGGGGTTCTTGCAGTTTTAGAAATCATCTAGATACATGTGACCACATTTACATTTTTTTTGCGGGTCTGGGGGATGGAACCCAGGGGCATTTGACCTCCAAGCTACGTGCCTTGTCCTATTTTGTAATCTTTATTTTGAAATAGGGTCTCACTAAGTAGCTGAGGCTGTCTGTGAACTGTGATCCTCCGGTCTCGGCATTCCAAATGACAAATGTGCGCCACCATGCCCAGCCACATTCGCATTTTTTGAAGTAGGAATTTGTTAATTTCATTTTATAGAAGATAGATGGAACTGAGGCTTTGAGGAGGTAAGCGACATACCTGAAACCACTGGTAGGGGTGGGGCTCAAAGTCAGGCCACCTGATCCCATATTCTTTTGTTTGTTGGCAGTAATGGAAATTGAACTCAGGGGTGTTTTACCACTGAGCTGCATCTCTAACCCTTTTTATTTTATTTTATTTTACTTTTGACAGGGACTTGCTAAATTGCTGAGGCTAGCCTCAAACTTATGATCCTTCTGCCTTAGCCTCCTGAGTTATACTACCATGCCAGGCGGTGATCCCAAAGCCTCTTGTTTTATTTTTAAATTATTTTTAGAAGTTATGTCAAGGATAGGCAACATAAATGAGGTTTGTGAATTCGGTGACAAGAGAAGGTTGATCTTTTCAGTGGCAGCTGAATATCTTTTGGAGTTTCTTCCTAATATATCATGCAAATTGCCCGTGTACTATAGTGTCACCTCTATGTCCCACTTGCGTGGGTTGTACTCTAAGCTTTCAGCACCCTCCCTAGTACCCATCCAACTGATGGCACTCTCTTCTTGTCCTGCTGTCTGCTAATACTGAGCCAGAGAGCAGCAAATAATCCGACTTAAAGTATCACCCAAGTATAGTGATTGATGTTTATGCCAACTCAGCATTCATTTTCCCTTCCAGTAACAGATTTCTGATTTTCCTTGGGAAACCCATTTCTTCCTTAAATTTCATGTGGTTCAAACACACTGAATGCAAGTTCTGCTCCAGGAGTGGGCGGGTGAGTGAGGGTTGTTAATCAAAGGTTGGCATTTCTCTTGTCATGGTCTCATGAGTGAGACCCATGGTCTCATGGGTCTCATTCAATAAAATGAGGCAGAAGTGTAGTGATAGGGTCTCATGTACCCTAGCTGGGTACATGACCCCAGCTAGGCTAATTAAAAGTCAATAAGTTAAATTCAGTTCAGATCCTTTGTAGAAGGATAAAGAGAAGAAGCAGCTTTCTTTCTGGGACAATTAGGTGAGCTTGGTGCTGCTGGGAGCCATCTTGTCCCAGGAGAGACAATGAAGGGAAGGAGCCAGCACAGAAAGATGAGAAGAGGTGCTGAGGGTCTCATAGGTCTTGACAGCATCAGCTGAGGCTCTGGAAAGGGCCAAAGCCAAATCTAAGCCCAGATTTTTCAGAATGTTAGCCAATAAATTCTCCTTTCTGTTTCAACCAGTTTTTTTCTTTTTGTGGTACTAGTGATGGAACCCAGGGGCATTCTACCTCCAAGCAACACCCCCAGTCCCATTTTTTTATTCTTTATTTTGAAACAAGGTCTCACGGAGTTGCAAAGGGTCTCACTAAGTAGCCGAGGCTGTCTGCAAACTGCGATCCTCCTGTCTCAGCCTCCCCAAATGCTGGGATTACAAGTGTGTGCCATCACAGCTGGCTTTAACCAGTTCTAACAGAGTCTCCTATCAGATACAACCAAAAGAATTCTAATAGACTGCTTATGGTTACTAAATGGATTTTCACACACACAATTACACACACACACATACACACACACACACACACACACACACACACACACACACACACACCCCGTATGGGAAAGAAAGAACAACTCCCAAATTCCAGTGTGATTCAACTGTTGGGAGCCATTAAGGCCTTCCCCTAGATTGGTGTCTCTGACTCAGCTGATTGTCCTTCGCCCAGAGTCAACAAGGTTTGGGGTTATGGAAAGTTCAAAAAGGTCTGAGAAAAGATCAGGTGGTGATGACATGAGGGTACTGATTGACCTATCTGTAATATGTGTTTTGTATTGGTCTTTATTGTATTCTGGTGGTGGTAGCACGAGAATGTTGATTGACCTGTAGCTGTGTATAAATACCTCTGGAAAAACAAAGTCGGCGTCGGTGCAATAAAGACGAGATTGACCCAGAAGCTGCGTTGGCCAGGAGTGTCCGTGCGATAGAGAATACTGACCCAGACATAGTCATTGACCCGTAGGAAATATTGACCCACCAACAGGGGTCGGCCAGTAGAGATAGTAGGCTGGTGGCTCCCCCACATTAGGGTTAAAAATCTTCATCCTCACGCCTAACTTCAGAACCCGTACTCTTGCCGGCTGGCTCCGGCATTCAACTGATGGAATTCCTAAGGTAACAAGAATGAAACTTCATGTAGGTACAGATAAGTGTGGTGTGAAATCGGGAATTCTATGAACCAGAAGCAAGTTAGCAATGAGGATCTAGAAAATCAGCACGGGGTTTAGGGAATGGCTGTGAAGAAGGGTCTATTCAATGCAGGATGCAGCTGAGGATTTGTGACTGGACCATGAATCAAAATGGCAGTCATTTATACCTCAGAACCAGGGAAGATGCATTGGGAATTACTCGGCAAAGGAGATATTCAACATCAGGAAAGGTTAGAAGTTTATTTCAGTAGAGAAAGTCTTGAGTCTTGAGCCGAAGAAGTTGAGGGACGAGGCACCAGTTTGAGAGGACTATGGCAACCCTTCCCTCCCTCCTCCCTCAGACAAGCAGACAGCGCCATCTGTGGGCCTTCTGCAGGACATCCCATGCTCTGCTCTGGAGGATGGGACATGGATATAAAACCTGAAATGGACCTTAGGGGGAAGGTGGGGTGGGAGGCAGGACAAGCCTGGTATAGGCAGCTTTCCAAACTTCACATAAAGGAGCCTTACACCATTCCCACAGGCCACACCAGCAGCTCCTACGGGAAAGGAGATAAAATGTCTTTGCTTCCAGGCTGCCTGCCTTTGTGGAATCCTGTCTTCTGTGTTGTCTTCCATCAGTGTTCGCCAAGTCCCAAATGCTGCCATGCCAATGCCATCCTGGGTGCTCCAAATGGCCCTTTCCACTGAGGGCTGGCAGCTTGCATGATGCTCGCACTGTCTCTTGCTCCAAAATGATCGTTTCCTCCACATCAGCCAGATTCCCCCTTCTGGGGTGGTGTCAACTGCTAGATGTGAATTTAATCAAAGTAACTCAGATTGGGCCCTGAATGATTTCTCTGTGAGTATATTGTAGTATGAAGAATCCTTTCTTGTTCATTCTCATTCTCTCTCTCTCTCTCTCTCTCTCTCTCCATAACACACACACACACACACACACACACACACACACACACACACACACACACACTTGTAGGGATCAGAAATGCAGTGGATACAGCAGGCAGGTAGCATAATTAGGTTGAGAAGGCAGAGTTAACTAAGACAGAGGGTGGGGACTGTGCTGCTCTGGAAAGGGACATTCATATTAAACAACAACAGCTAGGAGCTGTATACATCTCATAAATACCATTGTTTATGAGCCTTTGTGTTTCACAGAAGCATACCATCCCAATTTGCATGTCCATTGAGGGAAATGTGTGGAAAACACATTGTTTTACGGCCAGGGCTGCATTGGATCCATACCTGCCACCCACGTAGTAGCTTCCATACCCACAAGGCACAGAGGAAAAACACTCTTTTACAGAAAGAGACTAGAACCCTTAGTGAAATCCACCCTGTACGGATCAGGTGTGTTTCTCTCAATTATTTTTTCTCACATGTTTATCAAATATTCCCAGATCGAAATTCTCTATGCTAGTACAAAAATAACATGCCTTTACACTTATTCAGAGAAGCAAATGAGGAATGATGAGGATGGAACTTTATCATAAGAGGACATACACTCAAAAGCTAATCCAGCCCACTATCCATTTACACTGTAGTTCTTTGTCTTATTTTTGAAAATAAAATCATATAAACAACCTGGTTTTCCCAGGACTTTCAAATTATCCAGCATGTGTCCATACTCTCATTTCTTAGTGCCTTATAATTATTGCTTGATAGAAGTCAGTGGTTGAATCAAGAATAAGAATTTATATTTCTATTCCAGAAAGACTTGACTCCTGTTATAGCATATTTCACACACATAGACATACACACACACCCTCACACATACACACAATTTAATGCAAGCTGGAATTTTATGAAAACGAGCAAGTGGGAATATATAGGTGTAGTTTTAGTCTTCTGCTCATTTAACTGTGAATATTCATTTGTGAAACTGGGCTGAGGTTGTTCAAATCTAGCAAAGTCATCAGTTTAAAGTTGTTATTCAGATTAGACAGTGACAACAGAAAGATAGCCTGCCATACTTATGAACACAAACATTTTTCCACTGCAGAAATGTTTTTAGAAAAACACACATTTTAAGAAGTCAAGAGTTAAACCTAATTTTACTTTATGTCTTATTGCCAATATAGGCTGGTGAAAAGAAAGGAAAGGAGGTAATGGTCTTCGATTCCTTCATTTGGAGAACACTACATATATAAACAAGAATGTAATCAACTACCTTTAATTAACTCAAACATTTTAATGAGTGTGACATAGTCTGAGAAAGTATGGATCATTAGATAGTGGGGAAAAAAAGGTAAACTAAAGTTCATGTGATTTGCAGGCGGTATGAAAGGAATTAGGTCACAAAGAAATTGTTATAAACCCATCAAGTTTTACATTTAGATCTAGTGCTACAACAGTCAGAGTGAGCATTTAACTAATTAGAATTGTCATTAGGACAGACAGAATATAATAGCGATGAAAGAGTTGATTTTTAAATGTTTTTGACTTTTTCTTTCTTTTTTCTTTTTTAGTTTTATGTGGATCATACTGAAAATGGTATACATTTAGACAGTGCTGGGTGCCTCCCCACTTCCTCTTCCCCCCTCCCAAAATGAATATCCAGGTTGACCATGCTATATTTATACTTCTACAGATATTTGAATGTAGCTTCTCCATTAACCAACCACAGCCTTCTTCCTCTCCTACCCTTCCATTCTAGCTTTGCTGAGGTTTCCCCTCCATTATCTGGAGTCCCTCTGGTATCCCTAATACTCCCTAATTTGGGCATATTAGAGAAAACATATGTTCTTTCTCTTTCTGTGCTTGGCTGTTCTCACTTAACATAATGTTCTCCAGGTCTTTCCATCTTCTTGTGAATGACATGATTTTGTTCTTATTTATTGCTGAGTAGAATTATTGCTGAGTAGAATTCCACTGTGTATATTTTCTGTAATTTTGCAATCCTTTCATCTGTTGATGGAGACCTATGTTGGTTCCATATTTTGGCTATTACAAATTGTGCTGCTATGAACATAGGTATGCATATGTTACTATAGTTCTCAGATTTCAACCCCCTTGGAAAGAAACCCAGGAATGGTATAGCCAGATCATATGGTGGGTTCATTCCCAGTTTTCTAAGGAATCTCCATACTGATCTCCATAGCAGCTGAACTAGTTTGCTTTCCCACTAACAGTGTAAAAGAGTTCCTCTTTCCCCACATCCTTGTCAGGATTTGTTGTTATTTGATTTCTTTATGCTTGGGGTTAGTTAGATGAAATCTTAGCATAGTTTTGATTTGCATCTCCCTGATAGCTAATGATGTTGAACATATTTTCATGTATCTATTGGCCATTTGTATCTCTTGTGTCAATTCAGTTGCTCATTTTTTGATTGGGTTATTTGTTTTGCTGGTGTAGTGTCTTTTGAACTCTTTGTACATTCTGGATATTAGCTCTCTGTCAGTGTGGTGGCTGGTAAAGATCTTCTCCCATTCTGTAGGCTTTCTCTTTAGGTTCTTGATGGTTTCCTTTGATGAGAAGAAACTTTTTAGTTTGATGCCATCCCACTTGTTAATTCTTGCTTTAATTTCCTGTGCTTTGGAGGTCTTGTTGAGAAAGTTACTGCCTGTGTCTATATGTTAGAACATTGATCCTATGCCCTCCTCTAATAACTTCACAGTCTCTGGTCTAATTTCTAAGTCTTTGATCCATCTCGAGTTGATTCCCATGCATGGTGAGAGGTAAAGATTTAGTTCCATCTTTCTACAAATAATAGTCAATTCTCCCAGCACCATTTGTTGAAAGGGCTGTCTTTTCTCTAGTGTATGAGTTTGACCCCTTTGTCAAAGATCAGTTGACTATAAGTGTGTGGGTTTGTTTCTATATCTTCTATTCTGTTCCTTTGGTCTGTATGCCTGTTGTGCTAATGCCATGCTGTTTTTACTACTGTTGCTCTGTAGTATAATTTGAAGTCTGGGATTGTGATGCCTCCTGCATGGTTCTTATTGCTGAAAATTGCTTTGGCTATTCTGGGTCTTTTCCATATAAAATTCATGACTGATTTTTCTAGGTCTATGAAGAATGTCATTGGTATTTTGATAGGAATTGCATTCATTCTGTAGATCACTTTTGGTAGAATGGCCATTTTCATAATATTTATTCTGCCTATCCATGAGCAAGGTTGATCTTTCCATCTTTCAAGGTCTTCTTCAATTTCTTTATTTAATGTTTTATAGTTTCATTGTAGAGGTCTTTTACATCTTTGGTTAAGTTTATTTCTAGGTATTTTATTGGTTTTGAGGTTATTGTGAATAAAATTGTTTTCTTTATTTCTTTCATTGTGGATTCATTGTTGGCATATAGAAAAGCAACTGATTTCTTTAGGCTGATTTTGTATCCTGCAAATTTGCTGAATTGGTTAATCTGCTCCAGTAGTCTTTTGGTTGAGTTGTTTGGGTCTTCTAGAAAAAGGATCATGTCATCTGCAAACAAGGATAGTTTTAATTCCTCTCTTCCTATTTAAATTCCTTTGATTTCCTTCTCTTGTCTTACTGCTGTGACTGGAGTCTCAAGAACTATATTGAAAAGGGGTGGTGATAGTGGGCTTCCTTATCTTGTTCCTGATTTTAGAGGAAATTCTTATAGTTTTTCCTCATTCAATATGATGCTGGCTTTGGGTTTATTGTATATTGCCTTAATGAAGTTGAAATACATTTCTTCCATTCCAATTTTCTGCAGTGTTTTTTTTTTTTTTTAACATGAATGGGTGTTGGATTTTGTCAAATGATTTTTCACCATCTATTGATATGATCATGTGGTTTTTGTTCTCATTTCTATTTATGTTGTGAATAACATGTATTGATTTGCATATGTTGAACCAGCCTTGCTTTTCTGGGATGAAACCAACTTGGTCATGGTGTACAATTCTCTTAATATGGTTTTGAATGTGTATAGCTAGTATTTTGTTAAGAATTTTTGCATCTATGTTCATCAAGGATATTGGTCTATAATTTTCTTTCCTTGAGGTATCTTTATTTGGTTTTGGTATTAATGTCATATTGGCCTCACAGAAGAAATTTGGGAGAATTACATCTCTTTCAATTTCCTGGAACAAGTTGTGAAGTATTGGGATTAGTTCTTCACAGAAGGTTTTATAGAATTCAGCTGGAAACCCATCAGGGCCTAGGCTTTTCCTTGATGGCAATTTTTTTAATTATTATTTTTATTGGTGCACTGCATTCATACATCATAATGGGATAAAAAACTTGTGTAGACATACATGCACACATTGCCCAGTTAGCCCCTACCCCACACCATTCCCTCCCCCTCCCTCCTTCCCATGCTTGGCTTAGTGGTTGAAATCTAACTATTATAGCAATTTATCCAAAATTAACAATGATAATCTCACATAACAGATTAATTTGTCTGATATCAAACTTTTGATCATATAGAGATAACATTTCAATATTTCTTTTTGCTTTCTTTCTTACCAGAGGATATTTTTTTCTTTTTTTTCAGGTGAAACTATCATACATTTTTTCAGAAAAAATCTATCCTAACATGGAATATGAACTCTAAATACCCAAAACAATCTTGAATAAGAACAGAGTTAGAAGATGTACATTTTCTGATTTCAAACTTATAAAGCTACATTAATTGAAACAGTGTAGTACTGCTATAAAGGCAGATATATAAACCAGTGGAGTAAAATAAAAAGCCTAGAGATAAATTCTTCCATATATAGTCAAGTTATTTTTGACAAGGTTTCCAGGAACAGTTGGTGAAGGAAATAATAATCTTTTCACTAAATATTGTTGAAAAATAATAATTACATGAAAAAGAATAAAGTTGGACCCTTACGTAGCAAATATTAACTCAAAATAGATAAAAGACCTAAATGTAAATCTTAAGACTATAAACTTTTAGAAGAAAACCTGGGTCATAACCCATCACAACATTGAAATTGGCAGTGATTTCTTGGATATGATTTCAAAGGAATAGGCAACAACAGAATAAACAAACTTTCTAAAAAATAAAAAAATGTACATCCAAAGACAATGTAAACAGAGTTAAAAGTTACTGATAGAATGGGATAAAATATTTCCAAATGCTATATCTGAAGGTATATTAATATTCCAAATATAAATCCTAAAAATTAGCAACAATAAAAGCAAACAATACAATTTAAAAATAGGTAAAAGACTAAAATAAATAATGAATCTCTAAAAATTTTAACCAATAAACACATGAATATATTCTTCTTTGCTTAGTTGTCTGCTGGATGGAAAATCTTGTTTCTCTGGTTCTGGTGTGTATTACCTATTTCTTCTTTGTTGTTAATCTCTTTGAATATTTTCTCTAGAGCTGGTTTTGTAGACATAAATTCCTTCAGTTTCTGTTTGTCATGGAAGCTGCTTTTTTCACATCTAATTTGATAGATAGTTTTGCTGGGTAGGAAATTTTTGGCTGGAAGTTGTTTTCTTTCAGAGTTGGAATATGTTACTCCAAGCCCTTCTGGCTTTCATGATTTGGTTTGGGAAGTCTGGAGTGATTTTGTTTGCCTCTGAATGTCACTTGGCCTTTTGTTTTTGTTGCCTCTAAGATTCTCTGCTTGGCTTCCACATTGGTCATTTTGACAACTATGTGGCATGGGGAACTTCTTCTCTGATCCTGTCTAAAGGGAGTTCTATAAGTTTCCTGGACCTGTGTATCGATCTCTTGCTCTATGTTTGGAAAATTTTCTGCTATTATTTCTTTGAAGAGATTATTGATCCCTTTGTTTTCACCTTCTTTTTCCTCCTCTATTCCAGTTATTCTTAGGTTAGCTCTCTTAAAATGGGCCCATATTTCTTCAATGTCACATTCCTGCTGTCTGATTTTTTTTTCTAAGTTAGAAATTATGCATTCATTTTTGGAGTGATTCTCTTCTAGGAGGGAGATTCTATTCTCCATGTGGTCTAATAGATTGTTTATACTTTGAATTGAGGACTTTACCTCAATGATCGCATCCTTTATTTCTTTTAGACTCTCTCTAAATTCTTTTAGAAGGTCCTGTATTATTTCTACAGTTATATTCTTGATTTGATCTACTGGAGATCTCTGAATTTCTGTGTTATCAGGTTCTGATAATATGGGGTTGTGGGCATTCATTGCTCTATTGTTGTTCCTCTTTCCCATGGTTTCAGAAGTTTGACCCTTCCCTGGATCACTACGACTTCACTTAGGGTGCTCTGTATCTCGACTCTGTGGTAATCTCAGCCACCACTACTCCTTTACTGGGTTGTATCGCGAAGTCTCAAACTCAGGAAGTTAATTGAGGCTGTGTGAGACTGTGGTGGGCATGCCGGGCAGGCGTTTTCCCACAGGGAGCTGCGACTAAGGTGTGGTATCTCTGCCACCACTGCTCCTTCACTGGGTTGGACTGTAAAATCTCAGACCTAGGGAGATTATCAAAGTCCCTGGGCATGCAGTACAGGAATTTCTCCTTTAGGGGCCGCAAATTCACTCACGGTTATTGTGCGTGCTGATCAGGAGCTGTCGAGGGTGCGGTGAACTCGCTGTCACTGCTGGCAATATGGCGCTGCTGCCACACCCTCGGCCATGAGGCTGGAGCTGCTGGCAATATGGTGCTGCTACCACGCCCTCGGCTGTGAGGCTGCCTTATTTCTTTTCTGGTTTTGAGCTCAGTTCTGAGTCCCTGGAAGGCGTGATGAGCTTGGCCATTGGGAGTTGTAGGCGTTCTTTGCGCTGAAAGAACTGTTGAATACACCCAAATAATCCGTAGCTGCTCACTTCAGCTCCTTGTTTATCTTTCCTCTCTGGATCCTGGTGCTGTGAGGAAAGATGGCGCCGGCGCGGCTCCGCTGCCTCATTGCGGGCTTGATTTCTGGTCTCTGGTTGTTCTTCTAGTCTTTTTTTTTTAGAGAAAAATGTATTTACATTTTTTATTTCTCTGCTGATGGCGTTTTCTGGCTATGAAAGGCGCTGATTTTGTGTCAATAGAGATCGAGTTTTATCAGGGCTTGTAAACGCTGCTTTTCTCAGTCGCCATCTTTCTGGAAGTCCTTGATGGCAAAATTTTTATTGCTGTTTCTATTTCTTTTCTTACTATTGGTTGGCTTAAGCTTGTTATGTCCTCTTGGCTCAATTTAGGTAGGGTGTATGTGCTTAGAAATGTATTAATTTCTTCCATGTTTTCCAGTCTATTGGAGTATAAATTTTAGAAATAGTTTCTGTTAATCCTTTGAATTCCCCCACTGTCTGTGATGGCCAGCACAGCTGGCTTCGAACCTGTGCAATCCTCCTGTCTCTGCCTCCCAAGCGCGGGGATTACAAGCGCACACCACCATGCCTGGCTCCTTTTTTCATTTCTGATTTTAATGATTTGAGTTGATTCTCTCTTTCTTTTGTTAGGTTGGTTAAGGGCTTGTCAATCTTATTAATCTTTTCAAAGAAGCAGCTTTTTGTTTTGTTGATTCTTTGAATAGTTTTATATTCTCTATTGCATTTGTTTCTCTACTTTATTTATTTCATTATTATTTATTTTATTCTCTATTTTATTTATTTCTGGTACATATGTGTCCTTCACACATTCAACATATGCATCTCTTCAGCTTCCCCCCAAATTTATATTCTCATCTACTCTTAGTTTAAAAATTAACCTCATCAATTAAACACACACTTAATTTTATGTCTAAGTAAAACTTAGCATGTAAATAAACTTCTTAAATGGAAGAAAACCAAAATAGCAATGAGCACCACAATGTTGTATTCCTCAGCCTGCTGAAATGATGAATTGAACATTTTGTTTCTGAATGTATGAGTTTGTCTCCACTCTATTGTACATAGTAATTACTAGAAGAAGAACAATCCTAAGCCCCAAACTCTGAATAGAAAATCATTCTTAAGGAAATGGTAAATGATATTTTTTTTCTCCTGTGCCAATTGCAATTATGGCTGGCGCCTGCCTGGGACACAGGCTGTAGGAGACTCCTGAAGGCTGCTGCTGGCTGAAGAATCAATAGTTTCTGCTGTGGGGTACCAGGATGCTTGCAAAAAGCGTCTAGTTTCTAGTATATGGTACTGATCTCCATTCTGATTGTGAAGGGAGCCAAGGGGGAACTGCCTTTTTAATTTTTTCTTTTTTGTTAGCCTCATATGCTATTAATTTTGGATGTTCCCTTTTTAGATCATCTTAGTTGACCTTTTTTGATTTGTCCCTAAGCCTTAGGTTTAAAGGTATGTTTGGGAGTTAATGTTCTCTTACTGCATCTGGCCCTCTATATCAAGAGATAAAATTTATGCAACAGAAAATATTCTGTGCAGTTTTATTTGGTTGTGTTGTATAGGTAGAGGCTGAATCTCAAGTAACCCTTAGAGGCCTGGTCTGCTCTTGGCAATTCCTTCTCCCATTCCCTATGATCTTCAGGGAAGGCAAAGAGTCACAGCATGTGCAGCTAACTTACAGACCCACTTGAACTGGGGGGATGGACTAGTGGTGTTTTTAATTAAAAACTATTTTTTTAAATTGGTGAATTGTATTTATACATCATAATGGGGCAAAAAACTTGTATAGACATAAATGCACACATCACCCAGCCAGCCCCCACCCAGTCCCCACCCCTCTCCCTCCCCATCCCTCCCTCTCATGCCTGACTTAGTGGTTGACTATTATATGAATTAGTACATCATGTCCTTTAAAGAGTTTCCTTCTTCCCCCCTCCATCCCTACAGTTAGGTTGCCTTATTTGCTCCTATACAGGATCTCCTTTTTTACCTGGAGTTACTCTTATGACCCATTTCACCTTAGCTTTCACATATTGGGGAAAGGAGCTGAGTTCTTATTTTTGTGACTGACTAATCTCACTTAGCATAATGTCCTCCAGTTCTATCCATTTCACTGTAAATTCTGCAATTGTGTTTTTTTATGGCTGAGTAAAATAAATTTCACTGTGGACATATCCCACAGTTTTGTAATCCATTCATCTGTTGATGGACATCTTTGCTGGTTCCATATTTTGGCTGTGATGAATTGTGCAGCTATGAACATAGATACACATGCATTAGTTTGGTAGTTTGATTTCTATTCTTTTGGATAAATACCCAGAAGTAGTAAATCCTGGATCATATGGTAAGTTTGTTCCCCTTCTTCTGAGGATTCTCCATACTGTTTTCCAAAGTGGTTGCACTAATTTGCAATCCCACCAACAATGTTTTAGAGTTCCCACTTGTCCATATCCTCGCCAGCATCTGTTGTTGTTTGTGTTTTGAATGATTGCCATTCTAGTTGGAGTTAGGTGAAATCTCAGGGTAGTTTTGATTTGCATCTCTCTGATTGCCAATGATGTTAAGAATTTTTTCATGCATTTATTGGCCATTTGAATTTCTTCTTTCATGAAGTGTCTATTTAGTTTGCTTGCCCATTTTAAGACTCAATGATTTGTTCTTTTAGTGTTGAGTTTCTTGAGCTCTCTGTATATTCTAGATATTAGTCCTCTATCAGAGGAGTAGGTGGTGAAAATCTTCTCCCATTCTGTTGGCTCTCAATTGAGGTTCTTGGCAGTTTCCTTTGCTATACAGAAGCTCTTCAGTTTCATGAAATTCCACATATTGATTTGCCTTTTAGTTTGTTGTACCTTTGGGGTCTTGTTGAGAAAGTTTTTATCTGTGCCTATGTGTTGCAGTGTTGGACCTATGCCCTCTTCAAGGAGCTTCAAGGTCTCTGGTTTAATTTCCAAGAATATCCAAAATAAGTTCTGAGCAGCAAAAACCTTGCAGGAGGAATCACAATACCTGACTTTAAGCTATACTACAAAGCCATTGTAATAAAAACAGCATGGTACTGGCACAAAAACAGATACATAGACCAAGGGAGCAGAATAGAAGACCCAGAAACAAGTTCACACACTTACAGCCAATTGGTTTTTGACAAAGGGGCCAAAAACATACACTGGATAATGATAGCTTCTTCAACAAATGGTTAACCATATGCAGAATTAATCCCACTTTCTCACCCTGTACAAGAGTTAATTCAAGATAGATCAAAGACTTGGAAATTAGACCAGAATTGTGACCAGACTTCTAAGCTATAGAATTTTTTTGTTTTGGTGGTACTGGAGATGGAACCCAGGGGCCTTCTACCTCCAGGCTACACTCCCAGACCTATTTTATATTTTATTTGGAAACAGGGTCTCTTAAGCCAGCTGAGGCTGGTTTTGAAACTGCACGATCCTCCTGTCTCAGTCTCCCAAGTGCGGGGATTACAAGCGTGTGCCACCACGCCTGGCTTAAGCTATAGAATTTTAAGATAACAAATTTCTTATATATGGAGCTGCTATGTCTGTGGAAATTTATTATGGCAGCAATTGGAAACTCAAATCAATATGAGAGATAACTCTATGAAATGCAAGTTCAGTCATGAAATCATAGTCAAATGGGATATTAAAGGGTTTCAGCCCAATCTTATTTCTTCATACACACATTTCTCAATCGTGTATTTGATGAATGGTGTCCTCAGCTGGGTGAACATGTCAACAATAGGAATTGCTAGTGTCCAGAGGTGGTTTGTCCCATTGTTGGGTGGTTTTCTTAGCAGGAGGAGAGATGAGCCTCTCTATAGCATTCCTTCTGGTTTTGCTTTCTAGATTTGCACAGAAAATCCCCAAATATCTTGTTAATGAAAACTAGCCCTTTTAGTATTTGAGATTTAACCATGATCCTTTGAGCAGGAATACTTTTGTCCTCTCTTCCCCGGTGCAAGCTACAACCAATACTGTATATGTGGTTTAGTCAGTGGAGAGGCGCTGAGGGAGGCTTAATGGTCTTCTCCATTTTGGAAATCCCACCTGAATGTTGTATTCACGTTGTCAGGAGCATCTGTGGCACAATACCAAAGCTGCTTAAATAGTTCTCGCTTCCACTATGGTGTAAACCCCATTTTCCTGTCTCTAAGACTCAAGGGCTTTGCTTTGTACCTAACAGATGCCTGATGTCAATGTTTTTATTCCTGAAAAATACTACAGTTTTTATATTCTTTTTTCTTTCTTGTCCATTTCCTTATATGATCTGTGCTTTTTCTGAGGAAAGAGAGGAGATACAACTTCAGCAATGTGGAGGAAGGAACATGATTTGTGTACTCAGAGACCTGCCTTCAAGTATTGTCTCTACTGGCTCTGGACTGTGGTTTCTCATAAGCCTCAGTTTCCTCATCTGAAAAATGACTAAGAATAATTCCTAGTTAGAGGGCTGTGTCGAGGATATAGTAAGGTTGCCTATGTAATACTTTGCAAGCCTTAGTCCTTGTTACAACTTAGTAGCTCTTCTCTCCTGATTTTTCTTTATCTTATGCAATTAGAGAGTAATACAAACTTGAGCTGTGAGCTCAGCCTCAGAGAGCTCAGGATGATCATTGTGGGCTGGAGCAATGGCAGACTTTCAGGAGATAGCAGGGCTTGGACCCAACTTTAAAAGTTTGGGTTGAATAATGGGGATGATTAGGAAAGTTTTCTTTTCCGTTTAAGCCTTCTAAAGATGAAGACAAAGAAGCTAGCACTCCATGTGGGAAGGAGCTTTTTGTTTATAATTCATTTTTTTTGAAATCTAGCTTAAAGAAGGTGGAACATATCTTGACTGCCACAATGAGACAAACATAAAAAGAAAATAAAAAAAAGAGAGAATCTTTAAATTGCCTAAGACTGAAGCAGGGATTTTATCAACTCTTTGCAAACCACAAGAGCTCATTTGAAACTTTCCCGAGGGCATTTTTTTGGTTGCTGTTTTTAATTAATGTAATAGGCTTGGTTTGGGCAATTAAGACCAGGCCACTGATAGCACTTATCAATAGAATGAATAATCAGACTAGGGAACACTTGGAATGGCTAGAAAAATTGAGATCTAGGAAAGTTCTAGACTCTGTAGGTCTATTGTGATTTAGTTTCTGCCTAGGTATTCCTAGAATTCATTTTATAATGTGACTTGGTAAGCATTAATTTTGTTTATTTTTTCATGTGAAATTATAATCTGGGACATTATTTCGGAAGGCATGCCAATAGCTATTCTTTGGTCTACTCAGCCTTTGCTAGTTTTATTTTTAACTCTCCCTTGATTGTTTCTAAACCCCTTAATCATGAAATCTCATTTTCTTTTATTAGGAGAATTTATTCAAAAGGCTACCTCAGGCCTACATGACATTCTTTAATACATATCACTGAATGCTGGGATGGTTCCTGCAAGTATGAACAGATGCTTCTGATATAAGATATACAAAGTATGTAGAAAACGGAGAAACTCATGCCTGAGTCCATAATTGGTACATGGATTTCATTTTATGAATGCTAAATAAATCCTTTTGAAAAGAAGAGTGACAGAAACAATAAGACCAACAACAATGAACTCGTACTACACGCCAGGCAATGTTCTAAATGCTGAAGATAAAATAGTGAACAAGACAGGAAAAGTCCCTGGGTCCTTATGAAATCTGCTCTAGAAGGGCCGATCATTCTTTCCAACACCCCAAGGAAGTAGGTAAATGAACAAAGTAACTACAGATTGCACAAATATTACAATTTAAGAAAAACAGGAGATTGAGGTTAATGGGCTATACCAGGCGATACCTACTTTTTATAGGGTAATCATCAAAGTCTTCACTGAAGATTAACACTTAAGCTAAAACCCACAGAGGAGAAGAGGTTTATACTTCAGAGTATAGATGGAAGTGAATTCAGCGCAGAGAAGATAGCATGTCCAAAGGCCCCGAGGCAGGAAAGATTTGGGCATATTTAACTGGATGAGAAAAGTCTGAGGAGACTTTTGAAGGAGTAAGGAAAAATCAGACTGGAGAGATTTTATCAGGTCAGTGACATTTGTATTGACTCTGTCCCTACAAACAAATGTCACCTCACTTTTTTTCTGTCCATCTGCCACATCTAATTTTTTCAACCCCTTCCTATCCAGAGGAATGAAATAATCTACTCTCTGAGAATACCATTAGTATGCCTGGCTTTTGTCTGCCACCCAGGATGGAAGCTGTGGGACTTTTATTTATGAACCCAGTTTTATCTCGAATCTTAGACTGCTCTTGACTCTTGGTAGCATGTTTTTAGGGGCAATTCCTAGACATGTGGGACTCAGTCTCATATACCATCCATCTAGCTTGGTTTCATGCCTGTCCTAATAAACAGCTTCTACCTTCTCTTGATGATATGGTCCTAAATCATTTTTGTGAGCTTATTCATTAAGTCATAAAGCTCATTTATTCTGTCTGATTGAAGCAAAGAACTGTGGAATATAGAGATAAATAAGATGTTTCCCTCCTCTGGGTAGCCGGCAAGGTAGACGATATGGTACCTACAGGGACAGGAACAACAGAGAAAGTGCATGTCACCTGGTCTGCGAGGTTCAGGGAAGGCTTTCTACAAGAAAGGCAAAGATAAGTTCACTGAGTCAAACAAAGGTGGCCAGAAAAGAGGAGGATGATGGAGAGTAGGGAAGAGCCTTCTAGGCAGAAAAAAGAGCAGGCACCAAGGGCAAGAAACAGCATGGTCTGAGTGAACTTGAGCAGACACACCTGGACCACTCTGGAACTTGGAGTTGGATTTGGCTATCCCAGGCATTTGATGTGCACCTGAACTCAGGTGCTTTTGCCAGAATGTACCTCCCTCGTGTAGACTTGCTGGTATCCTGACCCTTCTCCTAAACCTCTCGTTGCAGCATATTGCCCATTCAGTAGGGCTCCAGTGGCCTTATATCAATTTGGTGGGTCTGATTCTGTCACAGTCTATTCTGATATAATGCTGCACTTCTTCCCTGAACTTATGGGGAGACTCTCTGATTCTGTTATTTTTTTTCTTGTGATTTATTAGATCATCTGGGGATTGAGTCAGAGCCCTGACCCCAGTTTTACCTCACAGAAATGTTTTATTTCTTTGTGGTAGGGAGAACATAACTTGTTGATGAAAGGTTTCTATTTTCCTCTCTTTTCCCCTCTTGTGCAGAGCTGGCATCCTTTGAGAGTGATGAGGTCAGGAAGAATGAGAGGTGAGGAGGACGCTGGTAGTTTGATATTGACAGAGATCATCTCAGCCTTTATGAATAAGAAAAGGTAATTGTCAGAAGCCCAAAGAGAAAACTGGGTCTCAAAGACCAGGGTTAAAATCAACAGCATTGCTTATCCCTGTATGTGCTACCTACAAAACAAACAAACAAAATGTCCTCTGGGACATGTTCAGCTGGGAATTAACACATAGATACAGAGAGGAGAGAAATTCCAAGGACAGCGTGGTAGCAATTGACTAATGCTTTTTCTTTCCCAGAAAGGCCCAAATGAGAAACCCTGGGAAGAAAGTTTTAGAAGAATCATTCCAAACGTAACACTGAAGGACAAAGATTCTGTGACCTCATGAGCAAGGGAGACTTTCAAGCAGACTCTAGTGGCTCCATCCATCTATCCATCCAGTCATTGTTTTGCAGAACAAAAATTTATTTATTATAACTTTTGTGTCAGGCACTGTGCACAGTTTAGGAGACATATCCATCAACAAAATAGCAAATTTCTTGATCTCACAGAATGGACAGACCAAATAAAGTGCATCTCTGCATGCAAATGTGTCTATATGCTTAGGGGAATAGGTATTTTTTAAAAGTAATTATTATAAAATGGGATAAATTACACAAAAATGTACACTGTCTGTTGGGAACACGTAGCTTGGGCAATTAACCTGCGTTAGGGGTCCAGGAAATGTTCCTGGAGCAAATGATTAATATATTTTTTTCTTTTATTGGTGCATTGTAGTCATGTATCTTAATGGAATACAAGATGGGTAGAGGCATACATACACACATCATTCATTTAGCCCTTTCCCAATTTCCATCCCACTCCCTCCTCCTCCCCCTTCTCATGTTTGGCTTAGTGATTGGCTTTGATATGTTTGTGAATGTGCATCATGCACATTAGGGAATTTCTCTCTTCCTCTCCCATCCCCGTCAGTTAGGTCCCCTTAGTTTCTCCTTCTTCATCTAGAGTTTCTCCTATGACCCATTTTCTCCCTAGCTTTCCATATTAGAGAGAGCATCCAATTTCTTATTTTTTGTGACTTAGCATAATGTTCTCCAGTTTCATCCATTTCCCTGTAAATGATGTAATTTTGTTCTTCTTTATGATTAGTAAAATTTCATTGTGTACATATCATAGTTCTGTAATCCATTCATCTGTTGATGGACGTCTTGGCTGGTTGGAACAAATGGGTTTTAAGCTGAGACCAGAAAGCAGAGTAGAAGGTGGGGAAGATTGGGCAGGGAGTACATCGTGCAAGGCAGCAGCAGAGTGTGCTGAGGCCTGCAAGGGAGGGGAGAGGACACCTCAAGGAGAAGACATGCAAGGCAGTGTGGCTTATAATAAGGGGAGTGATGCTCGGGCATCATTGATCACTTCTGAGGATACCACAAACAAAGGAATCGAGGAGAGAGCCTTAGGTCGGCAGAGGAAGCACTAAGGTGCCCACATCAAGGCCTCCAAGTCCCCCCGATTCTAGACTCGCTGTGGTAAGTTCCCTTTACTGTGGGCTGCTGTTCTGCGTGTGTCTTTCCTCCTTCTGCTCCAGGTCCCTCTCTCTCCAGCTGCAGCAGGAGCTAGCTGGGCTCAAAGCAAGGGTATTATTAATGTCAGTGGGGCCAAACTTTAGTAGATAGAGACTGAAACAGGTAGATAGATGCTTTACCATCTTGCAGGTTGCCCATTCTGGGAGTATTCTGTGCTTTTCTCAGGGACCTCTGTGGAACTGAGCCCCAGTTGTACCCCTCAGTGACCTTGATAATGAACCTATGCTTTGACTTTTCCTCCTTTTGCGTCTCCCCAGTTCCTCGCTCCTGTTTCCTGGGGTCACCTTATAAATACTCCTCTAGTACGCAAGTCCTCTACTCAGTCTGTAACTTTAGAGAAGCTCAAACTTAGACAGCTTGCCATCTCCAGGTAAATGGAACTTTTCCTAACCTCTAATCGCGTTCTCTTTTTATCAAGTCCTGCATCTCAGTGGTTCCCCAAGTACTCGTGATGGCACCTTCCTTAAAGAATGCTCTGCTGTGATACACACACACACACACACACACACACACACACACACACACACCACGGCTACTTCTGCAGCTTGGTGATGCTGAGGCTCAGCCAACTTCAAATTAAACTCAGGATTTCCTCCCCCTCCCCTTCTCCTCTTCTCCTTTTTGGTGTCAGGGATTGAACCCAGGAGCATTCTACCTCTGAACTACATCCCTGGCCCTTTTTATGTTGAAACAGAGTCTTGCTAAGTTTCTAAGGGTCTTGCTACATTGCTGAAGCTAGCATTGAAACCATGATCCTCCTTTCTCAGCCTGTACTGGGATTATAAACATGTGCTCAGGATTTCTGACTTCAAATTAAATACCTTCTGGACGGCTCTATTTTGGGGCAAGTATGCTTCTTCTCAAGGGTATGACTAGCTCTGTGTACCCATCTCTTGAGTTTTATTCTGCATTTTGTCAGAATTCATCTCCTTAAAGGGATAGTCCAGTCAAATGTAAAACCACTGAAAATGCTATATGGTCCTTATCCATAAGGTTTTGGAGTTACCTATGCACATGCATGGACACACACACACACACACACACACACACACACACACACACTACTGCCACCACCATCACTACCACCACCTCAGTATGTTTTAGGGTACTTTGAATAAGAGAATCCAGAAATCATCTCATTGATGGGATGCTGGACTCCATCAAAAGTCCTTGTCCTGAGACACAAAATCATTGACTGACCTTGCAAAATAAACCTCAGCAGGGAGCGACACAGTTAACACACCCTGCCTCAGGTTAAAGGGTTCCTCTAGGTTTCAGATGAAGTTTAAAATTTGTTGGGGGAAATGAAGTTGTTTCCAGGATGTCAAAAACATGTTAAAATAATTCCTGAGCTGATGGCCGTTTGCCTGGCTCTGAGTGCTCCAGCTCCCTGCAAATTCTCATCAGCAGCAGAACAATGAACTACGTGGGGTCTGTGTTTTCTTTTCTCAACTCTACCTTAAATACTGGGCTTATAGTGAAAGAAAAGAAAATTCATTGGCCTAACTAGAATATAAGCAAGAAGAAAGAAATGGAATTTTTGGTTCTCAAGGCCATTTCAGTGTGTCATTTTGTGAAATTAGAGACAGATGGGTGATGTCTGTGTGTTGTAGGAAATTCTGTCCTATATTCTAGCCAATTTTGGGAGTTTTGGAAAAGGACAGAGAGGAGAAAGAGAAAGCGATTTGGATGGGGCAGAATATATGCTAATTCTGTGACAAAAATAGTATCAAATCTGCAAACATTAATTCTAGGCAAGTCTTATTCTTAGCCTGCTTCTTTTTTTGCCTTTCTTGTGTTCACAGTATTAAGTGAATTTAAACTGGTTGAAGAGGACTTCAGAAGTCATCTGATGTGTCTCTTACTGGAGAATATCAGTTTTATCATAAGCAGTAGAAGAGTAGAGGGGACAACTAGAGGTCTAATAGTCAACCTGTATCAAGGCAGGTCATAGCTAATGCTGAGCTGATCAGTGTTGCTCTAGACTCAGGTGGTGGAAGGTGCGGGTGGTGGTAGGTAGGAGAGGGGCTCTTGTGTAAAAAGAGCTGAAGTTTTGGGGAGAATGGGGTTCACACTCCAGAGGGTTCAGTACTTAGTACATCTCTCTACAAATAAACCTATTTCTCAGGGATGTCTTGACCTTGTTATCATTTGTTCTGAGGCTGAAGGATAGAATCAATATGTTGGAATGGGAAAAAAATACAGTGGGATGTTATGGGATAATTGCAAAGACTGAGGAAGCTCAAGGGAACTGGGTTAAAAGGCACCCAGAAACTAGACATTGAGAATTTAGGACCTTGACATG
This sequence comes from Muscardinus avellanarius, assembly GCF_963383645.1. NCBI lineage: Eukaryota > Metazoa > Chordata > Mammalia > Rodentia > Gliridae > Muscardinus > Muscardinus avellanarius. Next base: position 78,286,117 of record NC_137791.1, read on the forward strand.
GTCTCTGCTAGGTACAATGCAGTTTGCTAATTTGAGAGTCAGTTTCTATAGAAGAGAAGTGGAAAGTAGCTGTGTGTTCTTAGTTCAAGTTATTTTTGTTTTTGAGCTTCAGTTTTTCATATGTGAAATAGAAATGCAAATTCTTCTTACATCTCATTGTGAGAATGAAAATCAAATGAGATCATACAGTTAAAAATGTTTTATAATCTATAAGAAAACATGGTTATGAAGTTTGGTGGTGTTTTCATAGGTTTTAGGCAGAGGGCAGGGGACACACACCTTGTTGGCTAGGAAAAGGATTCCCCTTCAAACTAGATCATAAAGAGTATTTATTGGCTCCTTTATAGTTCTAAGCATAGGTTATCTGCTAATATATACACTCTGCTTATTTATATTAATTTTTCATAAACATGCTATTATAAAACATTTAAAAAACTTTTAAAGAATACAAACTTTTTTTTTTAGAATTGGATAAAAATTGTTGGCCCTATTCCCAGAAAAATGCTTGGATAGGGTAATCTCTAGTTCATTGTCACACCTGTGATTCTGATGTTCACATTGGGAAAAACTAGGCAATTGTCTTCCTTTGCAGAATCCCACCTGGTTGAGTTTCTCCTGGCTGCCCTGAGCATGGCACAGGATGAGTGGGCCAAAGGGTGAAACATGTAGGGAGGGTTGGGCTCAGTAGACTCCAGCACATTGTCCTTCTAGGAGGAGACATCAATGGATTCTTAGACTCTTGAAACCCCTGCTTCCTTCTGAGGCTACTTGTGGAATGCCTGAGTACTGGGTGGGGGCCACTGTAATAAATTGTCCAGCCTTAAATAGTGGGTAGCTTTTAAGAAAGGCTACTTGTATAGCCGGGTGTGGTGGCGCATGCTTGTAATCCCAGCATTCGGGAGGCTGAGACCTGGAGGATCACGGTTCGCGGACAGCCTCAGCTACTTAGTGAGGCCCTCTGCAACTCAGTGAGACCCGGTTTCAAAATAAAGAATAAAAAATAGGGCAGGGGGTGTAGCCCGGAGGTCAAATGCCCCTGGGTTTCATCCCCAGACCCGCAAAAAAAAAAAAGAAAAAAAAAAAAAAGGGAGGTCAAGAAAGGCTACTTGTATATACGTGAAGTTTTCTTTAAGGGGCTGAATGGAAATAATAGTAGCATGTCATTCTTTCATGGTGTCTTCATTGAAGTATTTTTCCCACTCCCTTTATTGAAGAATTCTCAGAAGAAAGGAGAAAGGATAAAGGATTCAGAGTAAGTTTATAATTCAAGTTCAAAAGAAATCTTAATGATATCAGAAGGGCTCTGTAACTAACTGTGCCACACCCATGCTTCCCAACTTCTATTTCTTCCTATTGAATAACAATAGGCTTTCTACAAATGGGTTATTAAGAATCAAAAACTTTAAAATGCATCATAGTTTTTGACTTTAAAAAAAATTAAGCTGAGCATGGTGGTGCATGCCTGTAATCCCAGTATTTGGGAGGCTGAGACAGGGGGATCACAGGTTCAAGGTCAACCTCAGCACTTTAATAAGATCCTGTTTCAAAATAAAAAATAAAAAGAAATAGAGCTATAGCACAGAAGTAGAATGCTCCTGGGTTCAATCCCAAAACACACACACACACACACACACACACACACACACACACACACACACATTTTCATGTAATTGTTTTACTTTAAGAAGTGCCATGTAATCATTAGTACTTTTTACATAAATTCAAGAGTTAAAGCATTTGATTTATCCTGTACCCAGTCAGATTTACCCTTTGTTACACTTTGTGTTTATAATTTTGTCCACCCCAAACATTTCCTCTACAGTTTTCTTCATTCACCTCAACTATTTCTACTATTAGGGTCCTATCTTTAAAATAAAATACGAAGAATATATGCTAAAATTTCATGCAAGTTCTAGAAATGTAGCTTACAGTAGTCATTAATATTTTATTAAAAATCATGTAGTCATATTAGCTTAGAAGGGGAAAATTAAAAGAAGTCTGGGAGAATTTTTATGAGGCCAAATTATGAGAAAATGTTCTGAACTTAGTGGGGTGTCATGGATCTTCTGCTAAGTGGACCAGAGGAGAGAATTCACTCATCATCAATTGATCTATGTGCTAGTTCTGGGAGTGGTGGGAGGTTGGGGGTGGGAGGGGGAGGGACAGGGGTATTAAAACAAATATAAGATGGTTTCTTATATTAATGAGTTCAGTATCAGTGGGGGTATTTGACCTAAAAATATCTTTTATTTTATTTTTTTTGTTTATTTTTTTACTTTAAGAAGTGCCATGGTTCGGGTCTGTCTGAGTGCCCCTGAGGGTTTGTTGTGATGAAAGGCTTGGTCCACAGGGTGATGCTCTCAGGAGGTGGTGGACCTGTGGGAGGTGGGGCCTAAAGGGAGGTGCATAGGTCACTGGGACGTGCTATGAGCTTTTCATCACAATTGCCCCGGGTACAGTCAGAGCAGACCCCAACCATAGCACTGCTGAAAGTAAACTTTTAAAATTATATGTGATGTATCTAGCCCCCCTCCCCATATTGAGCTTGTTAAAGTAGGAAACTAGATTTTATTTGTCTTAATGCCCTGGTGCCTCCCTCTCCCTCTCAATCTCTCCCTTTGCCCTTGTCTGAGCTTCCTTGCTCCTGAAGGCACTCCAGACATTGCTTCTGCTACCATACACCAGTGCCATGCTCTTGACTCTCCCAAACTGCGGGCTAGAGACCCTTTCCCCTGAAAAATTTAGCTGCCTCAGTACTTCACTGTAGTAATGCAAACAAGGTAATTCCAGTATAATACAGTGTATACAGAGAAATACCAAGGGGCCAAACACTATGGGAACTAAAAGGAGACAACTTGACCCAGTCTGGGGTGAGATGGTGTCTTTAAAGCCTTGTTGTAGAGATGACCCTGACCTGAGATTTTTGCTTATTTGTCTTTTAAAGGCAAGTTTATTGTGGAAGAATTTACATGGAATAAAATTCTGAGTGTATAATTTTATGAATTTTAATAAATGCATACAATTACATGATCACCGCCACAATCAAGGTATAGAATTATCATTACTCTAAAATGTTCCCCGGAGCCTCTTTGTAGTCAATCACTTACCTTCATGCCTAGCCTTGGAGCCCTGGAAACTCTGATTTGACTTCTCATCCTGTAGTGCTGCTTTTTCCAGGCCCATAAAGGGAGGTGTAGAGTATGCAGCCTTTTGTGCAGGGTCTCTTTTATTCAACAGAATGTTTTTTTCTTTTTTATATTTAATAATAGTGCATTGCATTTATACATCATAATGGAGTAAAAAACTTGTGTAGACATAAATGCACACATCACCCAGCCAGCTCCCACCCAATACCCACCTCACTCCCTCTCCATCCTTCCCTCTCATGCTTGGCTTAGTGGTTGACTTCGATATGAATAAGTACATCATGCACTTTAAAGAGTTTCCTTCCTCCCTCCTCCCATCCCCACAGTTAGGTTGCCTCATTTGCTTCTCTATAGAATCTCTTTTTCCATCTGGAGTTCCCCCTATGACCCCTTTCACACTAGCTTTCACTTATGAGGGAAAGCATCCGATTCCTTACTTTTTGCAACTGACTAATCTCGCTTAGCATAATGTCCTCAAGATCCATCCATTTCCCTGTAAATACCACAATTATATTTTTGTTATGGCTGAGTAAAATTCCATTGTGTACATATCCCACAGTTTTGTAAACCATTCATCTATTGATGGACATCTTGGCTGGTTCCATATTTTGGCTATAGTGAATTGTACATAGATACACGTGCATTAGTTTGGTAGTTTGGCTTCCTATCTTTTGGGTAGATACCCAGAAGTGGTATTGCTGGATCAAATGGTAGACTTATCCCATTCTTCTGAGGATTCTCCATACTGTTTTGCAAAGTGGTTGCACTAATTTGCAATCCCACCAACAATGTTTTAGAGTTCCCACTTCTCCACACCCTCACCAGCACCTGTTGTTGTTTGTGTTTTGAATGATTGCCATTCTAGTTGGAGTTAGGTGAAAGCTCAGGGTAGTTTTGATTTGCATCTCTCTGATTGCCAATGATGTTGAGCATTTTTTCATGCATTTATTGGCAGTTTGAATTTCTTCTTTTGTGAAGTGTCTATTTAGTTTGTTTGCCCATTTTGTTATTGGATGATTTGTTTTTTTAGTGTTGAGTTACTTGAGTTGTCTGTATATTCTAGATATTAGTCCTCTATCAGAGGAGTAGGTGGTGAAAATCTTCTCCCATTCTGTTGGCTCTTGATTGAGGTTCTTGACAGTTTCCTTTGCTGAACAGAAGCTCTTCAGTTTCATGCAATCCCACGTATTGATTCGCCTTTTAATTTGTTGTGCCTTTGGGGTCTTGTTGAGAAAGTTTTTATCTGTGCCTATGTGTTGCAGTGTTGGACCTATGCCCTCCTCAAGGAGGCTCAAGGTCTCTGGTGTAATTTCCAAGTTTTTGATCCAGCTTGAATCGACTCTTGTGCAGGTTGAGAAAGTGGGATTAATTTCCATTTTTCTGCATAAGGTTAACCAGTTTTGCCCACACCATTTGTTGAACAGGCTATCTTTTTTTCCAGTGTATATTTTTGGCCCCTTTGTCAAAAATCAATTGGCTGAAAGTGTGCGGACTTGTTTCTGAGTCTTCCATTCTGCTCCCTTGGTCTATGTATCTGTGTTTGTGCCAGTACCATGCTGTTTTTATTACAACAGAATGTTTTTTGAGATTCATCCATGTTGTTGCAAGTGCCAATTGTCTGTTCCTTTTTGTTTCTGAATAGTATTCCATTGAATGCATGTACCCATTGTTATTATCAGTTGAAGATGAAATGGGCTGCTTTCATCTGCTATAAGTAGCTAGGTGTACCATATACTTTTATTTTTCTTGGATAATACCTTGGAGTAAGACGGCCAGGCCTTATATTAAATATACATTTATAAGAAATGCCTTTTGCCAGGCGTGGTGGCGCACGCTTGTAATCCCCATGCTTGGGAGGCAGAGACAGGAGGATTGCGCAGGTTTGAAGCCAGCCGCGCGCGCTGGCTTAGGAGACCCTGTTTCCAAATAAAAAAATATATATATATTAAAAATATATATATATATATATATAATAGGTCTGGGAGTGTAGCTCGGAGGTAAAAGGGCTTCCAGGAACCCCAGTACCACCAAAAAAAAAAAAAAAAAAAAAAAAAGAAAAAGAAAAAGAAAAAGAAGTGCCTTTTTTTCTTTTACCAGCAATGTAAGAACGTCAGTACATAACAGGGGGCTTATTTTTATGGGGTTCAAAGAAGAGAATTAGGGAAGTCTTCTTTGGACTAGCATAACTTGAGCTGAGATTTGAAAAAGAGGAGTTAATCAAGCAAAACAAAGTTAGTTGGGTAAACAGGCTGGGGGAGAAGTTTCAGGCAAAAGGATTAGCATGTGCTAGAGTCAGCAAAGAGGCTTTAAAAAATAAGAATGCGGCTGTCCATTGTACGTGACAATAATATGCAAATTCCTGGTGATATTGCAAGAGCTGCTTCAGTGAACACTGTGGGTGGAAGCAAATTCACTGACACTGCCGAGTGAATGGGAGAAGAGAAAGTAGAGGCAAGTGTCCAGGCCATTCTCAAAAATGTTGACTGTTGAGTGAAAGGGCTGGGAAGAGGTGGGACTTAGACATGGTCCACGGGGCCCAAGAGAGTTGAGGATGAGAGAGACCTGAGCAGGATGTATGGTCAGAGAGGAGGCTGTGAAAGCTGCAGGCAGAGTTGGCAGTGAAAGTCTTGGAACCAGAGGCCAGCAGGAGGAAATAGAATAAGGGTAGTTCTTGACCTGGTTGTCTGACACCCCATTGTTGGCACCATAGGTGGGGGACAGGTGGAGACAGCAGGAAGCTGAGGCAATTCCCTTCTTATTTACCACCTATTCTAATATGAAAATTGATAAAGACCAAAGATAGGAAGGAAAATGAATTCCAGGTAGAGAATTTGGATGTTCTCTCAAATACCTCCATGAACAGGCAGGTTCACAAAACTGTAGAGCTGGTTCTCATTAAAGAGTATGTGACTTTGGTTAATATCATAAAAATACAATAAAACTACTCACAATACTGCCATTCCTTATTAATATCTTCATGGATTTTCTTTGAATAATACACTTATTCATACACTTTTCATGGAATTGAGATGCTATCTTGAGGGACTAAGTATAAATATTTGCTTACTTTCTTCAATTATTGTGTTATTTGTCACCTGGTACACACTAGACAGGAGCTCCAGAGGACAGGGACTAGGTTGTCCTATTGCTATTATATTCTCAGCTCTAACACTGTGACTTCCATTTGTTAAGTGCTTTATACAAATTATTTATTTAATTTATTTATTTTTGGTATGAGAATTGAACCCAGGGCATTCTATCTCTGAGCTACAACCCCAGACCCATTTTATTTATTTTTATTTTTTTATTTTTTTTGGTGGTACTGGGGTTCCTGGAAGCCCTCCTTCCTCCGGGCTACACTCCCAGACCTATTTTATATTTTTGAAACAGGGTCTCTTACGCCAGCACGGCTGGCTTCGAACCTGCGCGATCCTCCTGTCTCCGCCTCCCAAGCGCGGGGATTACAAGCGTGCGCCACCACGCCTGGCCCCCAGACCCATTTTACCTTTTTATTTTGAAAGAGCATCTCATGAAATTATTGCACGCTAGCCTCCAATCTGTGATCCTCTTATCTCAGCCTCTCAAGCTCCACGTTTGCAGGTGTGTACCACCATGACAGGCTTTTTTAAAAAAAAAAAAAATTATACTCTGAATATTTCTTCCATGTAGTCAATATCATTTAAAGGCATTTTAAATGACTTTATAGTGTTTCTTGGCATCTACTTGCTATCATTTATTTAATAATTTCTGTTTTGTTTGGAACATAATTAGGATTTTTCAGTTGACCTAATCATATTAATTATAGTAGTGATGACTACTGCTTATTAAATGCTTGCTGTAAAAAGAATTTATTGCTGTGTTTTACATGCAATGTTTTATTTTATCTTCCCAAAATTCTGTGGGAGAGTGAAATATTCCACCCCAAATATATTTCTTTGGCATATTTCAAATTGGTTATTCAGAGAAACTGCAAACCTCTGCAGACACAGGAATGGCTCTGAAAAGCTGTCCTTTGGTTAGAAAAATACATCTATCTATAAAAAAATCTCTCTATGTTGGTAAACAGCAGATGTAAGCAGATCCTTCTCTATGGGATACTCTCCCCCTCTTTCTGCCTAGGAGGAATCCTTCCATAGGAAGAGGAGATAAGGGTTCTGGCACTTGGCTAAGAGAAAGATGACCACAGGTGTCTATTACCTGGGAAACTGCATTTGCATAAAAGATGACCCTTGCTTGCTGTGCACGTTCACCACCAACCTTTCACAGCCCGTGCCACCTCCTTTCCCCAGAAGACAGGCCCATCGCTTGGCTCAGCCATTTTTCCCCTTTGAGTCTCTTACTCCCATGCCTTAGGCATGTAACAATTTGTACGTTCTTTTTCCTATTATTTATTGTTAATTTATTTCATAGACTAAAATGATTAAAATTTCAGAAGGAAGAGTAAATTTTAAACTTCCTTGTAATCCAAATTAGATAAATATTATCATTATTCCCATTTTATAGCTAAGGAAATTGAAGCTCAGAACAATGGTAACCTGCCTAAAATCCTAAAGAATGGATAACATAACTGGACCCACTCCTTGTTTAGAACAGTGACTTCTTTGAAATCATCCTTTGCTCCCCTGGAGATGGACACAGCCATTGTCCTGACTGACTCCACTTTGTTTCTCTGGCCTGTTCTCTCTCGGGGTCCTTCTCAGCTTTCAAATGTCGAATTTCTGGAATAGCAAACCCTGCAGACCCACAGCCTGTGATGGGTCTGAGGCTGCTCGCCAAGGCCAAGTAACATTTCATAATGGGAACTGATCTGCTCTCTCTTCCCAGAAATAATGACTTCTCTGGTACCAGCAGCACCTTGAAGAACCAGACTTGAGATGGAGATTAACTGACCCATAGTTTGACCACTAGACTCTGCATACTTATTGTTCCCCTCACCCCCAGTTCCCTGAAAAAGTCTTTCATCCATATAACCTTGAAGCTCCTATCAGTGTCCTGAAGACAGGACTTAGGCCCCTGTCCCCTCCTTTCTTCCCAGTGTGGCCACACTGACTAAATTCCTTTCTTGCTCCACCACTGATCTTATGGACCCCCAGGGGGTCAGATGGCTGAATCTGGTTTGTTGGGCTCCCCAGAGTCAGGCGTGTTCTCTTTGTGATTCTTATGCTGACTGTGGTCAGAGGCCAGTTCCTGTCATTCAAACAAGGGACAAGCACCTACAAGGTGTGGGTGTAGGGCAGGGAAGGCTGGATGCAGCAGTTAATGTGAATGTGGACAGATTGAAAAAATAAGGTGTGGACTGGGTGTGGTGGCTCACACCTGTAATCCCATTACTTGGGAGGCCAAGACAGGAAGATCACAAGTTCTAGGCCAGCCTCAGCAACTTAGCAAAGCCCTTAGCAACTTAGTGAGGCTGTATTTTTTTTTTTTTTATTGGGTCTGGGAATGGAACCCAGGGGCATTCAACCTCTGAGCTACAGCCCCTGCCCATTTTTTTCTCTCTTTTCCTTCCTTCCTTCCTTCCTTCCTTCCTTCCTTCCTTCCTTCCTTCCTTCTTTCTGGTGGTACTGGGGTTCCTGGAAACCCTTCTACCTCCGGGCTATACTCCCAGACCATTTTTTAAATATTTTTATTTGGAAGCAGGGTCTCTTAAGCCAGCAAGGCTGGCTTCAAACCTGTGCAATCCTCCTGTCTCCATCTCCCAAGCACAGGAATTACAAGCATGTGTCACCACACCCAGCTATTCTTTATTTTTTGAAACAGGGTCTCACTAAGTTATGGAATGCCTCACTAAGTAGCTGAGGCTGTCCGTGAACTGTGATACTCCAGTCTCAGCCTCTGGGATTATAAACGTGGGTCACCATGCCTGGATGAAGCTCTATTTTAAAATAATAATACTAAAAAAAAAAAAAAGCCAGGCATGGTGGCCACTTGTGATCCTGGGCATACAATGCTGGGGACACTGTTGTGAAGAAGAAGGAAAAGGGCCCAGAACAACTGACAAGGCTGTGTGCCACCTGGCCCCTCCTGCCCTACCTGTGCTCCCACACGGTTCTAGAAATGGTGCTCTGACCTCATGAAGTCTATGGGCTAGTGACAGAGAGCCTTAAGTCCACAAGCAGACAATGATCCTGGTCTCTGGGACCAGAGAGGGCTTCTGGGAAGCAAGGCTACTTCTGTTGAGATTTGAGGGTAAGTTGGTATTAGCCAATGGGAAAGGAGAGGAGATGTGGTGGTGGGATACACTTGGAAGGATGGAACTGAAGAGGGCGTAGACATACTGAGGAACTGTTGTACTAGCTCAGGGGAGGCATGCTGGAGGCCTGGGCCACAGCAAGGAGGAGGGGAGTTGACTGAGTTGAGAGAGGATATGGACTAGATTGGATTTAGGGACTGAAGAAGGATACGGGAACAGGGTCCATTTCCTACTTTTAGCAGTTGAGTGGAGCTGGGGCCATTTACCAAGCTGGAAAGAAGAGATGGTTTTGAGGATGGTTAGGAGTTCAGTTTTGGAAATTTAAGTTTTAGATATACAAAAACAATGTACAAATGGAATGGCCAGGAGAATGCTGGATATGTAGGATCTGAACAGAGATATCTGAGCAAGGGAAAATTCTTAGGCATTGATCTAATTGAATTCTTTGGCATTGAATATGTAATTGAACTCCTTCAGTAGGGTGATTCTGTGTAGGGAGAGGGGACATTGAATTATGGGAGTAAAGGACTTAACAGAGAGAATGGTCAGCAGTTGAGATGGGAGCAGCTCAACAGTCAGCATATAAGATATGAGAGAAGTAGAAATAGCAAAGGAGACTGAAAGGGAAACCAGATGCAGGGGGAGATATTCTAGAGCCCACTTGATGAAGATATATTTTTTCATAGAAAGGAATAATGAAGAATGATCAGAAGAGAATACCAATTGAAAGCTGCCTACTGGATTATACACACTCTAGGGTATCACTAGAATCCGTAGATGGACTTGCCAGGAATATATATATGGCAAGGATTAAAGGGGTTCTGGTGGGTCCAGCAACAGCACCACATTCAGGCTGCTCTCCAAGGTCCTGAAGTTGAGTCCCTGGAGCTCATACCTCCCCAGTGCAGGGGAGAAGGGTGCTTAATGAGTGTGTGCAAGCATGAATTGTGGCGGCTGTGTTCCTGGAGGGGGGCTGTCATGAATTTTGCTGTTCACCATTATAATTTTATGGGGTAATTTGTTTTGCTTTGTGACTTTTTAAGAACTGGCACTAAAAGAAAAATGGGAGGTTTTCCAGGGACAGCTTCTTTGACAGCTCAGTGGCACCACACACATCCTGAGAAAGTTGAAGCTTAAAGGGGATGAGAAAAATTTATGGGAAATTTATTAGTTGTGTTTCAAGCTGTGCACAGTTCAGTGGACCAATGGTATATTAATGTCTTCCTGGGAGGCTGCCATTCACCTAGCTGCAGAATTATGGGGATGAAAATGGTCTGTGAAGTGAGAAACTCACTCGAGAAATACATTGGGGCTATGGGAAGAAATGACCCTAACACTCATGATAAACTTCTGCCTTTTTATTGAGAATCATTCTTCAAGAGGCCAGACTATTCTTGAAAAATTACTGGGGAACAATGCTGCAGGGTTCTGCATTAGTCATTTTGACCCTGCCTTGTCTGCACAAATGGAAAATGATATCCTTGGGGAATATATATATATATATATATATCCCCCCTAGCATGAGAAGAACCAAAAATTTCAGTTTAATTCTTTTCTTGACTTTGGTAGGAACCATAATTTTCTCCCTTGTACATTTAACTTTCTAATTATGTTTCTTTCAGCCTAATATTAAATGACTTTTCTTGTCAAAGCATACTTGTTTAGACTGCAAGAAAGGCAGCCCAGGAGCTCCCTGGTTGATGGAAAGAGGCCAATTTGTGCTACAGTTTTAATTTAAATTCAATTTATTTGTTTTTGTACTGGGGATTGAATTCAGGGACATTCTACCTCCAAGCTATACCCTAGCCCTTTTTATGTTAATATATTTTAAATTTTGAAACAAGGTCTGGATAAGTTGCTGAGGCTGGCCTAGAACCTTCAGTCCTCCTTTTTCAGGCTCCCAAGTACTGGATACAGGCATGTGCCACCCTGACCTACAGTTGTAATTTTGCTGTGGAGATTTCACAGCATAGAAAATCCTTAGTCATATTATCTAAATAAAATTTATAGTGAGTAGAATAATCCGGAAATAACCTCTGAGCACCTAGAGAGGTGACATGGATTTCACGAATCAGAGCTGATAGCTAAGAGTATAAAGATGTGCTCAGTCTAAGGTCCAATTAGTCAGTCCTTACCAATGTCTCACTCATCACTGAAGGTGACCAGAGATTAATTTAGTCTTAGAATTACTAAACAAGTTCAATTCTGTAGATATATTCAGTGCCACAGTCTGTTGGTTGATTTAACTATGGGGCTTCAGGAGAATCTAGAAGTTATTTTATCTTATTTTTATTTTACTTTTTTTGTGGTACTGGGGATTAAAATCAGGGGCATTTTGCCTCCAAGCTACACCCCCAGCATGATTTCTTATTCTTTATTTTGAAATAGGGTCTCACTAAGTTGCGGTGGGCTTCACTAAGTAGCTGAGTTTGGCCATGAACCTGTGATCCTCCTGTCTCAGCCTCCCAAGTACTGGGATTATAGGCATGTGCAGCCATGCCTGGCTCTAGAAGTTCTTTTAGCATCTGGCAATATGTTAATTCCAATACTTTGCAGATAGGGAAAACAGAGGGATCTGTTGGGATTGGCTGAGAAACTGAATATGGGAGGGACTGTGCTTTTGGGATGTGGTGATCAGCTGTCTTTGCTGTGAGGGCAAAAACCATTCTAAAAGTCTCTAAAATACAGCTATGGAATTAAGAGATAAGAGCAAACAACTGTATGCATTTCCGAGCAGTCACTCTTGAGCCTCTCAAGTGAAAAATTATTGATTTCATTCTAAAATGCCATCTTTTTTTACATTTTCTTCTTCATGATGCCAAGGATCCTTGCATACACTACACAAGGGCTCTACCACTGAGCTACATGCCAGCTCCAACATTGTTTCATGACTGTATTCTCTACAACTCTATTTATTTATTTATTTATTTATTTATTTATTTATTTATTTATTTATTTTGCAGAACTGGGGATTGAACCTAGGGGCATTCTACCTCCTAGCCCTATTTTTTATTCTTTATTTTGAAACAGGGTCTAACTAAGTAGTGGAGGGCCTCATTAGTACTTGAGGCTGGCCGTGAACCATGATGTTCCTGTCTCAGCCTCCCAAGTACTGGTAAAACATTGTTTTGAGTGCAATTCCATTCAGTGGAATTAGTTTCAGAGTGCAGACTTGAAAATGAACTTACTTATACATGTATGTATATATAGAATGAGAGAGAGAGAGAGAAAGAGAGAGAGAGAAAGAGAGAGAGAAAGAGAGAGAGAGAGAGAGAGAGAGAGAGAGAGAGAGAGAGAGAGAGAGAGAGAGAGATTGCAGATGAGAAAGAAAGATAGGAGCACCATGGGTGAAGCAGGCTTGCAGGTGCTTGTTTAATTGCAGATTTCTTGCATTGTATTCTTTATTCTGTCAAATTATTCAGGCAAAACATTCCTTTAGTCCTTCTGAGTTGGGTAACATTAAGATGCATCTTGAGAACTTGTAGATTTGCCTCATCCCCACAGGTCTTTGGGATAATTACTTTGGATGATTTTCCTTAATCCTTCTCCTTGGTGATTCTGCAAGGGGCCACGTTATGCCACTTTGCTGACATTCTGCTGACTTCTTATAATTGCTTTCTGCTCTGTGCTCCTTTGTCAGAGACCCTGAGGCCAAATGAGGAATAGTAATTGTCAACCAGTCTCAAAACTGTCCTCAGAGAAGCCATGCCATAAACAGGCCTCTTATTCAAAATATTGCATCATATGTTTTCTGATGCCAAGTAATGTGCTCAGGGTTTAAATATAACGTGCCTTTCCAAATGGTGGGAATTAAGGGAGAGTTTCATGTACTCAACAAAGACACATATACTTGCAAAGTTGGGCCACTTTTTAGGGGTACAGCAGATGTTTCCTAGGAAGAAATGCAGGGGAAGGGGCAACAATCAGAATTTTTATTATAGCAGCCATGCCACTTTCTACTCAAGAATTGTAGAGCCCCAGGGTTGAGAGCACAGCTTTGAGAACACCTTATCTAAATTCAGATGGCAGAGTTTAAACCTTCTGTAAAGCATGTTCCCTGTGTGCTGGCATGAGTCTTAGGAGAGGACTCTCATCACCTCTCCTGCTACACCATGGGCTGTGCCAAGCTCTCTAGCTTGCACTAATCTGGTGACACAGAACACACACACACACACACACACACACACACACACACACACACACTTACATGGAGCAAGTTTATGCCTTATAGATAGGAAGCAAAGGACCACAGATGTCGCTGATTCATAGTGATCTGTTTCTCCATGGCTCAGAGAAGCTGCCTAGGCAAATGGAGCCTTGTTTCTGTGTGGCCCAATTGCACCAAGATGAGAGGTTCTAGAAAGCAGCTGTCTCTGGGTTTGTATCTGGGGGAATCACAGGAGTCACCAGGCTAACAGGTCATAGGACCTCCTGTTTGAGGAGCACCGGGGATAAGCCTAGGTGGTTCCAGAATGTTCTAGTCTTCCTTACTGCAGAACATTACAGTCCCAGCCAATTCTATAGTTATTCTCGAAAGCTAAAAACAAGGAAAGAAGGAGAGCAGGGCCAGTCCAAGGCTACTCAGAGAGCTGTTCTGAAGATCCTGCTTCTAAAAGAACAAAAATACTCCTTAGACCCAGCAGGCTTAAAAACAAATGAAAAAATGCTATACCTAAAAATCAGGAGTCACCGCTCTTTTAAGTGAACCTGAAAATCGATTTCCATGAAGACTGATCAGGAGAGTTGTTTCAGACAGATTCTGAGTGTAACTTTTGAAAAAAAGCATCTTTTCCTGCTGACAATTCAGTGACATTAAGTAATTGAGTCCCCCCTCCCATATCTGAATACCTTGAGAGAAGTAAAGTTTTGCTAATTTCAAGGTCCTGGTATATAGCCTTAATGCATTCATTTATCACTCCAGATCATTACTGGTGATAATTTTTTTTTACCTACTGACATGTGCTGGGCATTATGAACATTGGTATCATGCTTCTCTCGGCTTGGAATGCTATTTAAGTCTGCTTGAAGTCATTTTCTTTTATTTGTTTTTAAAGTTTAATATGTATGTTTAAGAATTCATTGCTTCTTAAGAAAATGAATGTAGCTAGTGAATGTAACTATCCACTGCTAATTAAATCTTGTGTCCAATGTGATCCATTTATTGATTTGATTGTAATAAGGTTTAGAGGAAGAGTGTAGGAAGGGTGTCTGCCATGTCTGGTCAGCCTGGTATACTCTGCCCAACTCTTCCTCCAGCCCCAGTGGACACCCCACAATGACATCCATACACCCCTGGGCCCAGTCTTCAGCATACATGGGGGGTGCTCAGTTAATTTTTGTCTTATTCTCCATTGCCTTCTACTTCTTTGATCTTTTAAACTTTTGCGTATAACTAAGACTGAGTTGCATAGCATTCCCAGGAAGGAAATGTTAACAGCCACTGACCTACTTGAATGTCATCTCATTATAACATATGCACTGATCATAAAGAAAAAGGCTAAGCAGGGCTTCTTAACCTTGGCACTATCTATGTTTGGGCTCGATTATCCTTTCTGTGGGGGTTTTGTGCCCTGTAGATATTTAGCAGCATCTCACACTTCCACCCAAAGATGTCAATAATAACTCCCAGCTATGTACTCCAAAATGTTTTCTGATATTGCTACATGTCCCTGGGGCTTAAAATCAAACTCTGGTCAAGAATCATTTGGGTTAAAAATATCACTAGTTTTGTGGGACACATCATTCTTCTTCAAAGGCATCAGCAAGGGGACTTGTGTATCTCTATCTTCTTGGAAACTGAAAGTATTCAGTGAAGACTTGCAGAGCTTAGTACAAGGAGGACAGAACATAGTGTATCATGTGATCTAGTGGCTTCTGTTTTCTGACAGGCAATAGGTGCTCAGTAAATACATTTTTTTTGATAACCACATGATGAATGAATGAATGAATGAATGAATAAATGAATGAATGAATTCCCCACCAGGGACTTTGGATCTTGAGAGAGAGGCAGATTTAAGCTCAACATCACTGTAGTCCAATGGTTCTTCAAGTCAGGGGTGTTGCCCTCTTGTCCTTTTTAGAAACGTGCAGGAGTGGAGGTGGGGTGCTGCGGGGTGGTGCTTCCATGTTCTGTAACCCTTGAAGGTCCGAGCCTCTTTCCTCTGAGCAGACCTTCACCCTGAGGACTCTTTCCCCTCCCACATGACTCCCCATGCCCAGAGGAAGGCAGCTCTTTTCAAACACAAGGCTGTGAACCACTGTTGGATCCCCAGTGGTACACATTGATTTGTTGGGTCTTGGCCAGCATTTCTAAAAACAGGAATAGGATTAAACAGACGAGAAAATATGAGTACATCACACATTGTCAAAGTAAATACTATTTTGTAAATATTTTTTTTACCTTCAGTTATTTGGAGTTTGCTTATGTCCTGAGTTGTTAAGGTTAAAAAATACTTTCTACAGTGTTACCTCTCTGAAGAGTTTGAAAGTCACTTACCTGTGGCATAGCCCAAGGATGGGATGGACAGAGCAGAAGATGACACTAGAAAGGTAGGGAATAAAAGGGAGGAGCAGAACAAAACCACAGAGACCCTGGCCTTGGGGAAGGGGACTGCATAGACACAGGTGAAACCCGTCTTTTGGGGTGATGCGGTGAGGAGAAGTTGAGTCAGACCACCGTGGGTTTGAGCTTAGGCAGAAAACAATGACACCTGTTCCTTCTGTGTGGTGTTCTCTGAAGCCCCAAGAGAATACAGTGGTTCTGTCTGCAGGGTTCTTCTCTTGGCCCCATGAAAAGTTATATCAGAGTATTTTACGGGTCTTATGTTTTTCCAAGCTTTGAAAGAGTCAGTGTTTTATTAGTCTGATCAAATGTCCCTTGAAACAATATTGACTCAGATGATGGCAAATGAAGAGATTTCCTCTGAAGGGAAAGCCTGTCACTCATTTAGAACAAGCATAGGCTAGCTGGAAACACCTCTCTTAACACTTGTTAACATGAAGGATTAATGGACTTGGGAAACATAGGTGTTCTTGGTGAATTTTTTTCCCATGTAAAATACCATTTATTTGGAATCCAGAAAGTGATTTATTTTATAGACTATTAGACAATGTGATTAACTTATGTAAAACCAAGTACTAATATATTATTACATGAAAAAGATGATAATCATGTTTCTCTTTTTACTTTCTTTTAAAAGTCAGAGGATAAACAACTACCAGAAATACAGAATCAATGTTGAGAACATTACAAAAGAGGTGTCCAGATGATGGCAAGAATACTAAGAAAGGTATTTACTAATTTGTGCTCTTCTGAAAGCAACTCACGTAAAACTGCTTTCCTTTATTTGTGTGTGTGGTAATGGGGTGGAACCCAGGGGCTTTTCTACCACCGGGCTACACTCCCAGACCTATTTTATACTTTATTTGGAAACAGGGTCTCACTAAGTTGCTGAGAGCCTCACTAAGTAGCTGAGGCTGGCTTCGAACCTGTGCAATCCTCCTGTCTCAGCCTCTCAAGTGTGAGGATTACAAGTGTGTACTACCACACTTGGCTCTTTTTAGTTTTTGAAACAGTCTCACTGAGTTGTGAAGGGCCTTGCTAAGTAGCTGAGGCTGGCTTTGAACCTGTGTGATCCTCCTGTCTCAGCCTCCCAAGCGCTGGGATTACAAGTGTGCACCACCACCACACCCGGCTTGCTTTCCTTTTTAAAGATGTGCACAATGCTTCAGAGAACGCATGGAGCTTTGGTTTTGTTCAGTTCCCAACACCACTGCCAGGGCTGGACAAACTTAGGTCTTGGTTATTTTGCACAGAGCAAAGTCCTCAGAAACTTTCCCTATCCTGACTTATTTCTTGTCCTAACCTTCTCCCAGACCTGTGTCTTCTTACTTTGTTACGAATCTTTTTCTGTGCTCCGTCACCCCTCAGTCCTGATGCATAGCGCTTTTTCTAGCAGCGATGCTGTTTGTCTTTCTCCATGGCTCTCTGCCCCTCTGCGTCACATTTTTCGAGATCTGGTCTATCTCCAGAGACTTTCCTATTTAGACAGACTCCTCGTGGATGGCATTCCCATAGGGCTCTTCTTTTTCTTTCTAGCAGAACCTAAACACTGATCAAGTAAGGACAGTTATAGCATGTTTTAAGGCATTAAAGAAAAAAATACAGAATGTGTTGAAGGATAGGTTGCTAGTTGAAGTAAGCACTCATAGATTTAAAAAAAAAATCACATAAACTATCTGTTGGTTTTTTTTTTTTTTTTTTTTTTTTTTTACTTTGAAAGCACTTCAGGGCCAGAGAAAGATCAAATTGGCATGAAATCAAATGAACTATTAAAAATAATGAGAACCCAGTGAGGCATTTGTATACAAGACAGAGGTATAAAAAATCAATAGTTTCTCTGTTCTGGCAAAAAGCACCTAAAAATGGAAATGGGAAGAATGCTACATGTTCAATATCTACAATATTGCTTAGCAATAAAGATAACAAGAAAACTATAAAATTGTTATTGAATGACATAATGAAAAAGCTGAAAAAATTGAAAGACACGTTCTAGGATAGAAAGGCTTACAATCACAAAATACCAGTTTTATCAAAATTTATAGATAAGTCTCTAATTCTCAATAAAATTCCAAGTGGAGGTTTCCTTTTAGAATTGGAAAAGTGATCTTTAAATTTATATGGAAGGTTAATAATACTCATGAATGGAGGAGAGATTTTTGAAAAAAAATTAGCTAACAGTGACTACTTCTCAAATATCACAACATTCTAGGATGCTACAGGAAGCAAGTCAATGGCACTGGCCAAGGAATAGATTAATATTTTTCTAAAACAAGAATGCAATCCCTTCCAATAGCTTTGGTGAGCTGACGGAAGAATCAAGAGGTAGGAACTAGGTTTGCATGACAATATTCAATATTCACCCTAAGTATATTTATTGTATGCTTACTATACACACTAAGTTTAATTGAGGCATGAAAAATTTAAGTATTGTTATTAAGAGGGAAAAATAGATTATTGGATGAAGTTGTTTAAACTGACCATTCATCTGAAGGAAAATAAAATGAAGCGTCTCGCATATTATACATGCAAATGCATCCCAGTGTCAAAGTATAAATTTTTAAAAAGTTGTAACCATGATCCTCATATACTACAAGTTGGACACAAATCAAAGATATATTAAGCTCATTAATGAGAGAATCAGGAGATGGGAAAGCTAGTTCAGAGAGCATTTGGAAAACTTGTGTCTAGTTGTTCAGGAAAGGCAGATTGGAACAAGTCTACTAAGAGACAAAACTGGTTAATGTCCTACAGAGAAATACAACTATAATGTGAGCTATTTTTTCTATTGGGTAGAAATAGTTTGCATCTTTATCAGAGAAAAACTTATAAGGTAACCTGAGAAGTATGGGTTCTAATAGTAGATAGCAAGTCAAAATGGTACATTTCCTAGTTATTATGGCCAAGAGATATAAATAACCTTTTCATGGGTCTCTTAGACAATACTTTAGTATGACAATGACAGAATATATAATTATTCTTTTTCTGTATTTCCAAGTTTTAAATAAATTTTTAATATCAGATAAAGAATTAAATGCAGGCCATCAAACATTTTAAAAAATACCTGCAAGAACATCTAAGAGATAATCGTATATACGTGTGGGAGTGAGAAGATCTTAAACAAGATTAAACATTCTGAAGCTGTTCAAGAAAAGACAGATGCCATCACATTGACAAAAAAGTCTTTTGTTTGGGAAAAGGCACTATAAGCAATCAATAAATGAGAAATAGATTTGGAAAAATATTTGTAGTGTAGAAGATGAACAGAAGGCTACTGTGTAGAGAGCCCTCATGGAGTGACAAGAAGATGAATACTAAATGAAAAACAAGCATAGAATAGTTAGAGACGATTCAGGAAAGAAAAGATTCTTGAATTTACTGTAGACATAAGCAATACAAATTGAAGCAATACAGAGATAGCTGAAAACCTGGCAGAGTGTCTGTGCTCTGAGGGTTCTGTCTCTTGCTGGTGGACATGCAGAGAATATTCTTTTTTGTGTGTGGTATGGGGGATGGAATATTCTTATATTTTGCTGATGCAAATGGGACTTGTTACAGTGTTTTGGAAAAGAAAATAGGAATAATTGTTAAAATAAAAAAAAATATATTCCTGGATCCAGCAAATCTCACTTCTGAGGTACTGTTCAAAAGAAATAGACTAGAGCTGGGCGTGGTGGTTCACACTTATGTAATCCCTGTACTTGGGAGGCTAGGACAGGAGGATATGGGTTCGCAGTCAGCCTCAGCTACTTAGTGAGGCCCTCCACAATTTAGTGAGACCCTATTTCACAATAAAGAATAAAAAATAGAGCCGGGGTATAGCTCTGAGGTAGAATGCCCCTGGGTTCAATTCCTAGTACTGCAAAAATAAAAAACAATAAAAAAAGATTAGATTTAAGAATGTATGTTCAAGCCGGGTGTGGTGGCGCACGCTTGTAATCCCCGCACTTGGGAGGTGAAGACAGAAGGATCCTGCAGGTTCGAAGCCAGCCTTGCTGGCTTAAGAGACCCTGTTTCCAAATAAAAAATATAAAATAGGTCTGGGAGGGTAGCCCAGAGGTAGAAGGGCTTCCAGGAACCCCAGTACCACACATACACACACAGAAGAATGTATGTTCAAAGGTATTAATATCATTAACTCAGTAAACACTGGGACAAAAATGAATGCATATCAATGGAGGAATGGTGTAAAACATATGGAATATTCATACCAGTGATATTATGCATTCAGTAAATGAAAAAAATTGGATTCATACCAGGCAACTGGAAAGAATTTTTATGAATTAATATATGAGAAAAATATGATACAGAAAAGTGTGTAGAATATAAACTAATTTTTATAAAACAAGAATGCAACCAACCTCTTCCAAATGTTTAGTTTATATGTAAATTGATATTTAGATGGCAATGAAGAGAAATACCGATAAATGATACCCCTGATAGTTTACATGACTATCAATGAGAGCAGAAGAGAGAGAAAGAAAGTCAGGAAAAATAGGGAAACATTAAATGTAAAAAATGGCACTAGAAAGCTGGGTGTGGTGGTACACGCTTGTAATCCCAGTACTTGGGAGGCTGCGACAGGAGGATCACAGGTTCACATCCAGCCTCAGCTACTTAGGGTCCCTGCAACTTAGTGAGGCCCTGTTTCAAAATAAAAAATAAAAAATGGGGCTGGGGGTGTAGCTCAGAGGTAGAATGCCCCTGGGTTTAATTCTCAGTATTGGGGGGAAAAAAGGCACTAGAGCAGAGTGTAGTGGTGTATGTCTTTAATCCCAGTACTTGGGAGGCTGAGACAGAAGGATCACTGGTTCAAGGCCAGACCCAGCAATTTAGCAAGACTCTCAGCAATTTAGTGAGATTCTGTTTCAAAGTAAAAAGTAAAATGGAACTGGAGCTGTAGTCCAGAGGTAGAATGCCATTGGGTTCAGTCTCAAGTACCAAAAAACAAAAACAAAATAAACCCCATCACTAGAAGCAACACTAGTATGATCATTCCTAAGTATCTTTGAAAAACCATACACGGAAACCATGTGTATACGTAAAAGGAAAAAAATTTCTTAAAAAGGATCCGACTCATGAAAGAAAGATATTCATGTAACTAAAGAAAGACCATGGGCGAGGTGAACAAAGTGATGAATAAATTATTACTGAGTCTAGAGACACGGAAGCTCTCCAGCTTCCTCAGAGAGAGATCAGTGAGGACAATTAGTGACTAATACCTGCATTAGGACTTCACAAGCTGTGGTTTTTGAAGTTCTGGCATACTTTGGGATTGATAAACCTTCTTTTCTCCTTCAATACGTAGTCTCTAGAGCCTGACTGGGGATGGATTTCTCTGTCTGAACAAAGCCGTGGGCTGTTTTAGGAGGCGAGCAGTAGGTAGGGTTCTGAAAGGGAGGGGTCAGAGAGGAAGGTGGCCAAGCTGGAAGACCTGTGGTCTGCATCTACAAGGCAGGATGCCTCCATTGGTTCTAAGCTCTTCTGTTATAATGACCCCTGCCTCTGACATGTATATGTCTGTAAAGACAGCTGTGTACCCCTTCCCCCCAAATGGTGGAAGCAGTTGGATGGGTGACAAGGGAGGGAGGCAGGGTCAAATGCAATGGGTCTTTTATTGTCCGGGAAGCATCTTATAAGTTCAGGAATAGGGAGACAGCAAAGGGTTTGCATTTCTTTGGGTGTAGTGTTCTCTCTGAGATTCTTGTGCAACCTCTTAGTGAAACACCTTATATGCACACAGTGCTTGCTGTTTTGCCCTCCGGATTCCACCTCGACTCCCCCTTCTCTCCGCTACTTCTTTTCATACAGGTTAGGCAAGCAGCTTCTCCTTCCCTGCTTTCCCCCTCCTGCTTTCCTGGCAGCAGCCTCCACAGGAGCTGGAAATAACTTGGGGGACATTGAATTAACTAGGCATTCCACCACCAAGGGCCTGGAGCCCCGTGCAGCCTGCCTCTGCTGTCTTAAAGCCTGGGAGAGGACAGCTTTGAACAAGCCCTTCCTTCCCTGAAAAGCCAGCACCCCCAGGTGGCCTGATTGGGCCTGGAGGAGGCCGACCCGCTCATTTTCATTTCTGGGTCCTCTCCGCAGAGCTGCTGATTGCTGTCAAGGGAACTTGCAACACTTCAATTTTCATTTCTGTTAAAACATAGGATGCTCAATTTGTCATAAAGCTTCCTTAATAAACACTGCTTTTTAATTTTAAAAGTAACAGGTATCAACTGGATAATATATAAATATTCACAAAAGGATATCAAGGAAAAATTTAAAATGTCTATAATCTTACTTTGAGAGATCATTACTTGAAGTGTTTGCCATATAAAGCTTCTGTCATTGTCCTCTTCCCATTTTAATTCATTTATTTATTTGATGGGTATCTGTTGAGCATCTATTATTTGTCAGGCAGAAATGTATGGACAAAGCAGTTTATAGGAGAGAGAAGTTTCTGCCCTGATCAGGAATATACCAAGTTTATTTTAAAAAGCATGATTATCATACTAAAGGTATATTTACTATCTTGTTATTTTACCTAACATTGATCATCAGGGTGTCACTATCTCTAAAGCAGTCTCGTAAACATCACCTGTATGTGCGCATGTATGTCTTTGTAGGGATGCTCTGGCAGTTGGATGAGTGGTGCCATCTTCTTGCAGCAGACCCAGCTCTTTGGTACTCTTGATTTTTTTCAAGAGTGCATTAGAGCTAAGATGGATCAAACAATGCCTCTTCCCTGGGATTCAGAATTTGGGACTAGTGACAGTAACTAGCATTTTCAGCCTAGGGGTGGAGATAGGAGACTTGAACAGGTCTCCAGTTGAGCTGGAGTAGGTGGAAATCATTAGTAGAGGTGTGTGTGTGTGTGTGTGTGTGTGTGTGTGTGTGTGTGTGAGAGACAGAGAGAGAGAGAGAGAGAGAGAGAGAGAGAGAGAGAGAGAGAAAGAGAAAGGGAGAGAGAGAGATTATTGAGAGAGAGAGGGAGAGAAAGATTATTGAGAGATCCCGTAGCCATCATGGCACCAGGTTTTAGTTTTTCTCTTTGTCCCCAAACTGGCTGGTCAACCTATGGACACCTGAATTTAGTAATATATTTTGTTTTTCTTTCTTTCTTTTTTTTATCTAAGTTGCTTTGAGTTAGGTTTCTGTCACTGATCATTATGAGATTTGGCTTATATAACAGGATTGCATATTTTATTTATTTTTTGGACTATTTATTCATTTTGTAGTACTAGGGATGGAACCCAGGGGCATTCTACCTCTGAGCCACACCCCCAGCCCCATTTTTTATTTTTCCTCTGAGCTACACCCCCGGCCCCGTTTTTTATTCTTTATTTTGAAACAGGGTCTCGCTAAGTTGAGGAGGGCCTTACTAAGTGGCTGAGGCTGGCTGCGAACTGCGATCCTCCTGTCTCAGCCTCGCAAGTACTGGGATTACAAGAGTATGCTACCATGCTCAGCTTTTTTGAACATTTAAAAAGTTTCTTTTGTGTAGTTTTCAGTAGAAATGTGGGGGAGTAAATTGATAAAAATAAGCCAACGATGAAGTGAATAGAATAGAGGAGCTACTCCATTTAGGCATATTTTTTTCTGATTCAAAAGGATCACCCAAAGCTAAAAGTTATAGGACTGAGAAATACCTCAGCAGAGCCACTACCAACCCTCCCAGAGGACTTTATGGCTTTAAAACCCTCACAACTCAAATGCATTAAGATATAACTAATACCTAACTCAAATCACATTAAAAATAACAATTTGGCAAAACCCTTATCCAATGTCTCAGTTCATTAAAGATGAGAAAAACCCCAGAAGGGATTCTTACTAGCCTTAAGCAAAGGTTAATGGTGGTAAGAATAATGAGTTAATCACCAGAAAGCCCTCAGCAAACTCCTGCTGGGCCCACCCTTGAGGAGGGCAGGTAGGAGACGGGACTTGCAGGCCAAAGCACTTGGATGCCAGCAGCTAGATCTCGGGGACTTACTTCTGTCCTGCTATGCTCGTGCCTCTTCCTATACACAGAAATCAACTGGAAAGGGGGCTCTTTTATAGATGAGGAGTCCAAGAGTTCAGAGACGTGCTTCTATCACAAATTCTGTCTCTAATCAACGTGCAGCAGCCACAGATGCTGCTTTGGAAAGCTGTCAGCAACCACATGGCCACAGGGTGGTGATGGTGGTGGTGGTGGGGAGGTCCAGAAGGTACATTTTCCTGTGCTCACCCCATTTCTTTGAATATAAAATGAGGCTTAGACTCAAATTACTTCATAAGTCATGTAATACATCAGTGGTGTTTGAAATCCCTTAATCATGTAGAGGTTTATGAAGCTCTGGAAATGTAAGGCAGGGGATAGAAAATCCTCTTTGAGACAGGTGGAAGAAATGCCAGGTCTGAGGACTGCAGGCAGTCCGGGGAGAAGCAGTCATTTCTGACATGTAAGGGCTTGTGGGGGAGGATTAGGTGTCTGATCTTACTTTCAGAGCAAACACGCAGGAGCAGCTGTATCATGCCAGCATCAAAGGCCAGGGGCAGCTCTGGGACTAGGGCTACACCAAGAGAGTCACAGTACTAATGAGTCTCACCCACTCCTAAAAATACAAGCTCAGCTACCTGATCCTCTCCTCCCATCGCTGTCGGGTGCTGTGTTTGTTTTGTGAGAAGGACATGATGATTTACCCGCCAAGTAAAAAGCCTGGGGAAGTCTGTTCTTGGTGCCCTCTTCAGTCCATACTTCCTATCTCGTGGTTTCTTGAAGCCCCTGTAGCCTGGGTCTCTGGTTCTAGGCTTCTCTGAGCAGAAGGTCCAGGACCCTTAATACTCAGCCTACTAAACTTAATCTGGGGTGGGTTTGGTGGCGCATGCTTGTAATACCCGCCCTTGGGAGGCGGAGACAGGAGGATCGCGCAGGTTCGAAGCCAGCCTCACTGGCTTAAGAGACTCTGTTTCCAAATAAAATATAAGATAGGTCTGGGAGTGTACCCCGGAGATAGAAGGGTTCTATCCCCAGTACCACCAAAAAACAAAACAAAAAACAAACAAAAAACAAAACTTAATCTGGGCTCCCATCTGGGGGCAGAAGAGGAACAATTCCCACTATATCAATTTACCCAATTCCATATTTCAGGTCTGTAACTGGTAATACCCTACTGGCCAGGATCCAATATCACTATATGTTAAAATTTTTTTAGTTAGATGTTCCAATCCCAACTGACTATTGTAAGCCAAAGGGGGAACTTTTTTTTTTTTTGCTTTTATTGGTACATTACACTCTTACATCCTAATGTAAATCATGTTGACAATGACATACATGCACATGCCCTTGGTGCCCCCCCTCCCCATTTCATTCCATCCCATTACAGAGTACCCAGATTGACACTGGTATATTCACATGTATACACATAGTCTATTGTATACACATATTTCTATTAATGAACCTAAGTCTTCCTCCACCTCTACCCTTATATCTCCTCCCTGGATCCCCTGAAGTTTCTCATCATGCAGAGTCTCTTTTGAATACCAATTACTCCCTATCCTGCACACATTAAAGAAAATATATGATTCTTCACTCTGTGATTGGCTAATCTCACTTAACATAATGTTCTCCAGGTCTTTCCATTTTCTTGCAGATGATGTAATTTTATTTTTATTTATTGCTGAGTAGAATTCCATTGTGTGTATTTCCCATGATTTTGTAATCCATTTGTAAGTTGATGGACACTTAGGTTGGTTCTATAGTTTTGCTATTGTGAATTGTGCTGCTATGAACATGGGTAGGCATATATTACTGTAGTCCTCTGGTTTCAACCCCTTTGGAAAGATACCCAGCAGTGTATGGCCAGATCATATAATGAATTCATTCCCAGTTTTCTCAAGACTCTCCACACTGATCTCCACACTGATCTCCATACTGGTTGAACTAGTTTGCACTACCACCAACAATGTAGAAGGGTGGGTGCCGACTTCCCCACATCCTTGCCAACATTTATTGTTATTTGACTTCTTTATGATTGCCATTCTGATTGGGGTTAGGTGGATTCTCAGAGTAGTTTTCATTTGCATCTCCCTTATTGCTAATAATAAACATTTTTTAGTGTATCCATTGGCCATTTGTATGTCCTCTTTTGTGAAATGTTTATTCAGTTCAATTGCCCATTTCTTGATTGGGTTATTTGTTTTTCTAGTGTAAAGTTTTTTACGTTTTTTGGTATAGAAATGTTTATTCAACTCAGTTGCCCATTTTTTGATTAGATTGTTTTCCTAGTGTAAAGTTTTTAAAGTTTTTTGTATATTCTAGATAATGAACCACTGTTAGAAGAATAGCTGGTAAAGATCTTTTGCCATTCTGTAGACTTTTTCTTTAGATTCTTGAAAATTTCCTGAGGAGGTGGTGCCATTCCTGCTGTATGACAGGGTCGCAGCTGGGAAGAATATTCCGCAGGGCTAGAAGACTTTGGCAAAACTGAAGCCATTATCCCTCTTGATTTTAGCTATAATAATGATAATGTTAATGAAACTTGAAAATTGCCTTGAATGGGGATTGCTGTTTTGTAATAATCTGAAAATTGATGTAAACATGACTGGAAAATGCCCCAGTATTTATGCTGGGAATAGCACTAAGAAGAATATGACTATGGGAGAACTTTCAAGAAACTACATAGAAAATAACTCTTTGCTCCTCTGCTTACAACACCTAACTCACTTAAGGTTTTAGGCATGAAAGGAAAAGTTAACTTTAGGCAACTTATACCTACTGTGCAAGGCCCTCCATATGTTGCTTATAAGTTAGGGAGTCGACTCTGGTATCCCCCTCAGGGGGCTAGCGCTAATCAGAATACTCTTCCACCTCCAACCAATCCTCCACTTTCCTATACAGGAGTGTATGATGAATGGAAAGCACATGGTTAATATTACTGGAAAATGGCTTTACGTCAGGACTCTGCCATTCCTACAGAGGGCTGGGCAGGCAGGGACCTCCTTGGTGCCTGCTCACTAAGGCACAAACGAGTTCTCTTGATAAACAACTTAATAGGTATTACAGAAAATTAGGTGTAGGCATTGTATGTTAGAAAAGTAGAATAAGTTTAGTGTGGATTGGTGGTTAGGTTAGAATAATTTAATAAAATATTTAGTGGTTAAAGTAGCAGATAATATTAGCAGTTAATTTTAGAAGTAGAGATAGTAAGTTTAATATTTAGTAGTTGAGTTAGAGGATAGAATAAGTTTAGTTTATTATGAGTGATGGAGAGATTGGCCAGTCGGGGCTTCCCTTTTTGGTGTTTCTGACCAAAGATCATAAGAATTCAAGAAATAAATGGTACACTTTGTATTTTAAAATATGAAATATAAAGTAAAATGTTTTGTGCCCTTTAAAGATTTTTTTATAATCTTTGTGTTCCTTCAAATGGAAAAGTCCCTTGTTTTTTGTACTTTAGGTTTAGCCTTAGGTTTGAATGTGCTTTGCAGAGCTCCATTGTTAGTTAGGTTAATAATTAGAATAGAATTGATTTTTGTGGCTAGGTAACAAGAATGAATTGTATGACGTTAATTTGGATAATTTCGGATGCTTTTTCAACCATGGTATTGGGATATGAGCTCATCGAGGCGGTTAAATTGTCCCAGATAAAGTGCAAAATGTACCCAGGTGTACTGAAATATGTTTTGCTAAAAGTTGTTTGTATCCAGGTGAATTGAGGATAAATTTTTCCGAAAATTGTTAATACCAAATACTTCCATGTAAAAGCATATAAAAATAAAGCATTGACTCTGTATGGCAGAGTCACACCTCTGAAAAAGGCTGTCTCTCATTCCCTCAAGTTGCCATCTCTTCACCACCTTCAAGAACCCCTGAATTTGCCAGAGTAGGTCTTCAGCAATTTCCTTTGATGAGCAGAAACTTTTTAGTTTGATGCCATCCCACTTATTAATTCTTGTTTTAGTTTCCTGAGCTTTGGGGGTCTTCTTGAGGAATTTTCTACCTGTGCCTGTATGTTGGAGTGTTGAACCTATGCCCTCCTCAAACAGCTTCAAAGACTCTGGTCTAACTCCCAGGTCTTTGATTCATATTGAGTTGATTTCTGTGCAGGGTGAGAGGTAAGGATTTAGTTCCATTTATCTACAAGTGGATAGCCAGTTTTTCTAGCACGATGTACTGAAAAGGCTATCTTTTCTCCAGTGTATGTATTTGGCTCCTTTGTTGAAGATTAGACTATAAGTATGTGGGTTAGTTTTTGTATCTTCTATTCTGTTCCATTGGTATGTGTTCCTGTTTTGTACCAATACCATGCTATTTTAATTACTGTAGCTCTGTAGCATAATTTGAAGTCAGGAATTGTGATGCCTCCTGCATGGTTCTTGTTACTAAGAATTGCTTTGGCTGTTATGGGTCTTTTGTTTCTTCATATAATGTTTTTGACTGATCTTTCTAGGTCTGTGAATAATGACATTGGTATTTTTATAGCGATTGCATTGATTCTGTAGATCACTTTTGGTAGAATGGCCATTTTCATAATATTTATTCTGCCTATCCAAGATCAAGGGAGATTTTTCCATCTTTCAAGGTATTCTTCAATTTCTTTCTTTAGTGTTCTAAAATGATCATTGTAGAGGTATTTTACCCTTTGGTTGGGTTTATTCTTAGGTATTTTATTGGTTTTGAGATTATTGTGAATTGGATTGTTTTCTGTATTTCTTTCTCTGTGTATTCATGGTTGGCAAATAGAAAAGCTGCTGATTTCTTTAAGTTGATTTTGTATCCAGCTACTTTGTTGAACTAGTAATCAGCTCTAGTAGTCTTTTGGTTGAGCTGTTTGAATCTTTCAGATATAGGACCATGTCATCTGCAAACAAAGATAATTTTAATTCTTCTTTTCCTATTTGAATTACTTTGATATCTTTCTCTTGTTTTATTGCTCTGGCAAGAGTCTCGAGAACTTTATTAAAAAGAAGTGGTGATAGTGGGCATCCTTGTCTTGTTCCTGATTTTAGAGGGAATGCCTGCAGTTCTTTCTCACTCAATATGATGTTGGCTTTGGTTTTATTGTATACTGCATTAATGATGTTAACATATGTTCCTTCAATTCCAATTTTCTGCAATGTTTTTAATGTGAATGGGTGTTAGATTTTGTCAAATGCTTTTTTAGCATCTATTTATATGATCATGTAATTTTTGTTTTTAGTTCTATTTTTGTGGTGAATTGCATGTATTGATTGTGTATGTTGTACCAGCCTTGCTTTCCTAGAATGAAACCAATTTGATAGTGCTGTACAATTTTTTGATGCGATTTTGAATGCACATGGCTAGTGTTTTGCTTACAATTTTTGCATCTATGTTCATCAATGATATTGGTCTGTAACTTTCTTATTTTAAAAATTTTAATGGTGCATTGTAGTCATACATCTTAATGGGATAAAAGACTTGTGTAGACATACATGCACACATCACCCAATTAGCCCTTACCCAATCCCCACCTTAATCCCTCCCCATCCTTCCTTCCCATACTTGGCTTAGTGATTGACTTTGATATGTTTGTTTAAGTGCATCATGTGCTTTAGAGAGTTTCCCTATTCCCCCCTTCCACCACCTCAGTTAGGTCACCTTATTTGCTCCTCTATAGGATCTCCTTATTCATCTAGAGTTCCTCCTATTACCCATTTTCCCCTGCTTTTGCTTATTAGGGAAAGCATCCAATTTCTTATTTTTTGTAACTGACTAATCTCACTTAGCATAATGTCCTCCAATTCCATCCATTTCCCTGTAAATGATGTAATTGTGTTTTTCTTTATGGCTGAGTAAAATTCCATTGTGTACATATCCCACAGTTTTGTAATTCGTTCATCTGTTGATGGACATCTTGGCTGTTTCCATAGTTTGGCAATGGTGAACTGTACAGCTATGAACATAAATACAGATGCATTAGTTTGGTAGTTTGGTTTCCTATCTTTTGGGTAGATACCCAGAAGTGGTATTGCTGGATAAAATGGTATATTTGCTCCCATTCTTCTGAGGATTCTCCATACTGTTTTGCAAAGTGGTTGCACTAATTTGCAATCCAACCAACAATGTCTTAGAGTTCCCACTTCTCCACATCCTCGCCAGCATCTGTTGTTGTTTGTGTTTTGAATGATTGCCATTCTAGTTGGAGTTAGGTGAAAGCTCAGGGTAGTTTTGATTTGCATCTCTCTGATTGCCAATGATGTTGAGCACTTTTTCATGCATTTATTGGCCATTTGAATTTCTTCTTTTGTGAGGTGTCTATTTAGTTCACTTGCCCATTTTTTGATTAGACATTTTTTTTAGTGTTGAGTTTCTTGAGTTCTCTGTATATTCTAGATATTAGTCCTCTATCGGAGGAGTAGGTGGTAAAAATCTTCTCTCATTCTGTTGGCTCTTGATTGAGGTTCTTGACAGTTTCCTTTACTGAACAGAAGCTCTTCAGTTTCATGCAATCCTATGTATTGATTTGCCTTTTAGTTTGTTGTGCCTTTGGGGTCTTGTTGAGAAAGTTTTTATCTGTGTCTATGTATTACAGTGTTGGACCTATGCCCTCTTCAAGGAGCTTCAAGGTCTCTGTTAATTTCCAAGTTTTTGATCCATCTTGAATTGACTCTTGTGCAGAGTGATAAAGTGGGATTAATTTCCGATTTTCTGCATATGGTTAACCAGAATTGCCAACACCATTTGTTGAACAGGCTATCATTTTTCCAGTGTATGTTTTTGGCCCCTTTGTAAGAAATTAATTGGCTGTGTGTGGATTTGTTTCTGGGTCTTCTATTCTGCTCCATTGGTCTATGTATCTGTTTTTGTGCCAGTATCATGCTTTGTCTTTTTATTACAGTGGCTTTGTAGTATATTTTAAAGTCAGGCAATGTGATTCCTCCTGCATGGTTTTTGTTGCAGAGAACTTCTTTGGCTATTCTGGTTTTTTTGTTGTTCCAAATGAATTTAAGGACTGATTTTTCTATGTATGTTAGGAATAATCTTGGTAATTTAATGGCCATTGAATTGAATCTGTAGATTACTTTTGGAAGTATGGCCATTTTAATGATATTTATTTTGCCTATCCATGAACATGGATGATCTTTCCATTGTCTAAGATCTTCAATTTCTTTTTCAATGTTTTATAATTTTCTTTGTAGAGGTCTTTTACCTCCTTGGTTAAGTTTATTCCTAAGTATTTTATTTTTTGTGGGAAATCCTGAATGGGTGTTTTTTGAATTTTCTTTTCAGTGGATTTATGGTTGGTGTTCAGAAAAGCTTCTGATTTTTTAAGGTTGATTTTTTATCCAGACACTTTGCTGAATTTGTTAATGAGTTCTATAAGTCTTTTGGTTGAGTTTGTTGGGTTTTCTAAATATAGTATCATTAAGGTTGTTTTCTAAATAAGACACCAGGATGTATTGGTTGATAGTTATAGACATACTTAGAGAGATAAAGACTGTACCAGGACATTCAGGTGGCATAGTCACCATCTTCTTCCCTCTCCTTTGCTGTTAATAAGATAAACAACAAGTCTCATAAGGGGTCCTACTTTCAGGAGTGAGAAATAGCTGATGACTGAGCACTACTTCTGTGTGAGATCCCTCTTACATTTACCCATTTAGTCCTTAACACCATTCCAGGAGGTCAGTACAACTTTAAATTTATAGACCAACCTAGCAAACAAAACTCCTGAGGATCCAGGACTTAAGCAACTTACTTAAGGTCTCACAGCTGATCAAAGTAGGATGTAGGTGAAACTAAGGGTTCCCTGGGTTCAGATACTCATTCCATTACTCCCTCCTAGGATATACTCTAAGTTTTGTTGGACTCTCCTAGATGGATCCTTCCATCTTGGTTTAACTCCCATGAATTTATAATAATAAAAGCCTAAATTCTGGTGAGGAGAGGGCTGTTCTGCTGTTTTTGAAAAGCCAATTGGAAAGGTCCTCGTCTATCCAGCTGAAGTAGATTGATCAATGTTGCTTGATGTATTCTTTGTCCTCTGGAAGTTGTCGATTTGTGTGCTACTGTATTTTTCTCAATGTGGTAAACTGATGCTTCACTTGGCTGAAGCTTTGTGGTGGTACACATTTTTTCCTCCCCCCACCACTTTGATTTCTTTGATTGGTCTTATGCCCTTCTCCATTGAGACATAGCATGTGGGATGAACAAATGCTGGAAATGTGTGCAACTGGGCTTGCATCTCTTGTATTATGATGATCTGCCACAAGAAGAATATGCTCCTTTGTGTGGGCCCCAAAATGTGACATGTAGAGCCGACCTGCAACTCACAGCCTGGAGCCAGGTCCCACTGACCTGGAGCACTGGATAAAGCTGCTCAGCTGAACCCAGCCTGCACTAGCCGAACAGGAGCTGCCCTGCTGCCCCATACGCAAGTGAATTAATGCTCACACTTGTGACTTGCTGAGTCGGGGGCAGTATAGTTACATTGCATTATTATAGAAACAGTTGACTAAGGCAATGGCAAATAACATTTCCTTCCACCATAACTGAGTTTACTTATTCTCTTGAAGATACCAGTTAGGTAGAACCTTTGTCATGGGATGTATATGGAGGTGAGAATATTCGCCCCTACCAAGAGGTAAAGTAGCATTGAAAACCCATTGAATGCTTACTGGAATGTGTGAAAACTTCCACAGGTTTATAAGGAAGCAAATTAAGAGCAATAAAGAACCTTCCAAGTCAGGTGCAGTGGCACAAGTACTTGGGAGGCCGAGACAGGAGTATCTCAGGTTTGAAGCCAGATCGGGCAACTCAGTGAGATGCTGTTTAAAAAAAAAAATAGGGCTGGGGAGTCTATAGCTCAGAGGCAGAATGACCCTGGGTTCCCCAGTAAAACCACACCCCCACTACTTCTAGAACCATGGCTAAGATGGAGGAAATGACTGGATATCTGGGCGAGTTTTATACCTCTTGTGAGACGCTTTCCAGTCCCAGTAGTGACTGTGTCCTTATTGGTCTGACATTGCTTTGCTTTGAGGCTTTTAATTCCTTCCTATCTGTGGACAGAAACAGTTGTATTTGTGAATATGCTATAAAGACAAAAGGCTGAGTCTACTTTTCTACTATTATGGTTTTAGAAGTTACTGCAAAAAACCCTTGTTCACTGCCTTATTGTTTAAATGATAAAAATTAGCATTTTAATTGACCTAATAATTACACATATTTATGGGGTTGATAATTTGCTACATATATATAATGTATAATAGTCACTTTAATGTAATTAACACTTCTTTGTGTTGGGAAACTCTGAATTCCTCTCTTCTGGTTATTTTAAGTTATAAAATAAACTATTATAACTACAGTAATTGTGCTGTGCTATAGATCACTAGCATTTATTTCATCTATCTAACTGTATTTTGGTACATGTCATCTATTCTCTCTTTATTCACCCTCTCTCCTACCCTTTGTAACCTCTAGTGGCCACTATTTTACTCTCTATTTCTATAAGATCCATTTTTTTTTTGATTCCACATATAAGTAAGAGCATGCAGTATTTGTCTTTCTGTGCACATTTTATTTAATTAACAGAATGTATTTCAATTTCATCCATGTTGCTGCAAACGACAGTAATTCATTCTTTGCTATGGCTGAGTAATGTTCCATTGTGTATTTATACCCCACATTACTACATTTTTCTTTATTTACTCATTGGCTGAGGGGCATCTTGAATGAGCCCATATGTTGGCTACTTTGAGTTGTAGTGCAATAGTCCTGGGGTGCATGTCTCTTCAACACAGTAAGTTCATTTCCTTTGGGCTTTTATCCATTACTTGGATTCCTGGGCCATACAGTAGTTCTAATTTTTATTGTGGAATCTCTCTATGTTGTTTTTTATAATGGCCATACTAGTTTACATTCCACTGATAGTATGTAAGGATTTCCCTTTTTCTACCCTCTCACCAGTATTTGCTATTTTGGGGGGTATTTTTGGTAACGCCTATTCTAATGGGGGGTAAGATATCTCACTAAGGTTTTAATATTAATTTCCCTGATCCACTTCTTATTCTATGCAAAGTAATACAATGGTGGCTATAAAGGCATATTGCTTATATTACCTGAAAATTAAATAAGGAAATTTTGATTGACTTTCTGTTAGACTTTGATTTTTTTCTTTATAATTCTCTAATGTATCAGTGTTTGCTGTTAATTTACCTTGAAATATGTTGAATGTATGGATTTTGTTTTATTAACTCATTCAACATATATATTTTGAGTATTTCCCTAAGGTCTTAAGTATGTTATAGTGAACAAAATAGTTAAGTCTTTGCCCACAAAACAGATAGCTTTGACTCTGTACATTAAAATTAATATTATAATAAGCACAAGATAGCAGTAAAAATACTGCTGCCTATGCCCTATCCCAAGAAATTTTGATTTCAGTGGAATAGGAGAGGATTTGTGTATCAGTAATGAAAAAGGCATACAGATTCTAATATGTAGCCAGGATTGATATCTGGAGCTTAGTGGACAGTTACCATTTCAGAATTTGTAGTTTTTTGTTTAAGCCAAATCTAAATCTTAAACCAAATTCAAAACATTATGATGCTCTGAAAAAAAATGAATGTGAAACCTTTTTCTAAGTTGTGTTTGTAGGGCAGATAACAGGAGCCAGGATTCTTTGGTTCTCAGCCCTGTACCCAGCCCCATCTGTAGAGAGGGATATGTTACTAGTACAGAAAGAAACATGGACATATGCTTCAATGGTTACACAGCCAGAATCAAAATTTCTGTCATAACCTTGCCACTAAGCCTGCCAGACCTACGCTTGGAGAAAAGAGTGTCAAGTGTAAATCAAGCTGTTTCGCCCAAGACACAGTCGTGTATTTCAATACACTGTGGGCAAATGTTTTGCCATCAACTGCTGGCTAATCACTTTTATCTCCATGTAGATGCATGAACAAAGATACACACTAGGACTCATATGCAGATAAGACACAGTGCAGGTGATCTAAGCTCCCTCACCGTCACCATCTCAGGGAAATTGTATATAGAAGTAACTTTAAATTCAATCAATAGGTTTAGATTGTCATCTGCTTCCACCTTTCCTGTCATGGAAAGATAATCTGTAGCTGCACCTTTTTTATTAAACCATACAGTTTCATTTGAGATTAACAAAGCTCTGCTCCTTAAGAGAACTATCCTTTTAATCTTACAGAAAAATTGCAATTAATTATTCTTAGGTCTAATTCATAGCACAGTGTGGCTGTTTCTCTTTTCTGTTCTTTTTATTGATGCTTGTGTTGAGCAGGGCTGGGAGAGACAACAGAGGAAAAGTTTCCAGAGGAAATCAACATCGAAAGCTTGCTACTCCAAGTTCTTCCACAGTAGGCAATGCAACCACAGTGAGTTCTATCATGGATAGCTAGAGGTTGCCATCTGCTTCTGAAGGTTCTCTTTCTAGCAACATATGTTCCTAGCATGGTGTGTATGTTGGTAGTCAATGCTTTCTTGAGGGTTCTTTGGCAAACAGTAGTTTTTTAATTTAATGTTTGTTTTAATGTACCAGTTTTTATACCATTTCCCCAAATTCAATTTCTTTAACCATTAATTTTTTCCCTTTCTATGAGCCCGTCTATGTGCCAAAAGCATTTAATTTATGGATGGGAATATATGGATTCTTCATTGGTAACTTCTAGAAGTTTTGACATACCAAGACAAAACTAGAACACAGTTAATACTTGATAAAAAGTGACTCATCAATATAGTAAAATTAATCAATTAAAGAAGAGGAAGGGGATCAAGGTAAGGAGAAGGAACAGTAAGTAGTGGCAGTGGGAGGAAGGAAATGATCAAAACATGTATGTCTATGCAAATATGCTGCAATGAAACCCACTATTTGTATAATTAATATGCATGAATAAGAAATTAGTCAATTAAGTCACTAAGCTGAGGAAGTAGATAGATATGAGAGGTACATCGCATCTGTAGCATCCCTTCTGATCAGTAAGTGCACTGCCAAGCCTGAGGTTGTATTCTTGCCTCTAAATTCTTTTGACTCTGCAATGTATGCAAGTTTAATGTTTTAATTTTGGAAATTCATAATTAAGCTTATTGAACATGCCTATACTTAGGGCTAGCCATGTAAGGCTCTTGGGTAAGTGGAGAAAATCTTTTTAGTCCTACTTTGTCATAGACCTTTGCTACATCTTTATCCATTGCCATCATCAATAATGCTACTGCAGATTTTGTCACTGGGTACCACTGATTGAGCAACCAATATCTCCTAGAGATTACAGGGGTGCTTAAAAATATTTTATTTAGTTCTCACTACAAGAATCTGAGATACATATTATTTTCATTCTTTATGTGAGAAAATGTTAAAGGTTAAGCCATATGTCACCAGAAAACATCTAATAAATAGGAGAGCTGGAATTTGAACCACCTCAAAACATCCTCATGGCCAAATGGTAGCATCAAAGGAACAAGGTCAAGTTGTATGGTCAAAATCACTCCATCAAGCTGTCATGACATCCATGAGATGTGAGATGTGGTCAGATATTTCTCATAACTGTAAAGCAAATGTTTCTGTGATGCTTATTAATTTAATGCTTTTTTATTTGCTATTCATGAAACAACTTTTAGAAAGCACTTGAATATATTACTTGAGAAAGCTCAAAGAAAGCTCTGAAAGATGAAGGAGCTATTTGTGTGAATGCTTCTGCAAACTTGAACAAACATTTAATACCCCAAATCCCTCTAATGCTACAACATTATTCACAACAAAGTGTGGAAGGAGTGATTTATGCCTGAAATAGGCAGAGCAAACCAGGGTATATGTGAAAAGCTAATGGTGTTCTTGTTTCAAGTGTTTGGCTAGAAATTAATTTCACCAAACATTGCACTTCAGCCAAATACTGTATAGCTTCATATTATCGATGTATAAGCTTGATGAATTAACAGTAAATTGATGCTATTTTAAACTCTTTTATGACTATTTCTTTCTTATTCCCTCTCAGTTGGCATTGGCTACTCTCTAAATAGTTCAATTTGCTTTCCAAAATAGCTCAACTTTTAAAGTGAAGCACAGTAATCTGCCTTGCATTCTTACATGTTACAATGCAAAAAAAAAAAAAAAAACCACTAAGAAAAATATCTTGTAAAAATGTGTGTATACACATCAATACAACACTAAAATAAATGTGCATCAAGCTGTTAACAATATCTGTCTCAGAGTGGCAGGATTTACATTTTCTAGTATTTGTTTCATAGTACTTCCTATTTTCTACAATTAATTTAGAATGTCTTGAAAACAAAGAAAACTCACTACGTAAAGATCATTGGGAATAATTGGATAAAAAGAGAGCAACGAGATTGAGGAGAGAAATTGGAGCAAAAGGAGATTTAGAGACTAGGTATATCTGACCCCATATAGTCTAGATATGTTTCCTTCAGCTCAAACTTACAGCCCCTATATTAAGGGGCCACACCTGCTTCCTGGCTCTGGGAGGGAAGCACTTGTCACCTTTCTCTCTATTTCTCCTTTTCCGCTGGGTTAGCTACTGAACTTTTTGCTGAAAATGCCCACTTCTCACAGAGAGGCTAAAAATTCCAGGGTTTGTTTTTCCTGGCTCTTTGCAACTGAAGCTTGACAATGTGAACGTTTTGTCAGTGGTCCCTGAGGAGAGCTGCCGAGAAAGTTCCCAGGGAGAGACTTCTGGGAAAGATTTTCCTTCAGATAAAAAGAGATAGGCAAGAATAAAACCTTTTAATTAAAAATTCTTTTTGGCTTTTGGATTTAACTGTAATGTTGTGGTCTTTGCAAACCAAGAGAGGAGAAGTTTGGCATCAAAAGACAACTAACTCAGAATGATAATGCAAAAAGATTAAAATAAAATGTGATCTTAATAACGTCATTGACCTACTGTACCAATTCTCTAGAATTTCTTTGCTCTGGACTCCTTGCTGTACTGTTTAAGTTATTTTTTACTGTGTGCTCTCATGCCACCATTTCTTCCTCCTTATCCTCAGGTAATAAAACAAAAGTCTTCAGGTATGTCTGTGGATATGACCCTGTGTCCAAGAAGTAGGGCAAGTTTTGCTGCCTCCTCATTCTTGCTGTCCAGGCCCAGGCTGAATGCTGTATGAACAGATAGCACTTCCTGTGGACCAGCCATGCTTATGGCTGACTGTGAAGTCTATCTGACCTGGGGTTTGGTATTAGGAAGTTCCTTTATCATATACATTTGGCCCTCATTTTCTCCTGCTAGCTTTTTCAGCAAAAAAGTGATGTCTTGTTCTTTCTGTATCTTCCTCTTTGCTGCTTTCCTAATTTGTCCACAACTCAATTGGAAAGAAGATTATCTGAGTTTCTTCTAGCTGCTATAACAAATTTCCACAAACAAAGTGGCTTAAAATTTTTTTATAAAATTTGTTATAAATCTGGAGGTCAGAAGTCAACATGGATCTTACTGAACTAAAATCAAAATGATGGCCGACTGTGTTTCTTCTCGAGGCTCTGCGGGAGGCCAGAGTCCTTTCCCTTGTCTTTTTCAGCTTCCAGAGACAACCAGAATTCCTTGGCTCATGGCCCTTTTCTTTATTTTCAAACCAAACATTGCAACATATTCAACTCTCTTGACTCTGGCCTTCTACCTTCCTCTTCCATCTTTTAAAGACTCTTATAATTACTAGGAGCCACCAGGATAATCTATTCATCTCAAGATCCCTTTGCCACGTAAAGTAAGATATATACAGGTTCTAAAAGTAGAGTGTGTGTGTGTGTGTGTGTGTGTGTGTGTGTGTGTGTGTGTGTGTGATTATTCTACATACTACATAGGGTATTATTGATCACTATGCCCTATTTTAGTCTGTTTTGGATGGCTATAACAGAATGATTGAGACTGGGTAATCTATAGAGAATGGAATTTCTTTTCGTCTTACAGTTCTGGAGATGGGAAATCCAAGATCTAGGGGCCAGTCCGGTAAAGGACTTTGTGCTCTGTCATCCCATGGCAGAAAACAGAATGGCAAAAGAGCACCAGGAGGATGAACTTGCGTTTATAACAAACTCTTGTGATAATGAATCCACAGTGACATTAATTCATTCATCAGGGCAGAGCCTTCATGATCTAGTCCCCTCTGAATGGGCAGAATTCCTGGACACTGTTGCTTTGGGGATTAAGGTTTCAACACATGAGTTTGAGGGGATGGATTTAAACCATGGTACTTCTTCAAATCCCTGATTGTAGTTTACTT
This sequence comes from Muscardinus avellanarius, assembly GCF_963383645.1. Taxonomy (NCBI): domain Eukaryota; kingdom Metazoa; phylum Chordata; class Mammalia; order Rodentia; family Gliridae; genus Muscardinus; species Muscardinus avellanarius. The sequence goes on from NC_137791.1 coordinate 78,325,203, forward strand.
ATTCAAAGTTTCTTACTAATAAGTGGACTGAAAGATGATTTCTTATGAGGTAATGGATTAAAAAAATTTTTTTTAGATGTAACCCATTGTAATCTGGTCCCAAGGCTGAGACCTGACCTCTGTTTCCTGGTCATTAGTTTTGTTTGTAATGATTCAGTTAAAGATTCTCATTGTAATGGCATCAGTCCAGCTTAAGATGCACCAAGTGACATCAAAAATTCGCAGTGACTTAGTAAAGGGAATGAATTCAGTAGACTGCCACTTGTGTGTGCCTCAAGTCAGACTGTAGACTTCCTTATCTTTTTAATGGTGATGTTTACTTACGTCCTTCTTCAACATCTGTGGGCTGAAGTAACATAAATGGAAAGTGTGTGTGTGTGTGATCTTTGAAGTAAGGAGTTGACCTCATATGTTTATCCTATGTTTATTTTGTGGGAGGGTTGCTATTTCTCATGCCCCTGTTCCTGGAAGCTGGAACGTTCTCACTCATGACTGTGGCTGTGACTATACCAGCCTTCCTCTCCTGCAGACTCAGATGAGTTAGGTTGGTCACAATGGAAAATTCCAACAGTCAGTGTGTGGCAACAAGCCAGTGCAGCAGATTAACAGCCTTTCCATAGAAAGAGAGAGAGCTATCAACAGTGATAAGAGGATAGAAAAGGAGGCACTAAGAAGCAGATGACCAGTGGAAAAGTACTGCTAAAAGTCTTAACCCACAGCAGGGGTAAGCCAGGAGGATTGGAGCTACCTGGGATTAACTGGCAGGGAGAGGGTGCCCGGAAGGACCACCATTGAATGTGATGGCAGGACAGGCTGCTTAGACTACAAGGCAGGAAGATGGTAGAAAGGATGCAGACGGGTGGGTTGATTGAGGCAAAGAACAGAATGATGTTGACTGAGGAACTTAAAAAGGCATTATTGCTTTATTTTAGACTTAGCTATGAATGGAGTACTTGCTGTAAATGCTCCATGTGCGTGGAACCAAGTGCCTGTCTTATTAGACATGGAGATGATGCTGAAAGGTGTCATCTTGGATTGAAAAGGAGGATGCACTCTTCCTGGAGCATAGAAAGCTAATGTAAAATGAGAAATTGCTTTCTTCTTGGTGTTGTGACAACTCGATTTTCAGCCAAGGCTTGTGAAGTAAAGAAGGTGCTGACTCCATGCTTGGGGAAATGTGGTGGGCCATGGAAACATGCACAGGGGACGTGGACTCGGCCTGAGGTGATGGGGGTTGGGTTGGCCATGAAAGGAGGCAGGCATTCAGAGGAAACCCTTCTGCCCCCTCACTGTCCCAAACCCCTGAACACATTGAGGGTGTTGTTGGATTTTCTGCAACTTTGTGAGATGAGAGAAGAAGCTATTTTGTTTGAGAAATGAGGATGATTCCAGAATGTGAAACACACGAGGGACATTTGCGCTATATTACTAATTCTTCAATAAGGGATTGGACGTTAGAAACCATTATAACTTCTCACCTGTAATTAATTGTAATATATACTAATGTAGTAAAATTATGAGTTTTACCAGGCTTAAATGGGTTCCCCTGCTCACATTTTCAAAATATGAGTGTCAAAAAGAATAATGACGATGATTGATCATAACATATTGAATTTTTTAAAAAGCAATAATTCAGTTGTAGTTATTCTTTAAAATGACAGGGTGATGAGGGTGAAATAAAGGCTGGTAAAATATTTCCCAAAAGAATTCTAACTGAAACATGTAGAAACTAATGGTTACACTCAAAAATTACTATTTTGCCACCAACATAATAATACCCAATGTAGGCAAGAGTCATTAAAAGATATATAGCCCAGTGGGTAAAAAGGTGTCAGGGAGAAAAATATTCACAGCATCTTGAAATATCATTTGTTATTTTTATTTATTACCAAGGGAAAAGGGTGCCTTTATAGTGAAGAAATTTGTCAGATTCTGTCTTAGCCAAATGATTAAATTAGTGTCATTAGTGTCATTAAAAATGAGATAATACATGCTTCCTAATGAGATATAATGGGAATGACACAACATCAATTATGTAACATTGCCACATCTTATCCACATGTTTAGCCTGAATCAAAGCTATGTAACATGATCAGGTACATCGAGGAATATTTTATAAAAGGGATTCTTCAGAAATGATAATGTGCTAAAAGACCAAAAGAGGGAGAAGAGGAGAAGAGGTTGACTTGGAGAACTGTTTCAGAGAAAAGGAAAGTAGAAAGAGACGTGACAAGGAAATGCAACATGTCATCCTCAGTCAAGTCCCGAATTTTAAAAAGAGAAGGCAGTTCTCAGCACTTCATTGGGTCCATCAGAAGAGGTTGAACATGGGCACTGTATTTGATGATATTGTATATAGTTAAATACTTTGAATATAATAATGGGATTTTGCTTATATAGACAAATGTTATTGAGAGATAAGTGCTGAAATATATAAGGTTGAAGTGTTCTGGTATCTGCAATTTATTCTCAGTTGATAACACACACACACACACACACACACACAGGAAAGTGTTATAAAGCTAATGCAACAAAATATTTGAAATTGGAAAATCCAAGGATATATACGAATCAGCCTCATATTGTACCTTCAATTTTTCTGTAGGTTGGAAAACTTAAAAAATTATGCAGTTCAATATTACCCAGAGTAGGATATCTGAAACCAGGTGGCTTCAATAAATTATCAAGACACACACTAGTGTCCTTTCAAGAATGTCCCTGTAATTCCCATTCTGCCAGAGTCCTGACAGGTATTCTATTACACATCAATACTCCCAAAGGGGAAAGTGTAGCAAATGAATTAGTTAATGTCTGCAGACACTTGCTGTTATGGCTGGGTTGCAAATGCCTGGATTAGAGGGCTTAGACCAAAAAATAAAGAAATAAACAAAACACCATGAGATTAACTTAGCAATGTTATTGACAGCCCCAGCTGCTGAGGGCCTAACCTGGAGATGTAAGAGAGGCCAGGCTGGCGGTTGGAGCTAGTGCACAAGGTCCTATTTGTGTCAGAAAGACAAGCCTTATGCTTTGAGGGAGCTGTGTGAAACATGCGTGTGAAAGAAAGGTAGCAAGAGAGAACTAAGCAGAAAATTAATAAAGATGAATAATCTTACTTATAAGAGGTAAATTATTGTTGTCACATGTAGTTAGAGTTCATATTCTTTCTGTGATATGGGTTCTCATTAAAAGAGGCTTAAAGAATTAGGTGTTTAGAGTTTTTTCCTCCTCTGCATTGGGAAAGATTTTATCTCAAGTGCAATTTTATATAGCATAAAAGTCAGCTGAGAAAAGCATGAGGAAATATAAAATAGGTGAGATTTTCTGTGATGATCAGTTTAATTTAATTTTATATAATCAGCTATTCTATACAAAAGTTCTATAAGATCTAATGTAATCCAGAAAAGTATCACTTTCTGTGATTTTTTTCTTTTTTAGTGACTCCTCATTGGAACTCTGGATAAGCCTAAGTGAGCAAGACCAGCTGTACATTCTGGCCAAACCCCAATTGTGGATTAATGAGAAAAGAGATGGTCCATGTGCTTCTCCATGATGGCATCAGTTTCTCTTTTTGATCTCTCAGAATTTACCTTACCAAACAAATTCTTGGGCCTAAATTTTCCCATAAATGTCCCTCTGCAGGACTGGGTCTGTTCTTGTTCTCAGGGGATCCTCATGTATAATGTGTTTGATGGGTTTGAAATAGTCCTGTTCAGCAGGTTCCTAATCTTGACGTTTGGCTACAGCTCTTGAGCTCCCAAGTACCACAGCAGTGTGACAGGAGGTCCCTTTTCAGCCCACCAGACCCGGGCTTCTGTGTATCCAGAGAGTAACCCAGTGAAGCAGAGTGTTTTGGCAAGGCTTTCTTCAAAGGGGTTCATTAACATGAAAAGACACCATTTCTCTCTTTTTTATTAACCCAGCAATGTGTGCCTTGGCACTCCCAATGCCCTGCCCAGCTCACAGGACCCTTGTTTACTCCTGAACTTCACTCACTTCAGTCCCGGCAGTGGAGTGAGGACACCTGCTACTCAAGTCACTTGACAATTTTTTTAAAGACTGAGATTTTAACTCTCTGTTATAAGACATGCTAATATAATCACATAAAAATGTGGGCCCAGTTTTATTTTCATGTGGTGCTCAACAGCATTTTTTCCTTCTTGTACATTGGCTTTAGCCTGGAGGACAAACCTTCTTTGATCTCTCAGTCAATAATTTTTTCTATTTACACATTTATTTATTATTTATTTATTTATTTATTTATTTATCGTAGTCCTGGGATTTGAACCCAGGGGCATTCAGCCTCAGCCTCCCAAATGCTGGGATTACAAGCGTGCGTCACCACACCTAGCTCTACACATCACTTTTAGAAGCAGAACTTGGCCCTGAATCCCAGGTTAGCACCTGCTGGTGCTTCTTGAAGCTAGTTCCTATATCCTGTATTCCCTTCTCCTCTTCAGATTCAGTGCAATCCTCTTGTAGTATTCTACCATGTTTGGGTTGACATTCTGGAGCCTTCCAGTAGCAACTAGTATCATAGGTGTGAACTTAGGCTTTCTGGTCCTGAGCCTTGTCTGCTGGGTGCTAAGTCTATTGGTTTAAATCTCTCAGTGACGCTGGGCGTGGTGGCGCACGCTTGTAATCCCCGCGCTTGGGAGGCAGAGACAGGAGGATCATGCAGGTTCGAAGTTAGCTGCGTGTGCTGGCTTAGGAGACCCTGTTTCCAAATTAAAAAAATATAAAATAGGTCTGGGAGTGTAGCCCAGAGGCTGAAGGGCTTCCAGGAACCCCACTACCACAAAAAATAAATAAAAATAAATAAATAAATAAGTAAACATCTCAGTGACACTAAGTGTGGTGGTGCACACTTGTAATCCCAGCATTCAGGACAGGAGGATTGCAGTTCACAGACAGCCTCAGCTACTACTTAGTGAGGCCCTTTGCCACTTAGTGAGACCCTGTTTCAAAATAAAGAATAAAAAATAGGGCTGGGGCTATAGCTTGGAGGTAGAATACCCCCAGGTTCCAGTCCTAGTACTGCAAAAAAAAAAAAAAAAAAATCAGTGATGTCGACTACTTAGTTCATTCTGGGGTTTTGCCAGTTTTCTTGGCTGACGTTGGAGTGTTCCATTCAACCATATCTTCCTGCATTAATTCCTCTGAGTCCTGATTTTTTCTGCAAGTTGGGACTGAATGGGAAGAACCCAAATGCAGATGCCATGTTAAATTGCAAGACTGTGCCAAAGTCACTGAAATTCATTGGGAAAGACAAAGTATGCCGTAGGAGAAGAGAAAAATATTGTGCCAGCTGAACCAACTTAACTCGTTCCCCCAACTTATAAGGACTGACTTCCTCAGTAATAACACAAGAAGTGAGAAAGAATAAAGGGAAGGTAGGGAGAACAGAAAGCAAAGAGGAAGAAGATACAACATCCATGTAAATATTTTAAATTTTTTGTCCCTCTCCCCTTTTTTGTATACATTTTGAAGTTCTCGAAACATGAATTGGAGTTAGAACTTCAGAAAATGGTATATCAACAGGTCACTGTATTGCTCATTCCCAGCAAATACTTAACAGCAAAATATAATAAAGCCTAGGAGGCTTTAGTGGATGCCAGAGGCAGAGATGGCCTATAATCACCTTAGACTTCTTTTTCTCTGTTTTTAGAAGGATGTACCCTTGGAGGAAAATCTAGCTTCTCCACTTTGGTACTTTAGGGACCACTATTGAAGTAAGTACATGGAAAAACACTTTGGCTCCCAGGAGAGATGGTTTTTAAACAGTGGAAGAATATATAGCAATAGAAACTCTCCAGTTAATTGCATCAGAAAGATAATTTATTAACAGGAAATACAGATGGCCTTTAGCAAATGAAAAGACGATAAACCTTTCTTATAAGATAAATAAAATTTAAAACTACACTAAAATATATCAGATTGGCAAAAATCCAAAGGCTGAAGAACACATTCTTTTGGCAAGGCTTGTGATGGTGTGGGGGAGCTTTCAGACATTTCTGGTAGAGGTACAAAATTATAAACCTCTCTGGAGGGCAATTTGGTAATATTTATCAAAATTATAAATGCACTTATCCTTTGGCCTTATAATCTTGTTCCTGGGAGTTTCCTTTAAAAACATACCTATGGATGTAAAATGGACATATGTATTGTTGTTCATAGTATCATAGTAGCAAAAAAAAAATGAGAACAAGCAAATTAGACATCAGCAGATACTGGTTAAAATAAAGCACAGCACATCCACAATACAAAAATTTATGTTTCTGCAAAAGACAATTAGGAAGCTCATCAGGTTCTCATACAGATATTTTTTGAAATGTAAAAATAATGCATGTATACAAACATGATTTGTGTACTGCACACTATCTTTTGGTGTAAGAAAGTGATAAGAATATTGATTTCTGACCCAGCAACTCCACATCTAGGTGTTTATATAAAAGATTTGAGATTAGTTCTTTGGAGAGATGTCTATACTCCCATGTCCATGGCAGCACTACTCACAATAGCTAAGTTACAGAATAAACCTAAATGTCCATCAATATATAAATGGATAAAAATGTGGTGTATATGTACACAATGGAATATAATTTAGCCTTTAAAAAGAAGAAAATTCTGTCATTTTGACAACATAGATAGAACTGGAGAACATTATGTTAAGCAAAATAAGCCAGACACAGAAAGGCAAATATCACATGTTCTCATTTGTATGTGAAAGCCAAAAAATATCATAGAAACAGAGTAGAATGATGGTTATAGAGATTATAGATAGCAATGGGTAGGGAGGAGGAGGAGGTAATGGTCATAGGGTATAAAGTGTCAGACAGACATAAAGAGTGAGTTGCTTTGAGATGTTATGAAGAATGTAGTTAATAATATTGTACATTTTATTTTAATTTTTTTAATTTTTAATTTTTTTGTGGTACTGGGGATTGAATCCAGGGGCATTCTACCTCCAAGCTAAACCTTCAGCCCTATTTTTTATTTTTTATTTTGAGGCATGGTCTCACTAAGTTGCAGAGAGCCTCACTAAGTAGCTGAGGCTGAAGTCAAATCTGCAATCTTCCTGTCTCAGCTCCTAAGTACAAATGTGCACCACCATGGCCTGCTATTATTGTACAATTTAAAAGTGCAAAGTAAATTTAAAATGCTATTACTACAAAAAGTTAGGTATTTGAGGTGATGGATATATTAATTAGCTTGATTTAGTTATTTTTCATTATATTAATATATCATAACATTACCCCATAAAGGTATCCAATTACAAATGGCCAACTTACAATAAAACAATAGATTTCTATGCATTATATTGGCAAAAGGAAATGCTGGAAGGAAATATAAACTATCACAGGGTTCTCAGGGAGAGGGAGTGAGACTTCTTTATGTATACCTTGTTGTGATGCCTTTGACTTAGAACAATGTGGATCAATTTAGAACATTCGATAAAAAGATGGTACAATTTCCTAGAGAACCCAACAACCAGGCTTGGAAGTGATTCACTGGGAAACCACAGACCCGATCCCTCTGCCAGTTCTGTGCATAAGCCACACACAACCCATTCTGAGAATGACAGCCCAGGTAGACAATGACATCCACTTCTCCAAGGCAAGGAGGTCATGGTCCTACTGGCATCACCCAGGTATGGTGTCAGGGACATGGCAGTGCATTCCGTAGAGTCTGCGTTCCACACTGGGGTCTTTGCTGAGCCTCACAGAGGGTGGTTAGCAGGCCAAGATACCAACCCTTCAGCTGTTGGGCTGTAGAGGATGCCGGGGCTGGAGTCCCCAGGTCAGCTGTCTATGACAGCACAAATTCTCAACCACTTACCACACTGTGTGTTACAAACAGTATCATTTATTAAGTGTGATTCCCCTTGAAAATGTTTGGGAAGCAACCGATTAGAGAATAAAGCTTTTAGAAGAAAGGACCTCTGGCTTGCCCTCAGTGATGATAATAAATCACCAGGATCAAAGCACTCAGATTTGTTAAATTTAAAGACACGCATATGTTCTGATGTGCTTAGAGTAGATTTACTGCTGTTGATATGAAAGTGCTTTCAGGCTTTGCCTGGAGGCTTATTTAGAAAGAAATGAGGTTCCATGAGTTTGCTTCCCACAGAAGGTTAGTGTGCTTACCTGGGGGTTCACAGGTAGTGAAGGTCTCCCCTTGATGTGCAGGCAAAGTTATATATCACATCGAAATCACATACAGAAAAAAAAATTTTATGGAAGGAGGGACCCAATACCAGATACCCCAGAGTGGCCTTCCTCAGTATTTTTACACTCTTTGATGTAGCTGATATAGATCAGTCTCCTAGAGTACCAGCTGACATGGAGAAGGGTAGACATTTGATCTGGAGGGTCACACTGAAAGCATGCAGCCCAATCATAAAAAAATACAGGAATGTACTTGGCTTATTGAGTAAGCAATGCTATCATTAACAAAAATATCTCCTTGTTTGTTTTGATGTCTCTCATTAATAGTGTCAAAGGATAGAAAAAGAACAGAAAGATGAATCCTAGAAACCACTTCTCATATTCTTTTTTTTTTCCTTGAGGGTCTGGGGATGGAACTCATGGGCATTCGATATTCAAGCTACATCCCCTGCCCTGTTTTTTATTCTTTATTTTGAAACAAGTTCTCATTAAGTTGCAAAGAACCTCACTATGTAGTTGAGACTGTCCATAAACTGATCCTCTGGTCTCAGCCTCCCTAATTCTGGGATTAGAAGTGTATGCCACCACAACCAGCCACTTCTCACATTCTTGAGAGGACTTTCTGGATTTGATCCATCTGTCCGTCCATCCATCCATCCATCCATCCATCCATCCATCCATCCATCCTTTTTTTCAAATATTCATTCAATAAACATGTTTTTTAAGCACTGGCACAATTTACTTTACACCGGGCAAGTAATTTCTTTACAATTTACTTTACAATGGGCAAGTCCCTTTCTATGCCAGAAAGGAAATCTAAAGACCACCATCTGTCTTCAGAAATCTTATAGTCTGTTAGGGAGATAGATACACAAATAAATTACTGCAACATGATAAGATTTAATTACAGACATGCACATACAGATTATGGCAAGAGAAAGGTCCAGACTTCACAATGATGAAGAGGTAATGCTGGAGCTTGTGGTAGGGTAGAAGCTACCTAAATGGACTTTCAGTGAATTAGAAGAAACACTCTATTGGAGCAGTATAGATGAAGACAATATAGACAAAGATGACCCCTTCTCCTGGGCCTAATCCTGATCCAGACACAAATCTGATGAATGGAATTTAGGCTGGACTTCACCTTCTTGGCCTGAATAATTTGTGCATCCCTCAGATTACCCAGCCTTTTGCTATAGCTTTGTTCCTTAGATATAATTTTTAAAAGGCTGCTATAGTCTTTGGCTTAGTCCAAGGCCCATCCAGAGAAGTGGATGAGTAAGTGGTTAGGGTATCAGCTCAATTCTTGTCTACAGAAAGGCTTAGGAAGACAGAGCTTTGGAGCCAGGTGATACTGTTATTCTTACTGCTTAGTAATGAGTGTGCTAGCAGATTAAACACAAGCCCAACTTTCCTTGTCTTCCCGCTGAAGGACAGAACAATACTATGCATTTGGAAATTTCCTTCATAATAGCCATATGAGTGAATTCACATCTCAGTCCTTCTGTTTTTTTAATTTTTATTTTTTGCTTTGTTTCTTTAAAGACTTGTAATAATAGTTTCAGTAGCATGAGGAGAAAATGCTCTTTATTTTGTTGCTTTAAAAAAATCAATAAACTACAGGGCAAAGGATACAATTTTAGAGAATTTGTTGACAGTCTTGTTGAAAATTCTCCCAAGACATTGAAAGAGCTCAACTCCTGTAGTTTGGGGGAAGCAGTTTTCAGCTATTTTTTTACTTTTCAGGATGTTGATGTTGGAGTGTAAGAGAAATGGTCAGCTTACTCAAGTCAACGGCACCCTTTGTGATGGCGTGCTCAGAGAACAAAGGCACCATTTGGAATGGTGGAATCATTCCTTACACATTCTCTGTACATAAAGTGAGAAACTGGGTCTTGCTTTTGAAACTCATTGTGGCATTATTCAGGACATTTTTGATATAGGTTTTAGTTTAGATACATGACTTATTTCTATGGGATGCAAATGCTCACTGATTTCTTATTTTTATTGCTATCTCACCTTTTTCCTAAAGAACTTGAAGGGATTCAAGTCAATTCTCCAGCCTGAATAGAAGGGACAGGCTAGCAGAGTGAGAAGGACCGTGGGAACACGGGGAGTGAGGAGATGAAGACAGCTGTCAGGGTTGTTACTACTCAAAGGAGATGGAGCTGTCAAGGTCACCCCTGGGCACTGCAGTGGCAGTAGCTTCCTTATGGGCAAGTCGCCTGTGTTCTTGAGACTTAACTGTCCATAACATGGCCCACGTTATTCATGGATTCAGTGCTTTCTCACATATCTGGCTTATTGTCAGTGTAATGTATGCTTAAGAAATCTGTTTGGACTGTACAGCACATGCCTGTAATCCTAGTACTTGGGAAGCTGAGACAGGAAGATTGCAGGTTCGAGGCCATTTTTAGCAACTTCACAAGGCCCTTAGCAATTCAGTGAGACCTTGTTTCAAAATAAAATAGGAATGAGGGTATAGTCCAGAAGTAGGATGCCTGGGGTTCCATGTTCCATCCCCAACACACAACACACACACACACACACACACACAGACACACAGACACACCTATTTAGGGATTAGAGAAAGTAAGATGATGGTTAAAATCTCAGACCACAAAATTCTTATCCTTATTATAGAAAGTGTAACCTCTGTTCATTCAAAATTTCCTTGGTGGTCTCTTAAGGCCCGATCCCTTGTTTTTCTTTAGGAGATGGTTCTCTCCATGTTTAAGACTCACTCTACCATACAAAACATACATTACTAGTCAGTTTGCTCACTAGCAACAAGCAACAGTTTAAATTGTCCATATGGGAAGACAACATTGACTAAATTAACTGAATAATTGTAAAGACTCCTGTTTCCTTTGGGCTGTCTTTCTCACTGTTTGTTAACACTTGGTGGTCTTCCAGTTCATTACCATTTGGCTTTCACCACTTACAGTGTAGCACACCACAGTTCAGCACAGTGACGCCTGCGAACTTATCGGAAGTCAGCACAATTTGAGAAGAGTTAGTGGGAAAAGAAGAATAATTTCATCTTCTCATATCTGTCCTTTCTGATTTGGCCTAAAGTTACTGGATTTTAAATATAGACCAATTATTCAACAAGTAATTTTTGAGTCTGACTATGTGCCAGGCATTAAGAGGATTCTCATGAAATTTGCAATCTAGAGGAAGGAAACAGGGAATAAACACTATAAAAATAAACAAGGCAATTGTAGATAGCAATAAATATTGTCAAAAAATAAGAGTGATGTGTAGGTGGGAAGCTATTTTAAGTTGAGTGGTCAGAGAGAAAGCCTCTTTGAGGAGTTGGCTTTTGATTTCTGAAGCTATAATTTATTTAATGCTTCCTATGTGAGGCCTGGACTAAGGGTTGTATTTATATTAATGTGTTCACTCCCCACAGTGACCCTATGAGAAAGTGCAATTGCTTCCTTCCTATGAAGGAGGAAGCTGAAGGATGGAGCTCCTGGGAGACTTGGACTAGGAGCACACTGATGGTGAATGGCAGAACCGAACTGGAACCCAGGGAGCTTAGCTGCAGAATCTGTGCCTTAGTCACTAGGGAGATTGCTTGGCTTTAATGAAAATCTAAAGGACCAAAGAAATCCACCGTGGGGAGCTGGAAGCAGCTGTGTTAGGCAGAGGGAGTGGCAGGTGCAAAATTGCTGAAAGGGAAGGAGGTTGTGGAGTCTGACAAACAGACCAAAGCTGGAGCAGAGAGAGCAGGGCCAGGAGCGACAGGGCAGAGTGGGCTACAGTCAGACAGGCCTTGTAATCTTTGCTCAGGAGTTTAGTTTAACTCCAAGGAAAGCCGTTGAAAGGTTGAAAGAAGGAAGCAGTTCTCTCTTTAGACAGAAAAGAGGGATCCCTGTCTTTAGACAGAAAAGGGGACTCCAAAAATATCTTATACAATACACTTATATTAGTGTGCCCCACAAATATCTTATACATTTATGTGCACATGAGACAGACTCTTCATGCTTTACAGTGAAAATATGATATAAATGATAATGACTTATATGACTAAGTAAAAATGTTTTACAACATTTTCTGTAAAATTATCATATGCAAGCCCTTTAGAACATTTGAACATGAAATCCAAGGGTTATTTTTTGATCTAAATGTTGAACTGAAAATTTTATTGATAACTCTGACTGCTGCTGTTTTACCAGGAGAAAGTTTCTTCAAGCTGAAATTACCCCGCACAAACTAAGACATAGAATAACTCAAGACGGGGGGTTTAATTTGACATTACTGTCACTAAAACACAATGAGAAATCTTGATGAGAGCAATACAATTATTTTACTGAAATGAAGTCAAGAAAAACTAAATTTTATTCTATAAATAGGTAAATTAGGAACTATGTATACTTTTATTTAATTACTCATGTAAATTTTGCTAGCCTGTCAATAGAACACTCAGATATATGTAATCATAATTAAATTCAGTCATTTTTGATATTTTGTCAACTTCTTTATGGTATTGGGCATTAGACCTAGGGGCATTCGACTTCTAAGCATTCTGCTTCTCCAGCACATCTGCGTGGTTTCTAAATCATTAAAAGCTGACAAAATACACTGGGCAGGGTGACTCATGCCTGTAATCCCCAATATATATATATTTGTGGTACTGGAGATGAAACCCAGGGGCATTCTCCTTTGAGCTATATCCCCAGCCCTATTTCTTATTCTTTATTTTGAAACAGGGTCTCACTAAGTGCAGAAGGCCTCACTAAGTAGCTGAGGCTGTCCACAAACAGTGATCCTCCTGTCTCAGTCTCCCAAGTACTGGGATTATAAGCATGCACCACCATGGCCAGCTCCTATTTCATTTATTTATTTATTTATTTATTTATTTATTTATTTATTTATTTTTGTGGTATTGGGAATGAAACCCGGGGGCATTCTACCTCTGAGCTACAATCTCAGCCCTATTTTTTGTTTTGAAACAAGGTCTAAGTTGTAAAAGGCCCACTAAGTAGCTGAGGCTGTCCACAAACTGCAATCTTCTTGTCTCAGTCTCTCAAGTACTGGTCCTATTTTATTTTTATTTTGAAACAGGGTCTTGCTAAGTTAATGAAAGTTTCACTACTAGCTGAGGCTGTCCTCAAACTTGCAATCCTCCTGTCTCAGTCTCCCAAGTACTGGGATTATGGGCATGAGTCACCCTGCCCAGCGTATTTTGTTAGCTTTTAGTCATTTAGAAACCATGCACATGTCTGTAGGATTTTTTCTTTTTTGTGGGTCTGGGGATGGAATTCAAGAGCATTAAACCTCCGAGCTATACCTTCTGCCCTATTTTTTAATTTTTTATTATTTTTTTAATATTTTAATTGGTGCATTGTAGTGAAACATCACAATGGAATACAAGACTTGTAAGGATATCCAAGCACACATTATCCAATTAGCCTTTATCCAATCCCCATCCCATTTCCTCCCTCTCCTTCAATCCCATGCTTGATTTAGTGATTAACTTTGACATATCTGTTTACGTACATCATGTGTTTTAAAGAGATTCCATCTTCCCCCATCCCATCCTCTCTGATTGGGTACCTTAATTGCTCCTCCATAGGGCCCTTTCTTCCACTAGATTTCCTCCTATTACCCATTTCTTCCTACTTTTGCATATTAAGGAAAGCATCTGATTTTTTTTTCTGTGATATTTCTCTGTGTATGCCCCATTGCAAGTTCTGATCCCACTCTTGAAGGCCCTGGCACCAGCCTGGCCACCCGGTAGGCTCTGATCCTGGCCTTACTAGCTCCATGACCGGCCTTGCCTCATGGCAGGCTCCAATCCCAGCCTCAGAGGCCCCAGCACTGGCTTTGTGTTCAGGCAAGCTCCGATCCCAGCCTCACTGGCTCCAGCTATGGCCTTACTGCATGGCAGGCACTGATCCTGGTCTTGCTGACCCCAGCACCAGCCTTGCCACATGGCAGGCTCTGATCCCAGCCTCAGAGGCCCCAGCATCAGCCTTGCCTCATGGCTGGCTCAGATCCCGGCCTCATTGGCCCCAGCACTGGCCACACCCCTTGGCAGATTCTGGTCCCGGCCTCAGAGGCCCCAGCACCAGCCTTGCCTCACGGCAGGCTCCGATCCCAGCCTCACTGGTCCCAGCACCAGCCTTGTCCCTCAGCAGGCTCGGATCTCGGCCTCCAAGGGCCCAGCACCGGCTTTGCCTCATGGCAGGCTCTGATCCCAGCCTCGCTGGCCCTGGAACCAGCCTCACCCCTTGGCAGGCTCCAATCCTGGCCTCGGAGGCCCCAGCACCGGCCTTGCCTCATGGCAGGCTCTGATCCTTGCTTTGCTGGCCCTGGCACTGGCCTCACCCCTCAGCAGGCTCTGATCCCGGCCTTGGAGGCCCCAGCACTGGCCTTGCCTCATGGTAGGCTCTGATCCTGGCCTCGGAGGCCCCATCACCAGCCTTGCCTCACGGCAGCCTCACTGGCCCTGACACCAGCTTCATCCTTTGGCAGGCTTTGATCCCAACCTCGGAGGCCCCAGCACCAGCCTTTCCTCATGGCAGGCTCAGATCCAGGCCTCACTGGCCCCGACACCGGCCTCATTGGCCCACGCACCAGCCTTGCCTTAAGGCAGGCTCCTATCCTGGCCTTGCTGGCCTCAGCACAGGCCTTCCCACATGGCAGGCTTCTATCCTGGCCTCAGAGGCCCTGGCACCCACCTTGCTGTGCATCAGGCTCTGGTCTCTGTCACTATGAGCAGGTCGTCTACAGATGTTCCCTTTTTACTTCCTTCTTTTATGGTACTGGGGTTCCTGGTAACCCTTCTACATCCTGGCTACACTCCCAGAGACCTATTTTTTATATTTTTATTTGGAAACAGGGTCTCTTAAGCCAATGAGGCTGGCCTCAAACCTGTGCAATCCTCCCATCTCCACCTCCCAAGTGCAGGGATTACAAGTGTGAGTCACCACGCCCAGCATTCTTCAATTTTTTTTTTATGAGACAGTAGTACATGTCTTTTGCAAAAGCAGGGACCCCCAAATACCTAGTGGCAATGAATTTTGTCTTCCCTCCAAAAGCAGAGGTCCACAGATTCACTTCTCCGAGGAGTGAATGTCCTTTTTGATGGCCGTGGTCACCACTGAGACCACGGCCACAGCCATCTTCCCCAATCTCCCTTATTCTTCATTTTA